>NW_028253406.1:0-682142 GCF_964263255.1 Lissotriton vulgaris
TCCATCATTTTGGGACACAGTAAGGCAGTGTAGGACCAGACCCACCTAAGGGGGTTGGAGTGGCCAAATGGTGCATTTCCAAGCAAAATTGAGAAAGCAATTGTGAATCTGACCCGGCTTACACCCTCTCTTCTCTCCCCCTGCCGTCTCCCTCTCCCCCCTGCCGTCTCCCTCTCCCCCCTGCCGTCTCCCTCTCCCCCCTGCCGTCTCCCTCTCCCCCCTGCCGTCTCCCTCTCCCCCCTGCCGTCTCCCTCTCCCCCCTGCCGTCTCCCTCTCCCCCCTGCCGTCTCCCTCTCCCCCCTGCCGTCTCCCTCTCCCCCCTGCCGTCTCCCTCTCCCCCTGCCGTCTCCCTCTCCCCCCGCCGTCTCCCTCTCCCCCCGCCGTCTCCCTCTCCCCCCGCCGTCTCCCTCTCCCCCCGCCGTCTCCCTCTCCCCCCGCCGTCTCCCTCTCCCCCCGCCGTCTCCCTCTCCCCCCGCCGTCTCCCTCTCCCCCCGCCGTCTCCCTCTCCCCCGCCGTCTCCCTCTCCCCCCGCCGTCTCCCTCTCCCCCCGCCGTCTCCCTCTCCCCCGCCGTCTCCCTCTCCCCCCGCCGTCTCCCTCTCCCTCTCCCCCCGCCGTCTCCCTCTCCCCCCGCCGTCTCTCTCCCCCCGCCGTCTCCCTCTCCGTCTCTCTCTCCCTCTCCCCCCGCCGTCTCCCTCTCCCTCTCCCCCCGCCGTCTTCCTCTCCCTCTCCCCCCGCCGTCTCAGTCTCCCTCTCCCCCCGCCGTCTCCCTCTCCCCCCGCCGTCTCCCTCTCCCCCCGCCGTCTCCCTCTCCCCCCGCCGTCTCCCTCTCCCCCCGCCGTCTCCCTCTCCCCCCGCCGTCTCCCTCTCCCCCCGCCGTCTCCCTCTCCCCCCGCCGTCTCCCTCTCCCCCCGCCGTCTCCCTCTCCCCCCGCCGTCTCCCTCTCCCCCCGCCGTCTCCCTCTCCCCCCGCCGTCTCCCTCTCCCCCCGCCGTCTCCCTCTCCCCCGCCGTCCTCTCCCTCTCCCCCCGCCCTCTCCCTCTCCCCCCGCCCTCTCCCTCTCCCCCCGCCCTCTCCCTCTCCCCCCGCCCTCTCCCTCTCCCCCCGCCCTCTCCCTCTCCCCCCGCCGTCTCCCTCTCCCTCTCCCCCCGCCGTCTCCCTCTCCCTCTCCCCCCGCCGTCTCCCTCTCTCTCTCCCCCTGCCGTCTCCCTCTCCCCCGCCGTCTACCTCTCCCTCTCCCTCTCCCCCCGCCGTCTCCCTCTCTCTCTCCCTCTCTCTCTCCCCCTGCCGTCTCCCTCTCCCCCGCCGTCTCCCTCTCCCCCCGCCGTCTCCCTCTCCCTCTCCCCCCGCCGTCTCCCTCTCCCCCCGCCGTCTCTCTCCCCCGCCGTCTCCCTCTCCGTCTCTCTCTCCCTCTCCCCCCGCCGTCTCCCTCTCCCTCTCCCCCCGCCGTCTTCCTCTCCCTCTCCCCCCGCCGTCTCAGTCTCCCTCTCCCCCCGCCGTCTCCCTCTCCCCCCGCCGTCTCCCTCTCCCCCCGCCGTCTCCCTCTCCCCCCGCCGTCTCCCTCTCCCCCCGCCGTCTCCCTCTCCCCCCGCCGTCTCCCTCTCCCCCCGCCGTCTCCCTCTCCCCCCGCCGTCTCCCTCTCCCCCCGCCGTCTCCCTCTCCCCCCGCCCTCTCCCTCTCCCCCCGCCGTCTCCCTCTCCCCCCGCCGTCTCCCTCTCCCCCCGCCGTCTCCCTCTCCCCCCGCCCTCTCCCTCTCCCCCCGCCCTCTCCCCCCGCCCTCTCCCTCTCCCCCCGCCGTCTCCCTCTCCCTCTCCCCCCGCCGTCTCCCTCTCCCTCTCCCCCCGCCGTCTCCCTCTCTCTCTCCCCCTGCCGTCTCCCTCTCTCTCTCCCCCTGCCGTCTCCCTCTCCCCCGCCGTCTACCTCTCTCTCTCCCTCTCCCTCTGTCTCCGTCTCCCTCTCTCTCTCCCTCTGTCTCCCTCTCCCTCTCTCTCTCCCTCTGTCTCCCTCTCTCTCTCTCTCTCTCCCTCTGTCTCCCCCTCTCTCTCCCTCTGTCTCCATCTCCCTCTCCCCCACCGTCTCCCTCTCCCTCTCCCCCCGCCGTCTCCCTCTCCCTCTCCCCCCGCCGTCTCCCTCTCCCCCCGCCGTCTCCCTCTCCCCCCGCCGTCTCCCTCTCCCCCCGCCGTCTCCCTCTCCCTCTCCCCCCGCTGTCTCCCTCTCCCCCGCCGTCTCCCTCTCTCCCTCTGTCTCCGTCTCCCTCTCTCTCTCCCTCTCTCTCTCCCTCTGTCTCTCCCTCTGTCTCCCTCTCTGTCTCCCTCTCTGTCTCCCTCTCTGTCTCCCTCTCTGTCTCCCTCTCTGTCTCCCTCTCTGTCTCCCTCTCTGTCTCCCTCTCTGTCCCCCCCGCCGTCTCCCTCTCTGTCTCCCCCCGCCGTCTCCCTCTCTGTCTCCCTCTCTGTCCCCCCCGCCGTCTCCCTCTCTGTCTCCCCCCGCCGTCTCCCTCTCTGTCTCCCCCCGCCGTCTCCCTCTCTGTCTCCCCCCGCCGTCTCCCTCTCTGTCTCCCCCCGCCGTCTCCCTCTCCCTCTCCCCCCGCCGTCTCCCTCTCCCTCTCCCCCGCCGTCTCCCTCTCCCTCTCCCCCGCCGTCTCCCTCTCCCTCTCCCCCGCCGTCTCCCTCTCCCCCCGCCGTCTCCCTCTCCCCCCGCCGTCTCCCTCTCCCCCCGCCGTCTCCCTCTCCCCCGCCGTCTCCCTCTCCCCCCGCCGTCTCCCTCTCCCCCCGCCGTCTCCCTCTCCCCCCGCCGTCTCCCTCTCCCCCCGCCGTCTCCCTCTCCCCCCGCCGTCTCCCTCTCCCCCCGCCGTCTCCCTCTCCCCCCGCCGTCTCCCTCTCCCCCCGCCGTCTCCCTCTCCCCCCGCCGTCTCCCTCTCCCCCCGCCGTCTCCCTCTCCCCCGCCGTCTCCCTCTCCCCCCGCCGTCTCCCTCTCCCCCCGCCGTCTCCCTCTCCCCCCTGCCGTCTCCCTCTCCCCCCTGCCGTCTCCCTCTCCCCCCTGCCGTCTCCCTCTCCCCCCTGCCGTCTCCCTCTCCCCCCTGCCGTCTCCCTCTCCCCCCTGCCGTCTCTCTCTCCCCCCTGCCGTCTCCCTCTCCCCCCTGCCGTCTCCCTCTCCCCCCTGCCGTCTCCCTCTCCCCCCTGCCGTCTCCCTCTCCCCCCTGCCGTCTCCCTCTCCCCCCTGCCGTCTCCCTCTCCCCCCTGCCGTCTCCCTCTCCCCCCTGCCGTCTCCCTCTCCCCCCTGCCGTCTCCCTCTCCCCCCTGCCGTCTCCCTCTCCCCCCTGCCGTCTCCCTCTCCCCCCTGCCGTCTCCCTCTCCCCCCTGCCGTCTCCCTCTCCCCCCTGCCGTCTCCCTCTCCCCCCTGCCGTCTCCCTCTCCCCCCGCCGTCTCCCTCTCCCCCCGCCGTCTCCCTCTCCCCCCGCCGTCTCCCTCTCCCCCCGCCGTCTCCCTCTCCCCCCGCCGTCTCCCTCTCCCCCCGCCGTCTCCCTCTCCCCCGCCGTCTCCCTCTCCCCCCGCCGTCTCCCTCTCCCCCCGCCGTCTCCCTCTCCCCCCGCCGTCTCCCTCTCCCCCCGCCGTCTCCCTCTCCCCCCGCCGTCTCCCTCTCCCCCCGCCGTCTCCCTCTCCCCCCGCCGTCTCCCTCTCCCCCGCCGTCTCCCTCTCCCCCCGCCGTCTCCCTCTCCCTCTCCCCCCGCCGTCTCCCTCTCCCCCCGCCGTCTCCCTCTCCCCCGCCGTCTCCCTCTCCCCCCGCCGTCTCTCTCCCCCCGCCGTCTCTCTCCCTCTCCGTCTCTCTCTCCCTCTCCCCCCGCCGTCTTCCTCTCCCTCTCCCCCCGCCGTCTTCCTCTCCCTCTCCCCCTGCCGTCTGTCTCCCTCTCCCCCGCCGTCTCCCTCTCCCCCCGCCGTCTCCCTCTCCCCCCGCCGTCTCCCTCTCCCCCCGCCGTCTCCCTCTCCCCCGCCGTCTCCCTCTCCCCCGCCGTCTCCCTCTCCCCCCGCCGTCTCCCTCTCCCCCCGCCGTCTCCCTCTCCCCCCGCCGTCTCCCTCTCCCCCCGCCGTCTCCCTCTCCCCCCGCCGTCTCCCTCTCCCCCCGCCGTCTCCCTCTCCCCCCGCCCTCTCCCTCTCCCCCCGCCGTCTCCCTCTCCCTCTCCCCCCGCCGTCTCCCTCTCCCTCTCCCCCCGCCGTCTCCCTCTCTCTCTCCCCCTGCCGTCTCCCTCTCCCCCGCCGTCTACCTCTCTCTCTCCCTCTGTCTCCCTCTCCCTCTCTCTCTCCCTCTGTCTCCCTCTCTCTCTCTCTCTCCCTCTGTCTCCCTCTCTCTCTCTCTCTCCCTCTGTCTCCCTCTCTCTCTCTCTCTCCCTCTGTCTCCCTCTCTCTCTCCCCCACCGTCTCCCTCTCCCTCTCCCCCCGCCGTCTCCCTCTCCCTCTCCCCCCGCCGTCTCCCTCTCCCTCTCCCCCCGCCGTCTCCCTCTCCCCCCGCCGTCTCCCTCTCCCCCCGCCGTCTCCCTCTCCCCCCGCCGTCTCCCTCTCCCCCCGCCGTCTCCCTCTCCCCCTGCCGTCTCCCTCTCCCTCTCCCCCCGCCGTCTCCCTCTCTCTCTCCCCCTGCCGTCTCCCTCTCCCCCGCCGTCTCCCTCTCTCCCTCTGTCTCCGTCTCCCTCTCTCTCTCCCTCTCTCTCTCCCTCTGTCTCCGTCTCCCTCTCTCTCTCCCTCTCTCTCTCCCTCTGTCTCTCTCTGTCTCCCTCTCTGTCTCCCTCTCTGTCTCCCTCTCTGTCTCCCTCTCTGTCTCCCTCTCTGTCTCCCTCTCTGTCTCCCTCTCTGTCTCCCTCTCTGTCTCCCTCTCTGTCTCCCTCTCTGTCTCCCTCTCTGTCTCCCTCTCTGTCTCCCTCTCTGTCTCCCTCTCTGTCTCCCTCTCTGTCTCCCCCGCCGTCTCCCCCGCCGTCTCCCTCTCTGTCTCCCCCCGCCGTCTCCCTCTCTGTCTCCCCCCGCCGTCTCCCTCTCTGTCTCCCCCCGCCGTCTCCCTCTCTGTCTCCCCCCGCCGTCTCCCTCTCTGTCTCCCCCCGCCGTCTCCCTCTCTGTCTCCCCCCGCCGTCTCCCTCTCCGTCTCCCCCCGCCGTCTCCCTCTCCCTCTCCCCCCGCCGTCTCCCTCTCCCTCTCCCCCCGCCGTCTCCCTCTCCCTCTCCCCCCGCCGTCTCCCTCTCCCTCTCCCCCGCCATCTCCCTCTCCCTCTCCCCCCGCCCTCTCCCTCTCCCCCGCCGTCTCCCTCTCCCCCCGCCGTCTCCCTCTCCCCCCGCCGTCTCCCTCTCCCCCCGCCGTCTCCCTCTCCCCCCGCCGTCTCCCTCTCCCCCCGCCGTCTCCCTCTCCCCCGCCGTCTCCCTCTCCCCCGCCCTCTCCCTCTCCCCCCGCCGTCTCCCTCTCCCCCCGCCGTCTCCCTCTCCCCCCGCCGTCTCCCTCTCCCCCCGCCGTCTCCCTCTCCCCCGCCGTCTCCCTCTCCCCCGCCGTCTCCCTCTCCCCCCGCCGTCTCCCTCTCCCCCCGCCGTCTCCCTCTCCCCCCGCCGTCTCCCTCTGTCTCTCTCCCTCTCTCTCTCCCTCTGTCTCTCTCTCTCTCCCTCTCCCTCTCCCTCTCTCTCTCTCCCTCTCCCTCTCCCTCTCTCTCTCCCTCTGTCTCCCTCTCCCTCTCTCTCTCCCTCTGTCTCCCTCTCCCTCTCTCTCTCCCTCTGTCTCCCTCTCCCTCTCCCTCTCTCTCTCCCTCTGTCTCCCTCTCCCTCTCTCTCTCCCTCTGTCTCCCTCTCCCTCTCTCTCTCCCTCTGTCTCCCTCTCCCTCTCTCTCTCCCTCTGTCTCCCTCTCCCTCTCTCTCTCCCTCTGTCTCCCTCTCCCTCTCTCTCTCCCTCTGTCTCCCACTCCCTCTCTCTCTCCCTCTGTCTCCCACTCCCTCTCTCTCTCCCTCTGTCTCCCTCTCCCTCTCTCTCTCCCTCTGTCTCCCTCTCCCTCTGTCTGTCTCTCCCTCTGTCTCCCTCTCCCTCTGTCTGTCTCTCCCTCTCTCTCTCCCTCTGTCTCCCTCTCCCTCTCTCTCTCCCTCTGTCTCCCTCTCCCTCTCTCTCTCCCTCTGTCTCCCTCTCCCTCTCTCTCTCCCTCTGTCTCCCTCTCCCTCTGTCTCCCTCTCCCTCTCTCTCTCCCTCTGTCTCCCTCTCCCACCCTCTGTCTCCCTCTCCCACCCTCTCCCACCCTCTGTCTCCCTCTCCCACCCTCTGTCTCCCTCTCCCACCCTCTGTCTCCCACCCTCTGTCTCCCACCCTCTGTCTCCCACCCTCTGTCTCCCACCCTCTGTCTCCCACCCTCTGTCTCCCACCCTCTGTCTCCCACCCTCTGTCTCCCACCCTCTGTCTCCCACCCTCTGTCTCCCACCCTCTGTCTCCCACCCTCTGTCTCCCACCCTCTGTCTCCCACCCTCTGTCTCCCCACCCCAGCTTCCCGGGCACACACACTGCCACCCGAGCACGTCACAGGTCTTTAAAAGAACATTTACTTGTTAATGAGGCTTTTGTTGTGAATAGCCCCCATAGAGCAGAGTGTCTAGGAATGCCTCCTAGTTAGTAGCAGTTAAGTGCTAAGTGCCCGCGACACACCCACCTTTTGCAGACGACACAGTACTGTGTCGGGACACACAGTTTGGAAAGCTCTGCCTTAGCTATTATACAGTGTAGGAGTTTTATCACAGCCCGAGAAATTAACAGAATGTTACGATCTCTTGTGCAATGACTGGTCTCGGTGCAACCCGAATGATAGCTTCACACTGTCTCATAACCACAAGTCTGGCAAGTCAGTGCCCATGTGTACCACACTCATGTAGACCCGGACCAGTGAACATATCTTCCTTTCTGCCTTCTGCTCAGAGTCCCTTTTTCAGGTAGCACCATGCCAGGCTCTGCCTCTGGATCAAGGCAGATTCAAAATCCAGGAAGTGTGCAGACAGGATGGACCCTATCAGGGTTGGCGAGGATCAGCTCTTTTTGGGCTCGAAGTATATATTATTGTGCTCGCAATATAGTAAAACTAAAATGGGAAGAATTGTTTTTCTTTTTGGCCCCAAGTATCAAAGAAGGATTTCGTGTGAAATACTGATTGGAGAGACAAAAGATACCTAGCAATGTGATAGGCCAGTGTGAGGAGCATTTGAATGAACAGTTCAAATAAGATAAGATGGGGCAGTTGAGGGCATGCCATTTTTTCAAAGTTAGTTGAAAATTGGTAATTTTGATTTGTTTACCTATATGAGAAGAAATGAGCATTCTAATTCTAAAAGTAAGCCCTGTGAGGCCAAACCATAACCTAGTATTGCACAAACATCAATTCATTTCAAGCAGAGGTGGGTGTAGGAGAGAGGTTTATTACTGCCTACCTGACAATGCAAGATTTTATTTAGGGGTGAAGGAGATGGACAACATGCAGGCCTTACTGCAGAACATGTCACTCAAAAAGTGAACTCTTGTGTCTTTGTACTTTTGTTTGTGTCTCCAGGTTCAAAATAATAGCAGCCAAAAGCAAAGAGGATCTTGTAAACCAAGGCTTTACAGAGTTCACCATTGAAGATTTCCACAATACAGTAAGTCCCATGGAGAATGGTAGGGGTGTCTGGCAGAGTTGGCGAGGAAGTAGCTTCCATTGTTTATCCTACTGCATTGCTATGTGTTTTATTTTGGCGATTGGCCGTAGTTTTGTGCTCAGTATGTCGAGGGCATTGAATGCTCTTCCATTACACATCAAAACCCTGCCCAATTTGTTGGCCTTTAGGTAGGCATTAAAAACATTGCTCTGCTCTTCCTGTTAAACTTTCTTTCTTGCCTTTTCTCCTGGCTCTGTTTCTTCAGCTAGCACCAAGCACTCTTTTTGGGTATACAAGGACTTCATAAGATTCTCTAACATAACATGCTGCACTATCCGAGAGAACTGTATCTCTCTGTTTCGCAGCATGAATCTTTCTGGATTCACTATGCTGTGCATTATTCTGCAGCATGATTGTTTCCACACTCTTTTCTTGTGTTGTGCTGTTACTTTAATGAAGGGCTTGGACCAGCTGCACCACAGGTTTAATTGCGTCAGCGTTTGATCAGATAGTCTAACAGTTCTCACCTCTCCATTGACCAAAAAATCATATTTAGAAACACAGTACCCTTTAAAGCAAATGTAGAAATCTCTTGGTTTTACTAGATTCCGAGAGCCAAAACTGTACAGCTTGTCACAGTGGTCTCAGATACATAACTGGGAGGACTAGCGCTCTAGAGAAGGTAAGCATCACAGGATAACTGCTTTTACATTTATTAGAAAATGGCTGCTTATGTCCATTAAAGTATGCAAGTTAAGAATTCAGGCCAGTGAAAAGCGTAAAGAGAATTATATTAGGAATTGCTACTTCACTTATGGAAAATGACTGTGGCTCTGTACAACCGCAAGCCCACCCTCACCTGCACCATTACCAACCTACAGTAAGCATTTGAGATGTCACTAATGTGGAATACAAAGAAAGCCCACTAAAGAAATGTACACAAAATCTACAAACCTAGCTAATTCTTAACAGGCGTTGTAACTGGCATTGTAGCAAAGCATGCAGGAAGTAGGTAATCCCAGCTTTTAAGCTGTTGTCTGAGCTAAAACCAATGACTATATGCAATCCTTCTTTGTGGACCAGGAGAAAATTAATTAAGCTGTGACTGCCATTATGCCATGATGGTATGAGGCAAGGCATGATTTTTTGTAGTTGCTTTTTATTGGAGTAGTTGTTCAGGTGTAAGTTCTGAAATTTGAGGGGAGAGGAAAAGAAACTAGGTTCCTCAGCACTTGTGTACACCTAGGACAGTCACCCACCTCAGAGCGCAGAAGATTGAGTTTCATATGTTCTCATTGACTCCCACTGTCATCATCTCGGTCTTGTCAGGTTCATTTTGAGCCAGTGACTGCATACGCCAGCCCCAGATCTCCTCCAAGCTCTTCTGGAATCTAGCACCTGTCACACTCTCATCACTATCCAGAAATTCGATGATCCGCTCATCCTCCTGCAACCTCTTTTATTCAAGCAGTAACCCTAGATGGTAATGGATGTGAGTGTGGGGTGGGGGGAAATGCAGGGGCTGGATACGTGTTTGAATCTGTGACTCCAATGTATTCCTCCAATATGTGTCCTTTCATTCAGTTCATGGACCTCATCGAGCTAGTGGAAAAGCGCATGCCCCTGACCGACCTGCTTGCTGCCTTCAATGACCAAGGCATCTCAGACTACTTGGTGGTGTACCTTCGACTGCTGACCTCAGGCTACCTGCAACGGGAGCACCACTTCTTTGAACACTTCATTGAGGGTGGTCGCACTGTCAAGGAGTTCTGCCAACAGGTAACGTTGCCTTGTGCCTCTCTGTAGCAATGCTAGAGTTTGTAGCAGGAGCTCACTGCAGATACCTCGTGCAACCAAGGCAGTTGCTATATATTGTCATGAGAAAAGTACTTTGCCATCACCCCCCCATGTCCCTTCAGAACAAGTAGCATTTAAGAGGTATATTTTCTCCACTCCGTTATTCCAGGATCCTCTCTCACTTGTTGAAATGTTCTATGCCCTGTGTCACGTTTTTACTCAAGGCTTTTGGTGGACTCACTTTACAAACCCCGAAAGATATGCATTCGTTTTTTGTGCAGAACTTCACTTAGCCAGCAAGGACATCTGAACATAATCTGGTCTGTCCTTGTGCATCTACATTGTTTTGACCTCTGTCAGCATATTGGTAGACTGAGCCTTAGCTTGTGGATCAAACGTGGGGTTTTCTGCCCTACAAGAATATGTAGGGAGTCTGTTGCTAGAGAGCAAACTGCTTGTTAGGGTTGTTTCTTGCAAAAACCATGTATACTCCCTCAGGTTAAAGAACTTTTTATTTCACCATTTTGCTCATGTGGAAATGATTATCTTCGTTCCTGATGGTGTAAGAAATTCCAATAATGACACTTTAGACCCAGAGGTGGCCACAATCCACATAAGGTCTTCATTTTGGAATGGCAAGTGGTGCGATGAATGATCACATAGTTCTTCTAAGGAGCGATTAAGTCATATTCTGGGAAGTATTCTGCTCAATGTCTGTGTGATACTTTCATAGCCCAGCTATTTATTAGGGGCTCACGATAAGTAAAGTCCGATTTTACAGACCTTTAAAGTTAATAAAAAATGTTCAGACTTCACAAAAAATATATGATTGCATTTCAAATAAAAACCTCAATTGCTCACAATGCGAATTAATACCGTATGTGATTAAAACGGGCTTTAAAAAATGTAGTCTTAAATACCATTAAAACAAACAATCCGTCAATATATATGAATTGGTACACTTCACGCTTAACCCACATTTAAAAATCCCCTCAATTTCTTCTAGGAGTCTTGCCAACTCCGACGGGACGTAAAAAATGGGTTAAGTCAATTCTATTTTTTTAAAATTGGAGGCCTCGTTTTTAGATTCAGGAGAGGGTAAGTATGTGGAAATACTGTATCTGCTTGCCATGAATCGCATAAAAAGATAATGGAGCTCTTCTCTATTAAATAAATCAAATCATATTTCTAGGAACCACTTCAACCCTAGAGCACAATTCAAGTTTTTACAGACCCAGTGTTCTTAATATGGAGGCGTCTAGAGAAAACTGCTTTGCAATTACAACCAACTACTCTCCCAGACTCTGAGCCCCTTTAAATCACTATTCACAATTTCATCTCTGCAAAATATAGCAATTTTAGCGTGCATGGAATTTACAATTCCATGCCAAAGTCGTACGGTTTACAGTGTACTTGTACAATGTTCTGAGGTAAATCTGAGTTCCAACTGTATTGCTTGGAATATTGAAGATGTAGATAGACACAACATAATTTTCAAGCATTGCCCTTCAATCAAATTCCAATCCTGTTTTCCACCCATACAGAGGATCTTGCCACCATATAACAGATTGGTTTGCACCATCACTTAAAAAACAGATGGGTAAAGAAGAGCCATCAAAATTGTTACTCAATTTATGTAGCTTGGAAATGATTCATCAAGCCTGTGATTTTAGAATACCGATAAGCATATTCCAGGATGCTTTATTATTAAAATTCATGGCTAAATATCTGTAATAGATTTCCCCCATATTGGAATTACTATTCGGTGTGGTTCCATGGATTCCAGTAATGATTAAGTGGGGGGTACCAGAAGTGAAAAAGGTTAAGAACCACTGGAATATTTTTTAGACCAGAAGCTACTTAAATCTAATTCCACCCATGACCAATTCCCCTGCGGAGTTCTTGCAGTATTGATAATAAAAATTGAGTATTTTCAATTTGTTTAATTTCTCCCAGAGTATGTCATGGATGACCAATTCAAATGCTGTGCAAAAACTGAAAAAAAACAGCAACATAATTTGCCTCTTACTTCCATCGACTAACATACAGTTTTCACAACTAAAGCAGTGGTCCACTATTGAATGACCTGCTTTAAGCCCACCTTACTTAATGGGGATTAATTCATGGATCTCAATCCAATATTTCATGGATTTGAGTATTCTCTTTGTGTAAACCTAAACCCATAAGACTTATAAGTCTATAATTTGACGAAGCAGAGGAATCATCCTCCTTAAAAATTGTTTTTTTATAACTGACCCGTTCCAAGTTTCAGGGAAATGTTCACTTATTATTACATGACTAAATAAAAGCACTTGCTCTCCAGTCAACAGTTGGATTTAATTATGATTGCTAGTAGCTTGTTACATACAGATTGAACTGATTAGTAATTCAGAGTGACCCTTGATCTACATTTCCTCCATGTGTTTATCCAAGAATTGTTTGGATCTATACAAACTACCATGACGTGTTTCCGACCCATGCCGTGCTGAACTAGTCTTCGACACTCGGTGGTATGTTTGGATGAGGTAGTTGATAGCATCTGTTCCCAGTTAGCATTATAAAAGTGCCCGCTTTTCCCCCTATAACATGGACATATATTATGATCTTAACCAAATATATTCCTCCTCTAGCAAGATTTCTTTGGCTATCCTCCTCCTCTACTTTAACCTTCTTGGGTGGTTTTTAAAGTTCTCCTCCAGGGGATACTCATCAATAGTCATAATCTATGAATAATCCCCGCCTATGTGCGAGATCCCGGAGCATATAGAAAATACATATAAATATATATGTATATATATGTGAAAACATATATTTGCTACCTAAACATTTCCCAACTTGCAAATCTGCTGCAAAATTACATAAATTAACATACACACAGTAGTACTCTCCCAACCCCTAAGGAAGAGGGAGAGAGTAGTAAACTTCTCCAGTATTAGGGGTGTCTTTCATAGATTCACATGCTTGAATATTCCCCGTCGTCGAAGTGGGAGTCTCACGGTACATAAACTAGCAATAAATGCTAAAATATACATAAATGTGAGAACATAACATACAAAAAAACTAGAAGTAAATACACAACTGAACCTCTAAAACAATTCCTCCATAGGAATGCATGGTAGAGAAAGAAAACACTAGTAACATATCACTGTCATTATGTTAGTCCACACTACAGCCAATCAGGCGCCAGCACCCTCTAGAACCTTCTCCTCAGAAGCTCAAGCCCTCAGATTTTCTACCGCACGTCGTGTGAAGGGAGTCTCCCTGAGCTCTGCTCAGTTTTTTCCTCTACTGCTTCTTGTTTCCAGAACTTTCATCATGTCAAGTAAGAAGTCTTTATTCCGACCTTGCTCTTCATGTGGGAAATTGCGTCTTTTTAAAGAAGACCCGAACAAGAAATGTATTTATTGTCTCTATCCTGAGCATGAAGTTGGCAGCTGCAAGTTTTGTAGAACCTTTTCTAACAAAACTCTGATGGAGAGAGAGTGTCGTCTCCTCCTTTGCTCCAACGTCTTAAAGACCAGGATTCTGTTCTGTCTGATGCTGAGAGTTTTCAATCTAGACCCTTATCTTCAGCCTCTAAGCGTGGCATTGTGCAGGATATGCCTTCTCCTTTTTTTAAAAAGAAGATACTGGCCCTACCTTTGGCCTCTGTGGTGTCCACACAAGCACCTACTACGGCTGCGCCCACGAGACCTGGCTCTCAGGCGTCTTCTGATGCCTCACAGCGTGTTTCCACACCTAAACATGCTTCGTCGACGGGAGCATCTACGAGCGTTCCGCCGATGAGATCTGCAGTCTATACATCGTCGACGACACTGACGACGACGTCAGCTTTTAGCTCGTCGACAACGAGCTCGTCGACGACCTCTACATTGACGAGAGTTTCTTTGGCTTTTCAGACTGTCTCGTCGATGATTCCTATCACCTCGTCGACGAAGAAACCATCATCGTCGACGAAATCCATCAAAAAGTCTTCGTCGTCGACGAAGACACCGTCGACGAAGACTCTGTCGACTAAACCATCGTCGAGAACTCCGTCTACAGGGGTGACTACTGCGTCGACGACTTCGTCTGCGGTTATGTCAACTAAAAAAGTTCCGTCGATGACAGCACTGTCGACGACGGCTTCGTCTACGAGCCTACCGTTGATGCTGGATTCATCAAAGTCATCTTCGACGACGGCCATTTCAGCACCGTCAACGATAACGTCGACAACACCGTCGACGGTGGCACCATCTTCTTTTGCCTCTTTGCCCCTTGTGCCTCTATCTACTTCAGTTTCTGCATCCATTGGCACTGATTCGTCACACCATCGCCGTCCACTGTCGTGCCACCAGTTGTCTGCTCCAGATCTGCAGCCTCCATCACCTATGTTTGCCACTACCTCTGACCCTGACTCTGACTCTGGTAATGATGTGAATGACACTTTCTGAGCGGCTCACAGTCCGTCTGATCTCATCAAATGTCAAGATTCCGGTAGTGATAACGAAGGCGGCGACCAGGAGTCTCACGCTGAAGACCAGTTCGTTCAAGTTCCAATGGCTACTTTGCCTTTGATTTCGAATCTCCAGCATATGCTGGACAACTACAACCGGCGTTTTCCACCAACGCCTCAAGGTACTCCTAGACTGTTACCTGCTGCGACTGCGACTGCTCCGCCAACTACTCCACCGCCTTTGCCTCAGACGCCTTCTCCTCAGGTTCAAACGTCGGTCAAGATTCACACTACTGTGTATCCTCAGGATGCGGATGATGAGGCAGTTCCAGAACAGGAGGACGGAGAGGTCCACGATGACACAGATAATGAGGATGCCCCAACCGGCATGGCAGAGTGGGACAACTACCAAATGCAGACGCCATCTCCTCAACCAGGAGAATCTGGAGATTCCCCTCCAGTCGATATTGCCAGTTTTCATCTTTTGATGGATCGAGCGGCTCAGCGCTTTAATTTGAATTGAATTTAAAAACATTTATATAGCGCGCTTATATCACGCGGTTTCATGGCGCTTTTAGATTGCGAAGAGACAGCAGGAGCAGAGGAAGTTTAAACAGCGAAGGCTCGGGAGAAGAGTAGGGTTTTGAGGCTTTTCCGAAACTCTGTGTAAGAGGATGTCATACGGAGTTCCACAGGGAGGGAGTTCCAAAACACAGGGGCGAGAACTGCAAATTTTGTTCCACCAGCCTTTTTCTTTTTAAATCGGGGGACAGTTAGAAGTGCCAAGTGGGTGGAGTGGAGCTCTCTGCCCGGGGTGTAAGGCTTAATAGCAGAGCAGATG
Source organism: Lissotriton vulgaris (assembly GCF_964263255.1). Classification (NCBI taxonomy): domain Eukaryota; kingdom Metazoa; phylum Chordata; class Amphibia; order Caudata; family Salamandridae; genus Lissotriton; species Lissotriton vulgaris. The sequence goes on from NW_028253406.1 coordinate 14,695, forward strand.
AACTCCGGAGCGGTACCCATTTTGGCCTGAAAAGTGAGGCAGCCGAGCTTAAACATGGCTCGCTCCTTCATCGGCAACCAGTGGAGTGCCTGCAATAGAGGGGTGGCATGATGGAATTTGGGCAGGCCGTGGATCAGGCGGGCAGCCTGATTCTGCACTAGTTGCAGACGGTGACTGGCATAAGCGGGTGCGCCATTGTAGATGTTACCGTAGTCTAGGCGCGAGAGCACCATTGCCATCACTATAATCTTTAGGGCAGGGAGGGAAAAGAAGCGGGAGATCTTCCTAATAGTTCTAAGGGAGAAAAAACAAGAAGAGACAACAGAACTCACCTGTGAGTGGACAGAAAGTGAGGGGTTAAGAAAGATTCCTAGGGTTTTGACTTTGGGAACAGGAAGTGGGGGGACACCGAGTGAGAGGGGCCAGTGAGAAGGGGACCAAGGACTGCAACCACCTCCGGTCAAGACTAATTCCGTCTTGTCCGGATTAAGTTTGAGGTGGTTGCAGTTCATCCAATCCTGGATGAACAACATAACAGATTGGGCGTTCTGAAAAGATGAGGGGGAATGAGAAAGGTTGAAAATTAGCTGGAGGTCATCGGCGTAATTAAACACCGTGACCTCAAGCTGCTGCAACATAAAAATGAGGGGGAAGATGTATAAATTAAACAAAAGAGGGGAAAGTGAAGAGCCTTGGGGGACCCCGCACACAACCTTACGAGAGGCAGCAGTGAAGCCAGTAAGATGGACCGCCTGAGCCCTGTCACTCAGGAAGGACTCAAGCCAGGCGAAGGCTAGGCCCTCTATGCCCGCCGCCCTGACACGGGTGAGAAGGATGGAATGGTCCACTGTGTCAAAAGCGGCGGACAGGTCTAAAAGAATGAGGGCCTGCGGGAGGTTGATGTCAATGCCCTCGCGTAGGCTGTCCATCACTGAGATCACTACCTTTTCCGTGGAGTGGAGGGGGCGAAAGCCCGCCTGCCGGGAGGAGAGGCAGTGGTTGGTTTCCACGTGGGTACTCAGGGTGCTGGTTACGTGAGTTTCTAGGACTTTGCCCAGGTAAGGTAGGAGGGAGATGGGACGGTAGTTGGAAGGGGATGAGGGGTCAGCACCGGCCTTTTTTAAGATAGGGATGACCGCTGCGAATTTGTGGGGGGTGGGAACCACTCCCTTACTGAGTAAATCATTCAGAAGAGTAAGGGGTGGGGAGGGACATGCTAGGAAGATTTCTCTCAGGATATGAGCAGGGGCAAAGTCCAGGGGGGAACCTGACTTCACCCTTTGAAGCAGAGGGAGGAGCGTGGCTTTGGTCAGGGGGGGGAATGGAAGTTAGTTTGGAGATGGCAGCAGGGGGGAGGGGTTGGTAAATGTGGGTGATGGGAGAGGAATGTTAGCCTTGATCTTTGCGACCTTATCAACGAAATAGTCGTTGAGTGAGTCGCAAAGAGGTTGGGAAGGGGGGATCGAGGCCGTGGCTCTGTTGGATGAGGCGAGCTCGTGCACCGTGGCGAAGATTTCTCTAGATTGTGACTCCGCTGACAATATCCTGTTGGAATAAAACAGGGTCTTGGCCTCCAGGATGCCTTGCTTATATTCCTTGAGTACAGAGAGATAAGGGATTTTTCGGGCAGGGCAGTATGCTCTTCTCCATGCTCGCTCTGCTCTGCGCGCGGCCAGCTTCTTCTCCTTGAGGTCAGGAGTGAACCAACGGTTAGCGGCGTGGGCTCGCTTAATCGTGATCCGCCTCAGGGGGGCAAAGTCGTCGCCTGCTTGGGTCAACCAGTTGTTAATGGTGGCCAGCTGGACGGGGGCGGCGAGGCCGGTAAGATCAGTGCTGGAGTTGACCAGGGAAGAGCAGAGAGATGGCATATCCACTTTGCCCCATTTTCTAACCTAGGTGTTCTTGGGGAAGGGAGGCTTGATGGCTGGGGCTAAGGCAAGGGAAAAGGAAATTAAAAAGTGGTCAGACCAAGGGCAAGGAGAAATAATGGGGGAAGTGATGGGGATGTTCAGGGTCCAGACCTGATCGAGCGAGTGGCCATGGGCATGGGTGGGGCTATGGATGTGAGGGGTAAAGTTGAGACTAAGCATAAGGTCAGTAAACTCTTTAGAGAGGGGACTTTCGGCAGGGTCGTTAGGCCAGAAGTTAAATTGCCGAGGACACAGAGAGAGGATGACTGTTTCCTCTACGACTTCAAAAATCAGCCTTTCAAACCAGTCCACACGATTCCAATAATCTATTTCATATGGAAGGAGGGAGTTAAGCTCATGCAGGCTCCGAACTCGTTACCTGCCCAAGTACCGCGCCTTGAAAAGAAATTTAAGGCCCCAACTGGTTCACCAGCATGCCTGGTCTCTCATCCTAAGCCGGATTCGGTTGTGACTCAAGCGGCACAGCGCCGGGCCCGTAATCCAGCGTCTCCAGTCACCGCGCCTCCAGATAGAGCGGGTCGGTGCCTAGACGCCATTGGACGGAAATTCTCAACCATGGCTTCCACTACAGTACGGGCGGCGAATGCCTTAGCCATCTTGGGCCGCTACGACCGGCAGATGTGGTCGGACATATCTGCCCTGGTCAACCTCATTTCGGACGCTTCCAAGGCTGATGCTCTGCAGCTCATCCAGGACGGACAGAGAGCATCTGAAGAGATGATTGACTGCGCATTCGATATTGCGGGCACTGGTTTCCGTCCGCTTGCTAGTGCGACTGCCTTACGACGCCAGGGTTGGTTGAAGTCCACCTCTTTCCGGCAGGAAGTCCAGTCCAAGATCCTGGATATGCCTTATGATGGTGAATCGCTCTTTGGTTCCCACATTGATGACGCTTTGGAGTCCATTAAAAAGGACACTGAATACGGCAAGATCACTGGGCACTTTACAATTTCGGAAACCGTCCTTTCGAGGTGCACGCGGACGCTGCACTTCAACTTTTCGAGGAGGACAATCTCTATCGCTCCTACAATCAGAGCAACCAACGTTACTCTTCCAATCAACAGCAATCCAATCGACAGCAGTCCTCAAAGCCTTACAGGGGAAAGTCATCCTATCAAGGATCAACTCCCAAACGCCAATGACTTTTGCCATCCCCAAAGTGTTGGAGGTCGAATCTCTCTGTTTTATTCTCAGTGGTCCTCCATCACCACAGACCGCTGGGTTCTGGGCATTCTGATGAAAGGTCATACCTTAGAGTTCGTCAAGATTCCTCCTCATACCCCACCGTCTGGCCCGCCTCCTCCCCATCTCGAGGAGCTTTACCATCAAGTCCGTCTTCTTTTTCAGAAGGGTGCAGTCGAAGTGGTTCCAGTGTCTCAGAGAGGGGAGGGTTTTTACTCTTGATTCTTCCTCATACTCCAGAAGATGGGAGATTGGCGTCCAATTCTGGATTTGAGAGCTCTAAACCGATACCTAAAGAGTCAATCTTTCTGCATGCTGACACTACTGGAGATTCTGCGTGTTCTGGCCAGCGGGGATTTTATGACCACCATAGATCTTCAAGACGCATATTTTCATGTCTCAATTCTCCAACAGCATCGCAGGTACCTGCGCTTCAAGGTGGGGCAGACACATTATCAGTTCAAGGTGCTGCCTTTCGGACTCCGCTCCGCCCCTCGTGTGTTCACAAAGGCGTTGGCTCCTGTGGTGGCTCACCTACGCCTCTGAGGCGTCCACATTTTTCCATACTTGGACGATTGCCTCCTCAAGTCTCAATCACGCCATCAACTAAGCCAAGGCACTCGTCTTTGTCAGGAAGTGTTTCAATCCCTCGGCTTGACCATCAATGTCGACAAGTCACAGTTTGCACCAGTGCAAACCAGGATTTTCTTGGGAGCGATCTTGGACACTATGCTTTCAAAGGTGTTCGTTTCCCACGAACGACAACAGAAAATCCTCCGCCTAGTGTCTCTCATTCAATCAAAGCAGTCAGTTTCTGTCCAGACGTTAAAGTCATTTCTGGGGATGGCTCACCTTGACGGCAGTGCCCCTGCCGAGCGTTTCAAACATCCTGGCAGACTCCCTCAGCAGGTCCACATCGTCGACACATGAATGGGAGCTGCATCAGCCGACTCTGGATCTTGTGTTTCATCGATGGGGTCGCCCACCGCTAGACCTCTTTGCGACACCAGAGAATCCCAAATGCCCGTCTTACGCAAGCATGCTCAAAAACGACGATGTTCCGCATCTCCTGCCTCCAGAAGAAGGAAGGAAGGAAGAAGATCTCCATTGAAGTCGCCGTCTAAGAGGCCCAGACGCTCTTCTGGATCACCATCGCGACGTTGAAAGTCTCAGTCGCAGCCAAGTAAGTCAATGTCGAGACGCCACATTTCGGGCTCGAAGTCTGTGGCTGCTGATGTGTCCAAGTGTCCGTCGATGTTGAGGATTCTGTCGACGTCGAGACACTCTCCGCCGCCATCGAGGGAGTCAGCTTAGAGAGTTATGACGCCTTCCAGATTGCCGCCGTCGAGAGGGTCGTTGAGATCCCACCATTGGACGCCGAGGAGTTCGACATCTAGGCGACGTCAAGAGGAGTCGCCGTCGACATGACGTCTAAGAAGGTTGTCGTCGACACAACTTCGAAGGTAGTCGTTGACAGGACGCCATGGAGGTATGCCTTCGACTCGACGTCGAGGTCACCGACTCGACGCCGAAGATCGCAGTCGAGATCGCCAAGGCGTGTACGATCGAAGTAGAGAGCATCAAGGCCCCGTTCAACGCCATTGGTCACACAAACTACGTCGAAGCTTTCGCAGTCAAGGGAACAGGACACAGTGATTGTGGAGTCTCCTGGCTCCAGGTCATCAGGGGACAGATCTTCATCTCCTCACTTGAACATCGTGGAGATCTCTCCAGAAGCGTCCCCCAGATCTGCGGACGGATCACGCAGTGTGTCATCTCACCGTCCTCAGGGTGCTGTTTCGGGCGGTCGCAGTAGCCCGGGCTCGGATTACTCCCGCACGTTCTCTCAGTCTGCTCAGAGGACAAGCACTCCAGTCAGGCCGACTAAATCTCCTCCACGGAGGCCACGTTCTTCACCCAGACCAAGATCTCCTACCAGATCACGCTCTCTGGTATGGCCCAGAGCACCTGCCAAGACCTTCCCCCAGACCAAGATCTCCGCCTAGACATCTGTCTAGATCCAGGGGTCGGCACAGCCATCGAGACAGGTCTCATCACAGAGGACGCACTAGATCTCCAACTTGGTCCTCTTCCACAAGGTCTACGGTCCGGGACTATTCTCCGACCTTCTCCTCCACTCCTCTGTCAAGAGTCTCGCCTATTGATGACATCGCAACCTTCACAGATGTGCTGGGCAGGGGAGCAAAGAAGCTGAACATCTCTCTGCCTATTCCTGTGGTCCCTACTTCTATAATTTTCAACACACTTAATCACCTGACAGCACCTATACCTCTGCTGCCTCTGGTGCCTAGCTTCCTTGAACCAGCAATGGCTACCTTCCTTACGCCTGCAGTGGTAGGTTCTGTTCCATCAAGGCTTGCCAAGAATAAAACGCACCCGCAGAGGACCCCTTGTTCCTAAGATCGGACCCTCCGGCTGATTGTTATCGTGGCGGCTGCCATGAAGTCTCATTCAGCCTCTACCTCATCTTCGGTACCCCCAGAGAAGGACAGCAAACGAATGGATTCGTTTGAAAGGAAGGTATGCAGCACCTCTGCTTCACATATGAAGGTGGCCTGTGCTTCTGCTCTACTTGGGAGGTACAATAGGTCCCTCTGGGACTCCCTTACTCGCTTCGCAGAGAAGCTTTCGAAAGAAGACCAACAGGATTTTGTCAATCCTACAGGAGGGAGGACTAGTAGCCAACCAGGTCATTAGTGCTGCAGCAGATGCCTCTGACCTCGCAGCCCATGGCTACTCCCATGGCATCTGTTCACGACGTTCGGCGTGGCTCTGCCTCACAGGCCTCAAACAGGATGCTCAAAAGAAAATCTTGAACCTCCCCTTTAATTGTTCTTCTCTCTTTGGTCCACACGCTGACGATGAAATTACCAAAATGAAATCTGAAATGGACACTGTGAAGGCTGTGGGTTTTGAAAATCGTAAGGAATTTAAAAAGCGCTTTCGTCAGAGGGATAAGCGTCCTTACCAGCAGAGGGTTCAAACCCCTCAATGGTCTTCCCAAACTCAACAGAAAACACAATTTCAGCAGAGACGTCCTGGCAGAGGCAACAATAACCAGCAGCAGTCTGCCTCCAAACAGCCACGCAAGCCCTGAGCTGTTGCTTCCTCCTCAACTGTTCGCCACTCCAGTGGGAGAGAGTGTTTCTCATCATCTGGAAGAGTGGAGATCCATAACAAAGGACAGATGAGTGCTGAATATTGTGCTGCATGGTTACTTGCTGAGGTTCAAGTCCCCTCCTCCGCAGATTTCTCCTCAAGTAAAGCTACTTCCCCATTTTCACAGTCAGCTGCTGCAGGACGAAGTCTCTGCCCTCCTCAAGAAGAAGGCTATAGAGGAGGTTCCTTCCATGCAGAGGACTCGAGGAGTCTACTCCCGCTATTTTCTTGTCCAAAAAAGAGGAGCAGTCAAAGAATACAGGCCCATTCTAGACCTACGACTACTAAACAGATTTATCCGTAAAGAAAAATTCTGCATGCTAGCCCTGCATCAGATCTTTCCCCATCTCCCATCAGGGGGACTGGATGTGTGCCATCCACATGCAGGACGCTTACTTTCACATACTTGTCTCAGTGAGGCACCGAAAGTTTCTCAGGTTTCAGATCGGGCGCCAGTACTACCAGTATCGAATGCTTCCGTTTGGCATCAAATCCGAGCTACGGACATTCTCAAAGGGCAAGGCGGTGGTGGCTGCTTTTCTCCACAGGCGGAAGATCTTCGTCTATCCTTATCTAGACGATTGGCTGCTGAAAAGCTCCACTCCGGCTCTGCTTCAAGACCATCTTTCGTTCTGTCTCAACCTGATGAACTCATTGGGGTTGAAGGTCAACTTCAAGAAATCAGTACTCAATCCTTCCCAACGGATTCATTACCTGGGCGCTTCCCTGAACTCCGTTCAAGCAAGCGTGTGTCCTTCGGAGGAGAGATTGTCATCCATGCTTCTGAAGTGTCATCTTCTACTGGACAATCAGTCCCACAGCCAGACAAGTGTCCTCTCTCCTGGGATCGATGGCCTCGTGCATCTACATCGTGCCCAATGCACGCCTTCACATGAGGCCTCTGCAGCAGGCTCTCGAGGACCAATGGTCTCAGAGGTCAGGTCACTGGGAGGACCGTGTCTCTCTTCCACAAGGTTCCAACAACTCAATCAACTGGTGGATGAAACGCTCCAACCTTCTCCAGGGAGTTCCATTCCATCGCCCTCCTCCATCTCAGTCAGTGATCACGGATGCCTCTCTTCAAGGCTGGCGAGCTCATATGGACCAGCTTCAGGTTATTATTATTATTATTATTTTTTACATTTGTATGGCGCTCAGCTACCCAACAAGGGTTTCCCGGCGCCTATGACATTAGGTTGGACTAAGGTATAAGCAGAGTTGGATTTTAGCTCAGTTGTTTCTGGAAAAGCCAGGTTTTACATATTTCCGGAAGCTAGCGTAGTTTTCCTCTTTCCGGATATGTAGGGGGAGTGTGTTCCACAGAATTGGCCCTCTGACAGAAAACGATCTGCCGCCAGTTCTTTGCAGTCTAAAACTGGGAACAGCGAAATTTGCTGCAGTTTGGGAGCGTAGGTTTCTTGTTGGTAGGTAAGGGGTGGCTAACGCTTGTAGATAGGTAGGTGCCGTTTTGGTTTTGATCTTAAACATGTAGCTCAGGGTTTTGAAGCTAATCCGGTGTTCAATCCTGAGCCAATGTAGATCGTTCAGGTATTTTGATATTCTTTCAGACTTTGGTATTCTGCACAAGAGTCTTGCGGCTGAGTTTTGGATCATTTGGAGTCGCTTGATCACTGTTAGATTTGAGCTCAGGTAGAGGATGTTTCCGTAGTCAATACGCGATGTTATTAGTGCGTTGATTACGGTTTTTTGTGTGGCAAGGGGCAGCATCCATGTGATTTTTTTCAGCCATTTTATTATGGTGAAGCATAGGCCTGCAACTTTGTTTGCCTGCTGTTCCATTGACAGAGCATTGTCAATAATGACTCCTAGATTTCTTACCTGTGTTGCTGGAGAGGGAAGGGTACCCAACTCAGGGGGCCAATGGGAGGAATTCCAGAGCTCCTTATTTTTGCCTAGTAGGAGGATTTCGGTTTTATCACCGTTTAATTTTAACTGGTTGGTGGTCATCCAGTTGAAGATTTTCTGGTTCAAGGCCTCTGGTCCGAAGAAGAGCGAGGCTACCACATAAACTTCCTCGAGCCGTTCATCTGGCGCTCAAATCTCTTTACCCGTCTCTGCGCACCAACTACATCCAAGTTCAGACGGACAACACGACAACCATGTTCTATCTGAACAAGCAGGGAGGCACCAGGTCAAGAGTACTATCCCTGGAAGCGCAGGCCATCTGGCACTGGCTCCTGGAAAGAGGTCTATCCATCGTGGCAGTTAATCTTCCAGGAATACAAAATGTCCAAGCGGACTGCCTAAGCAGAGACTTCGTAGAAGCGCACGATTGGGTGCTCAACGAAGAAGTTGCGCAGGAGGTCTTTCATCTATGGGGCGTACCAGACATAGATTTGTTCGCAGACGCCGCAAATGCAAAATGCCCCGTCTTCGCGTCCAGGTTCCCCCAACAGAGCTCACGGGGGAACGCACTTTTGATCAGCTGGTTGCAGACATTGCTGTACGCCTTTCCTCCCCTGCCTCTGATCCCGGCGGTGATTCAGAAATTGTACAGGACCAACACCAGGATAATCCTGATAGCGCTGGAGTGGCCAAGCCAGTGGTGGTACCCGGATCTCCTCCAGCTGTCGGAAGTCCCGCACGGGCGACTCCCTTGCCGTCCAAACTTGTTGACCAAGGACCAGGGGAATGTGTTTCATCTCAACCTCCCTTCCCTTCGCTTGACGGCATGGCTCCTGAGGTCATACTGTATGGACACTTAGACCTCCCAGCAGACTGCATGAACATTCTGAAAGAAGCCAAGAGACCATCCACTAGGAAGTCTTATGCTTTCAAGTGGAAGAGGTTTTTCATATGGTGTCTTGACAGCTCTCTTGACCCTATCCACGGTCAGGAGCAGGTGATTCTACCCTATCTGTTGCATTTAGCAAGGTCAGGCCTCAAGCACCCCTCCATCAGGGTTCACTTAACGGCGATCACAGCCTATAGGAAGTCACCTACTCAGACATCATTCTTCCTTATGCCTGTGGTTAAAGATTTCTTAGAGGGGCTTAAGAAAGTGTTTCCACCAGTGAGGTCCCCCTCTCCTCCCTGGAAGCTTAACATCGTACTTACTAAGCTGATGGGTGCTCCTTTCGAGCCTATACATAAGGCTTCTTTGCAGCACTTGACCTGGAAAGCCACCTTTTTAGTGGCAATTACCTCCGCCCGTAGGGTTAGCGAAATCCAGGCCCTGTGTTGTAAGGAACCGTATACAGTGTTTCACGCCAACAGGGTGGTACTGAGGACACACCCAGGTTTTCTGCCTAAGGTAGTCTCAGACTTTCATATCAACCAGTGTATCACCCTACCTAGCTTTTTTCCTCAACCTACCACTCCCCCGGAGTGGTCTTTACACTCTCTAGACCTCCGGAGGGTTCTGTAGTTTTACCTGGCTAAAACCTTTCCACTTGGGAAATTTGACCGGCTTTTTGTTAATTATGGAACCACTAATACCGGTCTGTCCGCTTCAAAAAGATCTATTTCTCGCTGGATAGTCTCTTGTATAGCTCTGTCTTATCAACTAGCTAACAAGGCTTTACAGCTGTGGTTCCCAAACTGTGCGCCGCGGCGCCCCGGTGCGCCGTAATGAGGTGCCAGGGGCGCCGCGCACACTATCTGTAATTTTGGCCATCACAGGGAGCAGCGCTGCTCCCCTGTGAGAGGCCTCACCCCTGCTGCTGGAGGCACCTCGCACTCCTCCAGGAGCACAAGAGCAGCCCCTCCCGCCCATTGTCATTCAGTATGCCGCTGATTGCCACTTACTGAATGACAATGGGGCAGTCTGGGGGTGTGACACCATGTGGCGAACTCCTCCTGCTTCAGAGTACAGAAGGGCATTCTGTACGATAAACGCTGCAACGTTAGAAAACACTTCATTTAAGGAGCCTGTAAAATAAGTTTAAAAGAACACTGTCCTGTCATTTTAGAAGTGAAGTATTTTCAATTTTGTATTCAACAAAGCCATGGTTACTCCTTTTTTTTTTTTTTAAGGAACTAGCAACCATTAACAAAGCCACTAGTCCTGGCTTGTTGGGGTGTAATGATACTTGCTGTATTATATATCTGGATGCAATGACAGAGACAACATAATACCAGTGAGGCAGAACACTATGCTAAGTGCATATTTTTAGCCTAGGTGTTTTAAGCTGCGCTCTTAATTACGTCAAACACCCCCTTTGAAGAGACCCCCCCCCCAGTTTTTTTACACCGCTTAAAGCCCTGGAAACAACACCATGTTACAGTAACCTCACATCCTGGCACTGTGCATCATGCATGACTTCTACGTTTTCAGTCTGCCTATGTGCATAGTGAACTCTCCACCAGCCCACCCCTTGCTTTAGTTCATTCTTGATGGGACTCTTCTGCCTGCCACTCTGCAAACAAAGGCTCAGCTCATAATGTGAAAAGGTGGGTGAGTAAATAAGTGAAGGAATGTCTGAATGGATTACTGAAAGGATGAATGCATGAATGAAAGGGGGAATGGATAGATAATGAAAGAAAGGATGGACGGATGAGTGAATGAATGGAAGTATGGATGAGAGAAAATGTAAATAGATGGATGTATGGGTGGAAGGGTAGATCTATGGGTGCAAGGGTAGATGGATGGGTAAAAGTGTGGATGGGTGTGTGAAAGGATGGATGGATGAGTGAAAGGGCAGCTGATGGGCGAGTGAATTGGTGGATGGGTGTGTGAAAGGATGGATGGATGGATGGGTGGATGAATGAAAGGGTAGATGATGGGCAAGTGAATGGGTGGATGGATGAATTGATAAGTGAAATGGTGAATGGATGGATGAGTGAAAGGGTGGATGTAAGGATTGATGAGTTAGTGAAAGGGGGTAGATGGACCAAAGGATGGATGGATAGATGAGTGAAGTGAAAGGGTGGATGGATGAGAGAACGGATGGCTGGATGAGAGAACGGATGGTTGGATGAGTGAAAGAATGGATGAGTAATAGGATCAATGGATGGATTCATGAATGGATGAGTAAATGGGTGGGTAGATGGATGGATAAGTGAAAGGGGGATGGAGAGAGAAAGGGAGGATGAATGACTGAAAGGGTGAATGGGTGGAAGGATAAATGACTGGGTGAATGGATGAGTAAGTGAATGGGTGGATGGATGAGTAAGTGAATGGATGGATGGCTGGGTGGAAGAATGGATGCATGGATGATTGTACAGATGGATGGGGTGAAAGGGTGGGTAGATGAATAATGGATGCATGAGTGAAAGGGTGGATGGAGGGATGGATGAGTGAAATGATGGACGGAAGGATATATGGTGGATAGGTGTGCAAATGGTTGAATATGTTTGGATATAGATGGGCACACAGATGAAAGGACAGACCTTTTTAGTGTAAAAATAAGGCTGGGGATACTGATTACGTCAGACCAAACTCAATGTTCCATTTTCTCATAGCGGGTCTCAGTACCAAAAGGTACTGAAAGCAGCAGCTGGCATAAATAACCCACCCACCGGTAAAAAAATGGTGGGGAGCCACGGCCAACTGCCGATTAGGTCAGGGGAGCCACAGGTCAAAAAAGTTTGGGAACCACAGCTTTACAGGGTAGACCTCATGCGCATTCTACAAGATGGAAAGCTTCTACTACTGCTCCCCTTCGTAATGTACCAATCTCTGAAATTTGCAAGGCGGCTACATGGCGGTCTGTGCATACCTTTACCCGCCATTATTGCCTAGACTCAGATACACAGGCCGATGCCCAAGTGGGTCAGGCCTTCTTGAGGAATTTATTTGCATAAATTGTATGTGAAATGTACAATTTTTCAATGTCTCTATGTATACTTTTTTGCTCGTCCGCGAGACTTTGGGTATGAGCTTGCTAATCTATTCATAGATTATGACTTTTGATGAGTATCCCCTGGATGAGAATGATTAGTTACTTACCTGTAATCCTAGATCTCATCCAGGGGTATACCCATCAGTCATAAGCTGCGGCCCACCTCCCAGGACGAGCATTCTCATAAAGTTATGAGATGTTTACTGTGGATCTACTCCGGTGTTATGCACCTCCAAAAAGAACTGACCCAACTGCCGATTGTGGTGCACCATGGGAGCAGGGGGTCGCCTTCAGGTCTTAAAGACACAGTACCTCTACTCTAATGCCTTAAAGGCGAGGTGTCAGTTTTCTTTGTATCTTTATACTCTACTGCAGCCTACTGGCAAAAGCCTGTAGTTACAGGTTTTTCCTATGGCAATAAAGCATTGTTGTATGCAAAGGTTTTCTGCTCTATCTCTCTTACTTAGTGGTTGGGAGAGTACTACTGTGTGTATGCTAATTTATGTAATTTTGCGGCAGATTTGCCATTTGGGAAATGTTTAGGCTGCACATATATGTTTTCACATGTGTATATATATGATATCTATATATATATATCCATCCTAGTTCTCATCCAGGGGTATACTCATCAAAGTCATAATCTATGAATAATCCCCGCCTATGTGCGGGATCCCGGAGCATATAGAAAATACATATATGTGTATTTTCTATATGCTCCGGGATCCCGCACATAGGCGGGGATTATTCATAGATTATGACTTTGATGAGTATACCCCTGGATGAGAACTAGGATTACAGGTAAGTAACTAATCCATTGACGGTGTGAATCAAACCATCCCAAAATGATTAAAAAAAAAATTCCTTGACTTGACCTGTCCAATTTCTTCAATTTTCAAGAGCTGACCACCTCTGTTAATACTCCATTACACCAGACAATTATTTTATGGTCCAATATTTCCAGATTATTCAAATTTGCACTTGTCTGGAGTTGTGTAAGTAGCGCCAATTGTTCCTCATTTATGCAAATTGATAAACGCCTCAGAACTTCCACATGAAGAGAAAACACCTTTTGATGTAAACTTGTTACATAGACTTTTAGCTATGCTCTTTATGGAAAGTGAACGCTACCTTCCTTATCCACAACATGGAAGTCTGAAACCCTTCTCAAATATCAAACTGGCATAAAAATACATTTTGTTACTCTGGGCAAACAGTTGTGATTCTATAATATAGGATCTAAAACAACTATTAAAGCACCTATTAGCCAAAGTTTTTTGCATATTTTTTATTTATTTGAAAAGTTTCATAAAACGCGAACAAGACCCGTACGGGTATCAGAGCGCTGTACAAAGGAGCAAAAGCATAAAGGGACATATAAGGTAACAGAAAAGCAACAAAAGACATAGGGAGCACGTGCAAAAACAGAATAGCAATGTTGAACCGAGGTAACCATTTACAATATTTGGTTTGGTTTGGAGGTGCACTCCTGTAGTTATATCCTTTTTAACTTTATTAAAGCACACTTGTCAAAAATAATAATCAATCGGTGCGCCTCGGCTACGTGTGCTGTCTATACACGTTTACTGAAATTGTATCATAACAAACTGTGTTTGAAATAACATTTTGTTGTAAGGCAATAGGACCTGATACGGTTAACATGGTACTAAATGTAATGAACTAATTACGTACTGTATATAAAGAAATAAATGCTTAAACAGTAGAGCATGAAATAGATTGAAGTCGACATTGTGATTAATTTTGGGAAGAACTTTGGTTCACAGTGAACAGTGCGCACTGCAATTAAGTCTGTGAGCTTGTTAAAATTTGCTGAACCGAGGTAACAACTCCTCTTGTGGGACATGTAAAGTTCCAGCAGCGCAACAAATCTCATAGGGCACTTGAAGAGACAAAAATTAGAACTTTTGAACAATAGTATCAAAGAGTGTCAATAGGAAATAGAAGTTAAAATGACTATGGTACTATTGCTGTAAATGGTCATTCAAGGTAACCATTTGACGTGTTTTTTAAACTAGGCTGTAGAAGGATTTAATCGGATCTTGGGAGGAAGAGCGTTCCATATTCTTTGTGGCAGACCAGGGAAAGTATGATTGTATGTTCTTTTCTTTATGAATTTGGGAGGTTTCAACAGGAGGCTGTTAGAGCTTCTTAGGTTCCGATTCGAACCCGAAAGTTCAAGTTTATTTGCCAGGTTCAGGGGGGTGTTGTAGTGATTAAATGTGTGCGTCAGGCAAGCTATCTTAAAACGTATCCTTGCTTCGATAGACAGCCAGTTTAATTGCATTATGTCCGGTGTAAAGTGGTCATATTTTCTGGAACCAGTGGTGAGTCTAGCCAAAGAATACAGAGTGGCTCTATGAAGTGCCCATCTAGCTTTAGGTAACCCAGCTAGGGTCACCAATCCATATTCCAAGCGTGAGATAACTAGGGATTCGACTGCAGACTTAATGTCTTCAGAAGGCAAGAATACCTTGATTTTCCTTAAAGTTTTGAGCTGATGATTGGCTCCCCTTATAGTTGCACTGATGTGTTCTTGCATATTCAGGTATTTTTCCGAAGTTATACCTAAAGATCTTGCAGTCAACAACATGAGGGGTGCAGTTGAGCGCTGTAAGTTGTTTGAGTCAATCAGGAGGAATTCTGTTTTGAGAGTATTTAGCAAAAGATGATTGAGTTTACCATTGTTGAATTTTAAGCAACTCACAGTTTAGAGTATTTGTCATCTGGTGAAACAGTTTTCAAATAGTTGAGTGCCGTCAGCATACATATGGTATGGAATGTTATAATGGTTCAAGATTTCGATGAAAAAGTTGAAAAACATGAACGAGAGAGTGGAACCTTGAGGAACTCAAGCTGTGAACAAGGTTCTGGTTGCAAGGGAGTGGTTGACTTTGATTCTTTGCGTTCTGTTTTGCAGGAAGTAGGTAAACCAATTAAGACAGGGCCCGTTAGCCCCAACCTTTTTTGAAGAAGACCAATCAGGTTTTCATGTTTGCTCATGTCAAATGTTGAGGACAAATCAAGAAGGATCAAAAGACAATGTACATTCTGGTCAAGAGATCTCAAGGCGTCATCAACAATGTAAGTTAGGGCTGTTTCAGTACTGTGACCCACTCTGAAACCTGACTGGTAAAGGTCACGGAGTTGAAAATTCTCAATGTGGTTGCAGAGCTATGTGAGAACGCATTTCTCAAGCAATTTGGCTAACGTGATGATATTCGTGATTGGCCGGAAACTGTTATTTATTTTGAAGGTTTTGTATAGCGCAAACAAGACCCTTGCCGGTATCCGAGATCTGTACAGGGCAAATATAGGTGATAGAACTATACATAAACATACAATGAATTATGTGAATACAATAGTGGTAATTATTACAGACTAGCAGATATCTACAAGATTGTATAAAAAAGTTCAGGTGAATTTGGACAAGAGAATCAATTTAACTTTTCTTTAAAAATGACGTGGACGGGTTCACTCTCTTTTCTGGGGGCAAGGCGTTCCAAATCCTGGGAGCCATTCCTGAGAAAGTACAGTTGTATGTTTTCTTCTTGGAAAATCGTTTTGGTTTCAGTAGAAGATTATCCGAACTCCTAGTAGTTCTGTTACCACACAATAGTACCAATTTCTCTTCTAGGTATCTCTGGTTTTGTGATGCAATGCCTTGTGTGTTATACAGGTGATTTTCAAATGGATTCTGGCCTCAAAAGGTAGCTAGTTGAGGGCACTAAAGTCAGGGAATATGTGACAGTTTCTTTTGGAGCCTGCGATGAGTCTAGCAGCTGCATTAATTGAGGCTCTTAAAGGGGCGGTCGTTGATCTGGGAAGTCTGCAGAGAGCGACCCTCCCATAGTCCACTCTGGGGAATACTAGAGTTTGAAATGCCTGTTTAAAGTAATTTGCAGGTGTGGAAGGTTTTAGTTCTCTCAGGGTGTTCATCTGAAAATGTACTCCTTTAGTTGCAGCGCTGATGTGATTCTGCTTATTTAGCTTATTGTCCAGGGTTATTCCTAGCGATTTTGCTGAATCAGTGATGAGAGGTTGACTATTGAGTACTGTTAAGTGCTTCATCCACTTGTGGATGATGGTTTTTTGGCTAGGGGAAGCGATTTAAGAGGAATTCAGTTTTGAGGGTGTTTAGTTTTAAGTAGTTTTTTGCCAGCCAGGTCTGTTTTTTTGGAGCGTTGAATTAAGGGACTTGATGTCTTCAAGTGAGTGGACCTTAATGTAGAGTTGTCTCGTCGGCGTACATGTGGTATTGGATATTTGAGGAGTTGAGAAGCTCAGTGAGTGGTTCCATAAACAGATTGAAGAGTGTCGGGGAGAGGGAAGATCCCTGGGGTACTCCCAAAGTAACTGGGGTGGGCTTTGATAAAGATTGATCTTGAATCTTTGTATTCTGTTTTGGAGGAAGGAAGTGAACCAGTTTATCACCGTTCCAGATAGTCCCATTCTGTGTTTCAAGAGGTCTAGTAAGTTGTCGTGTTTGACTGTATCGAAGGCTGAGGATAAGTCAAGCAGGATTAGCAGACAGGCTTTGTTTTGATCCAGTATTTGTAATGCGTCATCTATTATGTGGGTCATGGCTGATTCGGTACTGTGTCCTGATCGAAAACCTGATTGGAAGTGATTGAGCAGGTTGCAGTGGTCTATGTGGTTACTAAGTTGCGTGTGAACACATTTTTCTAGTAGTTTGGCCAGGGTCAGGATGTTGGATGTTGGGCGATAGTTATTCATGTCTGACAGGTCCGCCGATGGTTTCTTTAAGATGGGGAATACCTGACCAGCTTTGAGGATGTCTGGATGGTTCCTTGCAGAAGAGCGGTATTTGTAAAAGTGGTCCATAGGGGCATTAGCATTGGAATGAAGACTTTTAAGTGGATTGCTGGGAAGAGGGTCTGTTAGGATCCGCTAAGTCTGCATTTGGCTTTTTTGGGATGGGAAGGACTTGACCCATCTTGAGGCAGTCAGGAATCTTACCCTGCATGAGAGATTCATGAATAATCAGGGACCTGAGTGGAAGAATGGCTGGTGTGAGTTCTTTGAAAACTTGGCGGGTAGAGGATCGTTGAAGTGATTGGAAGGTTTCAAAGAAGCCATGAATTGGAGCAGCTCCGCAACATCTGGAAGTAGAAGGAATTTTATGTGGCATTCCTTTTAGGAGGGTAAACTGTGGGATAGGAAGTAGGTGCTCTTGCTTATTAAACTACCCTTTGCTTTTGTTTAGGTATGTATTTGTACTAATCCATCAAATATTGGCATTTCCCTTAACAGCAAACAACAAATTATCATTCTATACATTATTTACTTTATGCTGTCAGAATTTAGAAACCTCATTAAACCATGGGAACTCCAAGACCAAAGTTAATTTAATATATTTTGAGGGATTTGTGGAGCGTGGACATTACCCGAGGGTATCAGAGCACTGTACTAGGCTCTTGTTTCAGTAATATAAAGGTCTACAAATGGAACTATTTACAGATGCTTATTTCATGATTCCAAGAGTCTGGGGTGTATCAGTGCACTGTCCTGGAGATAGTTTCAATATTTCAAGTGTCTACACTACATTCATAACAGTCTGCCAGTGGCTGATGTTTGTCACCCATCGTTTCATAATTACAGAGAGGCTGCAGTTGGAACATTTACTCAGTTCGTGAAGCCGGCTATAGAGTGGCATATTCTCTTGGGATGATTGTCATTGTTGCTTCATTCCTTGTTGAGTGTTCTTGCAGGAAATAATTTCGTCATCAGTATTGATTTCACCTCCTTCTAGATAGCAGGTTTTGAATCGGTGCTAGTTTCTGGTGGGAGGGAGTTCCAGATTATGGGTGCTGCTTTGGAAAGGCTTTGAGCTTGGCTGTGGAAGCATGTATTTCTCTAATCCATATTACTTAATCTGGAATTATCACTTTATCCTTGAAAATAATTACTCATACAATAATATCAAACCAACCCGAATATTAAGAATTGCATAATCTGCACTCTTGTGAAAATTCCGTGATTTTTTTTTTTTTTTTTTTACAAAAGTGGCTGAAAAATTGAAGTGAAAAAAACCGGACCCCCTTGTACTGGCTGTGCGCTGCTGCTGAGCCCGTAAAAGCAGGGTGAACGGCAAGCTAGTAGGCAGCAGAGGTGTTAACTTCCTCTGGTGCCTGCCTGTGAAATGCACAGATCTTCCTCCTGTACATTAGCCTAGATCCATTCCCCGCTGACTATGCAGGTGCTTGGACCTTACCCCTGCCCCCACACCCTCTGCTTCACTTTCTCACTCCTCTCTCTTGGCCCTCTGTCTCCTGTTCATCCCTAACATCCCCACGTTTTCCTTGTGTATTTATTTAGTTTTTTGTATATAGTGTGATCTTCGCACAGACATTAGGCCACACCCCCCTCCTCCTCCCATAACCCACCTAGCCCTCCCACTCCCCTCTCCAGTCTTATGCCCCCCAACCTCCAACCTTCTCCTATACCCCTCCCATCCCGCTCCTATGCCCCCTCTCATAAACCCTTGCTGCCCTGCAAGGAATGCAAACAGGTTGTCTGATGCCAGCGAGAGCGGGGGTTTCAATCCGCACTCTGGCATTAAACGTCCTCCAGTTCGAGGCGTTGTGCTGCTGGAGTCTCTGCGAAGTTACAGATTATGATGACATAGCACAGTCTCCAGCAGTGACAGAGAACAGGCATTGTAGTATTTTTGTGGCAGGCACATTTTCTCCCTACCCCAAAAATACTGCAAAAATTGCGGTTTCAGGCAACAATATTTGCCTTTTTTGGCTGCAAAATTGCCACCCAAAGCCACAAAATCTAATAATAGTTCTTCAATCTAAGTGCCCATGTTTTCATCTTTCAGAGACCGCAAAATTGATTACAGCTTAAACCAGCATGGTTGTTTAGAAATGGTTTAACTTGCTACTTTCCATATCTTTATTTTGAAGTATTTTAATTCTGTAGGTATTGAGCTCTTGATCACGTGGAGTATCAGAAACTTGACCAATTGGAAAAAAAGAATCTTAAACTTCCTTTCCATCTGTTTTAGTTACAAAACACAATCTGTCTCAAATAATTAGATGAAATCGTTTTTAGGGAAGTTATGAAATATCTGCAGTAGACACCCCAAATTTAATAGTGTCAACTTTTACTGTCTTTTGCCGTATCTAATTAGGTTCATGTACACACATATTAATCTCCCTCTCCTTGCCCTACTGTACGGATACCTCAAACTTTACCTTATTTCCTTTACTTGAGTAGGGCTGTTGTATTTCTGTATCCCTTGGGCCTTATACCCCGATCCAATTTTTCTTATTATGTCAGCAGGTTATTTTGAACCGCAACACAACCCCTATTCCCACACACCCCTGCTGTTGGAAGAGAGCACCTACCTTGGTGTTTTTCCCCTTCTTGGGTAGTTTTACATGGGACACAGTAAATGTTTGACTAGACTACAGATATTGTGTTTTTAGCCATCTCATTAGTACTCAACCTGAATGGTTTCTTGCCCTCACTTTCCTGCCATATGGCCTTAACCGGATTCCTATGACCTGCCCTTGAGTAACCCCAGAAACGTACATAAGCACTACTAGTTAAATCATGTATTTTTTTAAATCGCGCTATATGATCAATATAGCTCATTATGAAACATCAAATGTCCTATCTAGAGCTGCTCTTATATCAGCCCATTTGGGATTATTCCCCAGTGAATTTGTTGGTAATGCTTCGACCACCTTAATCTGCTATGGCATACAAATGTTTAAGTTCCAAAGCCATAGTTTTTTATCTGAAGGAGGATTATTTCCTGATTGAGTCCCATTGCAAGACCTTTGCTGTTAAAAAAAAAAAAAAATTACATTCAGATTTGAAGATGAACGAAAGTCAGGTTTTAAAAACTCTGTAACAAAGTTTAAAAATAACTGCGATGAAACCATATCTGGAAAGGTAGCGGTTTCAGTTTGCATTTTCTTTGTCTTGATCTTTCTTAGAAGGTTGGAAAGCATGTCTTCCACCTGTTTGGTCTTAAAATTCTTTCCAGCATTTTTTTTTAAAGAGGAAACTAAGCAAGTTGATGCTGATAGATCTAATTGTTTTTCCTGTTCATCCTTGTGGCCTTTTAGTAAATTGAAAGTATTTTTAGAACCTGCAACAGTTACTTGATTTCCAAATGTATTCTTTCTGTTAGAATTGGTAGTTTGCCCTTTGTGTGTGGATTAATGCTTCAGTGATCTCTTTTTAGTAATAGGCATCACCAGTGGAAAACATTATCGGGCCTTCTTTGTTTTTTCCAGATAATTTTTTCAATTGCAATACCTTCCTTATTTAAGAAACGGCCTGGAGAAAAACAGCTTTGGACCAACAAGGTTACATTATATTGCTGAATGTGAATTTGTGTATAAATGTCCAAAAGGACACTTAAAAAATTGTGAAGGCATTAGACTGAGGGGCAAGCTTGAAGGCCAAGACGAAGGAAAAATCAAGGGAGCTTCCCAAGAGGGTTATTTCTCTACTGAGACCACTACTGGGCCTCAAAAGGTCTCCTGAAGAGGGAGATAAAGGGGGAAAAAAGATCCAGAAGAGAAGAAAAAAGATTTAATCTATCCTGTTGATCCCACTCACCATCGAAAAGATCAATGTGGGCTAATAGTAAGTTGCCATCAAGAATTAGATCTTTTCCTCACCAAATCATCACCACCATTTGGCGTCAGGAAGATCTTTCTAATCGAAGAGTTCCCATCGTCCAAAGTCAACTTATTGATCGACAACATAACACTCGACATCCAGATATACTTGAAACGGAGCTCTATACAGGCTCACCCAAAGGATTGTAGTATCTTCTGCATCTTCAGTAGAAGAGGTATCTTAGCCAAGTTCAGGTTGTGGCCCTATTCTGGATATGGGACCAACTTCTCTTGGGCCTTCATCTTTCAGAATTCCTTCAGACTCCTCTGAGGCCACCAAATATGCCTCAACCTGTGATTTTGAAGGTGATGGTCTCAATACCTACCTTGGTGTCACTGCAGGAAAGGACCTCTTTTTGTATGATCCTCAAGTTTTTGGACTGATGGTGCTGTTTTTTCGACTCTGTAGTGCACTCAGCCCTGCTGTCAAGGCCCAAGTGCATGTGCTCTGACCCTAAAAGTATGAGTACAATTGGCTAATATTTGATTGGATCGCTTAACTATGTATAAGTCCCTGGTATAGGTTACAACTGATACTCGGGTATAAGAAGCTGGTTCTACATATGGTATACCCCTGGGTGGTTATACCGTGCACAGAGTCCAGAGGTTCCCCTAGAAGTGTACAGGGTGGAATGCAAGCCCAAAGTGCTCAATTTGTGGTAGTGTGGGCAAACAGCCATTGGCCTAACACAGAGGAGTGTAAGACATGTGTTGTGCACACAATGGCCAATAAATGACACACTACTCAAAAACGAGATCCACACCAATTTTATAAAAATATACTTTGCTCAAGATTTATTTTAAGACCAGGATCTTTTCAAAAAGGTAAGTATTTTTTAAATAGGAATTCTTTTCAAATTCTTTGAAATGTTAACATATTGAGGAAAAAAATAATGCGTTTTACAGGTGAGTGAACAACTTACAAATCCAGTCTTCGGGTTGCAGAGTCAGCAGAGGGCAAGGTTCAGGTAAGCACCAACACTGCACCACCATCGGGTGCAAAGGTCAGAGTTTAAGATCCGGCCCAAGGTTACCCAATGGAGACTGGGGGTGCTTGAAGACACACTGCTTGCAGGTAAGTAAAGCGGTTGCATGGCTCAAGCTTCGGAGGTTTAGGCAAGCATGGGGGTGGGGTCCGCAAGGCAGAACCAAACCTACACCACCAGTGGCACAGGGGTGGCCGGGTGCAGAGTGGAAATACAGTTTTTGACGCCCAATGCATTTCAGTGGAGAAACCCGGTTTGGAAAACAGGCTGCAGGCGACGGGCTGGAGGCTGCATGAAGGAAACCAGCAACAGCAGAGTTAATCTGGGATGCTGTAGGTCGTAAGGACACGGTCAGTTGAGGTCCTCAATGCCCAGGGGCTTCGGGTGTAGGAGTATCCTTTGACACCTTGTGGAGTCCAGGAGGGCTCAGTCAAAGCTGAACTTGGACTCTCAGGATCACTGAGGAACCTTTTTTGGATCGATGGGCCACTTGGACACAGGCCAAAGGCATCGGGTGCAGAGTGGTCAGGGATCCGGAGGGCACCAGAGTCCTTTGGGTTGGTTTCTTGTGGTCAGTGCTGCTGTTCCTCTGGAGTTCTGGTCTTCTTCAAAGGTAGACAGTCCACCCAGGGGTTGTGGAGGTCGCTAGCTGCAGGACAGGCTTTGTTCTTTTCGCAGGGTATTTGAAGCTGCAGACAGGCTGGTAGGGCCGGAGCCAAGTCGGTGGGCGTCAACTGTCTTCTCTGCATGGCATCTGCCTCGTCCATCTTCTTCTTAGGTCGGCAGGAACTATTTTCAGGGTCTGGGAAAGCCAACTAAATACTAGATTATGGGGCGTTTTAAGGGAGTGAGAGGCAGGTCCAATGGGCACCTTACCTGGGGTGTCTACACCCTCCTGTGGGAGAGGGCATAGTCTTCGCCTTGATTGGAGGAGTTCCCCATCTTCAAGATGGTGGGGACTGAAAGGTGTACTTAACCCTGCCTCCTTCACCTTAGGGGTGGAGTTGGCAGATGTGGGCACACCTCCTATTTTGCCTAGTTTTTCCCACCGGTTTTCCCGACCACAGTGGGGGTGTAAATCGGGGGCTGCCATCTGCTGCTAGAAGCAGAGGCTGGAGGTAGCATTACAAAGGCGGCAGGCCTTTAAAGCTTCCCATTCAAGCACTGTGCCCATCCTGGGTGGAGGAGGTGTGACACTTCCGCCCTGGATGTGCTTTGTTTCTGGTCCCAGAGAGTGGGTGCTCTCGACCCAGGGGGTCCAGAAACATGTCTGCTGGTGGCAGGCAGCCGAAAGCCACTCTATGACCACACCAGGGTTGGTAGGTTTTCAGGGGTCACCTTTGAGGTGCTCTCTGAGTACATGTTTCAATAAATTCCACAATGTTATCAGTGTGGGTTTATTGAGAGGAGCAGTTTGGTACCAAACACTCTTGGGATCAGAGAAGCCATCATGGTGCTGGGGAACTCAAGCTGTCGAGTTTCCAGCCCATTTACGCTCTATGGCTTCCCTGGCATTTACAATATCTAAGAATGGACTTAAAAATTGCCATCCCCAGCATCAGGTCCACTTCTCGGCTGGAACCACAATCCCAGTGAAATCACCTGTGAGGACTGCTGGACCGACAGGTAACTGTCTCTCTGGACTGAAGTAGTCCCTATATCTGGCTCCAAACCTGTTGTGGCCAGTCCAAGAAGGATTGGTAGTTGTGCTAGCCGTTTGTTCAGGAACCGCAACACCGATTACACAGATTTATTGGAACCTACTTACCCTCCAAAGAGCTTACTTAATAAAACATACTTGCCTTTCAAAAATCATATCCCCGGTTCCTCTCGATAGATTTTTGTTAGATTTTTATTGCGTTGTGTTTCATAACTAGTGTTTTACTACTTCTAAATGATTTACATCTGTTCCTTTGACTACGCCCAATGGCCCTGTGCCGCAGCTACCCAGTACTGAGCTAAAGAATTTGTTAAAGAAACCTCACTGGACCTCATGGAGATTGTGACATTATTACAATGTGCTATCTCTCAGCCAACTCACATAATAACCCACTTTCCTACAGTCTCCAATTAAAAAAAAAACACTTCCCCTAATAAGTCACACAAAAACTTCCTGCACATGACTATCCTCTCTGCAGAGGCATAGACATGAGAGGCCACCTTCGGCATACACTGGAAGCAAGACAGACACTTAATTTCATTTGCTGGGTCACCAGCTAGTGTCTAGGGGATACATTTTTTTTTAACTCCAGTGACTACTAAGGCTACAGCACTAGTTTTTTTATTTTTTATTTCAAACACACCCCTCTAGAACAAGATTGACTTGAGCCAAGGCCTGACTAGATTGTGTAAGTAGTCAGAAAATGCCACTCCTCAGGTACAGGAACATCTGCTCCCCTTGACATGGAAAGGAAGGACTGAATGTTGCACAAAAGATCTGTAGTACTGCTACCGTTGCTATAGCCCTCAGAGGGATGTGCCCTTGGGCACTCTGGGAGCTGTAAACATTTTCTGCTTAGTTGCCTACAGAAAGATGGCTAGATATCTCTGAAATAGTTCAGGGCAGCATTCGAAATTCAAACTAAATCACCAGTGCCTAGATATTTTGCTGATCTGGTGATATCAGAGTACTCTCATATGATTACTTTGAGAGGATCTTCCTACCTACAGCTGACATCTCTGAATCCAGAGGCTCAATTAAAGATCCTTAATCTTTAATTGTTCCCTTATTTGAACAATATGCAGAAGAGGAGCTGTTCTGCTGAAAACATGAAGTGAAGACCTTAAAAGTGGTAGGATTAGAGGAAAGGCAGAAGTACTACACGTTTCAGTATCATCACAAAGACCGCAGATATTATCGCCAGGAGAGGATTCAATATTCTTGTTGGCCCTACCAGCCACATCAACAGCAATCTCAACAGAAATACGCCTGCTTTAATAAACAAGAGACCAAGTCAAGAGCGTCCAGTGGCCACAGGTGACCAACCCTTACGGACACCTACCATTCAACAGCAGTCAATGGTGCAGGATATTTACTTGCTTCATTTTAGAGCACCACCACCACCCATTTCACCAGCGTCTACAGCAACTACCTTAGTTGCACATTCCAGTCCGTTATTTTTTGCTCACTGTGCCACTCTAGACTTATGTAAGTTAGTATTGTCCATGCTCCTCATGGGAACAGTGCATCCCAAACTGCTAGGCAAGGCCCACTCCTGAAGGGACCAAAAACAGACCCTTTTCAACCTCGTCATTAAGGTATAGTGTAGATCAAATGGATCAGCATGAACTGTTCCAGTTGCATCTACTATTGATCACTCTTGATCTACCTCTTTTGCCATTTCTTTAGGATGCCATTTAAAACAAGTGCCATTTTATTGACTGCATTTGAATAGTCCTTGCTGTGAAAATAATTGGCCCTTTTAACTTGTAGTTATTTATATGAACATGTTTTTCCTAAATAAAGTGTAAAGTTTTGATGTCCTTTATATCCTGCTGATCTGCATTCTCTCCCCAACAGGAAGTGGAGCCGATGGCCAAGGAAAGTGACCATATCCACATTATTGCACTGGCTCAGGCGCTGCACGTCTCCATCCTGGTGGAGTATATGGACCGTGGCGAGGGCGGTAGCACTAACCACCACATCTTCCCTGAGGGCTCGGACCCCAACGTGTTCTTACTGTACAGGCCGGGACACTATGACATTCTATATAAATGAGACACTCCCTACAGGAGAGGATCCTATCGCTTGGGGGGAGTGTCTGGGGTGAACAAAAAAACAAAAAACTTTGAAAAAAATCTAGCACTGTACAGAGTTTGTGTGGGTTGTAAATGATATTAATTGATTTTTTTTTTCCTTTGCTTTGTTACACTACCGTTCATGTTTTATTAAAAGTGTCCTGGTGAGAGACCAAGGCGGCTCCTGCTGCTGTGTAATGTGTTTGGGAGAAAGAGGGGTTGGAAAGGGTGGCTGTGATCATAAAAACATTATCATCTTGCCTTTGTAACACCTTTCTTAGTGTTTGCTTTGTGTGCATGTGTGGCTTGTACATTCTTCCAGAATGCCAAGCCCTCGAGTGGGCCTGCACCGGGTGCTTCTAAATGGGTTGTTTGTGATCGGCCATTTGAGTTTGACTCTGCGTTTAGTTGTTGTGTGACCATGATTGTCTGAATCTGCTTTGGCTTTACCAGTTGACTTAGTATTCGGGGGCTCTGAAGCTTTAGCACAGCAGAGCGACTAAAGGAGACTCGAGAAGGTGTCCTTTTAGGCCAAGCCTCCTGGACAGCGCAAGCCATCTGGCTGCAAAAGACATCCTGTAGGCTTACCAAGAACATACAGGGACTGGCAGCCCGCTGATTGCTAACCACTGTCTGGCTTTATTGTCACTCTTATTTGCTTACTTTCTATTCTATGGATTGCATTCTTCTTCTTGTGTTTGCCTCTTCCATGAACCATAGCCTCTTTAATGTCTCTTTGATTGACTCACTTTTTATGCTTCCACTGCTCATTTTCAGGGAGCCATTTTTTTCGAGCACTTAATGAGAGTGAATGTGTTCCAACTGCCTCAATCATGTGCTTTCCTTCCCTCCACATTACGCTCTCTCGCCCATTTGCTTATTTCCTTCGCTGTTTGTGCTCTCAGCCATGTTTCACCCAACCTTTTGCTCTCCACGTTCTCTTTCACCTTTGTTTCTATATTTTTCCAAGTGCTCTCCCTCATGATGTTTTGCCCTCTATGTGTGACGCTTTGCTTTTCTCCCACCCACTGTCTTGCTTCAACCCTCCTTCAACCTGCTCCCGCAACGGACAAATATATATGTATATATTTTTTTTAAAACACTTTTGCACTACTTAAAAAAAAATTACATTAACCAATCCATCACAGATTGGTACACAAACATGAAAAGTGTACTTATGTAGGCATGCAAAAGTTTACAAAATGGGACGCTGCTTTTGCGTCATGACACCTCTTAGCTCCCTCAGTGTTTCCCACCACTTGGGAAAGTAAAGTAATTCTTCAGTGGCAGTATGAACAATCATGGCTGGCATAGGATCTGCTAGCCTCAAAATCCAGGTACAAGTCGTATCTGGGTTTGCTTTTTTAAGCTGGTTCTTTGAGGGTTGTTTTTAGAGGGGGGGGGCTTACTGCACAGCTCTGTCATAATGCGTTAGATATATTTTGCTGTACTTGCTCATGGACACTGACCTATTGTGTCTGATTGACCTTGTGATCTAAGAGTTTTCGCTTTAGTAAACACCCAATTTCATTGTTTAGAGTCCCTGTCATCAGATCTTTTATGGAGGGTTTTAAACTGGTTATCCCACCTAGGGTCCGCCTTCCATGCTCTGAAACCTTAATGTCGTCCTCACCGGACTTAAGGGTCCTCCTTAAATGCTCTATAACAGATGCAATCTTATGGGTGAAAAGGTTCTAAATGGCTTTCTTCCTTGCCCTGGTTTCCGAAGTGATTACCAAAAGGCTGCAGATTTTTTATTTTATTTAAATGTTGTTTAAATTATCCCCCTCCACCTCTGGTTGGATAACAGGCCTAAGATTCCTCTTGAGTGGCAGGTGCTCTTGACAGTCTGGTATCTTATGTTAATCAGCATGGTCCAATGGTCTAGATTTGCAGATGTTTTGATGGATGAGCAAGTTACTCACCACAAGAGGAACACCCTGTCTCCAGGGTGGTGAATGAGTGTGGGCTATTCCCTGGCAAAATAGGATAACTTTTAAGAGTACAGTGCAGACAATGGACAGGCTGTGTTTACTGTTTAACATGGCATGTCAGTAATGAAAATGAAACCAACTGGAGGAGCACGAATAGCTGAGTAGAGAAATGTGTATGCTCTGAGTGCACTGTGGAGCAATGAATCTGGAACTTCAAAAAAGAAAGGAACATTTCAGTGAAGATAAATATGGAACCGTTTCTAACCTGTAACCTAGTTCGTCCTCAGGGGTATCTTCATTGAAATCATAAGCACAGAATAAACCCACCCATGTGCGGAATCGAAATTTGCGTAGCTTAGTAACGGTAAGTTTCAATTTTATTAAGGACACGGAGGAGAGGATTATGCTTTTTCCTTTCTTCGCTTTATTATATAACCTTTTTTCAGCAGCCTTAGAAAACATCAGAAAATGTTTTATCCCAACCAAATGGGAAAAACAATCTTTAGAAGACATTAAACCGAACAAGTCTGCGACCAGACTACAATTCCCATGAGTCCAAAGGTCAGCTCCAACATTAGTCTTTCACAGTGTCCACAGAATCCTAGAAAGACCCTTCACTGCAGATGTCCCTCCTTCCTTCGCCCGTACTCCTCAGAATCTCTGGTCTTGTTTGGAACCATCATTCCCTGAAACAAAGTACATCATGTAAGATTCTCCAGAAAAACTGTGAAAACACAACAAAACAGTAATCCAGAAAAATACATCGAACCATCATCACGTTCAGGAAAGCTTTACTTACTGCCATACAGTAGGGTTTGCACCAAATGTGCTACGGGAGGGATAAACCTTTCCTCCGTTTCCTTAATAGAATTGAAACTTACCCTTACTAAACTAGGCAAATTTCGATTCTGTGTCCGGACCAGAGGCTCTGATCATGCTCGTTCAAAGCTTACTTACCACCAAATGGTACCAGATCCACAACCGGTTTGAAATAAAACAGTTTAAAAGTGGAATCTGAAGACCAGTCCGCAGCTCGCATCAAATCCTCCAAGTGAGCTCCTAGGGAAAAGGCTTTAAAAGCCATTGCACCCCTGGCAGTATGGGCACCAAACTGCTTTGTGTCAATGCCCGCATCCTGCATGACCCAACGCACCCACCTAGCAATGGTGGGGGAAGATACTGCTTTGTGCGGCTTCTTTAGTGCAATAAGGAGTTGTCTCTGGCTCGGAGCGCGTAAATCAGAGGTTAAATCTTCATAAGCTTTAAGGCAATGCACAACACAGCTTGGGTACATCCAAAAAAGCTGGATACAAAATTGTTCTTGAAGCGGATTTTGTCCGGCGACCAATCGTAAACGTCACCCCATCCGGGGAGAAAACTTGTGCCGAAATGTTTAGTGCGCGCACATCTGAAACTCTGCGACAAGAAACCAAACCTAGCAGCATGGCCAACTTAGCAGAAAGTTCCTTCAAGGAAATATATTTATTAGGCTGGCAGGACAGAAACAGATTCAGGACCAAATTGACATCCCATAAGACTGAGTAATGTGGCTCAGGAGGTAAGGATACCCGAATACCCAGCAAGAGCCGACAGGCAAAGGGATACTAGCCCACAGGGGCACCATCGATCGGGCAATGAGCCGCAGAAATAGCTGTATGCACCGCATTAATGGTTCGGTATGCCAGACCGTCCGTCACCAATTCTGCCAAAAAATTCAGAATGGGAACGACTCCTGTGACCACGGGATCCAAGTCCAGTCGATAACACCAACATAGCCATTTCGTCCAGGTAGACCGATAGCGTTTTGAGGTACTGGTAGCCCAGGCCTTTGATAAAAGGACTTTAGCCAGTCTCGAAAGGCCTGGGAGAGACCCGCGTCTCCTGAAAGCCGCCATGCCATGAGGTGGAGAGAACCCTGGACGATCAGGCGATGCTGCTCCCCGACCAGATTCTGAAGGAGATGAGGAAATAGGGGGAGTAGGATTGGAAAATCCCCAAAAATATCCGGAAGAACTGGAAACCACACTTGGTACCTCCAAAGCAGTGTCACCACCACCACCTCTGCCTTCTGACGGCGGACCTGAGCCGCCATTCTCACAATCATGGAGAACGGAGGAACTCATAACTCTGTTCCTGCACCCCACAATTTCTTTTTTCTTTTTGTCCTCATTTGCCACATTGGTTTTGTTTCGATGGGGAAGTCCAGTGGTATACGAGCGGGAAGCTGTCTCAGCTAGTGAATAACTGGTAGGGCCCAACTTATCCCTCTATACTTGACCCTCAGCTCCTCCGTCTCGACCACCTGTAATCACCAGACAAAAAAAGCAATCAAGAAAAGAGTGGATAGTTTTTCCACAATAATTGGTCTAAGTGGCTTAATCATTGGGAAGGGGGGGGGTGGGGGGGGGGAACCCCGGACACTCAGTGCGCCCAATTTAATAGTTGCCAGAACGCCCTTTTGTTTGAATTACCAGACCTACCCAGGTCTAATCTGGAGACAATTAATGTAGAGGTGTACCAATCTTCGATTGTAGGGGGCAAAGGGTCTTTCCATTTTCTGCATATCTCCCTTCTGGCAAGCAAGATAGAATAGAAAACTAGCTTCTTCTCTGAACTTTGGACGCCATCCAAAATACAAAAGATGACCAGTGGAAGATCGAAGACTATATTCAAATTCAAGGATAATGACAAATTTCTTTGTATGGCCTCCCAAAATGTTGACAAAATGGGGCATTCAAAAAACATGTGGCAGTCTGAAGCTGCTACCATACCGCACTTAGGGCATGCCACTAGGCTCCCCTGAGTAAACTTCGAAAGCCTTAATGGAGAATAGTAGGCTCTATGGATGGTGAAGATGTGATTTCTACGGAGCCAAGATGGTTTCACTACATCCCACAACATTCCACAGGATAGGCTCCAGAGCTCTTGCAGATTACAGTCCATTATAGAAGACGACCAAAGCTCTTCCGGTAGTGAAAAAGCACCATTCATTTCTTCCATAATCAATTTATACCAGGATGAAATTTCCTTTTTGGCAAGAGGTTTATCAACCAAGAGAGATATTAACTGGCTGTGACCACCTAGGGGAAATTTGTTTCCACGGGTTGTCCGAGAAACATATGCGCGGGACCAGCTAGATATTTGCTTATGCTTGAACCTAGCAAAGTTGGGGCCAATGGTGTTTCTAAGGCACTCCCACGGGAAAATTCCCCCTCCATGAATAAGTCACCCCAAACAGTCAACCCGGCTTCCTTAATCGGGGTTGCAAGGCTGTCACTCAACCAAGCCGGACTCTCAGGGAGATCCCAGAGCGGAGTCCTACTATTGTAGTACCCTACCTTAATAGTCTTAGTTGGCTGTGCCCACATTTTAGCAATTCCTTGCTAAATCTTCAGCTTAATTTTTTTTTAAACTTGGGTTCCCCAAATTTGAACAGAAACCCCGATTGGCTAACACCTTCTCCTGAAAGAAGGGTGGAATACAAAGAGCCTGCCCCATGCTCAGATGGATTTTTTAAAAGCACTCTGACATGAGACAGTTGGAATGCCCATGCATATGTCTGAAAGTCTGGAGCAGCGATTCCACCCTTTTCTCTACGCCTTCTCAACTTTTTCCAGGAGATCCTCGAGTCGCTTACTCCAAATGAAAGAATTGATATCAGACTGTAATTTATTTATTAATGAGGGATCAAAGTATAACGGAATTGTGTTACAAAGAAAAGAAATTTTAGGTAAAATAGACATTTTAATTAAATGGACTCTTCCTAGAAATGATAAAGGAAGTAGTGCCCATGACTGTAACAATTTTCGGCATTCCTTAGCTACAAAGTTTATTTTGGTGATCTGATTGATATCCTTAACAATTTTGATGCCCAGATATCTCAACTTATTTCCAGAGCGTACTGTAATATTTGCTGGGACCTGATCAACATTCCATATCATCATCTCCGTCTTATCAGGATTGATCTCATACCCAGAGATTTCACCAAACTCAGAGGCCACCTTTAGAACTGCAGGGAGTGCAGTGTGTACCTCTGATGTGTACACCAGAATATCATCGGCGTATAGGGCCACCTTTCTCTCCCACCCCTTATACATAAATGATCTGATGTTAACATTCTCTCTTAAGCACTGGGCGAATGGTTCAACGTATAGGTCGAACATGAGCGGGGAGAGAGGGCAGCCCTGCCTTGTACCTCTCGAGATGTTCAGTGGCTCAGATAGGATGCCATTTACCAAAATACGGGCATTGGGGTTCTGATATAAAAGATCAATTGCCCACCGAGTTTTTCCACCCAGGTTGAACTTGGCCAAGGCCTCCGACAGGTAAACCCAGTTCACCCTGTCGAAGGCCTTGGTTGCGTCCAACGTGAGGACTGCTAAGGGAAGGGACTCCAGTGAGGCCATATCTATTGCCCCTATTAAATCATAAGTTAACTCGTATAACTGTCGTCCCTTCTGATCTGGATGAAGGATTTCAGGAGTCACAGTTGCAAATCTCTTAGCAAGTATTGTGGTAAAGATTTTATAATCCACATTTAAAATTGATATGGGTCTATACGACCCACATGACGTAGGTGGCTTTCCGGGCTTTAGAATTAAAGTTATAGAAGCACTATCCCAGGATGGTGGAGGACGAATGCCGTCCTGTAAGATTTGGGTAAATAAAATTGTCAAGGGGGCTAATTCTTGCTCTAATACTCTATACATTTCGGCTGGTAGGCCGTCCGGTCCTGCCGCCTTCCCCTTTTTTGCATTTTGAACGGCTTTCCCAACTTCTCCCTCTGAAATTATACTATCCAAGGACTCGCTCTGTTCTCTTGATAGGGCCGGAAGGGTGATTTGATTCAACCATTCCCTAATTTGATCAGGTTCAGCAGTTTTATCTTCATGATATATATCCTGGAAAATTCTCTAAAAGCCTGTCTTATATCCAGGTCTGAGGACTGTGGAGTGTCATTGACCATGATCAAATCTGTTATTACGAATTTGATCAGTTTTGGATTTCCAGGCCAGTAACTTTCCTGCGCCCTCACCGTATTCAAAATGGGCGATCTTACTAGCATCCCATCGTTCTTGAATCCGCTGGTTTAAGATTGAAGTAAGTTGGCCCTTTAGAGAGAGTAGCTTATCGTGGAGGCCTGACAAGGGAGTTGCCGAGGAAGCCAAGTTGATATCAATGTCTTGCTGGACTTTAGCTATATTTGCTTCGACTGAGGCCACCGCCTCCCTATATTTCTTCCTTCTATAAGACACTCTTGGAGAAAAGCATCTGATGCTTCCGCAAGCAGATCTGGCCTCCAACTGAAAAACCTCGGTAGCTGATGGTCCAGACGGGACGTGAACAAGTCTATCGAGAAAGGGCCCCAGAGATTGACCAACCATTGGAAGACTCGAACATCCAGTTTCCACTGGCTGGAATCCCGCAGGTGCAGGGAATGCCAGTCCCCCACCTGATTGGCCTGGTCCGGTAGATACTCCGCTGTTATGGAAATGTGGTGCTCCAGACAATAGCCCCAAAACTCCTGTGCCAGGTTCGCTAGAGTCTGAGACCGAGGGCCCCCAGGTGGTTGATGTAGCGCACCGCGGAGACATTGTCCATTTTTTTTTAAATAATGTTTTTATTAATGACATGACAATCAGATGGCACAGACATTGGGTAGCACAGGTTACATTAGACATTTTCGACATACTCATCAGCAAAATCAGTGGTAAGAAACTCATCCCCATTGGTACTTCTCTGGAGTCTCTCCCTCCCCCCACCTCTTACTCAGACTCACTCTCCCCATCTAGCATAAATAACCTCTGTATTTGTTCCAGGCCCCCAAATTGTCTCCCATTTCCAGGGGCATCCACAGTGCAGATAAACCACTCTCTCTGCCAGCATTGCTGCATCCAGGTCCATGCACCAATCTTTAAGCGTCAGTACCTCCTTGGATCCCCCAATATTTGGCCATATTTTGTTTAGCATACATTACACCCAGCGTCTCCCAGTCCTGAGAGGGGTGGGTGAGATCATTCGGCTCCCATACGTTCATGAGGCAACATCTGGGCTCTGGGACAACTGACACCTCGACCACCTGAGACACAGTTGTCATGATTTTAGCCCAGTACCCTGCAATCTTGGGGCATTGCCATATAGTGTGAAAGAATGTTCCCTCCTCCCTGCAACCCCTAAGGCAAAATGGTGTGTGGCCCTCCCTATGGTGTGGCGGATGACCCTCGTATAGTATACGCGGTGTAATATCTTTAGCTGTACCAGTCGGAGTCTAGAGGGTATAGCCACCTCCCGCGGGGAAGACAGCGCTGTCTGCCAGTCGGCCTCGCCAAGTTCCCCCCCAAATCAGTGGACCATTTGAGCTTTAATTTTAGTGTTGGGTCCGGTGTGTTGTTGACTAATTTACTATAAGTAAATGAGGTCGCCTTCTTGGGCATATGCTCAGTAAGTAATCTGTCCTCTAAAGGAGTGGCCTCTGGCACATCGGTGCCTGGCGGGAGAACCGATTCCAGGGCATGTATGATCTGTATATATCTGAACTTTCAGTGGGTGCTAATTCGTATTGAGCATGAAACTGGTCAAATGACACTACCGCACCCCTCTTCCATAAATCTCCCACCGTGGAGATGCCTCTTAGGTCCCAAGCCCCGAATCCCTTGCTATTGCGAAGTCTACCCAGTTGCCGGCTGACCAAAGAGGGGTCATTTGAGTGATAGTATTTTTGCATTTAAGACGGGTTTGTGCCATATACCAGATGCTAACTGTTTTCGCTGTCGGTCCCAAAAGGGAGGAGGAGCCGCTCCTATCATATAGTGCGCAGAGAACTCCTGCCTCACCCAGTTAATACCCGTCCACCTGGTACGCCAGTTCTGTCTGGGGTGTGTGTGTAACCACTGATTAATTATTTTCAGTTGGTCTGCCCAGTAATACAACTGAATATCTGGGAGGGCTATACCACCGTCATACCAGCCCCGGATCAGTTTACCCCTTGAAATACGCGCAGGTTTATTTCCCCAGAGCAGGCCAAAGACAACCGCTTCTATATTTTTAACATATTTTAAAGGGACTCGGAACGGGGTATTTTCCAGTACATAAAGAAGTCGGGGAAGCATCATTTTAAAAAGGGCTGCCTTGCCCAGGAGGGTCAGAGGCAAGTTATGCCAGTGTATCACATCACACCGAAATCGTTCAAGAGGAGGCTCTAAATTTTTGATAAATAAGGCATCTGATCCGGGCGTTACCCAAATACCCAGGTACTTAAACGAGTCTTCCGTGATCGTAAGTGGACAGTCTGCCGGGAGCAATGGGGCAGGCCCTAAAGGACGAACAACACTGATTTGGACCAATTGATGGTATAACCCGATGCCCGATCAAAGATTTCAAAGATATTTAAAAGTACTAATATTTAGCGTCTTGGGGAAGACCGGTATAACAGCACGTTATCCGCATAGAGAGAGATGCGCTCCTCCCAAGTGGCAGTCCAGTTAAGTCCCCGAATCATGGGGTCCCAATGGATCCAGGCCGCCAATGGCGCCAGCGCAAACAGCAATGTAGACAAGGGGCAGCGTGTACCCCGTCCCAACGGAAAGTCTCTAGAGATATAACCAATCACCACCACATGTGCGAGTGGACACGAGTACAGTAATTACACCCATGCGCTGAATTTGGGGCCGAAGCCCAGGTGTCTGAGAACTGCGAACAAGTAAGGTCATTCCACCATATCGAATGCCATGCGGGCGTCGAGAGAGAGGATAACTTCAGGCTCTTAGAGATATGACATACGTGCCACTACTGCCTGCACCCTTCTGAGATGCAGCGCAGTATTCCTATTCGGCATGAACCCGGACTGATCCGGGTTTCGAGGTGTGGGGTTAGTCGGGTGGCGAGCAATTTCGCTAGTATCTTTGCCCCGGCGTTGAGTAGAGATATTGGGCGATATGAGGAACATTCATCCGGGGGTTTACCAGGTTTTGGCACAGCAATTATGGTAGCCATTCGTTGATCTCGGGGCAGCTCCCCCTCTTCTAAGCTATTTGTAAACATTG
This sequence comes from Lissotriton vulgaris, assembly GCF_964263255.1. NCBI lineage: Eukaryota > Metazoa > Chordata > Amphibia > Caudata > Salamandridae > Lissotriton > Lissotriton vulgaris. The sequence goes on from NW_028253406.1 coordinate 50,173, forward strand.
TTAAGAGATGTGGGTCAGTCAGGTCTGATGTGCATTTATAATGCTCAATGGGGATTCCATTGGGTCCCACAGCTTTCCCCGACTGTAGGGAGTGGATGGGAGTCAGCAGTTCATCAATCGTAATATCGGCCTCCAGAGATCGAGCCGCTTCATCAGACTGGGCAGGCATTTTAATATCTTTAATGTATTGTGTGCCTCCTCTGTTGTCATGTGAGAGTCAGAAGTGTATACTTGTTCAAAATATCCAGCCAAGGCATCCACTATGTCTTCCAGGGCGGTTACCACTTCTCCAGTCAGAGTACCGAACTGTGCTATCGTTCTCTGTGCTATTTCTTTCTATCTAACCACGCCAAATGCCCGCTTTGTCCCTACTTCATATACTGTGTGCCGTGTAGCTTGTAACCGCAGTTTAACCTGGTCCCGCTGATATTCTTTGAGTGTACATTGCTTAAGACGAAGATTTTGTGCTGTATCTAGGGTGGGATTCTCTTCATGTCGGGCCTGAAACTCCGCCAGATCCGCCTCCAGGGCCTCTAATTCACCTTTCGTCTTAAGTCTATAGCCAGTTACGGAGGCGATTGCCTGTCCTCTCACCACTGTTTTATATGCTTCCCACAATATACTAGGGGCTTGCACTGAGGGCACATTTTCTTGGAAATAATGTTTCGTGGCTGTAACTATATCTTTTCGTATCACGGGGACCTGGAAATAACCTGGAAAGATGGGGATAACACGCTTCCTCACCCTAATGTGCATCATGTAGGTTAGGGAAATGGGTGAATGGTCCGAAATGCCACGTGGACGAATCTCAACATCTGTTAAATGGGGCAGGCTGTCGGATGAAAAGAAAAAATTGTATATACGAGAGAGGCTATTATGCACCCCTGATTGAAAAGTGTAGCGCTGCGCATTGGGATTTCTATACCTCCAAGCATCTGTGAAACCTAAAGCATCTATGAACCCCTTAATACGGGAACCACCCGCTCCAATCGGCCTACTTGGGTAGCGGTCCCTAGTGCCATCTAGGACTGTGTTAAAATCTCCTCCCAAAATCAGTATCCCTTCGGGTAGGTTTAATAGGAACGTACTAAGCGCCTGGAGGGCCGGGGGAATGTACACTGACACAACATTAAAATGCTTCCCCTCCCACTGACATGATATAGCTGCAAATTGTCCCTGATCATCTGGCAAGGTATGGTGTACTATCAGTGGGAACTGCTTACGTACCAATATGCCCACCGCTCGTGAGCCCGAAGAGAACTCTGAGTGTACTACCATTTTGGATCCTCAGCGACCCATAGCTCTACACGCCGAACCCATCAGGTGCGTTTCTTGTAATAATGTCACCGCTGGTGCGTTGCGCCTTAAATACTGCAGCACCAACCCCCTTTTAATCTTATCCCCCAGACCATGTATATTCCAGGTAAGCAACATTAGGGGAGACACCAGGGACCTCGAAGGGTTAGCAGTACCTTCTCCAGACCATGGCAACCCTGTTACTACCACCATGAGCAGTGTAGTGGTACGAACCAACCCCAATGTTGTGTGCCCATAAAATGATAATCTGCATATTCTACATTAAGCATTGCCCTGAACAGAAAAACAGAACAAAAAACATTTCGAATAAACCACCCTACGCTTCCCACCCTGCGCATGTTCTTCATCCTCCGCCCCGACCACCAGTCATTAATTTGTAGGCAGTATTGCTGGGATGCCACCAGTCCTTACCCCGTATTATCAAGGACTCCGCTGCTCAGCGCTACCTCGGGGACAGGGGGGGAGGGGCGCTCCGCCCGCCGACACTACCGCTCCTCCCGGATCCGATCCCCAGGCCTCTCAACCCGGATACCTCCGTGACTGTGGGTCCCGGCTGCCGTGTCTTAGGATTCAAGCAAACCGGGCCGAAGACGGCTGTAATGCCAGAAACCGGTCCCCGGGAGCTTGTTTCCTTCCCAGTGTAAGAATTGGCTTTTGTAGTTTGGTTTGCCCTGTTCCCATCATGCACTGGGACAGGAACAGACTAATTTGCATACAGCCAGGTTCTGAAACTGGGATGGTGCAGTGAGCTAAAAAACGTGTTGGATCTAGCCCTGATCTCTTGACTGGGTGAGAGCTTTCTGCTTAATTCAGAGACTCTGTCCCTCACCACCCCTTGTTGTAAAAAATTCCGTGTCTTAGTAGGCCGCTGGACGCCGCTCACCGCCTCAGCTTCAGGGTGTCCCGTTTCTTCCTGGAGTTGATCGCGGACGATGCCAGACACTTTCCACCTTTTCCCCTCACATTTCTGGGCAGATTGGATATCGGATATCTGCAAGGATAGACGGGGCCCGTTTTGGGAGCTCTGAGCCTCTCTAGGCTGCGTCCATATTCCTCGGCTGCTAGCCACGCCCCCTCGACATTGTCAATTTTTAACAAGAAGTATGAGCGAACTCTGTCTCTGGTCCAGCACTGGACTGGGAACGACCCTGCCCGAAGCTCCAAGCAATTGATGTGTAATGCGTGCTCGTCTAACTACCAGGTGCCTCCAGTGGAGAAATCCCTGCAGCGGGCGCTCCACCCCGACCTGCTGGCGTCGGACTCTATTACAATGTCGGGGGCCCGAAAATGGCCTTGCCATTCCAGGCGTCCATTTGGGAGAGCCACCAGGACATATCCTCTTTGTCTTCGTCTGACAGGGGAACCATCTGGTCGTACGACAAGCCCCTTCTGAGGTGATGTGCTTTCAGGCGTCGTAGCGCCCGGTAGTGTAGGGGCCCCAGAAAGATTTCCTGGATGGACGAGGAGAGCAGACTCACCACCCGGGCAATCTGACGGAGGGAGATGGGGGTCTTGGAGATGGTCTGCCACAGCAGGTGCCAGATCTTGGTCATCTTCCGAGACGGAAGGCTCAATGACGCGTGGTTCGGGTCCACCAGAAAGCCTAGGAAGACTATATTCTGAACTGGACGAAGAACTGACTTGTCTTCGTTGATGATGAACCCCAAGTCTTGCAAGATAGAAACCGTCTGCTGCAATTGAAGTGTCAACCTAGGAGGGCATTGCGACATGAGAAGGATGTCTTTCAAATAGACAATCATCCGAATACCCTGGCTCCGCAGGAACTTCACCGCTGGGTGGAGAACCTTTGTGAAGCACCGAGGTGCTTAAGAGAGATCGAACGGAAGGGCGGTAAACTCGTAAACCTGTAGGTTCCACTTGAACTGCAAAAAACGCCGGTGCTGAGGATGGATCGGGACCTCTAGATACGCATCTTTGAGATCCAACCCCGCCATCCAATCGCCTGGAAGGAGTACATCCCAAAGAAGATGAATCCCCTCCACCTTGAAGAATCAGTACATCAACCAACCGTTAAATTCTTTTAAGTTGATGACCGGCCGTCATCCCTCATCGATTTTCTGCACTAGGAAGATATTGCTCAGGAACCCATTGGGGTGCAGAGCTGACCGACAAATTGCTCGTTTGCGGAGGAGCTCTGAAATTTCCTTGTCGAACAGCTGTTCATCGGCCGTGGAAAAACTGATCGGGCTTGGAAAGCTTGCCTGGCGGGGTGAATCGTAGATTTTGATATAGAAACAATGAATAGTTTGCAGAACACAAGCATCGCTTGTGATGGCTGCCCAAGCCTCTTGGAAGGCCGCCAGCCGACCCCCAATATGGACTTGAGAAGCTAAAATGAGACTTACCGGTGGGTGCAGGTCCGCCTGCATTATTCTTGTAGCCACCGCGGCCCCGGAACAGCTGCCCTCTGGTCAGGTAAAAATTGGTGTAATTGGCGGTAGAGTTGAACTGCCCCCGCCCGGAGCCTTGTCCCCTGCCGTGGTTGTGCTGTCCGCCACAGCCGGTCGCGCGGCTCCTGCCACGACCGGCCCCATTGGAAAAACTGGACTGGAAGACCCTTTTGATGTTGGACTGGGCCTTATCCAAACTAGTAAAGGTGGCCACAAATGTCCCTAATTCTTTTACAAAAGTGTCTCCGAAGAGGCCCCCTTGCTCTACCGCTCCTGCTTCGGAAGAAGCCAAGTCGCCCAGTTTCGGGTCCAACTTGATTAAAAGTGAGTGTCGTCGCTCAGTCGAAAGGGCACAGTTGGCGTTAACCAGAAAGATAATCGCCCACTGGGCCCAATTCAAAAGAATGTCAGGGGAGATTGTAGATCCCGTCACTTTCGCCTAGTCAGCCACATCCCAAATTTTTTTTAGTGGTCCTACCGCGTGTAAAAGCTTATCCTAACAGGAACGCCAGGAGCGGTCTATACCTTTGCAGGGGTCTTTCATATACTTGGCCAAGAAGGTGGCCTTCTTGGAGTCAAGCTCCGGTATAAAGGCCCCCTTCCCGTCCAATGTCGGTCGAGGACACTCGGCCCTCAGACACCCTCTGGCCTTTTTCTCCAAGGGCTTGCAAAGGCAACCTGCCACTAACTTGGCCACCTTGTCCCCAGGTGCCCAGGCCGCCGACCGCGGATTGACAATCTCACCTGGGTCCAGCATGCCAGAGGAATCCTGTGGTAACTCAGCGGCAGAACTCGCTGGATGCCAAGAACGGGAGAACCCTTCCTCGTCATCTATCTCCGCTGGCGAACACCCATCAGGCAATGGAGAGTCCGGGACAACGGAACCAGAAGGGGCCGGGGGATGCGCAGGTGGTGGGGCAGCCGTTTTTTGCTAGAAAATCGCTTTTGAGGCGATCTAAAGCGGCCTTGTCCACCCCCTGCGGCTCCCCCGGGCCCTCCTCCGTGCGACCCCTCTTAAGTAGTGATGGACCCTCCCCCTGGGGTAGGTTAGTAACTGGCCTCTGGCAATCTAAGTGGGAGTATGCCAATTTAGCGCATTCAACTATAATGCGATTAGACAGACGCCCCTTCACAGGCCCCTCTACGTCATTCACACATCTGTAAATAGACTCCTACACAGCCTCAAAGAACTGGTCATCCAAAGGCAAGTATTGGAGTTGTTCCTCCTCATAGTATTCTTACTGAGAAACGCTGGTTACCAAACACTGCGCCAAACTGCTTGGAAAACCCCCGCTAAATATAAGGGGAAACTTGGAGAAAACACAGAATGAATTATAGGCAGTCTGAAAGACTGCAATGCGTTTAAGTGCGGGGAGAAACTCCGCGATGGAGGCTGCACTTGCCTCGAACGCACCGGCCCTCAGCTCAACTGACGGGGCCCAACCGCCACCCAGCGCGTGAGGAAGCTCACCGGGAGCACAACATGTGCAAACTGCCCGCAGGCGATTTTCGCGGTCACGCCCCAGAACTGACCCCCAACGGTTGTGGATAATTAATTATAGTGAGAATACGGACCCATGGGTGGGCGTTCAGGTGTGGCAGCAAGGGGATAAGGCTCGCTGGACTGCAACTCTCACCGCGCGTCTCCTCATCTGAGGAGACGCACCGCGGGACCAACGATTCGCTCGAGCTTCCTCTAGCGGCTCAAATAGGAGACCGCATCAGCTGTTGGCTGGCCGCGAAAGGAGCGAGAGCGCTCCAGTGGCCGAAGGGAATCTATAAAGGAACTACCAAGCAATCAGATCCCAACAAAGTGTCTCCGGGTCCCGTTCACCACGGAATCAGGGACCTGGAGCGAGTAACGTTTAGCCGAATGAATGCAAAGACGGAAACAGTCAAGAGAAGATAATGTGGCTTAGCTTTGGCTGCGAAGCAGCGAAGAAAGAGGATGGGCAACTGCAGTGAAGGGTCTTTCTAGGATTCTGTGGACACTGTGAAAGGACTAATGCTGCAAGTGACCTATGGATTTATGGGAATTGTAGTCTGGTCGCAGACTTGTTCAGTTTAATGTCTTCTAAAGATTGTTTTTCCCATTTGGTTGGGATAAAAAAAATTATGTTTTCTAAGGCTGCTGAATTTTTTTTATATAATAGGTAAGAAAGTTAAAATCCTAATCAGAGCCTCCGGTCCTGACATAGAATTCTGGAACATTGCTTGTAAAGTTTATATTTCTGTTTTGCATCTTACGTCGGGTAGGCTGTGAATTTTGACTTGACACCAAAATAATTTGCAGCCTATAATGAAGGGTATATTTGCTTTAAAACTGCATTTAAAAATGGAAAATGTCCCTAGAACAGAAGGTGGTATTTAAAAGCCCCCTTTGCTAACCTTTTTTGAATTTTTTAAAAATAAATATAATGTAAAGGGAAAATTATAAGGGCAGTGTATCAAATAGGCTGAAGTAATGTCAAGCTGAAAAGCAACACTGCAGCTATAAGGAAGGGCTCCATGTCCCCCAATATCCCATCATGCCCTGTAGGTGTCAGTTTCTTGTTTCTGGCTTCTGGTGACAGGATTCTGGAGCACTGAGCTCTGCCTTTTCAGGCTTTCCTCTCTAGGAAACCCCTATTGCAGTGCTTATAATTATCAATGGAGATCACCTGAAGGAGAAATTGTTCTCTTTCTCCAGTCCTGCATCACTAGCTATCAGCAACAATAAATACACAGAATGTTCCTATATGATATGTACTTATCTTTTGAGTCATACTGCTAGAAAAATCACCAGACGGCCTCTGGTATGTTTGCTTTACTGCTTTCGAAATTGGTGATTTTAGTAGAACTGTGGAAATAGGAATTAACAGTAAAAACATGAGCATGAGGAAGTTGCTACCCTAGAGGAATAGTCTTCCTCACCCTTCAGAAGTTATAAAGGTAAGAATATGTGAAACCTTGTGTCCCGTTGGGCGCAGATCACCGTATGATTTTGCATATTGGAGCATTTGTTGTGAAGGTGGATTTTCTCCCACCTTCGTCAGCAAAAAAAATTCTGACCATCAAAGTTGTGGTTGGGGCCCTGATTTAATCAAGAGTTCACAATGCAAACTCTAGGGTTATTGGTGAGCCAAAAACGTGTAATGTGTCAAAAATGATGCTGCTGCCTGCTTTGGCTGAAAAACAAATCTGGTGTCCCGCCTACTCAGCACACTACATTGGCCCCTCCTATGAAGATGATTGGTGCCCTCTGCTCCCACTCTTTTGTTTCGATTTGTGGAGGTTGGTTACCTTTTTTTTTTAAGTCAATGGTGTAGAAGCCATGGAGATAGGAGCTTTTTGTCACAATCCCAAGGCTCTGGAGTAGGTGCCCATACAAATCCCAAGCCTCCGAGTCCTGATAACATTTAGGATGACACTCCGAATCCTTGTGTTTGCTTTGCTGTTGACTTGTTTTTGTATGTTATTGTAAGCTCGATGTGTTTAGAGGTGACTAGGTCTGCTTTTGGTGTGATCTAAATGATTAAAAGTAAAATACCAGATCCTGAACTACTTTAGACTAGTTTAACTAAAGCAGGGGCCAGGTAAAAAGAGTCGGCTTCCTCATATGATTCAGGATATTCTACACATAGAAGAGCTGGGAGAGAAGTATCTAAGAGGAAAATACATTGTAAAGAACATTGTGCAACAGGTACGGAGATCATTTAAGTTGTAACCAGAGATACCCAGCACCTCATAATGGCTAATTGCATGCAACAGCACAGCGAGATATTAAATCTGCACAAATTAGTATTGAAGGTTATTCTTCATGAATGGGAAGAACTAGGTCAAATTTTTGTTTCTCAGTATGGTACTGTAAGCTTTAAATGCTGCAAAGAATGTATGAAGTCCTGCAAAAAGTTTAAGTTTATTTTATTTATTTATTTATAAAATTTCTAGAGCGCACAAATACCTTCCGGTGTCTCGGCGCTGGGGTTCACTAAGATTGCAAAGGGTTCCTGCTAAATTTACTGGTCAAAAAGCCAAGTTTTAAGGTGTTTCCGGAATATTAATAAAGATGAACTTGATTTAATATGAGGGGGAAGCTTGTTCCATAATTTCGAGGCAGCAACTACGAAGCGTTTGTCTCCCCATGTTGCTTTCATAGTGCGTGGGATGTTAAGCAGCTGAAATGCCGAAGAACGTAAGGATCGGTTGGGTTTGTAGACACTGATAGATTTTTTTAAGAAGTCTGGTCCAGTATTATTCAGTGTTTTGTAAATGATGCACAAGGCCTTAAACTTTGTGCGACATCTGATCGGCAACCAGTTTAGTTGGCGAATGATGGGAGAGATGGATGAAAATTTAGGTGTGCCGGTTAGGATCCTTGCAGCGGCGTTTTGCACAAGCTGTAACTTGTTCAGGACTTGCTCCTGTGCATTCAACAATAGGCCGTTGCAATAATCAACCTTTGACAGGACCAGAGTGGACATTAAGGTTTTACCTGCGTTTGGGGGTAGGAAAGGGAGTAATTTCTTTACCATTCTCAAGGTGTAGAAGGACGCTGAGACCACTGCGTTAGTGTGGCTGACAAAAGTTAGCCTATTGTCAAATAAGACTCAAAGATTTCTGACCGGTAGGGGAGGAGCTCCCAGCTCCGATGGCCACCAGACTGGGGACCAAGACGGGGTCAGCTCACCAAATAGCATGACCTCCGTCTTGTCGGAATTTAGTTTTAAGCAGTTCTGGTCCATCCAGGTGCTAATCGCTCTCATACCCTCCTGGAAGTTAGCGGCCACTACTGCTCCGTTTTTGTGGATTGCCAGGACTAACTGAGTGTCATCGGCGTATGATGTTAATCCAATGCCAAATGACTTAATCACCCTTGCTAAGTCCGACACATAGATGTTAAAAAGCGTCGGACTTAGCGAGGAGCCCTGGGGAACTCCACAAGGCAAGGTGAAGTCAGGCGAGTAGTAACTCCCCATTTTCACAGACTGCTCTCTGTCCGATAAAAAGGATGCCAGGAGAGCCTTAGCTTTGCCCTGAATGCCAATGGCAGCGACACGGTCGATCAAGATGTTGTGATCGACCGTGTCGAAAGCTGCAGACAGATCTAGAAGTATTAGGACCGCTGCACCGCCCTGGTCCATGATTATCCAGACCTCTTCTGCTGCTTTTATCAAAGCAGTCTCGGATTTAGTGCCGTTTTTTTTAGGAGGGGTTTCAAAATGACTTTCTTCCAGATTATAGGGTAGTCACCTGTCAGGAACATGGCGTTACAGATATTAGTGAGCACCGGGGCTATCTGATTAGAGACTAATTTAAGAATAAGCGGTGGGCATGGGTCCATGGGTGATCCTGATTTAACAGCGTTCATTTCTTCCATGGAGGCCTGAGAGAGTGAGGAGAAAGCTTCCAGAGTTGGCCTTGTGGATATATGGGGATTATCTGGACTAGCTGAGGCAGCAGAGGTTCTTTTAGTGAAATTATCAAAAATATCTGTGACCTTTCACAGCTTGGCAAGGAGTCTGTCAACCGCATTTGGAGAAAGCAGTGCAGGTAGAGATAGAGATGGTTACTACCAGAGGTAACTCCATGTTGCGTAAAACTCCCAAGGGGCAGAAAGAGATGCCTCAAACTGGCAGAAGTATGCCAAGCCTTGCATTTTACTCTTTAGTTATCAATAGAGTCGTTATGTTCAGGATTGATACCGTGGTAGCCTTTGCATACATTAGCTGGCAAGGGGATTTCAGATCCTGACGTTCGGTCAAGCTATTGTTCAGGTTAGGAGTTTTGGGAGCGCAGAACATTGCATCCTGAAGTTTGTACACCATGGAGATTGAACTAGAACAGAGCGATTGAGCTGCCTTATACAACTGGTTCTTTGAACATTGAACACTCCAGAGAACTTGCAACTCTGTACACAAGAGCATTGAAATAGGTTACACTTTTTGGATTGGTCTCAGGGTCTCCTGTATACATTTATTTCTGTTCCGTGATCCTCTGGATTTAGTCCGGAGCATGCACAGGTGACGTTAGTAGTTCCACTTTGGTAGAGACGGGATGCTTCGCTTTATTAAGGGAGATGAGGATTACACCAGCTTAGGGACTAATGGTTCAGCCTTTAGTGCAGCAGAGCAGTCTGGAATACGGTCTTGCACTCGAGATCTTTGGTTGATTAAGATATTGAGAAAGTGTACCTGCTCAGGCAGGGACTCGCTTGGCAGTTAATTTAACTATGCAGAATCAGGATTTAAGTAATCAATTTTTGCATTGTACATGTACTTCCAGGAGGAGCTACTAGTTGATGGGCCTGAATCCACTTGCTTTTGCCATTCCAGCAATATTGCACAAGAAACGTTTGCCTTGGATTGATGAAGCTCAATATAAGTCTAAAGAGGACATTGAATAGTTTTCAAGCTGCGACACTTTAGGTTAGGGTGTCTCCTACCTTTTTTGTAATAAGAGCTATTTATGTTCACCGAAAATCATAATGGGCTACTGATATTATTAGTGTAAAAAATGCAGTTAACTAATTAAGGACAGACTCAATAACTGAGTTCTAGGGCAGAAATAAAAATGAAAAAGATGTATTACAGGAATTCAAAAGGTGTGATACAGCAACCATAAATGCAAACGCATAAGGCTATTCCCATGAAAGCTTTCAGCAAATAGAAAAATACAGACTAAATGTGCACAATCAAAATAATTTAAAGTCCCAAGTGAGCAGCAAAATGAATAAGAAAATGGACAGCATACCTGGTAGCAATGGAATGTCTTCTGGCTCCCCTCCAAAATTGAGGGTTTTATATACAGTTTTCTTGCATAGGAAATCATTCTGCTAAATCATGCTGTGAGTAATGGAATTATATTCGGCAAATCAGAGCACAGCTCTATTAAACACCTATTGCCTTAGTATCTAAGCACTACCCCACTGCATGAATATTGATTCTGCCCACTCTATGCTAATGTCATCTGAAGATGGCAGGACATACTAGTTACACAAACAACCGCAAACTATTGTGAATTAATGGAGTACAGTGAGCTAGTGGAACAGCCTTGTGAAATGCAACATCATTGTGTCCGTGTTGGAAAGATTTCTTTGAAAACAGCAAGAACAATATCAATGGAAATAAACAAACATGACTGTTTGACTGTATGCTGCAGAAATTATAAACAGTGAACATGTGGGAGAAAGCATCCGTTCTGAACATGATGGCATCTAGGCCTAAATTTAGGCCTAGTTAGCATAAGTCAGAAAAACACTTCTATAAGTCAAAGCAAAATTGTTTAAATGCAATAGCACCATGTTGGTGTGCACATGTGGATTCTAAAGTAAATCTACATTCTGCATGTTGGTAAAAATACAGAATGCACACAAACTTCAACATAGTAAGCACAGTTCTCGCAATAATGGCAAGTCGAGTTGAACTGCACCTCTGTTTTACTGTAATGGTTTCTAACTAGCTGCAGTCAGTTGTGGCAAGAGGAAGTAGACCATGTTTATATGTTTACTTGTAACACAGATGAAGTGTCTTGGTAGGCTTTAAAGGAAATTTCTACGTCCTTCATGTTTGCTAATCATTAGGTAGGTGTGTATCCACATAATGATTTTGCAACTTGTAACTATTAATTAGTAACTGCACCCAATGCCCTTGCCACTCTCAAACACCCAAGGGCTGCTTAAGTAATATGGATACAGGGGAGTGAGTGGGGAAGAGAGATGTCAAAGGAGCCTCTCTCAGGCCTTCTCTGTGGCCTTTCAAGATATTGCCTTTTGTTTAGTTGTTCTTCATCTTTTGACCAACCTTCTTTCCTTTTAAAGAAATAATAAAAAATTATTCTGGTAAATATTGAATTGCTATTACTGCTTTTTGATACCAATAACTTCTCTGAATTATTCTTACGCTCTTACCTTATATGTCCTTGAGAGGGATATCATTCTTGGTATCCTCCATAGTTGAACCTGCGCTTTCTTTGCTACTAACTTAGACTAATACTATAACGCATCAGTCTAGAGGGTCATTTAATTAATTATTAACTAACTACTGTTCTAGTTTTTTTATGTGTTTTCTTTAAGATAAAAAGGCTCAAATTATGCTTAACTACATTTTTTACCTAAAACTCTATTATATTCCTATCGTATTTTACGGGATTGACATTCTCCGCGATTGCCGTTACTTGAGGAATGGCTCACAGAGATGTATAAGATCGCGTCCTATGAAAGGCCCATTTTCATCTTAATGGACAAAGCAGATATGTTTCTTCTTATGTGGACCCCTTGTTACAGGATACCCCTTCCCCATAATTTGCGTTAATTCGCATGGATTCTGAAGCTTTCCTCATCACTATTATTGCGCCACCTTTTTCCACCCACCTGTATTATTATACTTGGACTTCGCCTAACCGGTTTATCTTCCCTATTTTGTAGTTCCGTCTTTTCCTCCCTTTTTCTTCTCTCTCTCTCCTTTCTTCCTTGCTTCTATAGCTTATTCTCTCACCCCTTTCTCCCTTTTCCATCTTTTCTTAAATATTGTTTGTTATTGATGCATGCGCCACAATTAACATCTGTAACTCAATATGCATGTCACTGTATTTGTTATTGCTCAAGTCTTAATTTTTACCAATAAAATAACTGTATACACAGTCAAAAGATTATTCCTCTCGAATTCACAATTAATTCTTTTGGTCAAGTGTTATTTCCAATGTGTTTTAAAACCATTTTTTTAACTTATTACCTCTGCTCACTCTATTCACTGAATCAGCCCATTCAAAGCAGTCTTGAGTAGTACTACCCACCCGTAGAGAACTACACAAAATATCACAGAGAGTCGAGGTTCTCCAAAAGGTTTCTGACAATCCACAATGATCACTAAAGGATTTTTGTAAGCTTCGCTACATTTCTGAGGTGAGTCATAGTAAATCCTATCTTTAAGCTTCTCAATCATGACGTGCTACTATTTCTAAAGAGAATTACTGGATCTTAAACACTAAAACCACTAAAATATTGGGAGCCTGTGATTTCGAAGCCTACTCAGGTAACCTGATTTTTAAGTTTAATGTTCCAATGCACCTTATTCCAATCCAGAACTAAACTTGCAATTCTGTTCACATGACTGCAAAAGACTAGACCTCCAACTCCTCACCCTATCATGCCATGCTGTCAACCTGCTATCCACTACGAGGGCCCAATGGTCCTGGAGTCCACTAGAGCTAACCCTTGATTTGCGTTTCCTGATGCTAAGATACTCCAGGGATTTGGGACAAAGGAAATCTCAAGTCAAAGGTTCAAACAAAAGATTTTTTTTCCCCAGGGTCCAGATACTTTTGTGCATGTATCTGAAAATGGAGCCATCACAATTAAGGGTTTTGGGCCCTCTGTCCACCCAGGTGTCCTTCCCATTTTGCAGGAGAACTACGGCTTGTATGAACAATGTTTTGGGTACGATTGAGACTAAAGAGATTACACTAAGGGTGTCAACAAACAGCACAGTTGGATCCACGCAATCAACAGCACCCCAATGACACATAACACCCCAGTCTCAGACTGCCACCTTTTGTAATTCACTTGTTTGCCCATTTGATTCAAAAGGGATCCTCTTGGGTTGTCCCCAAAGGACATCGAGAGATGGGACATGAAAGGGGAGGAAAGAAAGTAACTAATGGTCAGTTGTCTTTATTAGGTCCATGGATATATTCCAGGAGGAGATGAGGCGGAATAGTCATCTCGCATCTCAACTGAATTCCCTCTTTGGCTCACCACCCTCATACACCACATCAAGTTCAGGCAAAACAGAAAGTTTCCGTTACGAATGGCTTAAGAGATTTTGTTTCCCAGTAGACTCCTAAACCTGGGTTTAAAGGAAGCGGCCAGCACCCCTGCACTCGATTAACAGCTGCCACCAACAGTTGGTACCCCCACAGCCTAGTAACACAGTAGAAACCATCCTCAACATAGCGCAAGGGTGCACCTTAGGACTACACTGTGGTGACGGTTTTAACACATTGAGCACCACTCATTGGGTTTGATATTTTTGTCCACTGGGCTTACAAGATACCAAATTAGATACAACGCGCAAAATGGAGGGAGGATTATTTATTTTATTTATTTAAAGATTTTTATATAGCGCTGGCTAGCCCCGAAGGTATCGGAGCGCTTTACATGAGAACCAACAATGTAACAGAGAAAGTTAAACAATTACACAATACATTAAAAAAAATTGGCACTACTATTAGGAGAGAAGAGAAAGGAGAGAGAAAAGTAGTGGGGGGCAGGGGAGGTGAGAAAGGGAGGATAAGGGAAGAGATAATAAGGAGAGACAAAAAAGAAGTCTGCCTAAAGACCGACTGGGTAGGTGACGACCAAGGAGGGAATCCACGACCCATCTCCCCTATAGCTAAACGAGGTAGCTACATCAGGCATCAGACAAAATAGTGCAGTCTCAATACATTGAGAGGGGAGAGAAGGAGAGACATAGATAGAAGAAGGATGCGGGAGGAGACGACAGGAGAGACGAAAGGAAGTGCAACAATATGGTTCAACAATATAACAGAAAAAGAACAACAGTTACACAATACATCAAACAATCAGCAATACATTAGGAGAGGTGAGAAAGGAGAGAGAAAAGTAGTGGGGAGTAGGGGAGGTGAGAAAGTGAGTATAAGGAAAGAGACAACCATAGAGACAAAAGGAAGTCTGCCTGAAGACCGACTGGGTAGGTGACGACCAAGGAGGGAATCCATGGCCTATCTCCCCTATAGCTAAACCAAGTAGCTCCATCGGGCATCAGACAAAATAGTTTGGTCTCAAGTGTCGAGGGAAGAGGTTAACAGAAAAACAGGGTGGGGACAAAGTACAGGGGCAGGTGAGGGCAGAGGACAGAAGCTGGAAAGAGTAGGAGCGGAGAGGGGAGAGGGTTGGGGGAAGGGAGAGGGGGAAGATAAGGTCAGGAGAGACGCGGGAGCGTTTGCCCGAAGTCCGGCTGGGTAGGTGATAGCCAAAGGAGGGAGTCCAAAGTCAATCTCCCCTATAGCTCATGAGATAGCACCACCGGGCATCATACAAAAGTAGCTAGGTCTCAGCTGTCTAGGGAAGTAAGCAGGGAAAAGGACCAGGTGGGTGACCTTTCTGCCATGGTTGCGTTTGGGTGCCTCCCGGTGTATACCAGAATTGTGCTGGGCCACGGAGACTCTGTATATTGTTGTCTTTGTATTGTTTCACCCCTCCTTCTTGTTGCTGTTAACCTGGAGGCATCCTGTAGTCCGATTTTAAGATGGTTGCCTCCTGTGCCCCCCTGTGTAACCTGTGGAGCCTTGTCTCCTTTTGTTGTCTCTGGGGGCCTGGTTGGATGTGTTGCGGCGGGGCCCGGCAGCCTGTTATCTGTACTAGTGAGCACTCTCTTGAACAATGTTCAAAATGTTTTTAAGTCCTGAAAAGAGATTAGCAAGAACCACAGATACAGAGGGTCTCTTCTTTAAAGGACTGATGTTCCTGCTAGTTTCTTCGTAGAAATGGGTGTTCACTAGGTGTCTGTGGCAACTCCCGGAATGCATATGTGGGGCTCGCTATGTAGCGTCTGGAGGTTGTTCATGGGATGCGTAAGCCTGGATGGGGATTCCTGGGAGGGATTCTGCTTTACCCTATGATTTTAAAGCCAAACCGGATTAACATGCCCTCTTTGTTTACTTTTCTTAGTGTTGGTTGAGGGGCCAGGCCAGTTGGGCAGTTGTAGGAATACAACATTGTGTCACACTGTGGTGAAATAGTCAATGTGGCAACAGTGTCTGTACTGATAAATACTTTCTAAGAAAATAAACAGTGTACTTACTTACCAAAGCATGCTCATTTTGAAACGGGGAAAGAAGTCCAGGTTGATAACAATTTAACTGCCTGAACGTAATTCGAAATGGGTTAGTCTAAATAGATGAAAATTAGCAGTTTGGTAGAACTATGGTACCAACTGTGTTTATTCATTTCAGCACCAGAAAATCCTGGTCCCATCTGTCATGCAGTGACAAAATTGTCAGCTTCCAATTAGAGAAAGATAAAGGCCATATCCCACAGCAGGCTCACTTCTTGCAATCTGGACTACAATGCCTTTTAATTGGAGAGCAACATCTAGGTTCAAATACTTTCTTTTGCTGAGAGAGCTATAAATTAATATTTCATAAAATTCAGATCAACTAATGATCCTAACCCAGTGTGAGAATAAAGAACTTCAGGAACCTCTGTTGGCATCTCTCTGTAAAACAAAGAGTTTCATGTGATCAAACCAGAATAATTTTGGGATCTAATAAACAATTTTTTTGTTGTAAAAACCATCTCGATCCTACAGAAGCAGCACATTATACGTTCTTATCCCCGATGTCTGTTGTGGCTAAGATGACTAATAAAGTAGGCGGTCTGATTGAGGTTGCTGGAGAATTCGGAGTCAATGGTTATCTCAGTATTCTGCAGTCGCCATCCAATTGCAGATTATGTTACAGTCCATGTTGGAATGGAGCGCTAGGAGGTGTTCACTGCTAAGAACCGCAGCGGACTCTTAATCCCTGGCTCTTGCACATTCTCAACCTGTGGTTATCCCTGCAACCTAGTAGGACAGGGAACAGCTCCTGTGTTCAAATGCAAAGCTTTGACCATTTGAGCTACGTACATATGGGTATGTGGCACACCATGTTCTTCTACATATGTACACACATATGTACACTAATTCTGTTTATGCAGATAGTTGGGGATCGGAACTGGCTTCTCTTCCAAGATGCAAATTCTTCTATGGTATCCAAGCCCCTATTGTTGGACCCTTTTTGGGTTAGGACTGTTATTATTTTTCTCTTCTATATCTTCCTTCCTTGAGTTACTCGGGAGTGGACAGCAACTTTGAGGACTTGCTCAGCGGAATGCACCAACGAACACATGAATCAGAAAGCAATGCTCATGTGCTCCATCGTTACTTCCATTACTACTTGACCCCCTTGGTACACCTGTTCTCCACACACAAAAAAACAAAATATGAATCCTTCGCCTACGCCTCTGTTCATGGAGATCTCCCTCCACTACGGCCCCTAGCCAAACTCCTTGAATGCTCAAACTATTACTGCATTATTTTGTCATTTTTACACTTCTTAAAACTGCGTGTTCATAGGTTGTACTCCATTGGTATTGGTTTAATAAACAAATATAGCAATAAATAACAGAAAGGTGGCCAGCCAACCTTTGCAAAGAGCCTTCCACTGCTCGGCAATATGTGTCGCAATGGTTCAAATAACTTTAAATCCATTATAGCTAGAATCTTTTTTTGTTAAAACCTACAAAGTATGCAACAGATGATGATTAATGTGGCAAATCCATAGTTATGCAAAATATGCCGCAAATTGCGTAATTCCAGTGTCCCTGCTTATACCATCCATAGGCGGTGAAGTTTGCTTCCTGTTCTTTCTCGTGTCTGAGATGGGCCTCCCTCAAGAGTGATGACTGTGACAAAGACAAGTAGGATTACAAATAATGAAGATAACTGGTAAGTAGAGCCACTGAAATTATGGCGCAGAGGTGGACTAAATTATGTGGCATGCTTGGATAAATTATATAGCAAGAAAAAGGCAAGTTATACAGCATAACGTAGAACCTTTCTGGGACAGTTTTACTTCATGATTTTACCATTTTTAGGTCTCGCTGAGTCAGCACACATGACATTTAGTAGTGGCTTTTGGAAGTGCTTCCAAAGCGGGCACCAGCTTGCACGCACAAGCTTTAGCGCGTATTCGCAATCACTTTCGCTTTCACAACGATCGTGATCACTTTCTTTTTCACGGCCGCGCGTCGTTACTATTACTGCAGCGCGGCCAATGCTTGTTTTGAAGGATGCCACAGTTCCTGCAGATCCTCCTGTTGCCTTTCGAACTCCACTTTAGAGAATAGCTTTCTATTTGCAGATTTTCATTGGGCTCACCATTGTGTCCTTAGCTTCACAGATTGGAGTGAAACAGGTCGAAACTGACATCAGTTGTGCAGTATACGATGTCTCTCTTAGGCTCCAACATCAATGGACATCAACTTCAGGGCTATCTGGAGATAATTAAAAGATTCAGCTGCCTTTCTGGGCCCTGTAAATGACATTCATACAAGGAATCAGGAGCTCTGATATTCATCCGAACGAATGTTACTGCAGAAAATTAATTTGTTTTTTTTAAATGGATTAACACTTGAGATTCATTTCTTGGGAGTTGGCAAAGAGTTTTCAAGAGTTCAACATTCTGAAGGAGCTCAGCTCAGGCTTGAAAGAGAAGACGTTGTATTAATCTTATTCTGGTAGTAATTTCGCTTTTTTATGATGTAGCTACATCATTGCAAATATCTCTAGTTCCCCACAACGCTGCCCTCTTCAATTACACCAGACCTGGTGGATTGTCTGGCCCTGGGAGATTCAGTTATGCTAGCAGATTAGTTTTCTCTACTATGGTCCAGTATGTACGTGCAATTTCTTTCTGACCTCTGGCAACCATTTTTTAGGTCTTGCGTGGCGTACTGCGCACATGCACAGTCGAGCTCATGAGATTTTATGTTTTAGGGTGAGTTTCTCTAGCGAGGGTTAAGACCCGCCCCTCTTCTCCATTGGCTGACCTCCTAAACGGTGGCCAACCATTGGAGAAGAGGTCACTATGACGTATTTCTTTCTTTTTAAGCTCCGTCCTTTTCAGACTGGGGGGCGTGTTTTTGACTGTTGTTTACATTCTTTGATGTGTCATCCACTGCCGACCTGGGCCCCTCCTTCTTCCCTTTACCCTCAGCGCGACAGCGACATCAAGCACCCTCTCGCGAGGTTTCTCCCTCTTCCTAGGCTGTCGCTGAACGAGGTGGGTGCCAGCGACTAGTGCCCCACAAGCGATGGATTGTGCTGCTGTATCCGGTGATAGGGAGCCACCATTGGGGAATGGTGTCCATGCTGCCTTATTACTGGGAGGGGCAAGCGGTGTGGGCGCACGAATGGTGAGGAGATCCTATTGTATGCGAGTCAGTCAGGGATGGCGGGTCGGGTGCTGGGTCTTTGCAGGGTGCTTGTCTGTCTGTTCGCATCGTTTTGCTTGTGGTGGCATGTTATGTTATGTTAGTTTTGTTAGAGATTGTCTTATAAAGCGCTCAGCTACTTAGGCAAAGTGTCCCGGCGCAATAAGATATGCAGGGCCAAAACCGAGAAGAACGCAGGAGGCTACTGTCCAAACAGCCACGTTTTGAGCTCTTTCCTAAAGGAGAGCAGACTGTCTAGCTTCCTAAGAGACAGAGGCAGTTTGTTCCACAATTGAGGCGCCAGAAGTCTGTAGGAGCGTCCCCCAATGCAAGCTTGTTTGATTTTTGGAACAATAGCCAGCACTTGGGAGATGACTGAAGGGATCTGGAAGGATGGTAGAAACATACTCTATTCCTTAGATAGAAGGCGCCAATGCCATAAAGAGATTTGAATGCCATAGTAAGAGTCTTAAAAAGAATGCGTTAACGCACTGGCAACCAGTGAAGCAAGTTTAAAAGAGCAGAGGTGTTGGACCTACGACTAAGGCCAAAGATTGCACTAGCAGCCGAGTTTTGAACAGATTGTAGGCGGGTAAGGAGATACTCCGGGAGGCCTAGATAAAGTATGTTAGCGTAATCCAATCGTGATCCAATTAAGGCCTGTACCGTGATCCTTCAATGAACATGTGACAGAAAGGGAAGACATTTCCTAAGGATTTTTAAGAGGCCAAAACATTGTCCCACTACACCAAGAATCTGGGGTTTGAGAGTCAGTCCATTGTCCACTTTCACACCCAGATTTTTCGCCATGGGGGGGCAGCTGAAGGGGGAAACATATCGGTTGGCCACCAGGATTTCCAGTTGGCATCAGGGGGGCAGCCGAAAAAAAATAACCTCTGATTTATCGGAATTGCATTTTAGTTGATTTAGTTGGAACCACGAGAAAACCGCTTTGAGGCAACTCATGATATTAGCGCAGTTGAAATCAGTATTCTTATCACAGGTAAAAAGCAGCTGCGTATCGTCTGCATACGACACAATCCGGGCTCCATAAGACTCCACCAAGGCAGCCAAGGGTGACATATATATATTAAAGAGAGTAGGACTTAAAATAGATCCCTGTGGGACCTCCAGAGGAGGAATTGAGGCTGAGAGTGGAGGGGCCCAGATTGATTGTTGGCGGTCAGATAGAAAGGACGCAAACCAACTGAATACCGTCCCTCTCAAGCCAATCTCCTGGAGTCTTAAAAGAAGACGGTCATGAGGGACGGTATCAAAAGCCGCCGACAAATCTAGCAGGACCAGCATCACCTTCCCTCTGTTGTCCAAAACCTCCTTAATGGATTCAGTGATCTCCAACAACACCATTTCCGTGCTCAAATTTGAGCGAAACCAGGACTGAGTATGATGGAGAATGTCATGAGCCTCGAGGAAATTGGAGAGGGAGGAATGGACATGTTTTTCTACAACTTTGGCCAAGGCTGGGAGAAGCGAAATAGGTCTATAATTGGAATGGGCAAGGGGATCAAGGTTGGGTTTTTTGTAATAATGGAACGATGAGGGCCTTTTTCCAAGTGCTAGGAACAGTGCCAGTGTTAAGAGAGTGATTATGAACCAGATTAATTATAGGATTGATGACATGCGCTATCTTGGCAAGGAACTTTGCAGAGCAAGGATCCGATGGCGACCCAGATTTTAGTTTGGATAGAAGATCCAGTGATATTTGTGGGGAAAGGGGAGGAAAATTCGTGAGCAGATAGTGCTCAGAATCAGAGGAAGGGACGTATAGAGTAGGGCCAGGATCGCTAGGTGTGCATGTCAACGTAAATGAGGCCTGAATGTTTTTAATTTTGTTAGCAAAAAAATTGGCCAGTTGATTAATCCAAGGTTCCGAAGGAGAGAATTTGGAGATTGAAGTTGAAGGGGAGGTAAATTCCTTGACAATAGTGAAAATGTCCTTACTACTATTAGCTGCCGCTTCAATTCTTTTAGCGTAATAAGACTTTTTCTCAGAGATGATGTCTTTATGGTAGATTTTAATGTGTTCCTTGTATGCCTCCTTGGGTAACACATCATAATTCTTGCGCCAGGCTCTCTCAGCTTTCTTACAGAGGCTTCTGCTTTCGTGTAACGCAGGAGTAAACCAGGGAGCAGAGGCACAAGAGTTATGCTTGCGGCCAATAGAGCGGGGTGCCAGCTCATCAAGGCGTTGTGTAAGCCAGGTCTAAAAAAGATCTAAGTCATAGTCCAGATCACCTGTGAGCAGGCAAGGGTGTAAGGCCAAAGACTGAGCTAGCATGTCAGGCGACACGCGGTGGTATGAGCGGGTGGCAGTAGACTGGGGCCGCTGATGGTCGACTTAGTCACACGCAAGATATCGAAATTCACTAGATAGTGATCTGACCACACCAAAGGTAAAGGAGGGGAAGGGAAGATTGGGATAGTGGAGAAAATTTGGTCCAAAGTATGGCCTTTATTGTGTGTGACTGTGGTGAGATAAGGAATCAAGCCAAAGGGAGTTGTAACATCCCGGAGTTTAATGGTATCGCCCGCGTCTACCACATCCATATGGATGTTAAAATCCCCCAGAAGCAAACAATGCTTGAACTTCATAATTATTGAGGAGATAGCAATGTGAAGTTCATCATGAAAAGATCCAACATAACCAGGTGGCCTATACACCAGTAGCCCTGAACATGAGTGATGGGGCGAAAAAGACAGACAAAAGCCCAAAGACTCCACTCCATGAATAACTTCTGTTGGAACAATGGCCCATGTATAGCGGCTATCCACCACGATTGCAACTCCTTCACCCTTGCCCATCACCCGGTCCTTTCTCAGAATGTAATAATTTTGGGGCAGAGCTTTAGATAAGTCAGGGCTAGAGGCATCTCCAAGCCAAGTCTCAGTCAAAACAAGACATGCGGGATTGGACTCAGTTAGTAGATTGAAAAGATCAAAGGCATGTTTGCCCAAAGACCGCGTGTTGAGTAGCATGCATGAATAATTCTTATGAAGGTTTACCCCGGACAAGTCCGGGAAGGCAGGATTAGGAAAGCACTGAGATTCCCTACTAGATGGTTTGTTAAAAGTAGTCCAACCACAGCTAGAACAGTGAATGTCGCCCTTTAAATTATTGGAGAACACAGGGCAGCAGCAACCGGTTTTCTCCCTTAGAGTTTTTAGGTAGCCTGACTAATACATAAGCAGATTACCAGAACTGATGGCTAAAGATCCAGCCGCCCGCCACCCGACGCCTCCGGGACGCTAACGGGAGCAGACGGGCTTACCTTAGGCGCATCTTCGGTGCGCATCAGGAGCGCCCGCTGCACGTCCTCGGAGGCATACGTAAGATATAGGGAAGAGCAAGTGAGTCACAGGACGCTAAAGACTAGTGTGCTGACCGCCGATTCACCCAAGATGGCGGCCACGCTGTAGGCAGCGTTTTAGCCGGAGTGCCAAATCAGGTAGGGCTAAGATATTAGAAGAATTGCTTCAATGTCAGCGCAGCAAAAAGTGAGACAGTATCTGCAAAATCACACTGTCAACAAAAGTAATTTAAAAAAAAGCATCAATGACACACTATCACATAATATTTAAAATACAGAGCCTCAATCGCAAATGTATCGACTAGCCTAGCGCGCGTTCCCGGCTGAGCCTCAGGAACAGATCTAAGGCGACGCTAGAAAGGGGGTGTTTTATGCTCACAGGACACTAAAGACTAGCGTGCTGACCGCCGATTCACCCAAGATGGCGGCCGGGCAGTAGGCAGCGTTTTAGCCGGAGTGCCAAATCAGGTAGGGCTAAGATATTCGAAGAATCGCTTCAATGTCAGCGCAGCAAAAAGTGAGACAGTATCTGCAAAATCACACTGTCACCAAAAGTAATTTTAAAAAAAGCATCAATGACGCACTATTTGGTATTGTTTGTGGCCATGTATGTTTCAACTTTCTTGCCTTGTGTCGGTGCTGCTGGGAGTGTTTCCGTTTCTCTGGAGTCAGGTTGTGCACTGTTGTCTGTTGGTGGCGTGTCTGGGGGCCCTTGCCTCCCTGTGGGCTCCTTTGGGGGCTTTGTAGCTTTCCGTGCTTCTTGTGGGGCATGTCTCTGGCCGTCTTGGGTGCATGTCAGCCACTGCAGCTGCAGGCGTTTCCTGGCTTTCTCCATGGAAGGGTCCCGGGGTGTCTGGTGTGGTCTCCTTTCGGGGACCTGTTGGGAAGTCTCTGATTGCCGTGGGCTATGCCGTGGTCTTTGTCGTTTTCTTGCTGGCGGTGTGCCGGCGTGCCGTTCCAGTGCCGTCCTCTTTGTTTGTGGATCTGGTCCTGGCCACCAGGGTGGGGAGCGTGGTCTTTTGGGTTCTGCATTGGCTGCAGTGTTGGGGTTCCCCACTGCCGAACGGCAGTGACCCTGTGACCTAGAAATTGGTAACTACACAGCTCCTACGAGTCTCTTTTTGGTGCCCAGCAATTTGTCGCTGTCACCCATACTCGCGACTTCTATTTCCACGATAGTCACTTTGTATGTACTGTATACATGTTACCCAAAAGGGGTGGGTGTGTGGGTGTGTGTGTGTGGCTGTGTGTGGCTCTGTGTGTGGCTTGTGTGTGTGTGGGTCTGTGTGTGTGTGTGGGTCTGTGTGTGTGTGGCATTTGCAAGAGATTAAGCTATTGGCATTGTAAATGACAATGCCATTTATTTATCTGTTTTCAAAGCCAACACATAAATAAAAATGTTGTCATTTACAATGCCAATAGCTCTAACCTTTGCAAAGGCGAGACCGTTGCATTGTAAATGCTTGTTTTTATTTCGAATCAACATAGTGCAACCCTCATGCAAGCGCTACCAGCAGCTGAAACCGCTGAGTACCCGCAGCCCTAAAAGCACTCCAACCCCCCTCGACCCGACAACTATGCAATGCGAGCAGCAAGTTTGGGTCGAGCAGCAGGCCCGGACTGACCGTAGCGGGCACCAGGCAATTCTCCGGTGCGCTGCAAGGGTGGGGGCCGGTTTTCAGCCCCTGGGGGCCGTTTTTGTTACAGGGCCGTTTTTGCAGTATAGCTGCAAAATCGGCCCTGCAACAAAGCCGCCTGTCGAGCAGATGAACGGCTTCCACCTCATCAGCGTGGAAATGAAGTGCAACTGCCCAAGCGCTTCAGTAGTCCCGTGGCAGAGGTAAAGAAGGCGCTAAAGCAGTGCAACTTCTCGACGTGCACCAAGAACGAAGCAAAGGTGCCCGAAGACCAGCTGTCCTCCATGCAGGACGCCAACACCGCCATCCTCCAACCAGGGCTTGGTCCAGGACCAGGCCAGAGACGGGCTGCCAAGGCCATGCAGTTCCTCACCAAGGGCTGCAAAGAGAACATGAGGGGTAAGAAGCATTTGCGCGGGCAAGTGTGTGGCGGTATATTATGTTAATAATGTGATCTATCCTGATGTGTCCAGTTATCAGTATTTTCTCCGTAAGATGCATCAGCACCTCGTAAGTAGTAAGTAGTAGGCGCTATATCATTGCTATACGATTTATTTGCCGTTACACTGCTTCTTGGCTCTGTTTTGAAAGAAAACATCAGCTTCCACTTACGGTATACATCATATAAATGTGTGGCTGCAAGAGGAGGGAGCGAGAAAGCGACAGGGAGAGAGGCAGTTTGCAGTGTGTGACAATACAATCGACAACATGAGTTGGAAAAAAGAGGCTGGCTCTCAATTAAATAAAATCAAGTAATGTGCACAGCGCGAAGATTACGTCATTGTGTTTTGAGGACGCTAGTGTTGAATTTTAAAGAAATGCATTTTTAAGGCATAATGCCCAAGTAAAGGAGCCTATGTGAGACTGTTAAACCATCCTAGCATTTAATACAACAGTTGCCAGTGCCATGTGCCCTCACCCCCCTGCCCCCCACCCACTCCCCTCCCGTCGTCCTTCCCGTCGCTGCCTCCCTGCGCCCCGCCCCCTGGTGTCCCATTCGTCACCCCGCTCCCGCCTCCCAGCTGATCCTCCCTCCCATAGCCCCTCATATGGAGACCGCGCAGCTGACGCGTGTATCGGGCTCGCTGAAGGCACGCCAAAGGCAAGCCCGTCTGCGCCCGTCCGCGCCTGGACCGCGCCCAGCGCCAGAACCCCTGGACCCCGAAGCCGCCACAATACCAGACTGCACTACTACTCCAGTACCCTCCAAGCACTCAACCCCGGACGAGATCACTCCTGCTACCGGGCCACCCCGAAGCACACCCAAGTACCCTTCACTTGCCGGAGCTACAGCTTCACCAGCATCCGGCCCGCCAAACCATCAACCAGAGAACCCAACCACGTCCGATGCATCCTCCTCAACACCCGCTCCGCTCGCAAGCACGCCATCGAACTCTGGGACCTCCTAGACTCAACCACCCCGACGTCGCCTTCCTGACGGAAACCTGGCTGAACGCCACCTCAGCACCAGCATCGCCATAGCCATCCCAGAAGGCTACAAGATCTCCCGCAGAGACCACACTAACGGAGTGGGAGGGGGAATCGCCATCATCCACAAGGACACCCTCAGAGTCTCGACCAACACCGAAGACACCCTCACCACTGCCGAGCACATGCATTTCCAGATCCACACCGACCCCAACACCACCCTCAGAGGAACACTCGTCTACAGACCACTCGGACCCCGACCACAGTTCAGCGACTCCATCGCCGACCAGCACCCACGCCCTCGCCTCCACGAACTACATCCTCCTCGGGGACTTGAACTTCCACCTCGAGAACAACAACGACGCCAACTCCACCACCATGATCGACAACCTTGCCAACATCGGACTCAAACAGCTCGTGACGACACCCACCTACGCCGCTGGACACACACTGGACCCCATCTTCTCCGCAAGTCTCCACGTCTTCTTCAACCAGACCACAAATGCGTCCACTTCACCTTCAGGAAACCCACCACACACCACCACACCCAACAGAGGCCACGCCGCTGCTGGGGTAAGGTCACCGAGGACCAAGTGATCACCACCCTCGCCCTGGGACCACCCGCCACCCCCACCGACCCCGACACCACCGCAGTTAACCTCAAACAGTGGATCAACGACTGCGCCGACACCCTTGCCCCACTCAAGACCTCCGCCACCAATCGCACCAACAAGAAAGCTGCATGGTTCACTGAAGACCTCCGGACCTCCAAGCGCACGTGTCGGAAGCTGGAGAAGAGCTGGTTCCACGACCGAACACCAGACAGCTACACAGCCCACAAGATCACCACCCGCAGACACCACCAATTCATCAGGACTGCCAAGAGGACCGCCTTCAAGGACCGCCTTCAAAGACCGCCTAGACAACAACGCACACAACAGCCAAGAGCTCTTCAACATCGTGAAAGAACTCTCCAACCCCAGCTCCATCACCAACGACATTCCACCATCACAAGACCTGTGCAACTCACTGGCCACCTTCTTTCACCGCAAGATCACCGACATCCACGACAGCTTCAACACCGCCACCCCCACATCCACCGCCGAGACCACCACCCCTGCGACCACCACCCGCACCAGTCGACTGACCGCCTGGTCCAACATCAGCAACGAAGACACCATCAAGACCATGAACTCCATCCACTCCGGATCCCCATCTGACCCATACCCTCACCACGTTTTCAACAAAGCCAGCACAGCAATCGCACCCCATCTCCGGACAACAATCAACATCTCCTTCGAGACAGCAACCTTCCCAGAGAGCTGGAAACACGCAGAGATCAGCGCCCTACTGAAGAAACCCAAGGCGGACCCCAACGACCTCAAGAACTTCCAGCCCATCTCCCTGCTCCCTTACCCGGCGAAAGTCACAGAGAAGATCGTCAACAGACAGCTGACTCGCTACATTGAAGACAACAACATCCTAGACCCATCCCAGTCCAACTTCCGCAGCAACCACAGCATCGGGACCGCCCTCATTGCCGCCGCTGACGACATCAGGATCCTTATGGACAAAGAAGAAAAGGCCGCCCTCATCCTGCTGGACCTATCAGCAGCCTTCGGCACGGTCTGCCACTGCACCCTAACAGCACGCCTCCATGACGCCGGAATCCAAGAGAAGGCCCTGGCCTGGACCACATCCTTCCTCTCTGGCAGAACCCAGAGCGTCCGCCTCCCACCCTTCCGCTCCAAGACCACCGAGATCATCGGCGGCGTTCCACAGGGATCATCCCTCAGCCCGACGCTGTTCAATATCTACACGGCACCACTCGCCCACGTCGCACAACAACATAGCCTCAACATCATCTCCTACGCCGACGACACCCAGCTGATTATATCCCTCACTGAAGACCCCAACACCACCAAAGCCAACCTCCACAGAGGAATGAAGGCCGTCGCCGAATGGATGAAGGACAGCAGGGTGAAGCTGAATTCAGACAAGACGGAGGTCCTCATCCTCGGCCCCACCCCCTCAGCCTGGGACGACTCGTGGTGGCCAACATCGCTAGGAATAGCCCCAGAACCCACCGACCAATCACGCAACCTGGGGGTCATCCTCGACTCCGCCCTCTCCATGACCGAGCAGGTCAACACAGTCTCCACTTACTGCCTCAACACCCTCCGAATGCTCCGCAGGATCTTCAAATGGATCCCCTCTGACACGAGAAAAACCATCACCCAGGCCCTCGTCACCAGCAGGCTGGACTACGGAAACGCCCTCTACACAGGAACAACAACCAAGCTCCTGAGACGGCGGCAGCACATCCAGAACGCCTCGGCACGACTGATCCTCGACGTCCCCCGACGCAGCCACATCACACCCCACCTGAGAGGCCTGCATTGGCTCCCCGTCAACAACAGGATCACCTTCAAACTCCTCATCCACGCACACAAAGCTCTACACAATACCGGCCCAGCATACCTCAACGACCGACTCAGCTTTTACACCCCCAACCGCAGCCTCGGCTCTGCCAACCTTGTCCTGGCCACAGTTCCACGCTTCCGGAAAACCACCGCCGGCGGTAGATCCTTCTCCTACCTCGCCGCCAAGACCTGGAACACTCTCCCTACCAGCCTACGACAGACCCAGGACCTGCTGGCCTTCAGAAGACTTCTCAAAACCTGGCTTTTCGATCAGTATCAGCTCCCCCCTCCCCCCCCCCAGCGCCTTGTGACCCTCACGGGTATGTAGCGTGGTTTACAAATGTAATGATTGATTGATTGATTACACCTTTCTATTCTGAGGATTATAGTTTTATGTGGACGTGTACCCTGGTGATGAATACAATACGTTTCACACATAAATATGGAGGGCATCTCACGTGAACCAGCTGCTCCTGTCTGCTATCTATAATGAATGACCTCCAAACCTTTTGTTTTAAATTCGAGGTTGTTTTGACCACCCACCTCACCCCCTTCTTATTTCGTTTAAAAATGCACCTGCGCTGGACATGAAGCTATGATGTTTGCGACGCCTTTCCCTGCATAGCAGAGGGAAGACAAAGGCCGGCCAGATTATCTGAAGATAACGCCCTCGCGTGACAAGCACACAATGAACGAATTACAGACAAGCCCCCTCTACCCCACACCCATAAATAGGCCCCCTGATCCAGCAAGCCAGTGGGGTTGCTGCGCCCTCCTCCCTGCGCTGCCCACTTTTCTCTGCCTTATAAAGAGACTCAAGAAAAGTGCCTACTGTCTTGCAGTAGTAGCCTCCGTGGATAAATGCATTCTCAGGTTAATAATTCATTGCCAAACTCCCGAACAAATCGCCAGTTTTTTAAAGCAACATTCTTGCTTAAAAGAAAACAAAAACAAGCTTTGGCATAGCCAATAGGTCTCGCTTTTGGGACATTATAAGTATTTAGGTATGCAGCACAATATCCTCGTTTCACATGGTAACACTGTCTGGGAAAAATAATCACCTTATCCATACAAATTAAACACCCAAATACACCAATAAGCAACTGAAAGATGACCAGTCAACGTTTGCGAAAGGCCTTAAAGTGTGCAGGACACATGTCTCCATGTTTTTAGAAACAGTTGATCCGTTTAAACTAGAAACAATTATTTTTGTTAAAATCTCCAGATTATGCAGCAGGTAATGGATTATGTGGCTAATACCGCAAATCCATAATTTTGTGATGAATGCAGCGGCTTCAGAATTGCATAATTCTAGTGGCCCTGCTGGTAAGTAATTGCATCACTATCCTGAGAGAAGGCACAGTGAGGTATGGTTAGATAAACGCCACACCTTCATTTTAGGCCTCATAAATGAGCGCCCAGTTCTTTCACAAGGATTGTGGATTGCAATTTTAATAGGTGCAGAGTTTACAGCGTGCAATATAGTCTACACCGTGGATATACATTCAGGTCAATTATGCTGATATTTAAGGAAGAAGCATGGTAAATACCCAAGCCTAGCTCTATCAAGATGTCACACAATGCAACGCTGCAAGTAAAGTTGCTGTGCTACGTTGCGTTAAAGAGAGGGAGCAGAACAGCACCATATTTACTAAGCGGCGCTGCACTGCTCTCTCCCTGTGGTTGTGCACTTTAAGGGTCATGCGCTAAAACAAACTCCCTAGATCCATTTTACAAGAGTGTCTGCGTGGTTTAACACATAGTTTTTGAACTGGAAGGTTCCTTACCAGTACAAATGCAGGGCTTTGTGCAACTTTGTGTTACTTTGGATAACTACCCAGAGCAAATCCTGATTTGTGTTGAATAGTAAATCCCACCTGAACACTTTACGTCAGGTTTTTATTGAAATGTAAAATAAAGTGTTTGTGTAACTGGGTCCTAAACACAGTGGCGGCAGGCATGGCTCGCGGGCGGTTTGCGCAGCGTGGTCGTGCAATAAAAAAAATATTAAAATATAAAATAAACTTACCTTGCCGTTTGGTCCTGCGTCTCTGCTCCTGCTCTCCTCGTGGAACTTGAGGAACAGGACGCAGGCCCCACTGACCAATCCCAATGCTGCAGAGTGCAGCGTTGTGATTGGTCCGACACTCAACAAGGGAATGGGGGCCTGGGCTCGTTATCCATGCAGGCTGTAATGCAGCCCGCATGGAGAATGGGGAAAGTACGCATGACTGGTTTGGGCGGCCCAAGAGGACTGACCAAACAGTCATTGTGCACTTAGGAGTAGGAAAACCACTCCTCCCCTGCTCTGCGCCGAGAGCAGAACAGCCCTACAAACCCACCCACCCCGCCTGCAAAGCATCACAAAGCTTAAAATGATAATAACTATGTTATTATCGTTTTATGTTTCTTCTTCCTCGCACTACTTAAAAGCAGTGGACGACGCCACTTCGCCATGGCGGTGGAGGCGCCACCCACTGCCTACACATGCAGATTTTGGTGTGGAAAGCACCAAACCCGACATATTATGCCCTACTTTTTGGATATACCTCAGGTTAGGTTAATTTTTTGCAAAATTTCAAAGCATTAGATTTTACTAGTTGTGATAAATATCACAACACCCTCTGGGGCACCTTTAATGGAGGCATTAGGATCAGTGGCACACTGCACACACAGGACACACACCCAGGGGAGCTCCTAACCTCATGATGCAGTGTCTGGAGCCCCCGGGGCCACTGAAGCTTTAGGGGTGATTATGGATGCCGGTTAGGCCTGAATAGGTATTGATCCGTCATTAAAGAGCTTACGGCTCGTGGTTAGCGCGGGCTGCCTGTGCTCTCGCCGCCTCCAGGCGGATCAATAGCGCTCTTCAGGGAGGGCGGATCCTCCCTCTACACGTCCCAAGCATCATTAACTTCACAAGCCGCGCTCTGCCGGTGGATTAGCGCCATGGATTTCTTGTCAGGCAGCCAGGCCTTAGAAGGCCTTCCTCGTGGCCTCAGTTGGCCAGCTGAGGCGGAAGTGAAGGGAGAGAGCTGTGCGGGAGCCCGCAAGAGTCAAACTTCAAGCAACGTTCTCTCTGGAGAGGCCAGGTCAAAGCTGAAAGGGTCCATAATATTCGAGTCCCTCACCACAATCTCTGTCCCGTCAGACCCCATGAAGGGTGTTCCAGATCCTGATGTTTGTAAATGACAAAACAATTGAGGAATAAAAGGTTTGCCTTTTTTATTATTCTCCAAACCTTTGATGTAATGGTTGTTCCATTAAAGGATGGTCTTGCTTCTTAACTTGGACTGGTTGAGGCCGTCACATAAATATCTTTATTGCTTAATTCAGTAAGTTTCACTCCTTCTGAAATTTTGGAAGGTCACTGGAACCAACAGGTCTGTGTTCTGTTCCAAAGATGTATGGTTTAAAAAGCAGCCCTGGACACTTCATCTAAACTCCACAGGGACGGCGGACATGTTCACAGCCATTCCTGCATTTTGTATTTTTTTTATTTTTATATAGCGCAAATTAAACCTGAGACATCGAGTATCAGAGCGCTTTACATAAGCACCAGTTTCGTTACATATGGACAGGTTCATTTTTGTTAGGCACAGGGAGATTAAGTGATTTGCCCAGAATCACAGGATGTTGAGCGTTGTTGCCGAGACTCGAACCCGGTTCCCCAGCTTCAAGGCCAACGGCTCTAGCCGTAACGTCACAACCTCTCCCCAATTGTTTAACTGCTGTTGCTTCTTGGGGACCTAAAGTTGTTATCATGGATCACGGTTTACTTCTGGAGTCGATAGTCTGAGAAGGGCTCATTCTCAGTGGCAGTGGCGTCTGCCAGCTATGGGGAGAGTTAGGGCGGGCAAACCGCTGCTGTCAGCACCAGTTGCAGCAGCTCAGCAATCTGTGCAAGATCAGTGGGTGCCAGCGGCCTGGAGCAGTAGCCTGCACTGAGTATACATAAACAAAATACATCACAAAAAAATGAAAATAAACCACTTACCTGGCTGCACTCCTCGCTCCAGTCCTGATCTTCTTTCCCGCTGCATGGGCCCAGCCAACTTTCTTAACCAATCCTGCCGCTGCTCTCATGCTGTGACACAAGCGCAAGGATTGGGTGGAGCAGGCTAGCTCTATGCTCCTTCAGGCCGTGTTGGCCTGTGGTTGGTCTTCACCCAGCAGTTTTCAGACAGCTGGGTGGAGAGCTTCAAAGTGCACATATCACTTTCACAGGCGCAAGGCAGCCGGCCAAAGTGACATGCGCACTTTGGACATCCAGCCAGCCACTGCTCCTGTCCTCTGCTGACAATCAGCAGCAGAGGATACACTCTGTCTGTCTCTGGGCTCGAGGCAGGCTGGCTGCTGCAGCGCGCATAACGTTAAAAAATAAAATAGCGATTAAATCTTTTCATTGCCATTTTATTTTTTCCTGCGGAGCACTCAGAAGTTGGGGGGGGGTCGACAGTGCCCCGCCCAAGTAAAGAAACCACAGCTGTTCACCTGTACTTTCTAGTGCTGCACGGCCCAGGAGGAGGACACATCGCTCTTCAAAAGAGAGGCTTTTCATTTTCAGGACTTTGTCAGACGCCATAATATCCACCTTGGCTTCCTTCCACCTAATAGCGCCTGGAAACTTTGGGCAGGTATGAAATTACAGACTATAAATATAGGTGGGTGAGCCAATAAAATAACGGAGAACCGAGCCAAGGGTACGGATCGACTCTAAGATCCTGTGTACGAGCCAATCCCTGGAAATATTTGCCATATAAATCATGTAACAAACATCACATAAAATATGATAAAGTCTCTTCCAAATTTTTTTAAAAGTGCATTTCTCTAATATGCAGCAGCTTTGACATTATTAAGTCACATTATAAGTTCATTTAGAGTAATAAAGAAAAAGAGGAATAGGTGAAACTAAATATTTGAGTCAAGAGGAGGGGGGGACCAGGAGCTCGTTTCGGTCCAGTGTCCGTGCTCCACAAATGACTGCTAGATCACAAGGGACACTGTTCCGTGTAGAGGGTGCAGCGTTTCACCAAGTCTTAAAAGAGGAAACTTTTAAGACTGGGTGACACACTGCACCCTCTACACGGAACAGTGTCCCTTGCGATTTAGAAACAAAATATTTACCTAAGAACAGACAGGGGCATATTTACAAGTACTGCACCCTACATAGTCGCAGCGTCGCTTTCTTTGACGCTCCGTTGAGGCACAATACTGAGCCATATTTATTTACAAGGCCACGCAAAGCTACCCTGTGTGGCTTTTAATGGCCTTTAAAATATGGCCTCCTTTTACGCATTACTCTACGTGAAAGAGGCGTTGCTGGGAGTGTTCCCACGCAATACCCATGGATTCTGACGTATTACCAGATTTACAAGGTTTCCTAAACCTAGGAATGATTCAGATTGTAAAGTGCAAAAAACACAGTTGATGGACAGAATGTAGAACAATGTCATACATTCACCCCAGTACAAGGATCTGGGCCTAAATCCATCGGTTTTTTTGCACTCCACACCACCCTGGGTTATACACTGGCTATATGCAAATCAGCTCTGACCCTGTGCCTCATGGGAACAGTCCAGTCCGAACTACCAAGCCATGTCTTTCCCAGATCAACGTGGATCCCGTGGATCAACACATTTACACCCACCCCTCGTTCTCCAAAGTCTTCTGAGAAAAAT
The DNA here is from genome assembly GCF_964263255.1 of Lissotriton vulgaris. Lineage (NCBI taxonomy): Eukaryota > Metazoa > Chordata > Amphibia > Caudata > Salamandridae > Lissotriton > Lissotriton vulgaris. Next base: position 83,373 of record NW_028253406.1, read on the forward strand.
GGTACCTCACTTGCATGGGTCTGCCTGGTGCCTGCGTCAAGAAACAGCACAAAACTCAACGTGGTAGCACCTCAATTTCGCAGTGAAAAATGGGCCTTTTTTGGCAAAGTGCCTACCTATCATTTTTTAACCCTAGATTTGCCGGCACCTAAGGAAAGCATCCAAAGACCGGTTTCTGGCTATCAGCCTTCATCAGCCTGGATAGCTTGACTCCAGTGGTGTGGAGAGCCTGGGACTCACGTCTGAGTATACCCAGCACACTCGGGGTGAAAATTGCAAAAAACACAGTTGATGGACAGAATGTAGAACAATGTCATACATTCACCCCAGTACAAGGATCTGGGCCTAAATCCATCGTTTTTTTGCACTCCACACCACCCTGGGTTAGACACTGGCTATATGCAAATCAGCTCTGACCCTGTGCCTCATGGGAACAGTCCAGTCCGAACTACCAAGCCATGTCTTTCCCAGACCGGAATCAAGCATCCAAGGACCGGTTTCTGGCTATCAGCCTTCATCAGCCTGGATAGCTTGACTCCAGATTGTAAAGTGGCACAACAAGCAGATATACCTTTATTTCGCCTGTTTTTCTGTTTTGCATTCTGCAGCACCCATGGCAGGAGGAAAACACCATCAATGATTGTTTTTGTGAAGAAAGGTGTCCCTTTCTGCACAAAAACAATCATCCCTGCAACACAGACACCCTTCACCATGGTGCAAGGGTGCCGGCATTGGCGCTAGGCAGCCAATTGTGCGCCAGGGCAGAGGAAAGCACAGAGATGTGTTGTATTGCTATAAATGAGATGCATCCCTGCACTTTCCTAATGACTTATCTCGGCGCAGCAAGATGGTTTGCAACGCCGCGCTGCGCCATTGTCTAGTGAGGGTGCCCCACAGTTTGGCTAAGAGGAGAAGCTGGGATTAATTTAATGTTTTCTCGTTTCACTTTGTGAAAATCAGCCACTAAACAAGTATTCATTTGTCCTTCCTTTTTACCTCGGCTCTTAATGCTTTGTTTTTAGGTCTCGTGACCTGCACTGCACGGCGCAGCAGTGCTCACGCAAGTTGCGTGAGCTATTGTAGTTAAAAATGGGGAAATCCAAGCTGACCTAGGAATCGCAGACGCTCGTGCGTGTGCGTTTCCTTTTCAGCTCCCCCCTTGGCCTTTGCGTGCGTCTTATTGTAAAAGACTGCACGCAATTGGCCCGAAGCACGCACATAGCTTCTCCCATGGCCTATTGGTGTCTATTAAGCGCAAAAAAGCACGTAATAGACACCAATAGGCCGTGGGTGTAGCTATGATTGTGCCCACACAGGCGTGACGTGCGCGCCACTTGTTCTTTCCTATAGTTGTCCACCCAATACCCATTTATCAATCCCTGCTTCATTCCTCAATCTGTCACTTCCACACTGCGCTTCTTTTCCTGCCTCATTTTCCGTCCTTTCATTGTAACTTTTTTTCGCACGGATTTCAAACCCACAAACCTGGCCACCTTTTTATCTCTGCAGCAGTGTCACACGTTTTGCTTGCAGCCGCCTGGAATGCTTCATCGCCCCTACAGTCCACAGATTTCACGCCCACTTGCTACACGCACGCAACACCGGCTCCTGTTTGCTCCCACCAGCTCCATTTTAGGCCGGAGTATTAAAATGACAGTTTTCAATAAAGGTTTACGCGGAGCCATAAAGAATAGGACTCGCGTCCCCTGCAACTGGAAAATTACACGGCGATGGAAGGTACAGTAAAAGCCGGCAGGGAGGCTCCTGTTAATAGGAACCAGCTAAACCTAACAGTAGCCTTCAAAGGCCTCGCTGGTACATAACGCCGCCTCCCGGGTTATTAAAACTGCACAGGACTTGGGAGGGCAACAGAGAAATGTGGGGTGATATAACGCAATGTTGACTATTACGCATTCTTGTTATTTTTGCCTATGATAATGTCCGACGGCCCTCCCTTGCCTTCGAAAGAGAGGCTTTTAGGTCCGTCAACTTCCCAATGAAATACAAGTAAAAACAGAAGCTCAGTAAATGAATTCGGTTTTAGGAAAAAGGCACAATTCTTAAACACAAATGTTTATTTTCATAAAATTACCTAAATTTGCAGGAATTACAAGTAATGTAAGGTTTACAACTACAATTACACAATTCAAAGAGCAGTGTAAATTGTTTAGTAGTGCTACGCTGCAGGGTACCTAATTATAAGTAGCAAAACATGATGCGCCATGAAGAGTTAGTGCTGAAAATGAGGACAATCAATGTAATGCCGCCGGCAAACAACCACCAATCGCTACAGGTCACAATGGAAAGGTTTCAGAATTGCCTATTGCTCAAGCACTAGAGCACTGAAGCATTTATACTACGGTGCACTTGTGTAAGAATGGGTTACTAAACTGTGCCAACAGATCCCAGAGCATTAGTAATGATGCAGATTGCCACTCTGAATTTTACCCCACCCAGGAGTGGAACTTGGAGGAAATAAAAAAACAAGCATTGGCATAGCCAATAGGTCTCGCCTTTGGTACCTTATAAGTGTTTAGCCATGCAACAGTTGACGTTGTTGCACCAAGGATATTGTGCTGAAAAACTAAACGCTTATAAGGTTCCCTAAGGTGAGACCTATTGGCTATGCTAATGTTTTTTTTGTGATTTGCGTCGATTTCACCCCAGGACATACTCTCTCTTTCGCGCTTTCCCCCTCTCTCTCTCGTTCTGTTGCTCGCTCTGTCTCTGTCGCTCGTTTTAAATTGTGAATTGTGTGTAGGTTAGAGCAAGGATGGCAGGCGAAAGCCATAAGAAAGCACAGCTCATTTTCTACTCGGAGTTCTAAGAAGACCTGGAGCTGAGCCAGAGCCCAGCATCTAGCTCGAACCTTGGTCGACCTTTAAGTTGCTCGCTTACCTCTAAGTATAAAGGGAGTCAAGAGCAGGGCAGTGGGTGGACTGGGATCTAACCCGGAGAAGAGAGGCAGAGGAATGCACATTAAGATTAATTCATCAACATTTTGAGGAACTGCTTTGCTCCAACATGTTGCCTTCAAGCCACTCCAGAGTGTTGTAAGAAAGGATTAAGTTAGAAAACATGCAAACAGTTATTTATTGTTTTAAAATGCACAACTGACATCAGAAGTTTTCTTAGTGTTAAAGGAACTAGAGGATGGTAGGAGGGTACAAAGAGAGAGGCTTAGGGGAATAGGAACATTTTTGGAGCACTAGAGTTAATAGAGCACAGCTAATGGTAGCAGACAGAGAATCTATGCATGCCTTAAGAATGCATTGTGATGTTGCTCCACCTACACACTTACACTGGGTGCTAAAGAGTGGCAGCAGCAAATGCTGTCCAGTGGGCACTCCTAGCATGTGCCTTTCCCATATACTTTACCCAGGGCCTGGTGACTGCTCGTGGTCTCTGCCTGTAGTTATTTCCCTATATGTACTGCCCACCATTACTATCACTGGTTTACAGTATCTTCTATTTTCTACATCACTCATACCTGTTCCACACTGGTATATATTTAAAAGGAATTATTGAGGAAAAGGTACAGTTGTATCAGCACTGTAGACAAGAATTGTATACAGCCCAATTTGGACGTGGTGCACAAATGTGCTCGTGACACATATGAGTGGCGACGCAAGAGACAAAGTGAAAGATAGCGAAAGGAGCTTAGTGACAACGGCGATACTATGTACAAGTGACTGTGTGGTTCAGCATGAAATGATTTACAATAGTTGCATAGAAATGGATGGCGTGATTTAAATAGACCAGTCCTGTAGAGTTATCCCAAAAGTGGAAAGCGTCCCCAAATGCACTCGAAAATATGATTTCAAAAAGGTTTTTTTTCAAAGACACACTTGTAGAAATTTCCTTTGAATAAAAATTTATTTGAATTTCGTTAAATTCTTCAATTTTTTCACGATTTTATTTCCACATCAATGAATTAATTTCACATGTATGTAGCCCTTGCCCAATGCATTTCGAGCGTTTAGCCCTTCATCAGGGGCTTCATTCTGTCAAAAAGAATATACACAACGTTGTGATGAAACAATAATTAGCATACTTCTAGAAGGTCAAACCTGTTTTGAAGAAACATTAACAGCAAATTTATTTCGATGAATTAACCTTATATTCCCAGATATTTTGTGCTGAAAAGAAAGTGAATGTGAAGGCTGTTTAGATGTACAGTGTCTTACTCTAAAAACATAAATTAAAGGTGTGAAATTAGACTCAGAGTTCGAAAGTTGAAAGTGAGCAATCCCGGTATGTAAAAAGGCCGGAGTGCATTGGAGTCAGTGAAGTAGTACGTGTCATGCCAAAAGTTGCACGAATGTTGCAACGTTTAATAAATATTATAGCGTACTTTAAGCATACCCTTGTAATATGGTCTGGGTCATCATTTGTTAAAAAACTAGTGTGGAACAACGCTTGTTTCTAGAATGTGCAAGAAATACATAGTCAATATTGTGACAAACACGTAATCTATTAATAGCGAGTAATGTGTAAACATGACTCACAAGCGTTTCGGATTTGGAGTTTTGTTATCCGAAGTTCAAAATAAGCCACTGGGTCTAAAAATATAGAAGCAAGCGTAAGTTCAGGTGCACCTGAAAAGTAGATATATCGCTCAATCCCGGTTATCTTACAAGCATCTTACCGCGTATTGGTAGAGCGGAGGCTTCGTTCCATCGCTTCCGTGAAGCACCCGGAAGTTGCAGTTTATTTACGAGTCAATGAAACGCGTCTCAAAACACGTGATCAACTATGTGCAATGGAAAAAATACTAAGAGAACCATGTAACGGGGGAAAAGGGATTCCAGAATATCTGTGAATGCGAATAAAAATATATGAAAATAAAAAATTGGGTGTATGTTTCCTCTAGAAGAATAATAAAAGTGATGGTGAGAAAAATGTGTAGAAACACAAGAACGACGTTAGGGAGTAAGGCTTGAAAGTGTCAATATGTGAAAAATCAGTGGGTAACACAACAACTGCTGTACATGCTGAGAATATAATTTTACAGTTATGTTAATTTTACATTCATATAATACGGGTTGGCACAACTGAAGAAATTTCATCACTGTGAGAATACTTGAAAATGTATGATGTATATAACATGCTGCTCAACGTTTTGCTGAATAGGGGTGTGAAGGTATGTACAGAAGTCTGATGGTAATAGTTCACAAGAAACAATTAAAATCTACAAGATCATTGAATCCTTTTGGATGAACAGTATTGAGAAAATTAATCCAGAAGATTTCACGGCGTAGAAGATGTTGTGTATTATCTCTTCCAGGGAGGATTTGAGGTTGTTCCAGTACTAAGAATCGCAGTTGACTTGGAGTATGATTATGGGTGTTACAGTGTGATGCTAATGGTGACTTGGCACTTTTAGTCCGGGTATTGCTTTTATGCTCCGTTAGTCTCGTTTTAATTTTCCGTTCTGTTTTTCCCTCGTAGGCTAAGCCACATGGGCATTTAATCATATAAATGAGATTGCTACTGTCACATGTTGCGGTCACTCTCAATTTTATTGTGGTTCCTCGACTTGGGTGTTGGAATTCTGTACCTTTTATAATAGCGTTGCAGTTTCCACAATTATAGCAAGGTAGAGTGCCTTTGTATGAGTACTGTTTCTGATCATCCCTATGATTTAGTAATTCTTTGATGTACTTGGTGCTCTGGTAAGCGAACCTAGGTGTATTGGAATATATTCCGTTGAAATCATCCTCTAGGGTTAGCAAAGACCAATGTTTTAAAATGATCTTTTAATTTGTTGGCTCTCCATAGAGTACTTTGAGATTAAAACCATTCTATTTTCCTCTTTAGGCTTGACTTGTGTTTTTATTAGAGTTGTACGGTGCAATGTCTGTACTTTGGATGCAGCTTCTTGTAATATTCCTGTTGGGTAACCTCGCACTTTGAATTTGGTTATGGTAGTTTGCATGCTTTCCTTAAACGATTTATCCGTTGAAGAGATTCTTTTTAATCTCAACAGTTGGGAATATGGGAGATGTTTCTTAAGAGAATGTTGGTGAAAACTTTGAAAATGTAGCAAATTGTTCCTGTTGGTACTCTTGGTATACACTGTCGCTTCCAGCTTTCCATTAATGTTATGTATCATCACATCCAAGAATGTGATTCAATCTTTGTGTATAGTGTGTGCAAATCCAATCCTGTCATTTACCTGATTTAGTTTGGATATGACTTGAGTTAGTTCATGTTCAGATCCCTTCCACAAAATGAATGTCATCTATGTACCTCTTATATAAGAGGAGATTGTCCGACCATTCATGATTGTTCAAGATGTTATCCAATTCAAACCGGTACATGAAAATGTTCGCATACGCAGGAGCTGCTCAATTTCCCATTGATGTTCCAGAAGATTGAATGAAGAATTCATTATTCCAGCCGAAATAATTATGATAAAGCGTGAAATGGAGTAAATCCGTAAGAAATGTTTTTAGGTCTTCATCCATGTCCGTCATCATTAAAAATGATGCCACTGCTTCTAATCCAAGATTGTGAGGGATTGAAGTGTATAAAGATTTTACATCAATGGTGCATAGAATCATTTCTTTGGTGTACATCGCTGAGTGCTCCTCCAAGACGGTAAGAAAATTGGTGGTGTTCTTTATGTATGTCGTCATGGTTTGTACTATTGGTTGTAGGTGTTTATCCAAATACTTTATTGGGGATGCTTTCCACTTTTGGGATAACGCTACAGGACTGATTTCATTTTCCTTTTACTCAGGAGGAATTAGCAAATAGCACTGATCCACTTTGAATTTAACTTTATTACTCGCTCATAATACAAAAGGAGTGCGAATGTTCTTCATCAAGGAGTGATTTAAATAGAATCACACGGAATGCGGGCGCCTTCAATTGCGCCGAGGGGTTGACGACGTTTCAATCCTATGGTCTTAGGATCATCTTCAGGACGATGTCTTTCACTTTGTCGCTTGCCTCCGCCATTGATACCGATTGGGATATTGCTACATGTTATTATATTATTGCCCAGATCTCAATCGGTCTATGGGGCATACTCCTGTGGTAGTAGTAGTATAAAGCTTTATTCGTTTTTAGAACTAGATAAAATCATAAAAGCAATCAACATATTATACAGTTTCATCGTACTTGACATAAAACAGGCTAAAATTAATATTAAACAATTTCGTCACAATTGCCGGATAAAGACTATTATATCTACAGATGAAAAAATAAAGAGATTATAAGGGATTGGGTACGGTCGGTTAATAGTAAATTTTCTGTACCAGAGGCAAAAATATATAGTTTAAAACTCCAGAGAGAAATATTATAATACTAGTTTGGGACTATGGTTGGTCGTAAGAACAACGTATTTTAAAACAATTTTTAAGAAACATAGCAATACTTTTGGCAGTTGTTTCAGTTTCTAGGTGTTGCAAAGACAGGAACGCAGGTCGGCATCTCCTTAAGCCTTGGGTCAACAGAATTGGCAGTAACCAGTGCTTGCGTGGTGAGTCATACTCCTGTGTTTTTTTCCATGTTCCACACTGGAACACATGTCTTCTGGTCTTTTCCTTTTAAGGGTCGAACCTGTGACAGCTCATGAATATGCACTCTTGCCAGCAAGACTCTAATGTATACAATATATGGCTTGCAACCTGCACATTGTCAAGGCAGCCCAGTACTATGGGGCGACGTGCCTAGGGTGGGATGCCGGTCCCAGACGGGGAGCTGGTGGCGGATAATGCTGCTGGCACCAGCCTATGACGCACATGCTCAGGCATTGGTTGCCGGGCGCGCGGCGACCCAGAAGTGCTTAAACACTTCGAGGTCACAAAGGATCTGGATTATGTCGGACCCTTCCACTTTAAAAGGGGCAGCAGAGCTGCGAAGTAGTCTCTTTCACAGCTTGTTGCTCCAAGGAATACAAGCTGCCGGCTGCCCAAATGGGCAAGAATCTAATTTTGTCTTTTGTTTTCTTTTGTTTCCCACTCAAGGTCTACATCTCAGCGTTTCAGGATCTTGAGCAGAAATGTGGCCATCGGATCTTGGGCCAGGCTGGATCCACACATGCTTGAGTTTCAACTTGCCTGGCCCACGTTTGTAGCACACGCGGTGGCGGATCTGGTGTAGAGGCTCACGTGAAGGTGGAATTGTAGGGTGAAAGGTTTTTACATATACTTGTTTTCGGCGACAGCTGTATTTATTGTGCCCTGGTAAAAGAGGGTGAAAGGCTAGTGTGTATATATACTGGTTTTCGGCGGCAGGTGTATTTCTTTAACCCTGTATAGGTGGGCCAAGTGTTTTAAAGTATTTTTTCAGCTTTGTAAAGGAGGGAGTACCCAAAAAGGGCTATTTGGTTGTCACTGTATCCTCTGTTTTTCAGGCAACACGTCTCCCAGCAAATTGCTTATCCCTTGAATTAAAGTTCACAAGATGCTTGTTGATGGATTAAAGATGTTTATTGGTAGTATACAACCCCTAGGCACAAGGGTCTTTCTTCCTTCAATAACTGCTCATCTCTGTCTGTGTTCCCTAGATTCTACAATCCAGAATCCAGTGAACATGTCATGTAACAACAGGGTTACTAAGTACTGTTGCTAAGATACAACATATCTCCCTTACCCTAACAAGAGAAAATAAAAACAAAAAATAAATGAAATAAAACTAACAATATATCTTAATAGGTTAAACTTTAAGTTTTCTAGAATTAACATTCATCTAAGTACAAACATAGGGGCATATTACCAACAACTAGCGATAATTATCGCTATGTTGGTTTAGCGGCGATATTTTTATCGCCGAGCTGCGGCGATTTTTATCGCTTAGGAACCTTGCTATTATCAAGGTTTATCTCCTAAGCGATAAAAATCGGCCGAAATGCATGAATATCGCTGAAAAGTCCACGATATTCATGCATTACCGAGCTAATGCTCTTAGCCATGTTATCCACCTACCATTGGATAACATGGCTAAGAACTGCTCAGGGGCAGGTGTTAGCTTTTGGAGATATTCGCGCTTAGCGCGAATATCTCCAAAAGTTGGTAATAGGAGATAGCGATGTTAGCGACTGTTTCCAGTCGCTAACATCTTGGCCCGCCCACTTTGCATGTCATTAGTGATAAATATCACTGACATGCAAAGCGGGGCCCAAGATGGTCGCTATCTCCTACTAGCTGTCGCTAACTGGTGTTAGCGACAGCTAGGTAATAGGGAGATAATTTTATCTCCGCTTTCTTGGCTTTTAAAGCCAAAAAAGCGGAGATAAACCCTGTTGATAATATGCCCCCAAGTTCTTCATCCAAATTGCTTTGTCCTGTCACGTTTCAATACCATACGTTCATGTACTTTATGTGACTTAATCTGTACATTTACCAAATCTTGGTTCCTTGCATCACCACATTCCAATTCATTATATATGGTCATGCTCCTCACATTTCACCGCTTTCCATCATTCAACCACACACTGTTACCTTCAACTTTAGTGATCTGTTTGGATTTGGACCGTTTTGAGAAACTTGTTCTTTGGTTCCCATATAGGTGTGTTCGTACCCATTCCCCAACCATGAATTTCCTAGTATGTCTCTTGATTCTATCATTATGTTTGTGTACATACTTACTTTGATAATTCTGTACTCTACACAACATCTTTTTCCTATTTGTTTCTTGTAAAACCCTATGACACATCCATGAAGGTTTCACCTTGGAACATGCCATGCGGCCTTTAGAAAGACTAAAAGGAGATTCACCAGTGGCTGTATGAGGGGTATTCTGATAACACCATAACATCTCCTTAACAGCATTTTTGCAATTATCACCATTGGCATTTGCTAACTGCACACATTCCTTTAATACTCGGTTAAACCTCTCCACTAAACCGTTCTCTCTTGGATTATAAACAGCTGAGGTACAATGTTTAACACACACATCCTTTAAGTATTTGGCAAATTCATCAGCTATAAATTGTGGTCTGTTGTCAGTTAAAATGGAGCTAGGATATCCTTCCCTACGAAATACTTCCTAACAAAACTCAATTACAAGGAAGCTTTGTTATCCCCTCACAAATGCAACCTCTGGCCATTTGGTATAATAATCCATTATCAAATCAAATCAAAAAACCTTTATTCGGTTTTCGTATGTTTGAAAAACCATAAAAGTACATATGCAAAATAGTAACTTTACCATAAAATCGCTAAACATTTTGGTATATACAAATTAAAAAGGTACAGTCTTTGAATTTTTATAAAATACAATTAAACAATCGTTATTTTTGATAGTCAGAGTCTAGAAAACATGAAGTAGAACAGACATGTGACAAAAATCAGAATGTAAAATTTCGTAGTTTATTCTAGATTTGTCCTGTGTCTTATTATGAACTTCAGGAATCTGACTACCTGTTTCGCAATGTATTCTTCCTCTAAAAATTGAAAACAAAGAAATGCTGGTCTGCGTCTTCATAAATTCATAGTTTTTAAAATGGGAATTATCCAGCGCTTTCTTTGCTCTATGAAAAACTTGCAAAAGAGGACGGTATGCATTGTAGTTTGGGTGGAAAGTGCATCGCAAGGGCAAAGGGATAGACACTTTGCCCAATCGTTGGTTCGCGGGAAGGTGACAAGACGAGGGAAGGTATTCACCCTAAACCTTGTTAATAATAACCTTTCATAGATAGTTAAATTAAAGGTTAAGAAAGGCTGAATGGACATGGATGTTTGTACCATTAACGTATGTTGCAGATTTTTTGGGAAACCTCATTACTCAGACGCAGCTGCTCTAGGTATGTAATGCACATTGTTTTCAACGCTTTCCTCGATTGCTCTACAATTGCTTCTGGTGTGTAAAAATATTCTGACATTCCCAGATCGAATAGGAAATTCTTAATATAAGCAATCCAGCCTATCTTCTGAGCATTTTCTAGCATGAGACAATCCTGTATAAGATTTTGACAAAAACTTGTTCTAGTGGAAGTCCAAATGCGATGCCACAATAGAAGTGTTTGAATTCTAATTATGTCTGTCAGAAATGACAGACCCAATTCTGTGTGGCATGAATAAGTTGCAGAGCCCTGCGGTAGTGCAAGGAGAAATCTTAGGAATTAATTTTCCACGTTTTGGATAGAGTCCACCTTCCCGTAGCCCCACACTCCAGCCCCATAAATTGCAGTACTTCTGCATTTGGCCTGATGAATATATATTAGTTCTGTTGGGGGTTGTTTCCCTAATCTATGTGAAAAATGAACTAATGCTGCTGTAGCCCTAGTGAACAACAATTTTCTGATCTCACCTGCTTGTTTCCACAATTGCTTGTTATCTATACCAATCCCTAAATAAGTATATGTCTTTGTACGTTCAAGCTTTGTGTTATCTATGAAGATTGCCTTAGATCTCTGTGTGTTAGGGCCTGACATCATAACATAGGTTTTTTTAATGTTACTTTGTAAATCTAAATTGGCCATAAAAGAGTGATATTTCACAAGGGCACTCTTCAATTCCAGGGGGGTACGAGCTAAAATCACTGTGTCGTTCACGTAGAGCAGGGCAGGAATAGGTCGCTTTTTAATTTGAGGTAAGTTCTGGCACCCTTTCACCATGTCTTGTTCAAGACCGTTGGTGTAGAGTGTAAAAAGAAAGGGTGCCAGGACACAGCCCTGCCTTACTCCCCGCTGTACACTGAACGGCGCCGTTAATTGTCCCCCAAGACCGTACCTCACTCGTGCATTTGCACCGGAATATAATTCCCGTAAAAAGTTTACTAAAGGCAATTCAACCCCCATTTCCACTAAAATGGACCATAGCTTACTGTGACTAACGCAGTCAAAAGCCGCTGATAAGTCGACATATGCCATGTGCAAGGCCCCACCCTTAGCATGTACATATTTGCCTATCAGAAGTGTCATATTAAGGACCTGTTCTGTAGTCCCAAGGCCCTCACGAAACCCAAATTGAAGGTCCAATAGGATCTTATTTTCGTTGGCCCAAAGCTGGAGGCGCTCGAGAATAATTTGTCCGGCCACCTTACCCAGAGAGTCCAACAGCGATATCGGACGATAACATGAGGGAGACTATCTGTCTCCCTTTTTGAAGATTGGTACCAAGATACTAGCGGACCATGAATCTAATAACCCTACCGTGCATGATGCCTCCAGTACTCAAGTTAAAATAGGGGTCCACAGTTTTGGATTGTACTTATACAAATCAACTGGGACCCCATCAGGGCCTGGGGCCTTTCCGTTTTTACTAGCAAGGAGGGCTAACTCTACTTCCACAAGTGTAATGTCAAGATCAATGGGAAAAGACGATGTGCTGGTTAACTTATTTATTCCCATCATCTTGCCTGTCGCTTGATCCTCTTCAGAAGGCAAACCAAATATCTCTGCAAAGTGGTCAATCCATGTTTGCTCGTCGATAGCCACATCGATTTTTGGGTTATCGTTATTGTCCGCTAAAAAGGGGGATTTAATTGTTGCCCAAAAGGCAATGTTATCTTTCATGGCACAACTTTTATGAAGTTGGGCCCATAATTCATTTTTCAAATCCCTTTTTCTTAGTTTTATTTCCATATTATATTCTCTTCTCAGGTTGGCTATTTCCTTTCTGTCCCTATTAGTTCTATGAACGGCCATTTTAAGTTTTGCATAGGCTTTGGTACATGTTTTATTAAACCAACATTTTGATTTAGAGGTAGTGTTTCTTAAATTTCTTAAATTGACACAAAGGGCTTCTTTTACTGATTACGTTATATCTAAAGAGTTTCTCAGGACCTCCTCGTGTCCAGTGAAAGGATCAAGGCATTTTTCGATTGCCCTTAACAAGTTTTTTACTACTTTCATTGTAATCTCTGCTGGATTTACTTTTGCCCACTTTAAAGAAAAAACGTTTACTCTGTCAAGAGACAGAGTTGCTTGCCCAAGAATCCTTAAAGGGTTACCTCTGTCTGCTTGATGAGGGGACAGCAACGTGACACTGTTGCCATAGTGATCACTTATTGCAATATCATGCGTTGAGAAATAAAGTATTTGGGAAGAAAAATTTCTAGAAATTAATATGTAGTCTATTATACTAAATTGCCCTCTTCCATTAAAAGTACTAGTGAGGGGGATGGGAGGAATTACCCCTAGGTGTATGTGGGAAGTGGGTGAATGGAATTTTATTTTCATCCACGAGACCGCAGGTTAAACCGGTGCTGTACCGGCAAAGGGACTGATTAAAGTCACCCCCCCATATAATTACCATGTCCTTGCTTGTGTTGTTCCTTAATTCTTGCAAGCATGAATAGATTTCTCTTACTACACTAATTGTTTCATCCTGTTTCAGATTGTCATAGAAGTTGACCAGCACAAAAAGCTTACTTTTATTCACCCTTAACGTTAAAATTTGTTAATTTGCCTGTGTTTTAACTAGGACAATTTTCTTCAATTTAACCAGGTTGGAGATAAAAATCGACAGGCCACCCCTTGCTCTCCCAGAAGTTGAGGGGAGTGCCATAGAAAGGTAGCTTTTATAACCCTCTATATGAATTGCGGATGTGGCCATGTCTCCTGTAGGCAGAGGATGTAAAATTTTTGGGTAAAGTTATTCCAAATTTCGTTGTCAATTTTGAAACTCAAACCCGCAATGTTCCAGAAAAGTATACTCAATGAGGGTTTGTCTATATTATCTATTTTTAGAGGGCCTCTGGGAGAAAACCCAAAGTCTGTGTCTGAAGGATTTAAAATGGACGTTTCCATGCTTGCATTTTGAGCTACCTCTGTAGCTCGTCTCTGTGCCTCCAAACAATTAGGGCTTGTCTTAACCAGTCACTCTAAATCGTCCAGACCTAGAAGCTGGTAAAATCTATTTGTGGTTGGAATCTCGTGATGTAAATCCTGTCTCTTTATGATATCAGAGTCGAGAGCATGTTGCATAGGGTTAGGGGGGGGGGGGGGGTAAAAAAAAGCCTAGTGGAAGTATGTTGATCTCTCCCCCCCTTGAATCTCCAAGACCTCTGAGGCGGAAGCCGGAGGTGTCCACGCTCGATTTTTAAAAAAATTATTTTACATTGTATAAAGCTGTATTTCACTTTGGGCACCAACACAGAGCTAATCTCTGTCATTTTCGCTAGGCAAGCTACCAACAATCAGCGGATCTAAGCGCTGTTTGGAGAAAAGATTTCACGGCCGACAGGCCACGCCCACCCTCAGGCCACGCCCACCCCCCAAGCCTATGTAAGCGCTGAATATTAGCGCGTCATTGGGAATCTCCAAGACCTCTGAGGCGGAAGCCGGAGGTGTCCACGCTCGATTTTTAAAAAAATATTTTACATTGTAAAAAGCTGTATTTCACTTTGGGCACCAACACAGAGCTAATCTCTGTCATTTTCGCTAGGCAAGCTACCAACAATCAGCGGATCTAAGCGCTGTTTGGAGGAAAGATTTCACGGCCGACAGGCCACGCCCACCCTCAGGCCACGCCCACCACCCCTCTCCTACAAATGTGCTTCCCACGCAAGCGCAGCGGACGAGCGCAGCGGGAGCGCCGTTTGCGCGCCGAAGGCGCGCCTAAGGCAAGCCCGTCTGCACCCGTCCGTGTCCCGGACGTGGCCAGCGCCAGCCCCCCTGTTGCTGCTTCCCCAGTCACTGATCGGTCGCGGGTCACCTACACCCGTGAGTATCTATTAACACTTAGTGCTAACTCTTGCCCCTGCTTGCATTGTTGGGACCTGGCTGATTTATCTCAGCGTATTTGCCAGGCATGCAAATTTCGCTTTCAGCCTACTTTAACTGCTCCTACCCAGCTTCCCACCGATTCGACATGTCTCCGGGCCGGTTTGATCAATGCTAGATCACTGGTCAAACATTCCAATGACATATTCGAACTGCTAAGTGACAATGAGTTTGATCTTCTTTTTGTCACAGAAACGTGGCTTAATGAGTCATGCAATCCAGTGATTGAACTGGCTATTCCACGTGGTTTTAAAATCATTAGACAAGATCGCCCCTTAGGCAGAGGAGGTGGCATAGCAGCCATTTTCAGAGATAAGTGGACTTTGTCTCTGGATCCTATGGGCCCCTCAGCTGATGCAGAGGTGCTCCACTTCTCTCTCACTCTGGGGGCACATTTCACCTTAGGTGGATCTTTGGTGTACCGGCCACCGGGCCACGCAGGAAAATTTCTAGAGGCACTAGAGGACATGATAGTCCCACGTGCCCTGAAATACCCCACATATCTCCTTCTGGGAGATTTTAATATTCACGTGGATCAGCTAGATCTACCTGACACAGTTCGGCTAAACGATGCTCTGGCGATGGCCCAGCTAAAACAGTGGATTAAAGCTTCCACCCATTCAGGGGGTCACGTTCTCGACCTATTATGTACCAACTTCGACATAAATATGTCTGACCCTGAAATAGTAAATTGGTCTGACCATATGCTGATAAGATTCACCTGGCCCCTGTCCCGCCCCGCTGAGTCCAATCATTCTGCTGCTCACACACAGAAAATTAACATAGCTATGCTCTGTGATCAGCTTGATACCTCTCGCCCCACACTTCCCTCCGAAATTGAGTCAGCCGTTAGCTCATTTAACTCATGGATTGAAGGCGGCGCTGCTTCTTCAACTAAAATAGGTCGTGTCTGTAGAGTGCGCTCCACCCCTTCTAAGCCTTGGTTCTCTAATACTCTCCGCGATCTTAAATCAGGTTGTAAAAAACTTGAAAGACGTTGGAGACAAGCCTATCTCCCCGAGGCTAAGAAAGAACTAAGAACGGCTCAAAAGAGGTACTATGCAGCAATTAAATCAGCAAAAAGTTTATACTACAACGGACGCATAACCAAGGCCAACAACAGTAGCAGGGAAATCTTTGCTATTGTTAAAAGCTTTGTCTCCCCTTGTGCCACTCAACCTCTTCTAGCCTCTTCGGAAAAATGGTGTGAAGAACTCTCTGTGTTTTTTGTGGACAAAATTGCAAAAATCCAAGATGACTTGCTTACTGTATGTAACAATTTTCCAGCCTCAATGACTATTCCTTCCCCCACTATGCCCATCTCTACGGACCAGTTTGCCCTCTTCACTCCAGTGGATACAACAGAGGTTGTTAAAATTCTTGCTACCTTACATTCAGGATCCCCCGCTGACCCCTGCCCGGCCAGAGTCCTTGCGGGCCTGGCTAATACAGTCGGCCAAGAGGTGACACATATTGTCAACCTCTCTCTCTCCACCGCCACTGTCCCGGCATGCTGGAAGCAGGCCAAACTGCTTCCACTTCTTAAAAAAAACGGCCTAGACCTGAAGGCCCCTGCTAATTTCCGGCCCATATCATTACTGCCGGCCCTGGCTAAGATATGTGAAAAAGTTGCATTCACACAGCTAGACAAATTTGTTGAAAGCTCTCAAGCTCTTCACCCTGCGCAGTCAGGCTTCAGAGCTGCTTTCAGCACAGAGACGGCTCTAGTCGAGGTTTCTGAGGCCATTCGGGAATGTCTGGACGGAGGTGGCAGAGCGGCTCTGATTTTATTGGACCTCTCTGCCGCCTTCGATACGGTCCCTCACTCCCTCTTACTCACCAGACTAGCAGCCATAGGCATAACTGGTTCCGCTCTTGGCTGGTTAACATCTTTCTTAGATAACAGGTCCCAGCAAGTGTGGATGCCACCTTTCTCCTCCTCTCCCAAAAAACTCTCTACTGGTGTCCCACAGGGCTCCACTCTAAGCCCCCTGCTTTTTAATATATATATGACCCCCCTCATTTATCTTGCGGAACAGCTAGGAGCCAAAATTATGGCTTATGCCGATGATACTCAGCTTCTGTTTACCTGGCCCAAAAACAACTCGGACACGTCGAGGATCCAACTCTGTTTATCATCGGTTTTCCGCTGGCTGGCGTGTGCCCAGCTCAAATGCAATGAGAGTCTTGCTGTATGGCTCCTTTCCAGATAACTTTAGTGACTCCCTCTGGCCCACCGATTTCCCATGTCCCAAATCCATTGGTGGACCTGCAAAAAATTTAGGAGTCTGGTTTAACAACAATCTCAGATTTGAGGACCACCTGAAAAAACTCACCGGAATCTGCTTTTCCACCCTCAAAACCCTGCGCAGATTTCTCCCTCTGCTCCCGAGAGAGGCCAAGGAGACGGTCATTCGCGCTCTCATATTATCCAGATTGGATTATGCGAATGCCCTCTACTGCGGACTCCCAGCCTATTTGATCCACCGCCTCCAGGTTATTCAAAATGCCGCGGTTAGACTGCTGTTCAACATACCCAGAAGATCTAGTGTCCATCAACCTCTCAGAGATCTTCACTGGCTCCCAGTTGCTCAAAGGATCTTATTTAAGATCCTCGTGCTAGCATACCGAGCACTTCATCAAACGGGTCCAGCTTATCTGAGAAAAAGATTTTCCCTTTATGTTCCCAATCGCCCTCTTAGATCAAGCAACCTCCACCAAATGACTGTGCCAAAGTTTAAATATAGCAGGCTCGGCGGCCAATCCATCTCTGTCAGAGCAGCGAGAGCTTGGAATTCCCTTCCGCTTCATTTGAGAACATCCCCATCCATCATGGCGTTCAGGAAAGGCCTAAAAACCCACCTTTTTAACATCACTGCCTAATGGATGTCTCTCTAAACCGCATGTAATATGATCTGTTTTCCCTTTCTCTCGCGCCAGGATACTATACTTTTTAGTAACAGAGCGCGCTACAAAAGCCTCTATAATAATAATCCCCTAGCTGGATAGTTATTTCCTGCTGCTCACAGGATTTCTTTACCTAACATAAGGGATCTGAAGGTAAGTACTATGCAATCTCCCTGAAGTGTTTTTTGTGCGAGTTCCCACCCACTGGACTTTCTAGCCATTTTAAATTCCCTGAATAAAGGATCCTTTAAGCCAGGTTTAGGTTTGGGACTAAGCAACTTCCTTTTCCCCATCTTTACTGTTCTCTGTAGAGTCCTTTACCGTAAATGGTGTAAGTAAAATACAAAATTCTAGACCGACCCTGAATTGTAAAAAGGAAGACAGCTCCTAGATACACTCTGCAGATAGATCAGTGTATCAAGTCCTTCAAAATCGTATAGCTTCACATTGATTATAATGGCGGGCTTTATTGGATGATTGTTCATGCAGGGACCAGGAAGCCAAGAGAATAGGCCCAGCCCGGCCTCAATCGGCTTTGCCCGGGCGAGCCTGCGCGCGTCCCGCGCCGCGGGAGACCACCGCAGAATTTGTAGGCCTGCCCCCCTTGTCCTCTCACGAGACCCCGCCGCGCTGCCTTGAGGGAGTTGGTCTTTGGCAGCCGGCGGTCCGCGTCGGGTTCGGGGGCAAGTAGTGGCAGAAGCTGTGGGCAAACAAAAGGGCTGCAGGATGGACCATAGGAGCAACAGTGGCGGCAATCAAGTCCCAGCAGTCCCAGAAGGCAATCAGGTAAAGGCGTTTTGTGGCCTGGAACTCATCACACTCCTCCAACAGGGCCCGGGCGGGCACTTCAACACCTGACATTTGTTTATTTCATCCTCCAAGGGTGTCAGCCTTACCTCAAAGCATTGCCTGATCATTCCAGAATACCTGGAGCATGGAGGATTTCACAGGACGCCGCGTGCTTCTGGCGCAGAATGGACCCGCGTTTCGTCTCTGGGTATTTATAGCGCCTCCAGCAATGGCGTATTTATTTTCAATTCCCATAACACAACAAGCATTTACAATGCAATGGTTTTGCCTTTGTTAAAGTTAGAGCTATTGGCATTGCTCTTGACATTTTTTTTATTTATGTTTTTTTTTAACATGGCATTGTCATTTACAATGGCAGGGCACAGGGAAGGGGGGGAGAGGAGAGACGAAGGAGAGCTGCGGGCTCAGGGAAGGGGGGTCGAGGAGAGACGAAGGAGAGCTGCGGGCTCTTGTTGTAATGCTTGCATAGATGAGTTGGTGGATGCATGTATGGGTGCATGCATGGATGGGTGTATGGATGGGTGTATGGATAGATGGATGGGTGGATGGATAGATGCATATATACAGCCAATCCCTCAACAATTTATGCAATCCACCAACCCATCCAACCACCAACCCATCCATGTATCCACCCATACATCCATGCATCATGCATACATCCATCCATCATGCATCCATCCACCCACTGTGTCCCACTCCGACCCCTCTAAATATAACTCATTTTTTCTGTATAAAGAGATGACTGTATTCACTAGTATATGCAGTAGTGTGTGGTGGACTTAGTTTGAGTGTTTGTTTCCTGCACACTCACACACTTCCCCTACACATTCACACACTGCTCACCCTGCAAACTCACACAATGTGCACCCTGCACACTCACACACTGCAGTCACTGTCACTCTGCAGTCAGTCTGCACTCACTGTCACTCTGCAGTCAGTCTGCACTCACTGTCACTCTGCAGTCAGTCTGCACTCACTGTCACTCTGCAGTCAGTCTGCACTCACTGTCACTCTGCACTCACTGTCACTCTGCACTCACTGTCACTCTGCACTCACTGTCACTCTGCACTCACTGTCACTCTGCACTCTCACTGCACTCACTGTCACTCTGCACTCTCGCACTCACTCTGCACTCACTCTGCACTCACTCTGCACTCACTCTGCACTCACTCTGCACTCACTCTGCACTCACTCTGCACTCACTCTGCACTCACTGTCATTGCACTCACTCACTCTTGCACACACTGTCACTCTTGCACTCACTCTGCACACACTGTCGCACTCACCCTCACTCTGCACTCACCCTCACTCTGCACTCACCCTCACTCTGCACTCACCCTCACTCTGCACTCACCCTCACTCTGCACTCACCCTCACTCTGCACTCACCCTCACTCTGCACTCACCCTCACTCTGCACTCACCCTCACTCTGCACTCACCCTCACTCTGCACTCACCCTCACTCTGCACTCACCCTCACTCTGCACTCACCCTCACTCTGCACTCACCCTCACTCTGCACTCACCCTCACTCTGCACTCACCCTCACTCTGCACTCACCCTCACTCTGCACTCACCCTCACTCTGCACTCACCCTCACTCTGCACTCACCCTCACTCTGCACTCACCCTCACTCTGCACTCACCCTCACTCTGCACTCACCGTCACTCTGCACTCACCGTCACTCTGCACTCACCGTCACTCTGCACTCACTGTCACTCTGCACTCACTGTCACAAACACGTTGCTCGGGGCATTTGTTGACAAAGCAAAGCAGTTCCATTAAGTGTCAAACAGGTATGGAGCAGGTTTGCTTTCCCATGTATGTCTGTATTTGAGGTGAGTTGCATGAAAAAGATGCATCACCTTATCAAAGAGGAACTCCAATAGCCCCCAGCACCTCCCTTTGCCAGGAGGATGTGAACTCCTACACAGAAGTAGGGCAGAGTCCTCCATGCTGGGCCCTTGGCCCAGGATAGAAGGAGACGCATTCTATGGAGAATGACAATGTGCTAAATGGGGACCCTGCCCCAGACCTGACAAACAACACCTACATCTGACCTCGGGAATTTGTCCTCGGGCCCCAGAGAATAAATCCGACCCTGTCTGAAGCCTTAGGCCGGTCAGCAGGTCGAAAGCAGCAGGGTAGTCATCCCATGCGGATGTCAACAGTGGAAGTGCGCAGTTTTTCTGTCGACCTAAACTTCTACCGCGTGTCCCCTCCACTCCAAAATCTAGGGGGGGGAGGGGATAAATCCCTTACGCTTCCTGTTTCCATCAACGAAGATAGTCAGAGCAGTCACAACAAACACACATGGACATCATTAGTCAAAACCTAAAAAGGGAGAGGTTGTGGGGGGGGGGGGGGGGACAACAACACGGAGGGAAAGCAATACAAAAGGCGGGTCGGAAGAGAAGGAACACGGAGGATGGAAACACAAACACCAAGGAGAGGGGAGGTATGGAGTGGAAGAAGCAACACTGGGGTGGGGCAGCAACACAGGAACCACGGGTAGGGGAATCAACACTGAGGGTGCAGGTGGGGTTAAGTAACATGGAGACTACATGGGAAGGAAGACAGAGGGCGTGGGTGGGTCAAAACAGATGAGAGTGCACAACGTGGAACTGGAGGAAGAACCACACTCACACGTTTTGTGGGCAGAATAATAAGTACGAGAATGTAGAAGAGAAGGACACGGGCAGAGAAACAGCAACACACGTGTGGCACACGAGGGAAACTTTTAGAAAAGGCATGCACTCTAGTTGAGTCCTTAAATAAAAATCAAAAGTAACGCCCTAAAAGGGAACATTGGAAGGACACAAGTAATGCGTCTTTGCTCCAGGGGAGGGAGAAACACAGAAAGCTTAAGTGAAGTCCGTATGCACTCACAAATGTGGATCTTGCAAATGAGTGACAATGAAGGCAACTAATGGTAAGCAATGTGGTACTATCAAAGACCATTGTACACTTACAAAATGTCTTGCAAGAGACAGCACATGCCTTGTCTCAGATGAGACCTAAAAATAAGAGAATGAGTTGTGAAGTGCGCTGAGATAGACTGCATTAGA
Organism: Lissotriton vulgaris; assembly: GCF_964263255.1. NCBI lineage: Eukaryota > Metazoa > Chordata > Amphibia > Caudata > Salamandridae > Lissotriton > Lissotriton vulgaris. Next base: position 104,836 of record NW_028253406.1, read on the forward strand.
TGTCATCTCTCATGCACACAGTTGTGGCATTAACTAGAATTCAAAGTGCTTTACAGTTTAATGGTGTTATTCATTCATGTTAGCATCCATTTAAGCTCGATGGGCTGGATTTGAAGAGACACATTTTGAATCAGTTTAGATCCATTCATTCCCTTTCTGGGAGATATGAGGCCTGTGTCAGCGTCAGACGTATAATGATCACCTCAGGGAGGGTCTCTCGAGTTAAGGAACAGCAGAGGTGTTTGGCAGGTACTAAAAAAATAAATGAAAAAATGCCAATTTAAAACGTATGGTATTTGTCATTTAATGGCACACGTTGGCATTTAACAACTGTCACCACGAAGCAATCTACAGAGCCCGGAGCCAACATTCACCAGAGCTAATAGTAGTAAGAAACGTAGGATGTGCAGCACTACAGAAAAACGGGAAAGAAGGGGAAATTGTAGGCGCCATATGTTTCCATGCTGCTGTATGTTGTGGTGTCTGAGGAGGCCTTACTTAGTGTTCATTCGATTGATGCGCTGTAAACACTGATCCACTCTGCTTCGGAGACAGAGTAGAGCTGGGCCAGAGCCGCCCTTTACATGCCATGATCGCCGGCGGCCACTAAAAGGCCAGTGGGGCTGGGAACTCGTTAGTCACATATCAGGGTCGCGTCCTTGAAAACGCCTGGCAGGGCTGTGACTAGGTCGGGTTGCTTCTAGCAGACTGCTAGGGGGCGCCTGATGAGCAGATGGCGTGTGACTGACTCTTCCCAACCATCCCAGCCGTTGAGAAACACCAGCCTGTCTGGATTTGGGTTACTCCGCTGAAAGCAGCCAAATGGTGGACCATGGTGTAAAAGCGACAACGCATACCGGAAGGACTCGTTCGTGGTCACACTCCAAGCACTGGAAACGCCTGACCTCCGCCGAGCTGCTGCTCGGGTTCTGCCTGTCCCCGCTGGAGATGAGCCCTCTGTAGGCAAAGAATAACGCAATAGTTTGGTATGCGGGAAAGAAGGGGAAATTGTAGGCGCCATATGTTTCCATGCTGCTGTATGTTGTGGTGTCTGAGGAGGCCTTACTTAGTGTTCATTCGATTGATGCGCTGTAAACACTGATCCACTCTGCTTCGGAGACAGAGTAGAGCTGGGCCAGAGCCGCCCTTTACATGCCATGATCGCCGGCGGCCACTAAAAGGCCAGTGGGGCTGGGAACTCGTTAGTCACATATCAGGGTCGCGTCCTTGAAAACGCCTGGCAGGGCTGTGACTAGGTCGGGTTGCTTCTAGCAGACTGCTAGGGGGCGCCTGATGAGCAGATGGCGTGTGACTGACTCTTCCCAACCATCCCAGCCGTTGAGAAACACCAGCCTGTCTGGATTTGGGTTACTCCGCTGAAAGCAGCCAAATGGTGGACCATGGTGTAAAAGCGACAACGCATACCGGAAGGACTCGTTCGTGGTCACACTCCAAGCACTGGAAACGCCTGACCTCCGCCGAGCTGCTGCTCGGGTTCTGCCTGTCCCCGCTGGAGATGAGCCCTCTGTAGGCAAAGAATAACGCAATAGTTTGGTATGATGCCTCGGGTGAGAGTGTCGAAAGGGCAGCCCTTCTATGCCCACCGCAAGCAAGTCACTAAAGCCTGTCGGTGGCTTGTAGAGGGGACTGTGCAGTTTGTTTCAGGAATCTCACCTACCTTGGTGAGGTGCGGCCTCCCCGCGGGTTGGTGCATCAACCCCCACCCCTCGCGTGTTTGAATATCCTCGACTTGTGCCTTGGCCGCTCCCCTGTGAGCCTCGAGTCCCTCTGGTGTCTGGATTGTCTTCATTGCTTCTGCGTGGTGACCCCTGACCTGCGGTATCTGTGACTGTTCTTGACTCGGACACCCACAGCTTCATGGGGATCCTCATAGATCCCACAGCGGTGTCAGTGTGGTGCCTTTGCCTCTGGTACATCACCTTCGTCGTGGTTAATCCCGGGGCTGCACCTCCAGCTTGCCTCGGTGGACCATCCTGACCCCATACTTGGTGTGGTAGTATTAACGATAGCTTCAATTCCTCCCACAATTGTTATTTCCCCCACTTCAAGCAGAGGGGGGCGCACCATCGCCAACCCTGGCGTTGCACCCAACAGATCTGTTCCCTCATACAACTCATGCATACGCTCACCCGCCAACTAATCACAAGCATACTAAAGCGCCTCATGTCTTGCAGAGGTTGGGAAGCGCTATATGGATGAAAAAATGTATTGGAGCAAAAATCTTGAGTAGGCTGAACCTCGTTTTACTTTAACGGTAACCTACACAACGATAAACAAAAAGACATTTAACTATACTCGAACTCCACAAGGCTAAAAACAACCACACAATCAATTACATCTCCGAACTTGTCGAAAAGGGCACCCGGATTAATAAAGCGCCACAGTGCCTTACAAATAGCAAAAGGCGGTATACACATGCTGAAAATAGAACCGTAGCGCAAGGCTGCTGTCTTACACACGCCTTCTGTGTTTACCTGTAGTGGGGCATGTATGTGTGGGCCTCTGCTTAACGGCGGCCCGACTATGGATGTAGAGGCCTGACATGCCCAGGATAAATACATCGAGCCTTTGGCAGGCATCTCTCCTCCACACAGTGCTGCTGTTCACTACTTTGTCCCGATTGTTATTCTGTGATCGGTGGCCAAATGATTCTGGAGCACCCCGTTGGCGCTCACGGGGTGGAGCGCTACACGTTCAGAACTTTCCAGCGGATACTGTCTCCCGGCATGGATGTGTAACTGAAGTGGTCGACATGCTGTTTCTGGCACGGGAAGCACGGAGGATTCCACCCCCGCTGCGCGTCCTAAAACAAACAGGCCTGTGTCTTACGGGGGAGGGAGGAAGGCTGCCCCTTGCTTCCTATAGGGGCAAAGAACTAGAATGCACCTAGGAGACGTCTGTGGTGCGAGGGCCGCGGATTTAGGTGCAACTACTTGAAATGTTAAAGTTCAATTATAGTAACCGCGTCCGGAGAAAATGTTGGCAGAGTAGATGAGAGCTTTTAGGTGCAGTTTTGCAAGCGGGCACGCCTCACCCTTCCAGTTTGCCCGCGGCATTCCCTCGTGATTACATCATTGTACCGCAGCAGTCCAAACTTGGAGGCGGTTGCCATGGGGATGGTTACACCATGCCACCGACTGTCGCCTGTCCTGTGGCCTTCGTTGTCACGGCCACAGTGGGTTGTTGAAGAAATTTTGGCGCCAAGGCAGCCATTGTGCTCAAGATGTTCTGCACAGGGGGTATTAGCGTTAACGGGACCACCCGGGCCGAACTGCAAACCAGAATCAGCCCAGCAAAAAGTGTTGCTACCAGCCCACTAGCGTGCAAGCATTAAGTGGTGGCGGGGTCCTGCTGAAGGCCGCCTCACAGCTTGCAGCCAATGTGGCAGTATGGCTAGGCCTGGTCCAAAGTGGATGAGATTTGTAACACGTCACTGTAATTCACGTAGAATCCCAGAGGGGTCCTAATCCCAACAGACATGTTGTGGCCCGTTAGATACCATTGTTTGAGCCCCATTACTTCCTGTGGTAGTTTCCTTAAGGATGCCCAGAGGATGTTACTACCGTAGAGCGGCATCCCGGAAATGTTAGGTGCCAGGGATTCAGTGGAAACGTTACATGCGCTGCACCGGCAGAGTGCCCCGACGCCTCCCCCTTCCTTCTCAGGCACTCACCGGGTCTCGTCGGCGGCTTAAGAGCTCCCTCTCCTCGGGACTCTCCTCGGTCTCCGGCGTAGGTTGCAGGCTGCTTCTTCCTCCACTTAGGTCCCGGGCCGGCAGCCAATCAGAGCGCGGCCTGGGGAATGACGAGTGTCCCGCAGTACCGCCCCCGGCCTGCCTGACTTCCTGGTCGCGGGCCGGGCGGCGATGGGGACAATTCCTGAAAAACACGAAAACGGGTCCGCGTTGACGGACAGATTCACCTCCCATGCCCCTTCTGCGAACACGCATAAATAAAACACACGGAGAGCGGGAGGGGAGGGTGGGAACAAACACACGGAGAGCGGGAGGGGAGGGTGGGAACAAACACACGGAGAGCGGGAGGGGGGGCGGGAACAAACACGCAGAGCAGGAAGGCAGGTGCACGGAGAGCGGGAGGGGGGGCGGGGGGGGGTCAGGGGCGGGAACAAACACGCAGAGCAGGAAGGCAGGTGCCGGCAATGCCGGACCAGATTCGGGGGCGTTCCCGGCTTTCAGCTGACGTCGCGTGACGTCGGCAAAAGCCAAAGAATCTCGGGAACGCCCCCGTGTCTGGTCCGGCATTGACGGACAGGCCCCTCGTCCAATGGCAAGGCTCCGTTTACGGAGCCAGCCAATCAATGACGAGGGCCGACCCAAAGCCACACACACAACTCAAGAGGTTTTTTGGCACATGCGCAAAGCGCATGGCCAGTCAAAACCTAAAAAGGACTGCATATGTCGATAGCGACCTTTTCCCATGGTTTCGAGGGAAAAGTAGTGGGTGAAATAGCAGTTTCCTGAGATTTGTGTGACTTATCACTACACATGCATGCTACACAATTACGCACACATCTATCTATATCTTTGTCCATGGCAGGTCACCAAAAATCATACCTAGCTCGTCTTTTCGTGCTCGTCATTCCACTGTGGCCTTCATGCAATAATGTCAACAATCTGTAACGCAACTCAGAAGGTACCACCAATCTGTCACCTCTGCTAAGAACACCCTCAGCGAAAGATAACTCAGAGACCATATAATTTTGTAATCGGTGAGTTCCCCCTTTTCGAAGGATAATGAATTTGTATTGGTGGATAGATTATTTATGATTTGTTGTATTTTGTCATCTTCAAGTACTGCTTGTTTCCACTCCTGTTCACTTATGGCACCTTTACAAGATTCCTCTACACTCGCTACTAGCCATTCTTCCTTGTCACCCTGAACATCGATATCATTATGGGGTAAGGGTAAGCGAGACAAACAATCAGCATTAATATTTTTATGACCGGGAACATATTTTAATTGAAAATTATATTCTTGTAGTCTATGCAGCCATTTCGCAATCCTCGGTGTGGCTCTAGATGCACCTTTGGTAGTAAAAATATCAATAAAGGTCTGTGGTCAGTTCTCCGTTCAAATGCTGTTCCCCAAATAAATGTTTTAAAATGATCGACACCCCACCAACATGCTAACGCTTCTTTTTTGATTACCGAATAAGTTGCTTCAGCATCTTTGAGGGTGCGTGAGGCAAAAGCTATTATGCGTTCTACTCCTCCATTCTTCTCCTTCTTTTCTTTGCATAAGTACTGCACCCAATGGGTCATATGGTTTTAGAGCGACAGCACTTACTATGTCCTATTTGATTTTTTCAAATGCTTGCTGACAAGTGTTTGACCATACAAAAGATGTTCCCTTTTTCATTAAAAGACTTAAATCATGTACTTTGTTAGCAAAATGTTGGACAAATTTTGAGTAGTGTTCCGCAAGTCCTAGAAAGGAGCGCAATTGTTCTTTGTTAGACGGTGATGGGGCTTTTTCAATAGCCTCCAGCAGTTTCATTTTGGGTTTGACTACTTCATTAGAAATTGTGTGACCAAGATAATCTATCTGGTTGACTCCGAATTTACATTTATCTGCACACACAGTCAACTCAGCCTCTTGCAGTCTGTTTAAGACTTCTTCCAAAACATCATCATGGTTGAATAAATCTTTACCCCATATTAAAACATCGTCTTGAAATACTCTTATATTGTCAATACCTTTTAGAATACTGCACACGAGTCTCCAAAAACTGCAGAAGCGGATGCCAACCCAAATGGCATTCTGAGATATCGAAATGCACCTTCCGGTGTTATAAATGACTTTAAATGCTTAGAATCTGAGTGCAATTTAACCTGAAGATACGCGTTGGATAAATCAATTGAAGAAAAATACATGGCACTTTTAATGTTAGCTTTCATCTCATTAATATGTGGTAATGGGTGACAGTCAATCCATATATTACGGTTTAAATCTCTCAAGTCCACATACATGCGTAACTTGCCATTCGGTTTTCGTGTCAAAACTATGGGACTGAGCCATTACGAAGCTTCTATAGGTTCTATGACTTTAGTTTCACACAATCTGTTCAATTCTTCTTTGAGTTGAGTACGTAATACAAATGGAACATTCATGACTTTGTGGACTACTGGAACACTATCAGCTTTAAGTATGATCTTATGTTCAAATTTAGTTAAACATCCTAGTTCTTCGCTGAATAATTTTGGAAACTTTGTTTGCCATTTGGATGAAACACAATCATTAGTTAATAACACTTGATCAGGGTGATTGGGATCTAATATGATGCCTAAGTTCTTTTGATTTCTCCCCTAACAAAGCCCTTCCATGCTCTACCACATATACTTTGCCGTGAGTGGACTTGCCCTTGTAGGATAATTACAACTTGGATAGAGGCATCATATCTCCCCCACCGGTCGCACAGCGAAATTGCGCTATTCTGGCGCCACTTTATTTCACCTTCCTTTCCATTTGTTTATCAATTTGTCCCGTTTATTCTTTCTGTTTAACCTTTACTTTGTGTCACTTATACTCCTGTATAAATCCATGCACGGATTGCTATTTTCAAAGTTTCCCATGTTTCAAGTTGTGCCGATCCGGGCCTTCTACAAGAACACGAAGTGATGCAAGATTTGTTACAGGCAGCGTTTATTAAAACACCCAATGCATTTCAGGCTATAGAAGCCTTTCTTCAGGGGTAGCTACAATTGAAAAAACATGTATCCATTCCCATACAGCATAATACTCAAATCATCAAAATATCATAATTTTTCAAACCATGTTGTGTGTCCACTTTTTTCTACATTTAAAAACCTTTCTTATTCCCATGATATGAACCCCTTCAAAGACAGCTTGTGATGTACCTTGCCACGTTCTACTAACTCGTATTCCTCATTTTAAACTCCTCCATGCACATTGCCGCTATTAAACCTCTCCTCCTTCCCTTTTGATCCACCCCTTTCACTATACGGACATTACCCTTTCTACTAATCTTTCTGAAGTTAAACGACAATAAAGATTAATTTCACGCCATTTCACAAACCTGCTGCTCGCCTTTAAAATCCCTTCATCCTCATCTCCATAGCCAAAACCATCCTAATTGCTGCCCTTCCCTCCGATTTTTAAACCAACATACACCCACTCCTGTTCCTCCTGTTCTTAGTACTATTCTGATTGGCCCATACATCAAACCGTCCCCACTAACGTTGTTTCACAATTACATGCATTTACCGGTCAGCACGCACTCGAGGAGGAGTATCGGATAAACTTGGACAATTTAGGATTAGCAGGTGTGCATCCCAACACCAAAAAGATTATGCTTGTAGGATAATTGACATGTAAAATATCTTAATAAAGGTAATTGTGTACCACAATAACCTTTGAGTTCTCCATCGGGTGGTAATAATGCAGGTTTGTTTGTATTTTCCCACATGTGTTTGTTGATTATAGTGTATAGTGAGCATGCATCCGCCCATAATGACGTAACATTTTGGTTGATCAACACATTACATCTGGGAGGTTGATAACCTTCAGATATTTCATTTACTTTGTTGCCATAAATTACCATGAATTCTATATCATCCTCATCTAAATCATCGTCATAACATTCCTCATTATCTTGAGATTCTACAACATTTATGGAATGTCTCCAGCTTTCATTGTTGCCTGTTCTGCACCATTTAGAAAAAGTACCTATTTTTTTACATTTGAAACACGTAACTTTAGAAGCAGGACAACTATCAAAATCAACAGTGTGTTTAGGACTTCCGCTTCTCTAACATATGCGTTTACTCATGTTTGGTTGACCTTTACCTGTAAATGGTTTAGAATAATTAACTTTCTTTTGTTCAGTTCTGTGTTCTACTTTCTTGCCCTTGTTTATTGCACCAACATTATGGGTATCATTTTTATCCTTATGTTGCTCAAAATTTAGTTCTTTAACATAATGGGAAGCATTCTCCATTCTTCTAGCAGTATCAATGGTTTTTTGTTAAGAGGGATTTTTGAGTTCCAGTAGACGTTCTTGGATTTTCATATTATTAATGCGATTAAGAAATTGGTCTCTAATTATTTCTTCATGTAAATCGTGGCGGCTAATGTTCTTAAAATAGCGACATATTGTTGGACACTTTCACCAGTGAACTGTTAACATGTCATGTAACAACAGGGTTACTAAGTACTGCTGCTACGATACAACACCTTGGATGTTCTAAGGGAAGAGGCATAACTAGGTTTTTTGGGCCCACGTCTTTTTGGTATCCCGCAGGCTCCATTGGATTGGCATAGTGCATCCGCAGTGAAGGAAAAGATTTGGAAAGGGGTGTAAGTGGATATCTTTGTTTTGCTCCTGGATAAGTGTGATAGGGAGGATTAAAAAAGGTTTGGCAGTGTTTGCTGAGCATTTCACTAACTTGTGCACCCAGCTGGCATGTTACCAGAATAGGATTGCTTGTGCACATGATGAGTATGGCGGCGTGGGATGGAAAGAATATGACACAGAGTTTAGGAGGGCTAAGGCAACTGATCCTGACTTGATGTTGGATCAGGTTGGTATTGTTATATAGTTACGCCATATGAAGCAACTGCGCCAGGACGACACTCCCAGTCAGTCCTTTCAGTCAGGCTCCTCCGGCAATGCGTGGGTGGGTGGGAAGATGGAACAGGCTGGAACTACAATAAGGGGTCCTGTACCAGGCCACCTGGGTCATGTAAATTCAAGCATGCCTTCTCATTTTGCAGTCTCTCTTCGCATCCTGATTCGAACATTTTCAAGAAATCAAAGAATTGAGGGGGCAAATAGCTTAACTAATGACCCAATGCTCTGCAAGGCCCCCTCATCAGTGAATGTGACGTAATTGATCCCATGGCTTAATAGGTATGGTATCCTGGCGGCAGCTCAGGTTATTTTTGAAGTTTTTAAGGAGGGTTTCAGGATAACAGCCACAGGATATGTGGGCTTTCCCCATTGCAAAAATCAGCAGTCCCTGAGGTCTAACCAAGCAGTGGCTGCAGCAAAGATTGTTAAGGAAGTGAGGCTGGGGAGGGTGGCTGGCCCATTTCAGTCGGTACCCTTGGAAGGTTGTGTCTGCTCGCCACTGGGGGTGGTGTGATGGAAGGACCCGGGCGAATTTCGGTTAATACATAACCTGTCCGCTCCTAGTAGGCAGTCTTTAAATGAAGCAATTGATGGTACTGTATGTTCTGTCAGGTATGCCTCCTTAGACCAGGCAATAGAGATACTCCAAGAGCTGGGATCGGGTACCCTCTTGGCGAAGTCCTTCATAGAGTCGGCCTTGCTGCTTCTCCCCAGGCACCCTCAGGATTTTCATCTGCTTGGCTTTCAGTTTTAGGGGAAGGATTATACGAATAAGTGTATGCCAATGGATTGCTCAGTCTCTTGCTCCTACTTTGAGAAGTTCAGTTCCTTCCTAGAGTGGGTGTTTAGGCAGAGAACGGGACATCAGTGGGTGTTGCACTATTTGGATGATTTGCTTTTCCTCCGCTCGCCTAGCTCACCAGAGTGGGGTGAGGCATTGCATTCCTATAGTGCATTGATGTGTGAGTTTGGAGTTCCCCTAGTACAAGGCAAGACTATTTGACCGTCAACGGTCATTGAGTTCCTGGGTAATTAATTAGATTCTGATGCAGGGGTGTGGTGTCATGGCTCCCACAAGGAAAGGTTTCCACCTTCTCCCTCGCTTTGCAGGATTGTTTGAGTAAGGGAAAAGTCATATTACATCAGTTATAGAAGACGGTTGGGCAGCTCAATTTCGCTTTGAAGATCATTCCCACGGGCCGCCCATTTTTGTGATCCATTGCGCTGGCAATGTCGGTTTTGAGGGAGAAGCACCACCACACCAGGTTGTCCTGTGAGGTACATCAGGACATGTGTATTAAGCTGGCATTCCTGTGGGATTGCAATGACACTGTGTTGTGTCCAAGCCCCGCCAATACCAGTGAGAAACTGGGCCTTCTTACCGATGCGGTGGGTAGCGAGGGGTTCGGTGCCATCCTGGGCCCAGCATGGTGTGCGCAGCACTGGCCAGTGGCCTGGGTGGAGTCCGGCCTGTCTGCCAACATAGGTTTCTTGGAGCTTTTTCCCATTCTGGTGGCTTTATCCATATGGCCGCCAGACCAGCTCTGCAACCAGTCAGTCATATTTTGGTCTGACAATATGACAATGGTCGAGTCTATTAACCATCAAGCATCCAAATGTAAAATGAAGTTGAGGTTGTTGAAGGAGAAAATGCTCCAATGCATGAAACTGAATGTGTTTTTAGGGCCAAGCATGTCCCAGGGGTGCTAAATAATGCAGTTGATGCTCTGTCTTGTTTCAAGAGGCAGGTGTTCAGGTCTCACCACACGGAAGCAGCAGAAGCCCCAACGCCTTTTCCAGACCATCAGTGGCAACTGGTGTCCAAACCTTTCGGACCTTGTGGCAGCAAGTTTAGCACCCAGGACGAGGCGGGCTTATGAGGGGTCATTCAGCACCTACTGTAGTTTCCTAGGGGATGGGTGAGAGATGGCTGTGGCCTGAATCTAGTACTATCCTGTCATTATTAGTAGCATTGAGGTGACCCAGAAAGATGCGCGGTGCACCATTGGTATAAACACACTATCAGCAGTTTTGGGTGTCCTAGAAAAATGCCTGTGGGTCCACCGAGGAAGTTCGCCTCTTTAGGTCAACATTTACGTTGGCCTTTTATGGAGCTTTCAGGGTGGGGTCTCTGGTGACCAAAAATAGGAAGGATTGGCAGGGAGGGCTGCAGATGGCTCATGTATAGAGTCTGGCGATTCTTTGTCTATCACGACACCGCACTCCAAGACAGACCAGGGTGGCTTGGAGGACCACATCGCCTTGTACAGGGCACTAGGTAACACCTGCTGTCCGGTAAGCAACCTCGAGGTTTTCTTGGCACATAGTCCTAGGGGGGGCGGGAGGGCCACTCCTAGTGCATTCCAATGGCACTCCCTTGACGAGGTGTCAGCTCTCCAGGGTGCTGGGGCTGGCCCTTAGGGCAGCGGGGATTGACTCCATGGATTCAGCTCTCATTCTTTCAGAACTGGGGCCGCAACAGAGGCTGCAGCGATGGGACTCTTGGGTCAGGCAGTGCAGAGGATTGGCAGATTGCCCTCAGAATGCTGCAAACGCTATGTTAGGTTGCACATGCTCAAGGCTCTACTAAGATTATCAATAACTGTTTTTCCTTTGATTTCTCACAGTTTTTCTGTCCTGTGAATCAGGAAGGAAGCCTGCCGGATTCCTGTGCAGCTCTGGTGCACGCCTCGGTGCCAGAGTTGATTGAAGAGTCGGTTGTAGGCCATTCATATGTGCAAAGGTTTAAACATATTTTGTGTGGCAGGTAATTTTGTTAACAGGGCCCACCAGGCGGGCTTCCATGTTTCTTTCCACGGGCAAGGGGGCCTCTGTCTGGGACAGTTAAGGAACATGCTATAATCATGGCTCTGCAAGGGGGGTACGCCTCTGGGGGTAGTGGTGGTACATCGGGGGGGGCAATGATTTAGTACACCTGCGTAGGAGGGGCTTGTTTGAGACATTGATTACCGAAATGGGATGGTTGGGAAGGAGATGCCTGCAGTCAGTCCTAGCATGGTCCCACATCATCCTGCGGTTGCAATGTCGAGGAGGAGATTCAGTCTGGGCACTTAATCACTCTGTGAAATGGATTAATAGGATATTAGACAAGTTGGTTAGGTCTCCAAAACTGCAGACTATTCCGCATGGGTGCATTCAGGTGGGCAAAGGTTTTTTGTGCAGGATGGGGTTCACCTATCATAAGGAGGTAACAAGTGCTCTGGAAAATATGCAGGCATGGTAGGCCCTCGGCCGAAGCAGGGCTGACCTTCTTGGGGAGGGGGAGGGGGTGGGGGGTGGGAGGGGGAGCAGAGAGTAGGTGAACTTGGCTGTCCTGTGGCGGTGAGGTCACGTTTGGTTGTGCATTTATGGGCCTTAAAAGGCATCCCTTTTAATTGGGATAGGTGGGGGACAGCAGTCTCTCAGGGTCCTCCAGGGGGTGCTTCCGGCAAGTCGGCTAGAGGGTACGGGGGGTTGTAGGCTGCCAACAGACCTTTACGGACAATATCCGCATGGGGGCCGAACAAGCAGGAGGGATATTTGAGGGTGTAGGGGGTGTAGTAGGCTCAATGCAGGATACGCAGGGACAATGACAAGTTATGGTTAGGAATGGCTATGTATTAGAGTCTATGTTAAGGTTAGCCATCCAAAACTGTAAATAATATTGTATGGGTGTCATGGGAGTTTCTGCTTGTTAATGTGTAAAAATGATATTTAAAGTTTAATGTTTGATGTGTTGTGTGTAATTAAGACTGCCGGGGTTTACAACCCCTAACCCAAAACGTTTCTAAGGATGTGTTTGTGTTTAATCTGAGCAAAAGGGGGAAGATGGGAGCCCAGGGGTGGGAATCGACTGCAGGGGTGGTCTGCTCCCAGGTCAATGTCTAGGGGCTGGGACTCGGCAATACCTGACCATATACTTATCATTTGTTGGAGTCTGTGTCACTCTGCTTTGCTGCCTCCTAAATTGCCAGCAGAGGCACTGTTGTGCTCCCCTCTCTTTGGGACGCGCCCCCCGTTAAGAGGCTCCTGACTCCGTGGTGTTAATTATTATTATTTAACACCACGGAGTCAGGAGCCTCTTAACTAAAATTCTAAACCAGCCTCCGAGATGTATAATTCTGACGAAATAGCTAAATAATATCATTCTAGAGGGAAGGGGGGGGGCGCGTCCCAAAGAGAGGGGAGCACAACAGTGATCAGAACGAGTTCCCCACGATAGAATAATATAACCTGAGTCACCGCCAATTACTAATGCTGCCAGCTATACGCTTAGTAAAACTCTCAATCTTACCAGTGCAAAAATACCAGCATGCTTTAAATTTCCAACAGACTGGACATATCCACGTCCAAGCACCCCACTGTTATCCTGAAGTGGTTAATGCGGATCAAGATAAGATGATATAAAGGAAAATATCGCCACGGGGTAAAAACATCTTTCAACGGTGAAAGGTATGTATAAAAGGGAGATACACTCTAGAATTACTAGAAACAACCCCCCGCCCTCATTTAAATACTGAATCCTATCATGTTCACAGGAGTTCACCGCTCCCGTATCGTCGCTTCAGAACAGGCCACCCATATATCTATGAAAAACGCCCACTGAAGACAAACTAAGGTATGTTAAACACATATCTTGTGCTTGCTGCCTCAAAGGACATCCACATTAAGGATGCCTCTAAATAACGAAAGTTCTACTCAGCAATTAATAAAAGTAATGGGAGAACCTAAAATTTAATATTCTTTGATGCAGGATCCTATCTATACATACAGACCTCAAGGATCTACTATCCACAACATTAGGCAACAAAGCCGAGTAAGGAAATCAGAAACAGAGGTAACCTTAAATAATCAAACTAATGTACATAGAGTAGTGAAAAAGCTACTAAATAATATGGATAGAAATATGAAACAAAGAACTTAGCTATAATAATATGCTTTTTTCTTAGACCGCATACAACATACCGGTCAAGGTCAAATATCCGTGGAACCCATAAGGTCTCCTTGCCAGCGTCCACATAAGAAAATCTCATTGTGGAAGGTTAGTTTAGTCTGACAGAATGAATGACATGTATGTTTGGCGAGTATGGAACGCAGACTGGTCACCAACTAAGCAAATAACGGAGGGAAATTTAAGATAACCGAGGGGTAACAGCACTGGAATACGAATACTAGAAACAGTATGTATAGAGAAATAAGAGCCTGTAACAAATTGATTAGAATAGAACACTAGAGGGTCGAGAAAGAGCGATAGGGGAAAAGATGTAATTGACAGGTTGCAAACTGAAATAATAGAAAATGTCTTCCTCCAACATACTGAAATATTCTTTTTAAACATACAGGAAAGGACACATGAGATTAACTCCAACTACTCCAAACCGTCCTGAGGAAGGTGTGCCATTATCGAAAGGCATAGACACCGAAACGCGTCGACGCTTTTTCATGTTCTAGAATTCAAGCCCAGAAAAAATCTCTTACTTTAGGCCAAGGAGTGGAGGAGAGATGTGATGAAATATACAACAAGGGCTTTCGAATCGTAGAAATCAGCAATAATAGTACATGTGCTTTTGTGTTGGGGTGGAATCCTAAGTCTATATGTTATATGTTTGATTTGAAATTTTAAACGATATAGGGTATATTGCATCAGTGCTTTGTTGAGATAAACATAAGCCCACATTCTGTCAATATTGAATGGTTTTATTGTTCTTTTATTATACTGTTTCTATAATGAGTTTCTCAATTGATTATGTAATGAATTGTGTTTTATAATAAATGTAAATCTATTTTTATAAAAAAGTCTGTGAACGTTGTTTATTAGTTTCTGACCAGTGAACATGAATGGGGAGTAGAATGTCCAGAGTGAGTGAGCGAATTCTCTATTCCAGGGATTCTCTTTGACTTGCAGTCTCTCGTACCCTGTTCCCTGGAACTTGTGGGGTCGTCTCTCTCTTTTTTAAAACAGCACAGTAGTAGCCAACAGTCACAAGCAGAAAATATTTTAATGAACACAGAAGATTGTCTGTAATAGTTGCCATAATTCCCATTAGTTCCAAGTTGTATGCGTTCTCTTCTTTAAACAGTACCGTTAATTGAGGCATTCTTTGACTCTCTGACGATTCAAGAGTGTAGACCTGCTTTAATGTTTATGGAATGTCCTCGGTTGGGCTCCCTTTGCATGCAGCAATCCCCAATAACACAGCACTCACGAACATGGCATAACAATGTGTAAAGCAACAAATTGCTAGCAACACTATACACTATAAGACATCATGGCAAACAACATGGCACAAAACAAGACACAACGTAAGCTGGCAGGCCACACAATGTAGCCCAACAGAAAATACACTGCACCACAATAGTCAAGAAAGCACAATATATAGCTCATACAGTGCAACGAAACACAGCATAAGACCACACACCACATACCATAAAACACACAACACAACACAATCCATCCTATCATACAAACTAAGATAACACAGTAAAATATAACTTATCATGGAGTCACAAAAGAAAACACATTACATAGAACATATGATCCCATAAACCCACAGCCCGCCCCGCCTGGCCCCCTACCCCACACACCAACCCTCATAAATGCCCATACCCCAGGCATTGGTTAACTATGCCTCTCCCGTTCTCACAGATCCCTTCGAACCTTGAATACCCACTACGCCCGGCCTCACTATCCCCTGCACCGCATACATTAACAACCCCCCCACCTAAAGATCTGTCCCCCTCACACTAATATTCCTGTTATCTTGGGGACTAGCAGAACCCCCGACTATCCTACCTCTTACCTGCATGCTCATGAACTGCCTCTCGGCCGTCCGGCATGAAACCGAAATATCAGAAACCATTCTTAATGAAGATACCAACATCGCCTTCCTCACTGAAACCTGGCTCAAAGACCACTCCACACCGATCCTTGACCTTTTTGCCCCCGGCTACTCTATTCTCAGAAAAGACAGACCTGAAAAAATAGGGGGAGGATTAGCAAAATTTTTTAAATAAGAACCTCAACTCTCCTCAATCAATATTAATGACTACACAACCTTTGAATAGCTAGGAGCCAAATTTAAAATGAAAGCTCCCCCAATACGACTTCATAATATCATTCACCCTCCTGGTGAACCCCTTCCCTTTGTAGAAGAACTTTCGGACCTTCTAACAAAATCGCCACTCTCCAACTCCAGAAATATCTTCCTAGGTGATCTTAACTTCACTGGAATGAATCGGATGATCCTACAACCAACCTTCTCAATAACCTTCTTGAGATTAGTGACCTCAAGCAACTCTGCCACTCCCGAACACGCCAAAGGAGCCATTCTGGAGCCCATCATCTCCAACCCTAATTTGACATCCTTAACCAACACCATCCCTATCGACTGGTTTGACCACCATCTCATTCTGTTCACGATCACCCCACCAGCCCCACCCGCCCCTATTAAAAACAACAAAACTACAATTATGACCAGAACTCTTAAGCAAATCCCCCCGGCGCACTTGAACTTAAACTCCAATCCCAACTCAGTCTCGCCCCCCCCCCCCTCTTCAAATACAAATGAACTCACTGAACACTTTAACAAAACTGTCTCAGAGGTTTTAGACCAGCTCACCCCTCTGAAAAGTAAAACACAAAAAAATGTCCCCTCCAACTCATGGTTTACCCTTGACCTTAATAAAGAAAGACGCTCACTCAAATTAGCAGAAAGAACATGGAGACAACACCCTTCAAAATCCCATCTTGCTCTCCTCAGAACTGCAAGATCCTTTTACAAAAAACACATCTTTTTGGAAAAAGCTTCTTTCTTCCGTCTACAACTCTCACATGCCAAAAACAGACCTAGAGAACTGTTCAACATTATTAGAAACCAAACCTCCCTGGCACCTCTCAACCTGGTGGCCTCCATTAACAAATGTGAAGAAATTGCCGACTTTTTCACCGAAAAAATTGCCAGAATTGACTGTGCTTTCCTTGATACTCAACCCTCGCTCGCCCCTCAACATCCCCTGGATATTACACCTTACCCTCCCCTCCCCTTGAAAACACCCCTGATGCCCTCACTCACCCTCCCCTCACATTCCCCCCTGAACCCCTCCTAATACCACACTGCTTAAAAGCAATGCCTCATGGCATAATTTCCTCCCCATTTCTGAACAAAAAATCTTCAACATCCTACCCAAACTCAAACCGTCCTCTCACATTAAAGCCACTCTCCCCTCCTCACTCGTCCAAGATCTCAAACACATCATTATCCCCTATTGGACCAACATCAGTAATGCCTCTATTTCAAGAGGGAATGTTCCTACACTCCCATCCAACTAGGACAAATCACTCCCATTCCTAAAACTCCCAAGGCTGACACTAATGACCCTAACAATCTCTGCCCTATCTCCAACCTCCCCCTCCTCCCTAAAGCACCCAAAAAATCACTCTACTTCAACTGGACAAGCACATTAACTCTTTTAACCTCCTTGACCCCCTGCAGTATGGCTTCCGCAAAGGTTGTAGCACTGAAACTGCACTGCTCAACATAGTCGATGACATACGCCTTGCCCTGGACAAGAGTGAGACCTACCTACTCATCCTTCTTGACCTCACCGCTGTATTTGACACTGTTTACCATCCTACCTTACTCAATACACTCAAAGATCGCTTTGGCCTTAATGGCACTGTCCTTAACTGGTTCACCTCCTACTTCCAACATAGAACCCAACAAATTCAAATTCAAAACTGCCTCTCTAGCCCAACATCTGTCACCCTAAGTGTCCCGCAAGGATCCATCCTCTCTCCTGCCCTTTTCAACCTCTTTATGGAACCCCTTACCCTGATACTTAAACAAGCCAAAATCAATTATCACCTGTAAGCTGATGACACTCAACTCTACTATAAAATAAAATCCCATTCCGATATCCTGCCTCTCAACACAGCTCTGACCAAGATCCAAACTTGGTTCCACAACAACCATCTTAAACTCAACCCTAACAAAACTGAGATCATCCTCTTCTTGCCCAAAAATAACCCTCTCCCCATTCAAACGTGGATCGCTGACCTTAATGCCCTAAACTGCCCTCTCTCCCTCGCTGAATCTGTCAAATCACTCGGCATCACCATCAACAATAATCTTACACTAAACTCCCATGTTAAGAATTCAGCAAAAAGTGCACTTTTCACACTCCGTCAGCTCAAAACAATCAAACCCTTTATTCCAGCTATAGACTTCAAAGTTATTACCCAATCACTTGTCCTATCCAAAATCGACTAAGGAAATGCCCTTCTGTCTGGTAATTCCCAAAATCCACCTTGCCCCCATCAAATTCGTCCTCAACCTCGCAGCCAGACTTACAACAAACTGTAAATGTTTTGACCACATCTCACCTGCCCTCAAGGCCCTCAAATGGCTCCCATCGAAGGTAGATCCTCCTATAAAATTGCCTGCATTACACACAAAGCCCTCTATCAGAAGACTCCAACTTACCTATCAACTAAACTCCAAAATGCTGTCTGCCCCCGAACGCTGAGAAGCCCCAACTCTCCCCTTCTCATACCCCTCTACTCAAAACAAGCATTTACAATGCAATAGGTCTCGGGTTAATTAAGTTTGAGCTATTGGCATTGCTAAATATTGCAACACCAATTGCAACAAAAGTCTATAAATTGTAGGCCAAAAAAATGTGTATTTATTTTTGCAGCAATGGTGGCATGTCGCACTTTAGATCAATATGTTTCAAAGTAAAGTACACCATACTGCGATTGCTACAATAGTTAATTGTGGATGCGTTAACAATTGATGTGTGCACTGATGGCTGGTGGTGTGTGTGCCTGTAGAAATTGTGCACTGATGGCTGGTGGTGTGTGTGCCTGGTGGAAGTGTGCACTGCTGGCTGGTGGTGTGTTTGCCTGGTGGAAGCGTGCACTGACGGCTGGTGGTGTGTGTGCCTGGTGAAAGTGTGCACTGACAGCTGGTGGTGTGTGTCTGATGAAAGCGTGCACTGAAAGCTGGTGGTGTGTGTGTGCCTGGTGAAAGCATGCACTGACGTCTGGTGGTGTGTGCCTGGTGGAAGCATGCACTGACAGCTGGTGATGTGTGTGCCTGTAGAATTTGTGCACTGATGGCTGGTGGTGGGTGTGCCTGGTGGAAGTGTGCACTGCCGGCTGGTGGTGTGTTTGTCTGGTGGAAGCGTGCACTGACGGCTGGTGGTGTGTGTGCCTGGTGAAAGCGTGCACTGACAGTTGGTGGTGTGTGTGCCTGGTGAAAGGGTGCACTGACAGTTGGTGGTGTGTGTCTGATGAAAGCGTGCACTGACAGCTGGTGGTGTGTGTGTGCCTGGTGAAAGCATGCACTGATGTCTGGTGGTGTGTGCCTGGTGGAAGCGTGCACTGATGACTGATGGTGTCTGTGCCTGGTGAAAGTGCGCACTGACGGTGTGGTTGTGTGTGTGGTTGCATGTGTGGTTTTGTGTGTAGTTGTGGTTGTGTGTGTGTGGTTGTGTGTGTGTGTGTGTGGTTGTGTGTGTGTGTGGTTGTGTGTGGTTGTGTGTGTGTGTAGTTGTGTGTGCGTGGTTGTGTGTGTGTGTGTGTGGTTGTGTGTGTGTGTGTGTGGTTGTGCGCCTCAAGCTGGGAATCCTTTTAAATAAAAGGAGAGTTGCATGCACTGGTGCAGTGTGCGCCTATGGGTATGCACACAGACACATACTCTCTTGTGCTCTCCCACACACCAATACACACACCCATACGAACACACTCTCACATCACATACACACACAAACACTCACACACACAGACTGTGCTAGGGCAGGGCACAGGACATGCCGCTCTCGCCTTGAGACTCCATAGTGTTCGAGCGCATGTACCCCAGGAGGCACTCACAACACAGGCGTGCATGTGCGCCTCGAGCTGGGAATGCTTTTAAATAAAAAGAGAGGCGCGTGCACTGGTGCAGTGTGCGCCTCTGGGTATGCACACAGACACATACTGTCTCGCAGGTGGTAAAACGTACACTTGCGCAGTGCTGTCAGCCTGCTCGTGCTGGAAGCTTCCCTTCTTAATTTGTGGCAGAGTTCAAGCATGGATTATTCAGGTTTCATCGGCTGCGGTTGGCAGCAGCGCAGAAAAGACGCCTGCCCTCTCTGGGCACTAAAGATTGTGCAGGTCACACAGAGCCTGTCATGAAAGGCACCGTGCTACCCCGCCCTGAATCGAGAAGTAGTGTCAGCCTGTGTGTAAACGCTGATGCCGGGCCTTGGCTCCCACGTGGTGCAGCGCCTTCGGTGGGCACAGGTGGCGCACTGAGTACCGGACAGCCCCAGCCCATTTATAGCACTGATTGAACGGGTGGTAAAACATGCGCTTGCGTAGTGCTGTCAGCCTGCTCGTATTGGAAGCTTCCCTGCTTAATTTGTGGCGGAGCTCAAGCATGATTATTCAGGTTTTCTGGGCTGCAGTTGGCAGCAGCACAGAAAGACGCCTGCCCTCTCTGGGCACTAAAGATCGTGCAGGTCACGCAGAGCCTGGCATGAAATGCACCGTGCTACCCCGCCCTGAATCCAGAAGTAGTGTCAGTCCATGTGTAAGCGCTGATGCCGGGCCTTGGGTCCCACGTGGCGCAACACCTTCTGTGGGCACAGGTGGCGCACTGAGTACCGGACAGCCCCTGCCTATTTATAGCACTGATTGGGGGGTGGTAAAAAGGGCACTTGCGCAGTGCTGTCAGCTTGCTCGTTCTGGAAGCTTCCCTGCTTAATTTGTGGCGGAGCTCAAGCATGGATTATTCAGGTTTCATCGGCTGCGGTTGGCAGCAGCACAGAAAGGACGCCTGCCCTCTCTGGGCACTAAAGATCGTGCAAGTCACGCAGAGCCTGGCATGAAAAGCACCCTGCTACCCCGCCCTGAATCCAGAAGTAGTGTCAGCCTGTGTGTAAACGCTGATGCCGGGCCTTGACTCCCATGTGGTGCAGCGCCTTCGGCGGGCACAGGTGGGGCACTGAGTACCGGACAGCCCCTGCCCATTTATAGCACTGATTGGGGGGGGGGGGGTAAAACGTGCGCTTGCGCAGTGCTGTCAGCCTGCTCGTGCTGGAAGCTTCCCTGCTTAATTTGTGGCAGAGCTCAAGTATGGATTATTTAGGTTTCATTGTCTGCGGTTGGGCATTATCCGTAAATGGAAAGCGGCCGAGCCTAGTTACAAGACTGAAACTCTTAGGAAATGGAGATCCACTGTGTGGAATACCGACAGCCTGTGCTCCAAGAAAGTGAAATTGTTGCATATGCTATTGCACTGCATATGTGTATGTGTGCATGTGTGTGTGCTTACAAGTGTGTCTGTGTAGGTGTGTGTATGAGTATGTGCATGCATGAGTGTGTCTGTGTAGGTGTATGAGTATGTGCATGCACGTGTGCGCACGTGTGTGCGCGAGTGTGTGTGTGTGTTCATGCTTGGGTGTATGTGTGTGGGTGTGTGTGTGTGCGCATGTGTGCATTTGTATGTGTGTGTGTGAGTATGTGTGTATTGTGTGCGATGCCGCGAGCTATCTCCTAACCACACTTCATCCCTTTGTGGGCCGGGCCAAGAATGATCCATCACACTCTGTTTTATCTGTTGCTCAGGAATGTGTAATCATAAAAAAATCACAAAGGCTTCGAACCCTTAAATCATTAAAAAGTACTCTGCTTGAGTTTACAAGGCAATAAAGCACACTCAATATTAAATATGCTCGTGTTAGCCCCCAGTTGTAAATGAGGCATCACAAATAGCCATCCGTTTTCCTGCACTGTTGTATCTGCAGTTCTACCAACCTCAGTAATGCAGGTCCCCTGCTCTGGGGTCCCAAGAGTCGCTCCACGAGGAGAGATTTCACGCCACATAAACGAGTCTCCTCTGCAGTCCGCGTCCGCATTTGTGTGTGTGCATGCATGTGCATGCACTTGAGCGTGCTTGTGCATTTGTGTGTGTGTATGAGTGTGTGTGCATGTGTGTGTGCGTGCGTGCCTGTGAAGATGTGTGTATGAGTTTGTACATGCACATGTGCGCACGTGTGTGTGTGTGTGCATGAATGTGTGTTCATGCTTGGGTGTATGTGTGGGGGGGTGTGTGTGCGCATGTGTGCATTTGTATGTGTGTGTGTGTGTGCGTGAGTATGTGTGTATTGTGTGCGATGCCGCAAGCTATCTCCTAACCCACTTCATCCCTTTGGTTGTCGGGCCAAGAATGAGCCATCACACACTGTTTTATCTGTTGCTCAGGAATGTGTAATCATAACAAAATCACAAAGGTTACGAATCCTTAAATCATTAAAAAGTACTCCGCTTGAGTTTACAAGACAATAAAGAATAAAGCATACTCAATATTAACCAGGGGCATCTTTGGCATTAGAAAAGATGCTCTAGAGACATTTAGCACAAGTTTAAACAGCTGCTAATAAAACCTTTTTTCAACATTTCTCAAAAACGTGTTACAAGGGCATAATGATGAAAAGAAGACGCAAATAAGTGCACCTGTGTCTGTGCGCATATTCAGGGGAGGGGGAAGTCTGATGGTGTATAAACTCCAGCGCAGGTCCTGTAAATGCAACCACGCAGAAACAAATGTGCATGATAGAAAAGTTGCAACAAGCAGCACTGAAAGCGATCGATTTCGCTATCGCTATTGTAAAAATAAAAAACCGCCGCGAGTGGTGCGCGCGCGCCACTGCGAGGCATATGTCTTCAATTATCGCGCCTGTGTCTGGGCACAATAATTGAAGACATATGGGCTTTGGTGCGCGTAACAGACACCAATAGGCCATGGGCGGAGCTACGTGACCGCCCATGGCCTATTGTGTGTTCTGTTGAAAAACAACACACACGCAAAGCTTAATCAAAATGGACCATAGGTAATGAACACGCACATACGTGTGGAATTTCCAGGTCCATTTTGAAAACCCTGAAAAAAGGACCCTGGCTGCACGAACACTGCTGCGCAGTGTATTGCTAGTCCGAGACCTAAAAAGATCCTCTCAATCCTGCTCCTTCTCTGGCAAGGCCCCTACCATCTGGAACGCCCTCCCCAAAGACCTTCGATGCAACCCCTCCTATGCCAACTTCAAAAGAAACCTTAAAATACACTAAATATTGGGGAAATTAACCCCCTGTTCTCCTTTTCGACTATTGTACCTTAAGCAACCCCGCCTACCCTTAAACCTGCCCACACCCCTCCTCCCGCTCATTATTTCCCCCCACTTGCTACGATACTCCTTGAGTCCTCCCTGACACACTGTAAAACAACTGCCTATAACGACACTCTTGTTCTTTCAATTGATGTTTTGTATATCTTATTTGCACTCCTCACACTATGAACTCTAAATGGTTCCTTTTATGTTTTTGCCTGAACAACTGTAGAATTTGTCTCGTACTTTGCTATTGCTGCTTTCCTGTGTATTACCATTGATGATGTAAAGCGCTCTGATACCTTTGGGTGGAGCTAGCGCTATATAAAACCTTCAAATAAATACGATAAAACATGGCACCATATCACAACAGTGGCGAGCTGGTTCCCAGATATGGACTGGCTACAGATGTCCCTGAAATGCAATTAATTTTGTGTATTCAGTGCTTAATTTGTAAAAAAAAAAAAAAATAAATAAGCACCACGGCCTTTCACGGGAGGCCACTGCAGCCTGCACCACTCGTTGCCCCGCCAGCATTGCCAAGGACAGAACCTACACAAGCACTAACCATCGCACAATTCAAACTGTCCCAGGCTACCCAAAGCTATAAGAATGGTGTAAGCAACATATGTTATTCCTTTTTAATGTATATTGACTTATTCAACACTATTGTTGTGCTTCTCTCAGAATTCGACAGACAGCGCCACCTCGTGGTGGACTGTCACTAGAGTAGGTGCAGACATTTAAGTGCAGGTGCCAAGCACCAGAAATCATAGTCTCAAATTAAGCACTTCGGGCATATTTACTAAAGAAGTGACGGAGCACTGCGTTAGCCTGGTTGTCTTAACGCCACCCTCCGCCACTTCTGAAATGCAGGGCTGCACTGCATTTACAAGAATACGGTGCAGCCCTGCGTTTCTCCCTGCGCTAGTGCTAAATTTAGCAACTGAGTGCCAACGCAGGCACCCTTACACCATAGTGCAAGGGTGCTTGCATTGAGTGGTAGGATTGTTTATGTGCAGGAAGGTGTCCTTTCCTGCACATAAATAATCTGAAATGGTGTTTTGTAACTTCTATGCACAATGCAGCACACATAGAAATAGTAAAAACGATAAGAAATAAAGCATTTCTCCTCGTTTCGCCAGGGTAAGACCATGTTTTCTCTGGTCTTAATTTTGCTGCTGCCCATATTTACGCCACCCTTGTAAATATGGGGCAGCATCAAAATAAATGGTTGTTATGGTGGAACGCCCACGACAACACCCATTGCTCGCCCCTTTCACGCTAAGTACAGCGTGAAGGGGTGCCTTATTTTTTTTAAACTCTTTTTATTGATCACATCAAAGCTTATTAGTACAGTTCACACAATAATTGACAATATTGCATCAAAATGTCTATGATAAACTATGTCCATCCCTTCTCTTGTTCATGAGCCATTTTTGAGGCTTAATTCCGAATTTGTCTAGGTATGTTCTTTAGCTCTCCCCCGGCGATAAGCCTGGGGGGGAAAGGGGGGTGTAGTGGGGGGCAGAGTACATATCCCTCCCTTGTACAGATTCCAACCTCAACACACCTGGCCTTACTTCTTGGGGCATCCCCTATTTACATAGGCTGCCTTTTTGGCTACCATGGCCCAATCCATATCTTTGCACCATTCGGCATGTGTTGGTGTAGGCTGCACTCCCCAATGTTTAGGGATATTGCGCTTCGCAATCATCATGCCTAGTGTTGCCCAGTCTTGATTTTTGCAATTAAGGTCTGTGGCATCCCATACATTGAGAAGGCATCTTTTGGGTTCAGGTAGTACAGGGGCTCCGCAAACCTGTATAATTCTATTCATGATTGTTTCCCAGTAATTCCTGATTTCAGGACAGTCCCATAAAATGTGGTAGGGTGTGCCTGCTCTTCCACACCATCGCAGACAGAGCTGGGAGTCAACTTTCCCCATTCTAAGTAGTGTTTTCCACGGAAGGTATGTTCTATGGAGCACCTTGAGTTGCACTAAGCGCAGTCTAGAGGGTATTGCCACCTCCCGCGGGGACTCCAACTCCGCCTGCCAGTCGGTGTCATCTAATTCCCACCTGTCTTTTTACCATTTCGCCCAGAGGCAGTGCGTTGGATCTGGAAAATTGTTAATTAATTTTTGATATGTTAGGGAGATTGCATTATAATCCATCCGTTCCTGTCCTCCAGTGGTGATGCTTCTGGGAGGGTTGTGTCTGCCGGGATAACATTCATCAGTACATGCCTGATCTGTAAGTAGCGGAACGTTTCCGTTGTGGCCATGTTGTATTGTTGCAGCTTTTTGAAATGGGATAACTTTCCCCTTGTCACAGATTTCACCCACCCTTAAGATTCCTATAAGATCCAATTTTTAGAATCCTTTACTTCTAATTACTCTGCCCAGGTTCTCAGTATCCCAGATTGGGGTGAACTGCATAATTCTGTTATGCCAGCCCAGCGTCCTGTGTACTGTGTGCCATGGTTGGACCGTTTGTGCTGTAGGTCTCGAGAGGTTTATATTGTTTGCTTTGGTGTATCGTGCTCTTAGGGTACCCCCTTCACCCAGGATGTGCTGGTCCATTCGAAATGCGGGGTCAGCCTGAGGGGAGTGTGCCCAGTGGTTAAGGATTATGAGCTGCGAATCCCAGTAATACGATTGTATGTGTGGTAGTGCTGTACCGCCATTGTACCATCCTTCGATTAATTTATTGGTGGCTATGCGGGGTGGTTTCCCATCCGGATCACTGACATAATATCGTCGACCACACTATCGAGTTACAAAAATATCGGCGATAATTATATCGACATCCAATAATTATTTAAGAAACTACAAAAATATCGACTACAAATTATCAACTATAATAATTATCGAAATCAACAATATCTAAAGACAAAATATAGAATAAACAAATATCGAGTATTAAAAAAAGTAAACAGTACACAACATAAATATTGAAAGCAAATATATAGATAATACTAATATCGAAAATAATGGTATATCAAAACTATAAAAAATTCCTCAAACATTTTAAATACAATACAACTATTTATTTTAAATATATAACACACTCCAAAAGATATATAATACAGATAATAAACATTTTTTGAAAAACATACAAAAAAGGAAACATTTTAACCACATATCATCCGAACATTGCAGTGAATTTAAAAATAAACATAATACTTGTAACATATAGTTGCTAAATATCATTACATATATTTTAAATAGAACAAAGAACAAACCAGGTTTACTGCAGAAGTCCTAAGTCAATAAAATTTCAACAACACCAAACAAAGCTATTAAATTGAAAAAAATTCAAACCAACCAATAAATATCTCCCACTCTTCAATCATCCAATCAAATGAAGCAACTAATCAAATACACAGTATAAAAGGATTATTTTCCTACTGCTATTTCCTGATTCTAACTCTAAAAAAAGAAGAAGGTGACTATCTGACCAACTGTTTCCTGAGAAAACTACTTTTCCAGACAAGACTCCTACAGAAATAATTCAAGTAAGTTAAACTAATTTGTAAATGAAACAAAAGTATTAGGCTAAAAGTTCAACTATTTCTCTAAACAGTTTAAATAACATTTCTTTTTTACCTTTTACATTTCTTCTACAGACATCTCCAAAACACGGCAATAAACCTTTAACAGATTATTTACTACAGAATTCTAATTGTTAGTATATTTACATGTTTTCTAACACACCAACTACACAAAAACAACAAAGCCCCTGCACTGGACAAAAGAACATACGATGATGCTAAGGTGACTTCGAGTTTCAGTATCAAGATTCAAACGTGCACATCGAAAATTCCAAAGTTCAAAGAACACATAGTGTTGAGAAACGGAATTCAAATGATGTAAAGTTCATGGTATAAAACACCGTTTATTGTTCCTCTTGTCTGGCCAACACGTGTTTCATCGCAGGGAAACAGACTGCGAATCTTCAGGGCCTCTTAAAGAATGAGCCAGAAATGGTGTTGTAGCCAAAGCCCGAGACGGGCGGAGTGTGGAAAAAGACGTTGCTCGCGTAGTATGATGGTTTCTTAGTGTTCCCGGCGCCGTTTTTCAAAGACCGTCTTTGAAAAACGGCACCGGGAACTACAGGAGGGGGAACGAAATCAGTCAGGTGTATCCGCCTGTGTTTCTTAACTTTGAGCGCAACTGCTTAGAATCTTCTCCTCCCGGTTTTTGACTTCTTATCTTCTACACTAAGAAACCATCATACTACGCGAGCAACGTCTTTTTCCACACTCCGCCGTTCTCAACACTATGTGTTCTTTGAACTTTGGAATTTTCGATGTGCACGTTTGAATCTTGATACTGAAACTCGAAGTCACCTTAGCATCATCGTATGTTCTTTTGTCCAGTGCAGGGGCTTTGTTGTTTTTGTGCAATTTGTGTGGATCTCTTGATCCAACCTTGAGCGGTTACGAGGGATTACCGCCCGCCTCTTTGCCTGGATTTCTTTATACCATAGCAGTATTATACTTTGCGGTTACTCAGGTGCGCGCCTTGCCAAATCTGGAATACCTTAAAAAACCCTCCCAGTAGATCAATAACACACCAACTACATTAATGAAACCCAAATTTCTAATACACATTTTATCTTTATTCTATCTTAACAGAAATTTTAAAGACATCCAAAAATTACTCCATCAAAGCTAAAGACTCCACGGGTTGTGAGGCGGGGCAAGATGGCGGCCGCAGTTGTGGCCGCTGAAGTGCTGTGAGCTGCGTCCGGCATGACTCCTCGCTAATCCCTCCTGCTAGATTCTCCCTTACACCCATTAGAGGTCGGCTTACCGTAGACATCGACACTGTCCTTCATCCATAGAACGTGAGGCTTCTTGAGCAGGTGTCCTCTGGGCACGGAGGTGTCGGCTCGGGTCAGCGGTTTGGGGAAGCAGCTTTGGAGTTCGAGGAAGAGGCGGCCCCAGGAGTGAGCAGGGAGTGTCCGGCCGTTAGCCTGCAGACGCACTGCAGCTGAGTTCCTGCGGCCAGTTTTTTGGATTGAGTGCGGCAGGGGAGAGCTGTAACGCGGCGGCTGGGACGCTATCGGTGTAAAAGTAACTCCTGATACTGAATCCTACATCGAAACGGTGAGCTGCGTGGAGAAAAAAAAAAACTATAGTGGGGAAAAAACAGCAAAGCAAAACGCCTGATTTTTTTGGAGGTCTTTAAAGAGAGACACTGCTCTCACATTAGTTTTCATATCGGGAGCATAATATTTTGATATTTGATATTTATGGGTATTTATAAAGCGCATCTTGGCGCTGTGCATGCATGCAGTAAATGATTGAAAGGTGATACATGGAGAAAAAAATGAAACTAGATAGCTGCCAATACAGAGGTGTCTGGTTGTTGGTACACCCATGTCTTAAGGAGTTTTCTAAAAAGGCTCTCCTTTTCAATAAGTCTGAGGTGGACGGGTAGATTGTTCCATGCCCTAGCTGCCAGAACAGTAAAAGTTTTCCCACCCTTGGTTTGGTACTTAAATCTTGGAATTGTAATGAGATTTGTCCTCGAGGATCTCAAACATCGCGAGGGGTTGTAGCGCGTGAAGCGATTTGCTAGGTAATGGGGCCCTGTGTTTTTCATGGATTTGCAAACTGTGAGAAGAAGTTTAAAGAGAATTCTCTTATGTAAAGGTAACCAGTGCAAAGAATTTAGTGCTGCTGAAGCTGATGACCTTCTGGGGAGTTTTAGGACTAGTCTAGCAGCTGCTAGCAGCTGCATGTTGTATGCTCTGCAACTTTCTAAGGGTGGACTTTTTCACTCCAGCCATTAATCCATTGCAGTAATCAAGTCGGGAGAGTATTAAGGCTACCGCGACTGATTTTCTGGCTGCAATGGGGAGGAAATCAAAGAATTTTTTTAAAGATTTGATAAGTCCAAAACAGCGTCCGGCAGTGATCCTGACGTGGCCATCGAAAGAGAGGGATGAATCGAATTGCACGCCTAGGTTCCGTGCTGATGATACTGCATTGGGTGGGGCCTCTGATCCTATGGGCCACCATTCTTTCGGACAGAAAGATAGATTTTTACCCAGCGGTATAATTTCAGTCTTGGCACTATTGCATCTTAAATGATTTTTGTTCAACCACTGAAATACATCAGAAAGGCAATTTTGAAATCGTAAGTCTGCATCCGAACACTTTTTATCAATGGTGACGACAAGTTGTGTGTCGTCAGCATATGACGTGACGAGGATCTCATGAGATTCTATCACAGCGAGGAGGGGAGCCATATAGATGTTAAAAAAGAGAGGACTTAGTATGGACCCCTGGGGCACCCCTGATGTGATGAGTTTTTCGCTGGATAGATAGGGACCCAAAGACACAGTCTGGGACCTATTAGATAGGAAAGATTTAACCCATGCCAAGACTGTGTCTGTCACGCCGATCTCTCGCATTCTATTAATCAGGATGACATGCGAGATAGTGTCGAACGCTGCTGTTAGATCCAGCAGGATGAGGACGGCTTGCCTTCCATCATCCTGCAAGAACTTGATTGAGTCAGCTAGTTCGATCAAGGCTGTTTCGGTCGAGTGACCGGAGCGAAATCCCGACTGTTGAGGATGCAGGATGTTATGGGTTTCTACAAATGATTTTAGCTCTCCATGTACTAGCTGTTCCGTGATCTTACTAAGGACAGGTAGTAGTGAAATGGGGCACATGTTGGTAAGATCAATAGGTGATTTGTTCTGCTTCTTCATCAGGGGCTTCACAATGGCCTTCTTCCAGTCATTAGGCACTATCCCGGACTCGAAAGATTCATTGATGATGGTATTAATGTAAGGATTAACTATATCGATCAAGTGATGTAAGATGATAGGAGGACAGGAGTCCGTAGGGGCTCCGGATTTGCATGCCAGGATTGCCTTGCCTGTTTGTTGAAGAGAAACAGGTTTAAAACTGGATAGCGGGAGGTAATTGTCCGTTACATCATAGGAGATGGTCGAGGGAGGAGGGAAGTCTTTCTGGATGTTAACGATTTTATCAACAAAGAAATCTGCGATTTGATTACACAGGCTTTCCGAGGGTGGGATTTTGGGCGTGAGAGCTTTAGGATGGGTGAAAGATTTAACTATTGTGAAGACAGTTTTTTGTTTTTGGAGGGCTTCATTTATGGCCTTCGTATAATATTCCTTTTTTGCCACTTTTATGTTGGAAAGATATAATTTCCTCTGTTGGACATAAAGTGCTCTTTCAGCTTCATCATACCTTTTTCTCCATTGTCTTTCTAATTTTCGACAAAGAAGGTGGCTATCGGATAAGGTCTGGGTAAACCAAGGTTCGTTTGGCTTTTTCTTATGACATTTCGCATGATGGCTTTTAGGTTCAGTATTGTCCAAAACAATTTGATCCATCCAAGCATGGAAGTTGCGTGAGTCAACTGCTACGTCTCCGGTTAGTTTTGGGGATTGAGGTAAGGGTTGAGAGTCCAGCTTAATGCGTTCTGTCATTTTCTTCCAGTTAACTGTGAAGGAGGGGTGGGGGCGCTTCATGTTAGATAAGACAGGGGCTGATGTCTCAATGTTAAAAGGGATAAAGCAATGATCAGCCCAAATTTGAGGTATCAGGAGGGACGTGGTCAATGTTATAAGATTAGAACAAATACCGTCAAGGGTATGTCCCGCAAGGTGAGTAGCAGCAGTGACAAGTTGGGATAGCCCAAAAATATTTAACGAATGTTGAAAAGAAATGGTGTGGGGGTCAACACAAGATTCCAAATGTAAGTTCATGTCTCCTAATAAAGTGAAGTTAGGGTAATGTAGCATGAGTGCTCCAAGGACCTCGTCTAAGGAGTCTAGGAAGGGAGTGGCATTGCCAGGAGGGCGGTATATAAGTCCCCCCGAAAAGGAGGTAGAGGCATTAATTTTGATTGAAAAACCTATGCCCTCGCTGTCTTTTAGGTGGCTTAAATCAAATGTATGGCAGGGGAGGGTTTTCTTAATGGCAAGTACTACCCCACCTCCACGCCCTATGGGTCTATCCCGCCTGAAAATAGTGAAATCTAAGGGGAGGGCAGTAGCCAGATCAGGATTGGATGAATCATTGAGCCAAGTTTCGGTGATAAAGAGAGCATCTAAATCGTGGGCTAATATTAAGTCATGTATGTCTTGACAGTGACAGGCTAGAGACCTAGCATTAATAAGACCTCCCTTAAAGTAAGTGGGATTATTCTTTAAGGGAGATGGCGAGTTGAGTGCTTTGGAGGGTATCGCAAAGGGCGACCATTTGCAGTGTGGACATAAGAGGGGGCTGAAAAGGGGATCAATGGGGGGGGCAGTCCTTACAGTGGTTGCCTGTTTTAGAGCGTAAAGCAAATAAATCTTTGCTATCATACCTGATGGTGGGGGGTATTTGGGCAGCATCCCCTGCGCCCGGCGCGGTCCGGTCGCGGACGGGCGCAGACGGGCTTGGTATAAGCGCGGCTTCGGCGCGCGTCCGGCGCGCCCGCTGCGCCAGCCCGCTGCGCCGTCTGGCTGGCCTGCACATATTATAGGGAGAAAAGAGGGCGGGAGGACAGCGCGACTAGAGCGCTCTCCCCGCCTCACTCAAGATGGCGCCCACCGCCGCCGAGTGTCGGCAAAAGCGGCTGTGCCGAGTGAGGGCGGTCAAAGGCTGATAGGAGTGTCAGAGTGTCAGAGTGCCTTAACAATACATTCCCCTTAACTCTTTCAAAGCCCCCCAGACAAAAAGCGGATCAATGTGGTGAGAAGTGAACAATTTTAAAAACGCTCCAAATGCGGAAGGAAATAAAATCAAGTAACAAATTTAAACACCACGTTATAAGGTGCACGCAGCTCGCAGCCCCAGTTCCCCTCACCGGGGAGAGCTTCTGTAAGGCACCGAGCGCGAGGGAAGGATCAGTTAAATAATCAAATAGGGCGGGAGGACGGCGCGACTAGAGCGCTCTCCCCGCCTCACTCAAGATGGCGCCCACCGCCGCCGAGTGTCGGCAAAAGCGGCTGTGCCGAGTGAGGGCGGTCAAAGGCTGATAGGAGTGTCAGAGTGTCAGAGTGCCTTAACAATACATTCCCCTTAACTCTTTCAAAGCCCCCCAGACAAAAGCGGATCAATGTGGTGAGAAGTGAACAATTTTAAAAACGCTCCAAATGCGGAAGGAAATAAAATCAAGTAACAAATTTAAACACCACGTTATAAGGTGCACGCAGCTCGCAGCCCCAGTTCCCCTCACCGGGGAGAGCTTCTGTAATGGCGCCGAAAGGGAGAGGTGGCACGAGGAATCGGGGTGCGGCAGTTGCATCAGCCCCTGTGAGCACGCCAACAGAAGGGGGTGCAGAAGGGAATATGGCAGGTAATACAGCGCAACCCTGTATTATAGATGGAACTCTGGAGACTGTACTCAATGGCGTACATTCCATGGGCGCGAGTAATGCGTAACAGGATGCATCAGCTACTTTGCCTATTCCCAGCTCTCAACTACCTCAAAAAAATTCTTCGACTTTATCAAGCCAAGGTTTACAAGAGGGAGCAGTGAGACAGCGAGTCGTCCCAGCAATCTTCAATAAAAAGGGTAACAAGTCCAAGGTCGACGTCTCTAACTTGGAGTTCCATAGTGATCAAGTGATGGCTGGATCTCAAAAGGACCCGCAGAAAACTCTGTTACCTGATAACGATCCGCCCTTAATATCCCAGCCCGAACTTAGGGAGGAAATTGAAATTGTCAATAGCGAGGAAGAGCATATACCGTGGGAGGCACATGGTGCTCTGAATACTACTAGTATAGGGGCGGATATTATTATAGTTACAGATACCCATCTGGGGGTTGAGAGCGGCAACGGGTCAGAATATGCAGGCTCAGATGGAAAATTTGACTCAATGTCAGATCTGACCATTCCATCAGATAAGGAAACTGAAGGAAATGATGAAGACAGCCTAAGCAACCTTGGTGACTGGGGGACAAGGCCGGGCGAGGAAGAATATGAAGGCTATGAACACGGCGCAACCTGTGAGACAGTCAGGAAAGTGGCAGAAGCAGCAGGAAACTTAGACCAGAACAAGGCGCCCCATGTGCCCAGTTCAATTTGGATGAGGAGGAGATTAACGAAGATGCAGTCACTTTAGGGCTGATATACAAAAGCGTAATGGCTCACCGGAATGAGACCAGAGCTGAAGGACTGCGGACACAAGGAGCGGTGAAAAAACTTCAAAATACAGTAAGGCGCCTAGTGAAAACCTGTACCGAGGTAACCACCCGGGTGACGAGGTGGAACAACGAGTTTCCTCAACTGAAGACAGCCTGGGAAAACATCAATCGGCCATTGAGACACTGCAAAAGTCAAAGGCGGACACAGACTGGAAACTCACAGATCTTGAGAATCGCGCTAGGCGCAATAGTTTACGCGTCCTGGCCATCCCGGAAGGTGTAGAGGGGTCGGACCCCCGTAGCTTCATCATTCAGGTGTTCAGGGAGGCTTTTCCAGAATCGAAATCTTGGAACTGGGACATTGAAATTATTCGTGCAGATAGGTTTCCTTTTGCGAATCGTCGGCGTGACAATGGTCAGAATGCATATCCAAGGGCCATTCTGATCTGTTTGAACAACTTTCTTTTGAGAGAAGCTTTGTATGATCTCGCACGTCCAGAGAAAAGGAGGAACCGGGGTGGGTGTGAGTTTTTTGTCCGCCCTGACTTTTGCCCAACAACGGTCAATGAGAGATGACAAATGCGGAAATTAATCGTGCCGTTCCAGGCAAAAGGCGCCCAATGCTTTCTACTCAACCCGGTCAAACTGAAGACTATATTTAAAGGACAAACTCGATACTTCACTTCTGAGGCTCAGCTATATTTGAATCAAATGGACAAACAGGCGAAAATTTAATTTCAAGTTCTAACCCTAAGAAATAAGCTATAATGGACATGTTGCACTTTTGCGAGGGCGTTTGAGCTGAGTTGTAATCTAAGAGGGTGACTGAGGGTGACTAGGGGTGTAGGGGTGGTAACTTTGTTTTGTTTTTAGACTATAGGCCCTGCACTTTTAATGTTTTTTTTTCCCCATCTAATTTTCTTTTAGGCAAATTTTATTCTGGAGTCAGCATTGGAAATTTAGTGCAGGAATAGTGGATAGGCAATTGGCGCCCTGGGGACAAGGGCCTGAAATACTACAAATATGGTGTAATGTTTGACTGGGTCATAGATAGAGGCCTGATCCCTTAGACTATCTGCGGATGGGAGAAAATACTATATGCACGATGTAATGCTGATATGCTGGCTCTTGAAGTAGAATCAATGGGGGACATCCTGAAGAGGATATAATAAGCTTGAAGCAAGGCTGATGATTTAGGGTGTGGAATGATCAAATCTGTGGGGGAGAAGGGGAGTCATGATATGCAGTGAAGGCACTTCTACATCGCAGAGGACATGGTCCTTAAGCCTCGTGAAGGGTGGTGGCGAGGGTGGGTGGGTGGGGTCGGGGAGGGAGGGGGTTGGGGGGGAGTGGGGAAGTGGGGTGGAAAAAGAAAATAACACATGAGTTAAGGTTGGGAAGAAACTTGTATTTTGTTGTTGTCTGTGAGCACTTTGCGAAAATTAGTTGGATCAAAGACGCAAAATTTCAAGTGGCTAAATGGCAGGTAGGGGTCTAAGGGTGGGCACGCTGAATGTTAGGGGGCTGAACTCAGTGGAGAAAAGACGAAGAGTTACACAGGAGATACGGGCTTTGCAATGTGATATCATATGCCTACAGGAGACTCATGTGGTTTGGTCTAAGAGACAACTTTTAACAGAACTAGGGTTCAATTTAATCGTATGCACTAAATATTCAGGGGCGGCTAGAGGAGTGGCAATTCTTGGCAAGAGTTATATAGGTACTACAGGGAGGATACAATCTGATGGGCTAGGACGCTGGGCAATAGCAGAATGGGTTGTGGGCCACATTAAAGCTACTGTGTGTGTGGTATATGGGGCAAATCTAGATGAAGCAGAAACTCTCAATTTTCTAAATGTAGAATTAGCAGCTTGGCCCACACCATTGATCATGTGTGGTGATTTCAATATAAACCTAGCACCCAACGTGTTAAATAATGAGAAGTCGAGATATACTGGCAGGAAGCTGAGAGTATTCAAAGCCCTACAGGTACTCATGGGAGCTCATGGATTGGTGGATGTATGGTCGTTTTTAAGGGATGGGTCACCTGGGTACACTTTTTTTTTCTTTTCCACATCGTACATTGGTTCGATTAGACTATTTCTTTACTTCTGTATTGATGTTAAATCAGGCTGCAATTCAACTATATCCTAGAGTGACATCAGACCATGGGCCAGTTGTACTGACTCTATCTAGCATCATTTCTAGTGAGCGTCCACGACAGTTCTCCTTTGATCGCAAAATATTGACTGAACAATTTTTCATTGATAATATGAATGAGTGGATCGTATCTTTTTTTAACATTAATCGGGGGAGCAGTAATGAGGGTTGTGTGTGGGACTGTTTCAAGGCTGCCTTTCGTGGGGAGACACTGAGTTTGGGTCTGTATAATCAAAAAAAGCAGGCAGCTGAAATAAAGGAACTCTACCAGGAGTTGATCAGGGCCGAAGAGGCGCTCATGGTGGGGATACAGACAGGGATCAATATAGATGATGAGATTAATGAAGTAGAGCTTCTGAAGGCAAGGGTAAATCTGAGGTGGTCCCAGGAAGCAGCCAAGAAATTTGTTGCTAAAAAACAAACCCACTATGAATATGGCGAGGCAAGTGGCAGATGTCTCGCCCAAAGATTAAGAGCAAAAATTGCAGCCCAGCGCATCGATGAGGTACTAGATCAAAATGGTGATTCTGTCAAGGATGAGCAGGGTATCGTGGAGGTATTCAGGCAGTTTTATGAGACGTTATATCAGAGTGATGAGTATAATGGTGATAATGTTGCATTATTGATTAGTCAATTCTGTCCGAAGGATCTTTCCGTAGAAGATAGGGCAATGCTGGAGGCGTCCATTACTTTGGAAGAATTAGAATTAGCGGTAAATGGACTGGCTCTGGGAAAGGTTGCCGGTCCAGATAAATTACCTTTAGAAATATACAAAACGTTTTTTACGTTTTTAAAAAAGGATCTCTTGGCAACAATGCTAGCAGCACAGAAAGGCTCATCTCCCAAATCATGGCAAGAAGCAACTATAGTAGTATTTCATAAAAAGGGTAAGCCAGTGAATTTACCGGGATCATATCGCCCTATATCTCTCCTAAATGTAGATGGTAAAATATACTCGAAGATTTTAGCGAATAGACTTTCCATGGTCATCTCGGGTCTTGTATCAAAAACACAGCATGGGTTTATCCCTCAACGCAGCACTACTAATCATGTTGGTCGAGTGATAACTTTACTTGACTATGCTAAGGCAACTAGGGAACCCTTTTGTTTAATTTTATTAGACGCCGAGAAAGCCTTTGACCGCGTTGCATGGTGTTTTTTGTGGGATATTTTGAAGGGTCGAGGATTCGGTCCAAAGTTTATTAAATCAGTACAGGTCCTGTATCATCATCCGGTAGCCCGGATCAGTACCATGGGTTTGGAATCGGCGGTAGTACAAATCTGTAGGGGGACCAGGCAGGGGTGTCCCTGCTCCCCCTTATTATTTTCTTTATACATTGAGCCTTTTTTAAGAATGCTGGATTCTAATATGCATATAAGCCCGTTAAAGGTTCATATATATCAGGTAAAGGTGTTGGCATACGCCGATGACGTTGTAGTGGTCACGTCCAAACCCACCATGGCAATGCAGGCTATTGAGCAGCTGGCGGTAGAATTTGGTAAATAGTCAGGATACAAGCTTAATTCGGCCAAAACCCAGCTACTCAGTATAAATATACCAAGCTACACTGATTCAACACTATGCCAAGAGATGGTATATTTGGGAGTTATGCTACAAGCATTTAAAACTTCTTTAGTTAAAGTTAATTGGGATCAACTCCTGGCTGGTGTACGGAAAAAATTAGATCAGGCAGAATGCTTATATCTCTCTTTAGTAGGGCGATGTAATCTATTAAAAATGCTGATTCTTCCTCAAATTTTATTTTTCTTTCGATGTGTACCTCTAGAAGTTCCCAAGACAAGTTTAGAACAACTGCAGGCAATATGTATGCGCTTTATGTGGTCCGGGGGTAAAGCACGAAGGGCTAGGCGCTTTATGATTCTGCCAAGAAATTTGGGGAGCTGGTCGGTACCAGACTTTACATTATACTACTACGCTTGTATGTTGCAAGGTATGGGAATTTTACTAACCGGCAAAGGGTCAGCAAGGCCTGCGGATTGTCCTTCGATCTATCAAATGTTGCTGGGGGTAAAAGTTAAAAATTGACTATTTATGCACCTAGAACAAAGCTATTACAAACGCACACGTTTTAAGACAATGGAGGCTGCATATAAGGTCTGGCGCATAGTTAGGGGGCTACTGGGCCTGGGGAAAATAACGTGGTACACTCCATTGTCATCGTCGTTCTTCTTACCTGTAGATGTGTGGGATAGAGTAGTATACAATTGGAGGGAGAAAGGCATTAGAGTGGTGAGTGACCTGTATGATGCTAGCTATTTTAAATCTTTTGAACAACTACGAGAACAATATTTTCTCCCTAGAGAGCATTTTGTGAAATATCTACAGATTGGAAATTATCTAATGTGCACTGGGAGTAACCTTAAACCGAATCCTTTGATTGAGGACATTATGAAAGGGGCAAGGATTGGTGCTCTATATAATCATATGTTAGATACTAAAGAAGTTGATATAGAGCAACAGAATAGTAAATGGGGCACTAAACTAGGCAGACAGGACATTCAAATAGAAATTTCATTAGGTATGGCTAAAGACTTATTCCTGTCTGCAAAGTTGGCGGCGCAACATTTTAAATCAATTTACAACCTATATTACACCCCAGACAAGGTGTCCAAATGGCCGGGCGATGCAATAGGGATATGCTTTCGTTGTGGGCTTGTCTCAACGGATGATGTCCACATTTTTTGTACATGCACTGTATTAGCTCCCTTGTTGTCTCAGATAGAAAAATGTATTTCGGCAGTTGTGGGTAGCCAGATACAGTTATCAGTAACACAGATATTATTTGGTGTTGAAATGGGCATATCGAGCACTAACATTCCGAAGAAGAATGTTAAGCTAATCCTCTTAGTGACTGCAGTTTATAGGCTGTGTATTGCATCTGCATGGTTGCAACAGGAACCGCCCGCTTTAGAAGCATGGCGGTCCCGGTTTTTTTCGGTACATAATATGGAGCACAGCTTGTATGTTTTAAAGGGCTCCCGCAGAAGGAAGATTGGGGAACAGATATGGGGGTTAGTCACAAATTATTTGGAGATGTAAGGAGGGATTTGAGGGGAATGTTTATAATTTTTGTGGTCCTAATTGTGGCTGCCCATATGAAATATATACCTAACAGCTGTTTTTTTTTGGGTCTTTCTCTGTCTTTTTTTTCTTTCTTTTTTCTTATATCATTTTTGTAATTGTATGTGTCAAAATGACATGATCTGAATTTGTATGTGCTCGACAAAATGTCTTCTTTTTTTTTGTTGTTGTACCAACCAACTCATGTGTTTCTGCATAATTAAAATTTAAAAAAAAGACTCCACAAATTAAAAATGTAAGTATATATTTTAAAGTATTTAAGAACCCTAAAATGCTAACTACAAGACAGCTTCCCCTACAATCCTCTCAAAATGTTTTAAAAGAATAAAATAACCAAGTTTTTTTAATTTCTACCAACAGAAATAAAACAACTAAATAGAAGAAAAAGCTTGAAAACACCTTATGAACATTTCAAATTACAACAAAAATAAATGTAAGTATATTCATTGAAATATGAATGCATTAAAAACATGTATGGCATTATTTTAACTTAAAAGTATTTCTTTCTAATTTTTCCTAGCACAACAAATATAAACATGACTGAAGGTGCAGAGTTTGTTATGTCTCAAAAAAATAAACTATTACTATGTTATATGGGGTATGTGTATACTCAAGAAAAACAGTCAGGATGTAAAGTATTTTGGAAATGTAGTAAATACTACTCTAACAAATGCTATGGTAGAGCTACAACTGAAGAAGCTAATGTACTATCTACCAAGGAACACAATCACCCCCCTAACGTAACTGAAATTGAGGTCAGGGATGCCCTTGAAAGCATAAAAGAAGCTAGTACAGGGACTGACAAACCAACAACTCAAATATTAAAGGAGGAACTCTTAAAAGTTCCTCAACATGTTTCTGGGCAACTACCCTCAATTGACTCCCTAAAACGAACAATTGCAAGGCAAAAAAGAGTCACAACAACTACTCAACCTAATCCGGAAACGTTTGAAGAATTTGTCATTCCCCCTGAACTGAGTATAACTCACAATAAGGAACCATTCTTACTATTTGACAACAAATGCCCTACAAACCGAATTATAATGTTTGCTACTGCAAACAATTTAAGAAAATTACAAGACTGCCAACACTGGATGATGGATGGGACTTTTAAAACATGTCCTAAACCATTTTACCAGCTCTACAGCATACATGGACTGTACCACCAATTTAACATCCCATTTATTTACTGTTTGTTGCCTAACAAACAACAAAATACATACACAGAAGTGCTAAATACAATAAAACAGGAAACAAATAATTATTTTCCCCAGAAAATAATTATTGATTTCGAACTAGCAATGATCAATAGTATATTAAAAACTTTTCCACACACAGCAATACAAGGGTGTTATTACCATTTTAATCAAAGCATTTGGAGACACCTACAAAAATCGACATTAAGCACACAGTATGCTACAGACAGCAGTTTTGCATACCAAATCAAAAAATTAATTGTCCTATCCTATGTCCCTGTTACAGATGTAGCAGAACATTATAACATACTAATAGATAGCCCATATTTAAAAAAAAAATGAAGATAAACTAGCACCACTCCTCGACTACTTTGAGGACACATGGGTGGGAAGGCTACAGCGATCTGACCATAGACGCCAACCTAAATTTCACATAGCTTGGTGGAATGTATATTTAAGTACACTCAACAAAGAAGCTAAAACTAACAACAGTCTTGAAGGATGGCACAATGCATTTCAAGCTACCACTAGCAGAGGGAAACCTACTGTCCAAAAACTAATCAAAGCTTTACAAAAAGAACAAAGCTACCAAGAGCTACGCATGCAACAATCAGTAACCCAAATAGGACCTAAACTAACTAAACAGACTAAACAAATGTTTAGACTACTCCAAAGCCAAGTCACCTTATATCCTTCTGCAGAAGGCCTAGACTACCTATCCCTATTAGCCAAAAGCCTACTGTGAATTATGTACAAACAAATAACAGTACTCCATTTTATTTATACAAAATCTGATAAGTAGCATAAAAATATTATATTATAACAAATATTCCATATTTGTCATACATATTTATGTGTATTTCAAAAAAACATGATGTATACAATTAAACAATATTTCTTATAATATAAAAATATCAATAATATTAACAATAACATTTCCCACCCAAAAAAAATAAAATTAATAAAATTACAATTCATGTTGCTGAAAAATACGTAATACAACCACTTATAATCCATGTACTGCACTGGTAATCCATTACAATTAAAATTTGTGGAAACCCTCAAAAACCCGAAAACAAGTAAAATTGAAAAAAACGCTCCAGGAAATCTCGATAAAAAAAGTGTGGTAACTTTATTAATTAAAGTGACATACACACACTTTTAGTTAAAAAAAACGCATGATCTTCTCCAAATCGATACCCTTAAAAACCCGAAAAATAGTTAAAAAGTGTAAAAATCGCTCCATGAAACCACGAGAAAAGGAAAGAGTATAAAAACATTAATTTAATAAACTAATACACTCTTCTTTCCCAAAAAAAAATGCATCCTTCTCCGGAACAAACGGCGGAATCCCTTTACCTGTAAAAAATATCGAAAACAAAACCACCCACACAAAGGCCCCAAACATTACAAAATAAACATAAACATTAATGTAAAACATTACAATCAACATATGATTAAATCAAACACAGAAAATACACTAGGCCTCAAACACTCACAGCACCTCCGTAAAAAACAAATGACACCTAAAACATACCAAAACCGTGACAAAATACATAGAGTAATACTACACATCTCCAAAATACACTCAAACACTACTACTCTCTAACATATATTAGTTAAAATTCATCTTACCTTTCCCAACGCGACGCAGCTTCCAACTGCGAGCTTCTCCAGTCCTGAATGAAGCAAAATAACCTTACGCGGTAAAAAATAGTCCCATTTACACAATAATAGAAACTTAAACATATTAAATCCAATGTTCTAAGTAAAAATAAAATATACTACTAAACTTAAAATATTACTATTTATTATCTATCACTAATAAAAATAATTTTAGATTAATTCTCCGTAGGAAATTAATAATAGATAATAACAATGTATTACTAATTATTATTTTTTAATTTCAAAAGTTTTTTATTGGTTGTTACAGCATAGACATATATAAAGCAAGTCCATTAGTGTAATATGAGTCATAAATTTACGAATCAAAATTACTGTACGCTACAATACATCATAGTAAATGTCAGTACAAAAGTACATGGCTGGCATCTAGCCTAGAACAGTAGAGCACGTATCACATAAATACTTCATTTAATATATAAACAGTCTAATAAATGCATATAACAAATTAAACTTGAGTTTATATATAATTGACATTTATGTATTATTTTTCAAGTTACTATACAATTATGTAACATTTTTAAATTAATATTAATAATGAATAAGAACTATTATTTTTTATTATTATTAATCATATGTATGTATATAAATTGTAAATAAATACAGAACCTAATTTACACTTGAGTGAGTATCTTCCAAAAATGTTTGTTATGTGTTAAAATATGTAAAAATTAAATAACCTCTGTCAATTAATATTAGCAATATTATATATTAATTATTATTATTAATAATTGTATCTATGTATGTAAATAATTTAAAAATACAAATCAAACATTGTACCTCACTGTACAAATTATTTTATTTTCTATTGTATTAAGAATTACTTTTTAATTAAATAACCTTAGTATATACTTAATAATAATAAATTACAAATAATAATTTTTATTAAGAACATTGTATTTTATATGTATAAATGTTATTAAAAATATATTTTGCATGTCAAAGTAGCAAATATGTACTTACCTGTTTATTAATTGTTGTTCATGTTAAAATGCTAAATATTTAATTATACAATTACTATATTATATATTAACATTATTAATTAAATATTTAAAATGCAAAAAACAAACACTTTGTAAAAATCTTTATAAATGTTAAAATTTGTTTACAATGTTTATAAAAATCCTGAAACAAAACTGTATATATTTTTTGAGAAATACTGGTAAATAATATATATTTTGAAATGTAAAACATTTATGAAGATAAATAAATGTAATGTGATACATTTTATTTACCTAACAATGTAACCAAAAGAACATATATTTTTTATTCTGTACTGTACATATTATAAATACAATCTGTTAATAAAAACTTTCAAACACTGCATCTCTACTTATTTTGCTAATAATAATAAAATGTTATTTTTAAAGTGTGATTATTATGATAATATTTATATATTTACATTTATCTGTTTCCATTAAAAATATTGAATCTGTAAATATAATATAAAATCATATATTTTGTAACATTACTTTTATGATTAAATGATAAAACATATATAACTTACTATTCCCACTCCATTCAAATACCAGTTAAGGAATGTGCTGGACACTAACCCCATTTAATTTACTATTCCCACTCCAATGAGGTAAAAAAATCAGGGAAGGTGCTGGACACAGACCCATTATAAATTACTATTCCCACTCCAGTCATATAAAACTCAGGGAAATTGCTGGACACTAACCCCATTTAATTTACTATTCCCACTCCAATAAGGTGAAAATCAGGGAAGGTCCTGAACACAGACCCATTATAAATTACTATTCCCACTCCAGTCAGATAAAAGTCAGGGAAGGTGCTGGACACTAACCCAATTTAATTTACTATTCCCACTACAGTCAGATAAAAGTCAGGAAAGGTGCTGGACACTCACACAATTTAATTTACTATTCCCACTCCAATCAGATCAAAGTCAGGGAAGGTGCTGGACACTAACCCAATTTAATTTACTATTCCCACTCCAATGAGTTGAAAATCAGGGAAGGTGCTGGACACAGACCCATTATAAATTACTATTCCCACTCGAGTCAAATAAAACTCAGGGAAGGTGCTGGACACTAACCCAATTTAATTTACTATTCCCACTCCAATAAGGTGAAAATCAGGGAAGGTGCTGGACACATACCCATGATAAATTACTATTCCCAATACAGTCAAATATAAAAGAGGGAAGGTGCTGAACACTAACCCAATTTAATTTACTATTCCCACTCCACTCGGATAACAGTCAGGGAAGGTGCTGGACACAAACCCAATTTAATTTACTATTCCCACTCCAGTCAGATAAAAGTCAGAGAAGGTGCTGGACACTAACACAATTTAATTTACTATTCCCACTCCAATAAGGTGAAAATCAGGGAAGGTGCTGGACACAGACCCATTATTAATTAATAT
Organism: Lissotriton vulgaris; assembly: GCF_964263255.1. NCBI lineage: Eukaryota > Metazoa > Chordata > Amphibia > Caudata > Salamandridae > Lissotriton > Lissotriton vulgaris. Next base: position 148,283 of record NW_028253406.1, read on the forward strand.
TCCCACTCCAGTCAAATAAAACTCAGGGAAGATGCTGGACACTAACCCAATTTAATTTACTATTCCCACTCCAATAAGGTGAAAATCAGAGAAGGTGCTGGACACATACCCATTATAAATTACTATTCCCAATCCCGTCAGATAAAACTCAGGAAGGTGCTGGACACTAACCCAATTTAATTTACTATTCCCACTCCAGTCAGATAAAAGTCAGGGAAGGTGCTGGACAGTAACCCAATTTAATTTACTATTCCCACTCCAGTCAGATAAAAGTCAGGGAAGGTGCTGGACCCTAACCAAATCTTATTTACTATTCCCACTCCAATAAGGTGAAAATCAGGGAAGGTGCTGGACACAGACCCATTATAAATTACTATTCCCAATCCAGTCAGATAAAACTCAGGAAGGTGCTGGACACTAACCCAATTTAATTTACTATTCCCACTCCAGTCAGATAAAAGTCAGGGAAGGTGCTGGACACCAACCAAATTTTATTTACTATTCCCACTCCAATGAGGTGAAAATCAGGGAAAGTGCTGGACACAGACCCATTATAAATTACTATTCCCACTCCAGTCAGATAAAACTCAGGGAAGGTGCTGGACACTAACCCAACTTAAATTACTATTCCCACTCCAATGAGGTGAAAATCAGGGAAGGTGTTGGACACATACCCATTATAAATTACTATTCCCACTCCAGTCAGATAAAACTCAGGGAAGGTGCTGGACACTAACACAATTTAATTTACTATGCCCACTCCAGTCAGATAAAAGTCAGGGAAGGTGCTGGACACTAACCCAATTTAATTTACTTTTCCCATTCCAATGAGGTGAAAATCACGGAATGTGCTGGACACAGACCCATTATAAATTACTATTCCCACTCCAGTCATATAAAACTCAGGGAAATTGCTGGACACTAACCCCATTTAATTTACTATTCCCACTCCAATAAGGTGAAAATCAGGGAAGGTCCTGAACACAGACCCATTATAAATTACTATTCCCACTCCAGTCAGATAAAAGTCAGGGAAGGTGCTGGACACTAACCCAATTTAATTTACTATTCCCACTACAGTCAGATAAAAGTCAGGAAAGGTGCTGGACACTCACACAATTTAATTTACTATTCCCACTCCAATCAGATCAAAGTCAGGGAAGGTGCTGGACACTAACCCAATTTAATTTACTATTCCCACTCCAATAAGGTGAAAATCAGGGAAGGTGCTGGACACATACCCATGATAAATTACTATTCCCAATACAGTCAAATATAAAAGAGGGAAGGTGCTGAACACTAACCCAATTTAATTTACTATTCCCACTCCACTCGGATAACAGTCAGGGAAGGTGCTGGACACAAACCCAATTTAATTTACTATTCCCACTCCAGTCAGATAAAAGTCAGAGAAGGTGCTGGACACTAACACAATTTAATTTACTATTCCCACTCCAATAAGGTGAAAATCAGGGAAGGTGCTGGACACAGACCCATTATTAATTAATATTCCCACTCCAGTCAAATAAAACTCAGGGAAGATGCTGGACACTAACCCAATTTAATTTACTATTCCCACTCCAATAAGGTGAAAATCAGAGAAGGTGCTGGACACATACCCATTATAAATTACTATTCCCAATCCCGTCAGATAAAACTCAGGAAGGTGCTGGACACTAACCCAATTTAATTTACTATTCCCACTCCAGTCAGATAAAAGTCAGGGAAGGTGCTGGACAGTAACCCAATTTAATTTACTATTCCCACTCCAATGAGTTGAAAATCAGGGAAGGTGCTGGACACAGACCCATTATAAATTACTATTCCCACTCCAGTCAAATAAAACTCAGGGAAGGTGCTGGACACTAACCCAATTTAATTTACTATTCCCACTCCAATAAGGTGAAAATCAGGGAAGGTGCTGGACACATACCCATGATAAATTACTATTCCCAATACAGTCAAATATAAAAGAGGGAAGGTGCTGAACACTAACCCAATTTAATTTACTATTCCCACTCCACTCGGATAACAGTCAGGGAAGGTGCTGGACACAAACCCAATTTAATTTACTATTCCCACTCCAGTCAGATAAAAGTCAGAGAAGGTGCTGGACACTAACACAATTTAATTTACTATTCCCACTCCAATAAGGTGAAAATCAGGGAAGGTGCTGGACACAGACCCATTATTAATTAATATTCCCACTCCAGTCAAATAAAACTCAGGGAAGATGCTGGACACTAACCCAATTTAATTTACTATTCCCACTCCAATAAGGTGAAAATCAGAGAAGGTGCTGGACACATACCCATTATAAATTACTATTCCCAATCCCGTCAGATAAAACTCAGGAAGGTGCTGGACACTAACCCAATTTAATTTACTATTCCCACTCCAGTCAGATAAAAGTCAGGGAAGGTGCTGGACAGTAACCCAATTTAATTTACTATTCCCACTCCAGTCAGATAAAAGTCAGGGAAGGTGCTGGACCCTAACCAAATCTTATTTACTATTCCCACTCCAATAAGGTGAAAATCAGGGAAGGTGCTGGACACAGACCCATTATAAATTACTATTCCCAATCCAGTCAGATAAAACTCAGGAAGGTGCTGGACACTAACCCAATTTAATTTACTATTCCCACTCCAGTCAGATAAAAGTCAGGGAAGGTGCTGGACACTAACCAAATTTTATTTACTATTCCCACTCCAATGAGGTGAAAATCAGGGAAAGTGCTGGACACAGACCCATTATAAATTACTATTCCCACTCCAGTCAGATAAAACTCAGGGAAGGTGCTGGACACTAACCCAACTTAAATTACTATTCCCACTCCAATGAGGTGAAAATCAGGGAAGGTGTTGGACACATACCCATTATAAATTACTATTCCCACTCCAGTCAGATAAAACTCAGGGAAGGTGCTGGACACTAACACAATTTAATTTACTATGCCCACTCCAGTCAGATAAAAGTCAGGGAAGGTGCTGGACACTAACCCAATTTAATTTACTTTTCCCATTCCAATGAGGTGAAAATCACGGAATGTGCTGGACACAGACCCATTATTAATTACTATTCCCACTCCAGTCAGATAAAACTCAGGGAAGGTGCTGGACACTAACCAAAAATAATTTACTATTACCACTCCTTTCACATAAAAGTCAGGCAAGTTGCTGGATAATAATCATATCAAATTGACTATTCCTACTCCAAAATATTTAAAATATATAATAATTAATTTATTTAAACAATATATCCCATATCCCCTATTAAATAAACCTCCAATTAATAATGTAACGTTTATGGAAGGGACAACTAATGTTTAACATCACTTCGTAAGTGTCTCAAGGGTTCCTGGAGGTTCCTATTCATGAATTCCTCAGGGTTCGTTGTGATGAAGATTCTCAAATAGCAGAAGCCATCTACCACCATCCTCACCTCGCAATCCCTGGTATCTTTGAGGGCGGGCCAATAAGGACATAAAAAATTGGTTTATTCCAATTTATCGTACACCATAAATACTTCCTGAAGTTCGTGAAAATGTACATTATTCTGGCAAGGGAGTGCATTGGTGATGCCATGTACAGCAGAATTTAATCCACATATAATGATATCTGGTCCTCCCAGTCCACCGCCCAATGGAGACCCCGTATAAGGGGGTCCCCCTTACACACACTACAAGAGCGAAATGGATTGGAGATAGGGGGCATCCCTGTCTTGTCCCTCGCCTGAGATCAAATGTTTCTGATAGTCTAGCATTGACCACTACCTGTGCCAGTGGCTTTGTGTACAGAAGACAGACCCATGACCTGAATTAGGGGCCAAGCCCCATGCGCTCTAGGACTGCAAAAAGAAAGCACCATTCAGTAGTGTCGATGGCTATGCAGGCGTCCAAGGAGAGAATGACTACCTCCTCCTGGATGGTGTTTCTACATCCCAATACCCCATGAAGACAACGTAAGTTAAGAGCTGTGTTCCTGTCCGGCATGAAGCCAGATTGGTCTGGCTGTACAAGTTAGGTAAGGTATGGTGCCAGTCAATTCGCAAGTGTTTTGCCAGTATTAAAGCTTCTGCGTTAAGCAGTGAAATTGGTCGGTATGAGGCACACTCCTCCTCTGGTTTGCGGACTGTGACTATTGTCACCAAACGTTGGTCCCTGGGAAGCTCCCCGGCCTCCAAGCTGGCCTGGCACATTTCTATCAGGTGTGGTATTAATTTTGTTGATGCCATTTTATACAGTTCGATTGGGATGCAGTTGGGTTCAACTGCCTTTCCTGACTGCATACTACCTATAGCTGATGTTATTTCTTCTACTGTGTGATCACTCTCGAGCTTTAGTGTCTCTTCTTCAGTGAGTGTGGCGATGCGGATGTCTCTGAAGAATTCGTCTGCTTCTGTTACTGCCATTAGTAATAATGGGGTAACCCAGTGACCCTCAGAACCTGGGTCTTGAAGCTAAACAAAACCAGTAGTTCTGTCAGGAATAGAACAATTTCTTTGCCTCACTGTACTTAAGTCATATTATGTAGCAACATTGGATGTATGGTCCACAAAAACACACAACACTGAATTTAGTACCAAAGGTAATTCTTTAGTATCTACCTTGCCTGTATTAATAAACGGATAACTGGCTGCCCGAAACAAAATAACATAAAAAACACATAAACAGTGAAATGCTTAGTGACTGGTAGTGAGTGGTGCTGACCGTGCTGCACAAGGACGAGAAAGGTGACATATATTCATACATGTAAACAAAACATAAGTTCTTGTGTGGCCATTTTCGAAACCAATATTCACAACCGAATTAAGTTTTTCCTTATTTGCGTTGCGACTTTGCATGGACGGATTGACATAAACAACGTCGACGTTTCGACTCTATGTAGTAGTGCAGACTTAAATGCATCTGTGTCGGATCTTCATCAGGACAGGGGGTGTGTTGGATAGCCTGAAAACACGTGGGAAGCTAAAGTAATGGCCTCAGTAGTTCCTCTTCACGGGGGGTGTCAGCCGACACCCTTGTATGGTTTTCTTTGGGTATGCAAATCTTGCCCAGTAAATGAGAACCTTCTTCACCAGCCGGTGGAATGATTAAGGGTATGTGCTTCTGTAGCGAACACTTCACAATGTTCGTCAGAGATGTCAGCGTCCGTCTCAGCGCCGCGCTGTATAGTTGATGTTTTGACTTAGGTGAAGTTAGTGCAGAGGGTTAATATGCCTGTTGCAAAGAACGTGTACCAAGTAGATTACAGAGTGCATATAATGTAAACAGAGCAGCAGTTACTGGTTTTAAAAGAGACATCCTTCTGTTACTTGCAATTTATAACTTAAATTGCTAATATACAAAAGTGAGCTATTAACTTTCATAGTAGAACTGCATACACATTGCACAGTATACATTAGAACATTGATTAATGTTAATAATTAAAGGGTTAATTTGGCTAGAAATCAATACTTATTATTAAAGAGAAATTCCCAACTATGCATTTTCTTTTTGACTCTGAGTTTGTGCTTTTCCCCACCAAGCACTCTTAAACTATACTGCCTACCAGTATGGATGACATGTGACTTCTATTCTTTTAGTCCTTTGGCTTATGTAACATTTCCTATACACTGATTTACACATGTATGATTGATTGTATCTGTCTAATGTGTGTGTGATGCAAAGTGCTCTGACACCCTAAACTGGTATGAATGGCGCTATAGAACTAATTCAATGCATCTGAGAGAGAGTGGTTATGGAGACTTGGTCACTGTTAAAGGGTGCCAGTGAGAGAATCCGTGGTGGAGGTGGTCATTGGGGGGGGGGCACCAACAAACATTGTCGCCCAGGGTGCCACCAACGTTGAAGCGGTTGATTCCAAGGTGTTTGACACCAAACTCGACATGTTTCTAAGCCGCCGTTTTAAAGTTAGCATTTACAGCGAGGTTATAATGCACTTAAGTATATATGGTTTGACTGCATCACAGACAACCCCGGGTAATAGATTCCGAAGGCTGCAGAGGGGCTCTGCTCATGCAGGAGCACCCTCTCACACAAAACTCAGCACCCTGCCTTTAGGATTGATAAGGCCTGCCATAGGGGTGACTGATAGGTTTATATGTGCAGTGATTAGAATAGATATAGGTAACCTATATCTAAGTCAGGGGTGCATGCACCACCTTACACAGGCTGCAGTAGCAGACTGTGGTGTCAGTTTGTATGGTCTCTCAGGGGTGGCATAATACGTGCTGCAGTCCCTGGGAGGCCTCTGGGGTACCTATGCCTTGGGTACAGGGTGTACCATATACTAGGGACTAATAAGGGTACCCCAGTATCCAATCTGGAGTGTACCTAAAGTACATGCAGTCAATTTAGAGGAGAAAGCAGCTTGACTGGGGTCCTGGATAGCAGGATTCCAGTCAGTCTAAGTCGAAAACAGTGATACATCAGCAAAATGTGGGGGTAACTATAAGAAGCAGATCCTACTCTCCTACAGTCTCTAATAGAATTCATCCAGTCTGGGGCTAGTTGCAGTCTGGGGCTAGTTGGTATCCTATGGATTGTTGCGAGTTTATTCTGTTGAATTTGTGAGGTTGTCTTCAGCGTTTCGTGTGGCGTTCTCTTCAGCCTCTGGTTGTGTTGATGTAGGTGGTTGTCTGTTATACTTTCTCCCGCTCTACCATGATTAATGACTTGGCGCCATCCCTCAAGAAGGTTGCCATATTTACAAGGCAGCTTTAAGCTACGTTAAGTTTCTTAATGATCCTTTGTAAATAAGGCGAAGCCCATATCGCCAAGGGAAATCACGAAAAGAGATATTCCTGTGGCGACAGGGGCTTGTAAATATGCTCCTTTGTGTATTCTCCCCGAACAAACTTGCTCACTAAACAAATAGCTCATCCTCTACCTTCCGTTGTCACTTTCATCATATTCTCCCTGGTTCTCACCTCCTCTCCCCTCCTCTTGAACCACCCTTTTGTACGCGGCCTTCTGTCACTTTTCCCCACTTTTCATCCCTGGTCCTCCTTTTCAACCGCCATTCTGCCACTCCTTTCATAGGCTCCCTGATTCGCCCTTACCCTGTTTGGCTTTTTACAACAAGCCTTACACCCTGCTCCGACTTTCAGCACAAGATCCATGTGTCTCCTTTGTTTCTCCTTTTCTCTACATGCTTTTATTTCCATCACAAATATGCCTCTCTTCTCTTCACCAGCATCTTCATCATGCGCTCCCAATCTCTCCCACCTTCCCGTTTCATGAGTCCAGCCATCCCTCTCATCCACCAGCTTTTCCTTTCATCAAGGAGGCCCTTCGTTTTACTCTCTCCCCAGCTCCTCCTTTCATTTGCAGGCTCCCTGGCTGACGTCGGCTTTCCCTGTTTGTCTTTTCTCAAGAGGCTCCCTGTCTAGTCTGTTCTCCGATCTGCTACTCCTTTTATCACAAAATCCAGTACTCTCTTTTTTTTCTTCTTTTCTCTGCCTCTCTTCTCCTCCTCTGAATCTTCTTTCATTGCAGACTCACTTTATCGCCTCTTCACTTCCTTCTTTCATCACGTGCTCCCTGTCTCGCCTATCCCCCCTTTTATCACAATTCAAGTCTGCCCGCTCATCCACCAGCTATTTCTTTCATCAAGGGTTCCTTCGGTCTGCCTTCCCCCTGCTCCTCCTTTCGTCAAGTTTTCCTGTCGCTTCACTTTATAACCCCCTGGCAAACACACACGTTTATGGTCCCAGAAAGCTATTGTATTATTCATGTTTTATACCAAGAAATGATAAAACTGGCCATGTATATAGGGTGACCAGATTCTCAAAACAAACAAGCATTTACAATGCAATGGTTTTGCCTTTGTTAAAGTTAGAGCTATTGGCATTGCTCTTGACATTATTTTTATTTATGTTTTTTTAACATAAATAAATGGCATTGTCATTTACAATGCCACTAGCTTTATCTATCGCAAATGACACACACAAACACACACAGAGCCCCCCCACACAGAGCCCCCCACACACAGCCACACAGAGCCCCCACACACACAGCCACACAGAGCACCCCACACACACAGCCACACAGAGCCCCCCACACACACAGCCACACAGAGCCCTCCACACACACCAACACAGCACAAGCAGGCAACAGGGGCACACGGAGGCACAAGCAGGCAACAGGGGCACACAGAGGCACAAGCAGGCAACAGGGGCACACAGAGGCACAAGCAGACAACAGGGGCACACAGAGGCACAAGCAGGCAACAGGGGCACACAGAGGCACAAGCAGGCAACAGGGGCACACGCAACAGGGGCACGAAAACGGAGGCACAAGCAGGCAACAGGGGCACACAGAGGCACAAGCAGGCAACAGGGGCACACGGAGGCACAAGCAGGCAACAGGGGCACACGGAGGCACAAGCAGGCAACAGGGGCACACGGAGGCACAAGCAGGCAATAGAGGCACACGGAGGCACAAGCAGGCAACAGGGGCACACGGAAGCACAAGCAGGCAACAGGGGCACGAAAACAGGCACAAGCAGGCAACAGGGGCACGAAAACAGGCACAAGCAGGCAACAGGGGCACGAAAACTGAGGCACAAGCAGGCGACAGGGGCACAAGGAGGCACCAGCAGGCAACAGGGGCACACGGAGGCACAAGCAGGCAACAGGAGCACACGGAGGCACAAGCAGGCAACAGGGGCACACGGAGGCACAAGCAGGCAACAGGGGCACACGGAGGCACAAGCAGGCAACAGGGGCACACAGAGGCACAAGCAGGCAACATGGGCACACGGAGGCACAAGCAGGCAACAGGGTCATGAAAACAAGCACAAGCAGGCAAAAGGGTCACAAGCATGAATTGTAATTTAGACGGGGCTGAAGTGGAGAACGGTCAGTAGGGAAGTAGTGCGGTTGGTGCAGTGGTACCAGGCCGAAAGGTGAGAGGGGCTGTCTGCACCCTAGTTTGGACAGTTTCCACTACCTAACAGGGATTGGTGGGAGGGGGGGCGTACTTCTTGCTTGCTTTAGGGCTGTTACTTCGGGGACGCAGTGCACGCTCCTGCCTGCTGCCGCCGGGACACGACAACAGGCAGGGAGAGGACAGGCTGGGAGAGGGCAGGGAGGAGACAGGCTGGGAGAGGGCAGGCTGGGAAAGGGAGGGGACAAGCTGGGAGAGGGCAGGCTGGGAGAGGGCAGGGAGGGGACAGGCTGGGAGAGGGCAGGTTGGGAGAGGGCAGGCTGGAAGTGGACAGGCTGGGAGAGGACAGGCTGGGAGAGGACAGGCTGGGAAAGGGCAGGCTGGAAGTGGACAGGCTGGGAAAGGGCAGGGAGAGAACAGGCTGGGAGTGGGCAGGCTGCGAGAGGACCGGCTGCGAGAGGACAGGCTGCGAGAGGACAGGCTGGGAAAGGGCAGGGAGGGGACAGGCTGGGAGAGAACAGGCTGGGAGTGCGCAGGCCGGGAGAGGACAGGCTGCGAGAGGACAGGCTGCAAGAGGACAGGCTGCGAGAGGGCAGGCTGCGAGAGGGCAGGTTGCGAGAGGGCAGGCTGCGAGAGGGCAGGCTGCGAGAGGGCAGGCTGTGAGAGGGCAGGCTGTGAGAGGGCAGGCTGTGAGAGGGCAGGCTGTGAGAGGGCAGGCTGTGAGAGGGCAGGCTGGGAGAGGGCAGGCTGGGAGAGGGCAGGCTGGGAGAGGGCAGGCTGGGAGAGGGCAGGCTGGGAGAGGGCAGGCTGGGAGAGGGCAGGCTGGGGGAGTGCAGCAAACAGCTGGCCTGGGAAAACAGCACAGGGATCCTTGAAACCAACGCCCGTACTTCATAACTGTAACCAGTCCCTATAAGACCAGGGAAGCTGTGCTTGGATCCCTGAAACCAGAGGCAGTTCTCTGTGTCTGAAGCCTGTCCGGTAGCTCTAAAAAATATATTCCTTCCATTTTTTCCATTAATGGATCCCACATTTACTCCTGTATGGATTGTTTGGAACTGTAGTCGCATACCGCCTATAACCCACGTACTGTAGATCACCTGCTTGTAACCCTTCCTAGGTTGTATCTCTAATGTGCTCATACGACTGTTTGGGGACTGTTTTCTTGTAAAGTGCTCTGATGCCTCCAGGCCATGTCCACACTATATAAAATCAATGCCAACATTCGTAATGGCCGTAGGAAAGTTCTCAATCTACTGTGGTTGTTGCCTGCCTCAAAAAGTAACTTATAAAAAGGTAAGTTACATCTTTCATTTTTCCAATAACTAAATACTATAAGGATAGTGAAAGCAATCATAACATTCTTCACCGAATGTAATAAATACACCAATGGAATTTTGTTTTTGCAGTTATGCATGTAAAAATCAAACAGTATACTTTCTGAACGTAAATGCAAAAATGTGAGCATAACATGCTCTACTGAAAATGTGTTTGCAAGATTGATAACATTTCAAGAGTCGATCTTATAACACAAAGATAAAGAAAACCAAGAAGCTAAATGTAAAATCTGGCTTCCAACAGTGGAATGCTGCGGGTATGAAAAACAAGGAAGCGGAAAGGGGAATGCCGCGAGAAACGTTTAAGACTAGATCTAAAGATTTTTTTTTTACTGTTCCGGAGGTGGAGAAAACACAATTTTCAACAGCCCACTTGGCTCTGCAACAGTTGCCTTTGAAAAGCAATACGGCGTAATGGGCATGAACGTACCAATCCCGTCCCCTGCAAAAAAAAACAACAGCCTGAGGCGACTGCTAACACAGATGTAGTACAAGGCATTACACGGCAAGGGTGCTGCTGCCGGCAATTATCCTGGTATTTAAACAAATCTCTCTCTCTCTCATCAGGAAAGCGTTTAGTGAAGCAGGTGGAGCGAGACAGGCTGACATGGAGCACAGCTACTTATCTGTCCCCTCCAGCAACTGCACTTTCTGAACCCGAGTCGTGTCAAATTAAACAACTGCACATTGACTTTTAACTTCTATAAACATTATGGCGTGATTGACAACTCTGGGAAGCAGTCGCTGTAATCATCTCGCCTCCTGCTAGGGTAGATGTGGACGTGTATTTTACATCAGCGCCTCATCGGGAGTAGTAAGCGCTATATAAATACAAGTCACTCGCAGCCACTCCAACCCCACATACATATTACATAACGCGCAATTAAAATACATCTACTGCTCCAAGGCAAGTCACGCATGCTCACTCCAGGAAATCACAGGATCAAATCACCACCAAACCTAGTACTAAGAATGTGGAAACTGATGAAAATAAATAGGATGCAGTCAAGTAGTATCTGCCACATTAAACTGCGTTAGAAACTGCACGCTGACTGGTTCGCTGCTGGGCTTTTATCAATGGGAAATTGCAAGGGATCCAAAATAATGCAGCATAACAGCTATTACACCATTGCCACGGGCTGAACTGGGGGGGGGGGTGTCTGGGATCTTCAGCAGGGCCAACGGAAACACGGACCCGGCTGCCCCGCGCCCCACTCCATGCCTCTCACCAGCTTCGGCAACGTCGGCGGGCTGAACTGGGGGGGGGGGGGTCTGGGATCTTCAGCAGGGCCAACGGAAACACGGACCCGGCTGCCCCGCGCCCCACTCCATGCCTCTCACCAGCTTCGGCAACATACACGGGAAACATACGGACCAATACATTCCCACTTGGGGACTGACTGACTGCCTGCCTCTATACCGGCCATCGCACAGGAGCAGGAAGGCGGGTGCCCTCAATCCCGGACCAGATTCGGGGGCGTTCCCGAGAAGAGGCTTTCGGCTGACGTAGCCAAAAGCCAAAAATTCTCGGGAACGCCCCCGAATCTGGTCCGAGATTGACGGACGGAGCCCTCTCCCAATGGCTAGCCTCCATTTATGGAGCTAGCCAATGGGAGGAGGGGGCGTATACCCGACCCACACACACAACTCAAAAGGTTTTTTGGCGCATGCGCACTACGTGCGCATCGCCAGTCAAAACCCTAAAAACGGGGACAGGTCATAGACATAGAAGTAGGACTACTGTTTGCAGTAACCATCAACATAAAAGTAGGACTATTTGACAGCTGTCATAGCCATAGAAAAAGGACTACAATGACAGCTCCCTCCACAGACCGAGATAAAGCATTACAGACAACAAATCCGAGGTCTTTTATTGGCACCTCTCTCCTTTACACAGCAGAATTAGTACTTTTTATTACATTTACACTTTTAAGGACTATAGCATATATTTGCCAAAAATCAATAAAACATCACAGGCTAGCAAACGCCAGATTTACTAGCTTTATCAATGCTCGTTTCTATAGCTGCGCATCAGCACCACGTAAAGTACAACTCACTAATTTTGCTTAGTTGCTCATGACAGAAAAGCATGGGAGGTAAACTGCGGAATGCTAAATTGCCGAAGGGTAGCCATGGATTAATGTAAGAAAAACACTTCTCTCCAGGTAATACTGCCTTAGAGTCTTAAGGGTCGCAAAGGCTGGCCGACCACACAGTCCTCCCACATTTGCATGGTCACTGCTGGGATGTCATGTTACCTTACTGGGGTATGTATAGTGCACTCTAGCCATTGGTATCATCTCATATCACAATAGTGTGAAGACCTGAGCAAAAAGCTCGAGCAGCGCTGCTCGTCTCTTCCACAGGCGTTAATACTGCTCCTTGAAGTCCTTTCCAGCTAAACAGTTTGCCGTGATCTGAAAGGTCAGTCAAAAGGTCAAGTCATAGCTTTGATATGGAGAACACAGAGCATGCATCAATTGGTTATGAATAAAACAATGAGCAATACATTAATCCTTGCACAGTATGCATAAGGGCTACTGAAAAGTTTGTATGGCTATGAATACAAGCTACAGGATGAAGAAATATTGTTTTATCCAAAGTTGAAACTTTTGGTAAGACACATGGGATAGGCAACTGAAGATCTTTTGGATTGCCACCTGGACAGTTTGCTTGCTCGTGAAATTGATAAACTGCTGATGCAAGCAATAGATGCACAACTTCCATGTGCAACTGACGAGCTAATAATTGCAGATCTTTGGCTAAGTGAAATTTAATGGCTTTGGGAATGTGCAATATCTAGGCTTCTGATACAACTAAAAGACCACTAACGCAAGCAAAGGGAATGATATGGGAATGTACAATCTATATGTTCTTAGTATATGAAACAGATAAGCTATTGCCACATATCCACTTTTTGTAAATATGTTTAAATAATGACACAATAGGGGACATTTTTTACAATCTGAAAAACATGTTGGAAACAATGAGCAGTTTTAATAGCCAAGGCAGGTTTAACCTGAAGTAAAGTAAAGAAGGGAGGCCTCCTCTATAATACAATAGGGGACAAGGAGTCTAAGTAGGAGGAACAGAAAGGGTCCCACAACCAATCAACTTGTAAGAGCCCAAGTGTAGTTCACATATCCCTCAAAATACCAGGTCGAGGATTTTGATAAAGTAACACACAGGTATGCTACAGGAATTTTTATCTTTTTAAGCTACCCATATGAGGACTTTATGTCTTCATACCACAAGACCCAAGTGTATAGTCATATATACCAAATGCCTTTAGAAATGTACCACATAGAATCTACCTGTGACCATCAAAAAAACTTTTACTGTGTGTAAAACATGTGCCCAAGAAACAGCAATAAAATGTTTAGTAATAAAGAGAGAGAAGATGCCGACTTCCATAAAATAATGGCATGTTTCTAACTGCAATGTTCTCTTATAGAATTGTTTGTCCTGAAGAAGGTGTTATCACCGATTCACCAAAACGCTGCGTCGACTACTACAACAACTGTGACATTTGTGATGAATTGTTTTCAATAAATTGTGATTTTTATCGTTTTTAAGCATATGTGTCTTTGGGCACGTTTATTGTATAAATTGTTTGATTTTATCTTTGAATTGTAATAAATTGTATACTTTTATAATACACACACTATCGATGGTTCGTGTTTTGCTTAACATTTGTTTATGTTAACATGGTACATATTTCAAGCTAGACCTGGTATTTTGAGGGATATGTGAACTACACTTGGGCTCTTACAAGTTTAACCTGAAGCCACTGAATGAAGGCCTCAAATGGTGACTCAGCCTTTTACCTGATCACCAGTGTTCCGTTTCCCAGGATTTCTGTTCTGATCTTGGAACTGGTAGAAATGAATGGTTGGAGCTTGAGAAGGAAGTTGGGGACGTCATCACCACATGTGTTATCGGACACTCATCCTAACATTCAGAAATACTTTAAAGTTTATGTTTCGTGTACTTCTAGGTGGGACATCTGGGGGAGCAGCAAACATATAGCCTCTACAGATCACAGAAGTTCAGAAAGTTCATAAACTGGGTTTACTCCTTAATATCACTATTTCCTCCTCTAGCGAAGATTCAGTTTTGATGATATGCAATTGTTCAAATATGGCTGGTAGAATGACGTAGGTGGCGCAGCGTGTAAAAAGAGAGAGGAAATCCCAAGAGAAAATGTCTCTCTTCAAAGGATTTCCCTATCTGCTACAGCACTCACCTCAGTGCAGAGAGAGCATGCACTCGCATGCTGAACCGGAATAATGAAAAACAGGGACATTTCTGTGTTTAACCCGGACACTGTTTGAAAACAGGGACATTTGAGTCACTCGGAGAAAAGTGTCTGGACACGGGGACACTTCTCCTAAAACGGGGACCGGCCTTGGAAAACGGGGACATCTGGTCACCCTACGTGTACAATTTTACATTTTAACAAGTGAGTTTATGCTTTAGAAGAACAGTGGGGGGGCGTGTCCATGGGAGCAATGGAGTAGGACATGTCTCCTTCGCGCTCCGTCCTCCTGGAGTCCGCGTGCTGCATCTGAAAGCACCGGAGTGTCTGTGGCTGACTCATGGACCCATGAAGCCTGCCAGAGCCTGGCTGGTGAGTGTAGTGCACCGGCTGGCCTGATCTGCTGCATTCTGTACCGCTGGAGGGCTGAGGCTGGTGGTAGCGGCCAGGGGCTGCCATTTTGACTCCATAATTTGCACGCGCCTGTTGCCTCCAACGGTACAGGAACATTCAGCTCCTCCCGACTGGCACTTTGGGGGTGAGTCCGTTCCCTTCCGGGGGCCCCCGGCTGCTAAGGTTGTCTGGGGCTGCTCCCTGCACGGCGACGACCACAGACGGCAGAGTGGGACGACGGCTGCATTGGCCTGGGCCTGATGCAGACTGGGCCTGGCTGCCTCCGCCACCTACAGAGCACAGCCCAGGACGTCCCCTGCCTCCACACAGAATTTCGGAGCTGGCCAGAGGAGGGGACAACACCGCATGGCCCATTGACCTGCACGGGCAACCTGGGCCAGAAGAGACTGACACGGCCCATCAGCATATAGAGGTCTCCATAGTAGCAGGCCAGAGAAACGGAGGCGGGCTCGCCACCTCCTGGTAAGCGGGCAGTGCTGGCTGAAAGTTGGGACGCTATGTGGTGGGACCACCCTTGGCATGCATGCCGGACATTCGGAAGACCTTGGACTGTCGGTGGAGGCCTGGGAGGGGCAGGTAGAGCGTCAGTGACACGGATGGTGAGTGAGGCATTGCCCTGGGGGTGTGATCCCCGGCTGGGACTGGCAACAGGAATGCAGTTGGGGATGCACGTCTCTGATGGGTTCTAGCTGATACTGACTCCGGCTACCCTGGGTGGCCCCTACCCACCAATATTGGCCTGCTTACCGGTGAGGTGACCTGTAGCGCCACGCGTCCCGTTGGATCTGGTTGGACCCTCCTCCCACCCCAGTGGTCCTGTTTGGATCCGAGGGGAATCAGCTGGCGTGGAACTGTTGACTGCTGAGCTGAGCTGAACTGAAGGTGGGCTTCTCAAAGTGAACCTGGGACACCCCTGCTTGCAATGCCCCGCTCCAAGGCTTCTAAGGACACCTCAGTAATGTCCCTCTGGGGTAAAGCTCCACAACTGGAGGTGACATCACGTCCCTCAACGCCACCAGGGGTACCTGCAGGGGGAGAGCTCTCATCCCCAATCCCCCAAGGGTATATGGACCGCTATCTCCAGAAGATATGATCCGATATCTCTTCTCTCAGAGACGACCTCAAAGCAGGTCTCTGGGACATTCGAAAAGAGGTGTCAGAAATTGGTGACAGGGTGGATGACCTGGAACGGACTGTCGATGCGAAGGCTGAGGACCAGGAGATGCTATGGTGCTGCCTCAATGTGCTAGAAGACCAGCATATCAAGCTGCAGACCAAACAGGAGGACTTAGAAAATCAAAGCCGCCATACTAACATCCGCATCCGGGGTGTTCCACAGGGAGTGGAGAGGTCAGACATTATGGCCTTTATGGCGGAGCTCCAACAGGCTGTCCGGGAGATGATGACACATCACCTCCTGCCTTAGACCGGGCACATTGAGTGTCTCTGAGAGCGGAGAGAGCTGACAGTGGACCTGATATCCTTACCAGGGTACACTTTTTCACTGAAAAAGAGGCAATCATGCAAGTTGCTAGGAACAAGGCTGAGCTCACTTTTCAGAGCCACACAATCCAGCTCTACCAAGACCTCTCCCCAGTTACACTCCGGAAGCGCTGTGACTTCAAGCCTGTTAGAGACAAGCTATGTGCCCAAGGAATACGGTACCAGTGGGGCCCCCCGTGCGCTCTACTATTCCGATGGGAGGGCAAACACCGCTCACTACATTAGTTGGCAGAGGCTAGGGTGCTGATGGGGCTGCCAGAGGAACCTTCGAACTAGTGGTGGCCCCCCCCCACTGGGGCACGATCTCGAACCCAAATGGGCTACTGTCCCCTAGCGCCGTGCCGGCAAACAGCAAGCTGACCACTCCTCTCAAGATGCCAAACAGAACATAATTAATCACCTCAGAGCACTTGGCAGAGAGACCTCTCTTATCACTCCACCGCTGGCCCAATATGATCACACGTAACCCAAAGGCAGATACAAACTGGCCTCTTAGCGGGCCCTTCCTGTTCTGCTCCGGCGTCGCTGAAGTTGGGCTCCGTGGGACCAAGGGAGCTCTGAATATGAAATCTTACTGTTTTCTTTGAACGGCTGATGGTCGGCCCCCAGGGACTTATTCTTCCAGAGGGTGACTCCTCTAGCAAGATTTAAGCACATCGGCGCCAGTCTCCCCCAGTAGAAGAAGTCAGAATTAGACCCAGTTGGTCTTTTTGTGGCACCTGTTCTTCTTTGTTTTGTCTTGCAGGTCGGACTTTATGTAGCGCAGACATGGTGTGGAGACTCTGGCGGCTGCATGGGGTGAGGGGTAGGACTGCGGGACATTTCAAGTTTCAAGTTTAGCTTTATTCGATTTTAACAGCAGATAAAAATCATAAAAGCAGCAATAGATACATACATACAGTATTTCATAATCAATAAATAGGTCCTGAATTTAAAACATTAAGAAGAGATTAAATTAGTGCATTATCGAACCATAGCATTTACATAGTACAATTAGCAGCCATCACAATTCTTTTCCTCAGGATACTCTTGAAGACACCAATCATAATTATAATGCAATGCATTTGCCATTCTCCAATTGCTGTAAGCTTAGATAAACTGGTCTACATTGCCGCCAGGAACCGTTTTTCAAATATTGCCTCATCCATGTCTTACGTTCCTTCTCATAATATTTCCAGAATAAAATAACATGGAACGTGGATTGTTGTGATAAATTATCGCAAGGGCATGTCCCAAGGCTCCTGGACCAATTGTTTTTTGTGGGAAAAGTTACCAAGTAATTAAATAAATCAAACCTAAACCTAGTTAAAATAAAGCATTCAAAGCCCACAATACACAATGATAGGTACGGTTGAATAGTGTAACACACCAGAGACAGCTGGTGTTTACTGACGGTTTGTTTAGTAAGTTCAACCAAACACCTTAATATTTCATAGTGGTACATGCACAGACCTTTAAGTTCTTTCCTACTCAGACCACCTAATAATTCAGGATTATTATATAGTTCTGGCCTATGCAGGTCAATAAATGTCTTCCTAACATACTGAAGCCAAGGAATATGTTTGGCGTTGTCCAATACCATTACATTCTTTAAGATTTCTCTACTAAGTGACAACGCGTCTTCGGTCCAGACTCTCTGCCAGAGTAAGATTGGTTGTACTTTTTTTTTTTTTTAAAAGACCTTTATTTTTGATATCGCCAACCGTCAGCATAAAGTGACATTGCATTTCAACTGCACAGTTTACAACACTTCGTGAAGGCCCGGTGGGCAATTCTGTAGAGCGTTATACACAGCCTGAGTGCCGGCATCCCGGAGGCCCGGCGGCGCAAGGTGATGGAGCAAATCAATATACGCCAGTCTTATCGTACCCTGAAAGGCTTCAGCTGAGCAATGGGACAGTCGGCAATCATACAATTCAAGTGTAGTAGTGCGGTCTTGCAACAACAAGAAAGGGGAAGGAAAGAAAGGGAAAAACCAGAAAGAAACTACCCCTAAACAACCCCAAGGCCCTCCCCGTTTGCTATCGAGTACATTGATGGGAGTCTCTGTTATTCATCCTATGTGAATGATGTCGTCTGTGTCCTAAGTGTGTGTTGCACCCACCCCCCCACCCGAGCCGTCTTCTAGTTCTTATCGCACCCAACCCACCCTCCCCGTGTACCATCTGCGCCCTCCCATGTCCCACTTCCTACAAGAAAAGCTTCAGTGCTCCCCCTGCGGCGGTTGTCCTAGTTCTAAATCATTCTCCAACTCCTCAGCCTGTAGTTCGTCTACCTCCGACGAGTCAGTGTCGTCCCCCTCCCCCTTTAGTAGGTGTTCCTTGTAGAGGTCCCAGAAGGATTTCGGCCTGCTCTTGGGCGGCAGCAGCTCGCTCTACAATTCCGTTTGGGTGCAGCAGTATTGGAGGTCCCTAAGCCATCTCGTTTTGGTGGGGAGTGGCCCGCGCATCCAGCACGTTGCCACGACCCTTCTGGCCAACAGCAACGCTACATCCACTATCCTGCGCAACGAAGGGGCCAGCGGTTTGGAGAAGCCCAGCAGTGCGAGCGCTGGGGATCTCTGCAGTGGCTCCCCCAAAATCCTGCCCAGCTCCGCAAAGACCTCCTCCCAGAAGGAGCTCACCCAGGCCAAATGAAAGAAATCAGCGATCCGGGCCCGACAGCGTTCACACTCCGAGGAGCCACGTAAGCCATAGCGGTGTAGTCGCTCAGGGGTATAATATACCCTCTGCAGAAATTTAAAGTGCACTAAACGGTGCCTGCCATTAAGAGAAACTTTACGGGTGTTGGCGCAGCAGTAGCGCCACATAGCGTCATCGATGGGGGCTTGAAGATCCGTTTCCCACGCCGCTCTAGGAGCAGAGTCAGGTAATGTTTGGTGCGAGGTTCCTAGCTTGTTGACCATAGAGACCAGTTTTGTAGGAGTTTTAGTCTTAATAATATACGTCAATTCAGGGACCTCCTCAGGCTCCTGTAGCGAGGGGCCCAGTATTTCTCGGCAGGCTGATCGGATCCTGTGATACTGGAACCTTTGCAGCAGCGAGGGAGCCGGGGTGATAGGGGGGAGTTGTTCCCAGGTTTTCAGGGTACCGTCCAAGAACAAGTCCTCCATATTCTGTACGCCAAGGGCTTTTAGGGCCTCTGTTACCCCTTTCTCATTGAGCGGGTCAAGCCATAGGGCCCAGGCCACCGGCATCTGTGGGGAGTACATCAAGTCACATCCCCGCTCTCTCATCAGCGCGTGCCATGCATGGTTGGTCGCCTTTAGCGAGTCCAACTGTCCGACCGCTCGGTCCGATGGGAGACAGATCGTGGCCGGCAGGGGGAGTGGGTCAGCGAACAGCCGCTCTAGGATGAGATGTGGTGTACGTGCATCTCCATGGATCCATGAGTGTAAGTGTATCGCCTGTGCCACTCGATAGTAGCGCTCCAAGTCTGGCGCCCCCAGTCCCCCCATTTCGCATGGGAGTGTCAGTGTCGCCCACTTGACTCGAGGTTGTTTCCCGCCCCAGGCGAGCCTGACTAAAACCTGTGTTAATCGCTTAAAGAAGACCCTCGACAGTACAACCGGAATGTTAACAAAGAGGAAGAGGAACCGGGGAAGCACTATCATCTTCATGAGGGCAATCCTGCCCAACAAGGAGAGGGGGAGTCTGATCCAGACATCCACATCATCCACCAGTCTGTTGAACGCGACCCCGTAGTTGTCTCGGATCAGGATCTCAGGATCCGTGTGTAGGCGGATGCCTAGGTATCGTACCGAGTCGTAAGTCCACTGTAGGGGATATTCCATCTCGAAAGGCCTCGTGACTGGGGTCAGGGGGAAAGCAATGGACTTGTCCCAGTTCACTTTGAGTCCAGAAAGCGCTCCAAATCGGACCACTTCCCTGAGAATCGAGGTCAAATTGGTTTCTGGGTCCCGGACATACAGTAAGGTGTCATCTGCATATGTCGAGATGCCAATCTTGTAGGTGGGGAAACTGACACCTTCCAGGCTATGGTATTCCCGCATGGCACATGCTAGTGGTTCCGCCACCAGCGCATACAGCAGTGGTGACAGGGGGCATCCCTGTCGGGTTCCCCTACTGATGTGTATCGGGTCTGAAACCCTGTCACCCAGGCGCAGACGGGCCGAGGGGTGGTGATAAAGTGCCCCTATCCTCTGCAAGAACGGTTCTCCCAGTCCCAATTTTCGCAACACTCTGATCATGAACGGCCATTCGACGGAGTCGAACGCCTTTTCCATATCCAGGAAAATCGCCAACGCGGGATTCTCCTGTTTAACATGCTGTATCGTACCCAGTACCGTGCGGATGTTATAAGTCAGGTTCCGGCTAGGCACGAAACCAGATTGCTCCGGTGCCACCAGGTCCGGGACCAGTAGAGCCAGCCTGTTGGCTAGCACCTTTGCATACAATTTCGCGTCTACGTTCAACAAGCTGAGCGGCCTGTACGATCCACAGAGATCCGGAGATTTCCCCGGTTTCGGGATCGTAACCAGCAAGGCTTCCCGCATGGAGGGTGGCATCTCTCCATCTTCGCAGATGGTGTCAAAGAGGGCGATCAGGTGCGGGAGCAGGAGGTCTTTAAATGCTTTGTAAAAGCCTACCGTGAGACCGTCAGAGCCTGGGGCGCTCCCCGACCGCATGCTTCCCAGTGCATCTAAAATCTCGTCTTCGTGGAATGGGGCCATAAGAAATTCCCTGTCTGAGTTCTTGAGGAACGGCATTGAGATATAGTCCAGGTAATCGTCAATTTCCGTTTCCGCACCCCCCGCCTTGGAACGATAGAGTTCCGTGTAATAGCGCCGGAACGTCTCCAGTATCTGGTCTTCCTCAACTACCCTGTCGCCCTCCGGGGTCTGCAGTTCTTCTATCACTAAGGGTCTCCGGGAGCCCTTGACCATGCGGGCCAGCAATGCCCCCGGCCTCTCTCCCTCCCCGTATGCTCGGGCAGTGGCGTACTTGCCCATGTAAAGGACTTCTCTGTCCGCGAGCTCGTTGTATTCCGCCAGCAGGGGCGGGAGCGCCTGTCCTGCGTCGCCTCCAGAATCCGCCAGTTGTCAAATCAAATCAAATCAAATGAGACTTTATTTCGGTTAATATTTCAAACCATAAAAAGTACATACATTGATTACATTTTCAACTTGCGCATCAATACAATATTAAAAAACATTATACACAAATATCATTAAAAATCATCATGATTGTTAGTTAGCAAAAAGTGTCCTTCTGGTCCTGACATAGTGCAGTATTGCTTAAAAAAAGATCATTGGTCTAAGCAAGTTCTTATTCTCAGTGCAAGTTTTAAAAACGACAAAATATGGAGTACACAATCCTGGTGCAGGAGCTGCAAATAAATAAGGGCAGGTCTAATTTGTTTAAAATCCAATGTTCTCAGCAAATCAACAAGAAAGTAGCGTCTGGGATAATCATAAAACCTGCATAAAAATATAAAATGTAGCATATCCTGAGGAGACTTCCCGTCGCAGCCACAGGAAGCTACATGTTTGCTAAAAATGTCTGATTTGGGTCTTATTAAGAGCTGCTGAAAAGTGTTAAATCTGAACCTAGTCAGCAAGAACTTTTCATGTGAGCTAAAGGCGCAAGCCAGATAGGGCTCCATTCCACCACACGACTTTAGCATGATAAACTTTCTGACACTCGGTTTCAGCACTTCCACACTTTCTCTGTCCGCCAATTTAAACTTGAGATAGGCTCTTTTAACCGCTGTTATGTCCCCCTTCACAATGCCACTCGGATGGGAGAACAGTTTGGGGAACCCCAGCATATCAAAGCAAGATTTCAAGTATTTTAGCCAGGGGATGCGCATACAGCTATCCTGAGATGTTACATCCCGTACAATCTGGTGAGTGAGTGGTATCTCCTTGTTAAGCCACAGCGAAACCCAGCAGATCAGTGGCTTCAGTGCTAGGTTATCGCATAAAAACGGTGTCCCTAGCTCCTCATGCACAACAAAGTTCGGGGTACTCGCAGGGACACATAGTAACCGTTTAAAGAAGGTGTTTTCGATAACCTGTAATTGAGTATTGCACACATACCCCCACAGTTCACTGCCGTATACCGCCATGGCTACAGACTTGGCATTATATAACTTAATCATTGCAGTTATTGGTTTCTTTCCTATCTTTTTCGCAAGATTAAGGATGGTTCCATTAACCCTCAACATATCATTCTTCTTCTTCACCAGATGAGGGGCCCAACTTAGCTTCGAGTCAAATAGCACACCCAGATAGGAAAAAGTCTCTGTGACCGGAATGGGACTATCATCAAGCTTGAATACAAAGTTCTTTCTTGGGCGTTGGCCAACCTGCATTATATAGGACTTGGAATTATTGACCATTAGGTCTCTATCAGACATGAAAACGTTAAAAGCAGTTAAAAGTGCCTGGAGCCCCTTCTCCGTGCGCGAGATTAAAACCGCGTCATCCGCGTATAACAGCACGGGGATGCCCCTTCTGCCTACTCTGGGGCAGTCAGCCTGTATAGATTGTAGAGCTGCATCCAAATCGTTAATATAAAAATTAAAAAGAAAAGGGGCAAGAATACATCCCTGACGTACTCCTTTATTTATCATAAACTTATCAGTGGTGTCCCCATTAGATGAATATCTTACATTGGCACTAGTTTGATGGTGCATATCCACCAGGAAGTTGACAATCCCAATGTCGACTCCCCTCGCCCTCATGTACTGCCACAGCCTCCCCCTGTTAACACAGTCGAAGGCTGACGACAGGTCCATGAAGGCGAGGTGGATCGTACCCTTCTGGGCCACCGTGTATTTGCTGAGTATGAGGAATAAATTAAGACACTGAGCTATCGTGGATCTGCCCTCACAGAATCCATATTGAGATATGGACATGACATTATTTGCGGTTGCCCAACTAGTGATTCTCCTCAACAAAACTCTCCCGATAACTTTAACCTTTGAATCAATTAGGGAGATTGGACGGTAGCACAATGGGCTACCCCTGTCTCCCTTTTTGAAAACCGGGACAATGGTTGACACCCCCCAGGTCACTGGACATCCTACCACTGTGGCAGCATTAAAAACCGCCAGCAAGATAGGAACCCAGAAGTGTGGTCTGGACTTAAATAAATCAGGGGGGATGCCATCTGGGCCGGGGGCTTTGTTTGAAGTTAAACCTTCTATGGCTTCAAACACTTCGCCGTACTCAAATCTGAGTACTCCTTTAGATTCCCTAGGATGGCTCACACCAGTGCCAGGGTCGGCTGAAAAGTACAGTGATTCAAAGTGACGAAACCAATCCTCTTTCATTATACAGCACTCCAGCCCATCCCCCGGTTGTTCCGACAGGAATGGTTTTTTTACTAACTGCCAGAATTTCGTGCTACTATTTAGGGTCTCGGGGTCCAAAAGCTCATTCCAGGCCTCCACACGCAAAGTCTCCTTATGTGTTTTAAGCGAGGACTTATATACTTTGCGGCAGAGTCGGATTTTCTCCTGGTTCCGCGGTACATCTGCCAGTGCTGCCTTCAGGTTACGGGCAGCTTTTGAACACTCTTGGTTAAACCACCTTGGGCCGCATTTCTCTAAGTTTCCCTTAGATGGTTTCGTGAGTAACCCTGACACTTTCCCCGCCAGAGCTTGAAAGGCATTAAGCACCCCCACCGGATCTGTCCCTGTACAATTAACAATTTCATCTGCACAGGATTCCTCTATATTTTTATACAGAAGGTCTGGGGTAATAGTTGACCACTTTAAGCGCCGCCTCCCGTCAGTCGTTGTCAGATTGCTTGCAAGGCGTGAGGGCATGACATCTGAGAGGCCAAAACCCCTGAGACAAACCACAAGGGGGTTGTGATCACTGAACTCACTATTAGTAATATCAAAGGATTCTAAGAAAGGCAACAGAGCTTCAGAAAATAGCATGTGGTCAATAAAGGTGCCTCTACCATGCCCTTTAAAAGTCGGAGTGTCAAAGCTTTTACCGGGATCTCTAATTTCCATGCCCATTGTTAAAACTAAGTCATTCATCATGGAATTGCAAAATTCACCCTCTGCTGTATGTGCAAAATGTAGCCCATCTGCTCTATCGCAGTTTAAATCCCGTATACACTTCCTGAGGGGATCGCCACAGAGGTGCACATTGAAATCTCCCATGACCATTAGATTAAGGCTGTGTTTCTTCATGGAGGCATTAATATATTCTTCTAGTACAATTAGTTCATTAAATGCTAAGGTGGTATTAGTAGCATTGTAAAAATTGACCAGTCCAACCCTATTGCTTTTGGCAGATAAAACAATACCCTGGGCACATGAACGTTGTACATTGATGGTGAGGATACTCGAAGTTATCAAAACAGAGACAAATATCACCAATCCTCCCTTTGGTCTTCCTCTATTAGATGGAGTTGCTGGCACAGAGAACGCTTTTTAACCTTCTAAGAACATTTCACACTCGACATCCCAAGTCTCTTGGAGGCAGATAACCTTAAATTGTTTAATAAAAGAAACCCATTTTTCATCTGCCATTTTGGTTGCTAGACCCGCAACGTTCCAAGACACAATATTCACACATTTATTGGGCTCCTGTGGGTTGGTAGAGTCAATATTGCATGTTAGATCAGCTACAATTAATCCATCCTTACCCACAGGTACTTTATGTCAGTCACACATATCAAGACCGGACAGGAGTTCATATCTGTTATGTGTGTTGACGTTATAGGCCATCTGGCATTGCCCACCGAGATCAAGTCTGTTCCCTGGGTTAGTTGGAAAACCTAGCCCGCCAGAATTAACTACATTATATGTAAATTGCATCCCATTATTCCCAGTGTTCGGGGTCTGAGTATCAAACCGAGGTGTTGGCCTGCTCAGTTGTGGGGGTGCCGTACAAAGGTGAGCATAAAAGTAGCCCAGTGGACGAACACAGATACTACCCTCATTGTATACCAGGGATGCAGCTCTCAAGAGTACTGTTGCCACATGTTGGGGGTGTCTGAAATTAGCCACAATGCAATCCCCATTGCCCACTTTGTTAGAGGGCCCTACCCAGTTTACCCTTCTAACTAGCGTTATCTGATCTGAATACCCGACGGGAAAACCGCAGTTCTTATTTAGCCATGAGACTGTCTTGTTTTTTAGAGAGTCATGTGACTCGCCATATGGAGATGCCGGATGGGTGCCAACTGCAGGGACATTTGTTAAGACCACCACAAAAGGCGCACAATCCGGAGGAAGATTTAGATAGCCATTTCTTCTATCAGGTCTAGGGTCTATCTTGTTACCTGTAGTTGGAAGTGAGCCTACACGTGGCTGCGGGTTTCCTGCTTTAGATTGGGGGAGACTGACAGGTGGTGGCCGCTGGGGTCTATTCCCTAGTGTACTCTGTGCTCCTGCCGAATTGACTGCTGCTGGCACATTTTTCCCCTGTTCAGCTTGGGTGGACCTTATTTCTTTTAGTATAGTGCTAGTATCTCCAGCGGCCTTTTGCTGCGCGGAGACAAGCCCCCCAAGCCTGTCTACTTCTTTTACAAGGGAATCGATTTTTTCCACTAGTGGTTTGAGAGCCTCCTCTATCTTCATCCCCAGGCTGGTCTCCATAATTGAAATTAAGGCAGTAAACTGCTCATTAGTAATGTTAACACTGGCATTCTGCTTGGGGGGCCCTGAATCAGCTCCCGTGAACACAAAGGGATTGTTAGCTGCTGCCCAGATGTTATCAGTAGTATGGCTAGGGTTTGCTACCGCTAAATTGCTAGTTGGTTGTCCCCCTTTACGTAATGCCGTCTTTCTGCACTGCCTTAATGGCCTCTTCTTGGTGGTTCCCCCCTCGCTCGCTTCACTATTTATATCGAGTTGCTCCCTCTCTCCTGAATGTACCATTGCCACAACATTTACAGAGTTGGGTGTTAATGTCAGCATACATGTTGGTGGGCTGGCTGGTAGCGGGTCGGGTGCCCTCAGAGAGGGCATTTCCGAGTTGGACAAACTAGCCCCGTTAGTAGCCTCAGTGTCTTGTGCAACAATCAGGGGATCATCCTGTGTACATACTGTGGTATCTCCTTTCCCTAATGAGGCACGCCGATCGCTATTTATCTGGGCGACCTTTTTTACCATATAGTTATCAATGGCATTCTGTCCCAGTGGCATGTTGCCTACTTTAGCCTTAGACATTGAACTTATAGAAAAAACACACACTATAAAAAGATAAACAGTGCAAATGCAGAACCATACAAATTGTAGGCACAATGTTAAAAATGTCTCAGTTGCTACTAGGAATCGACACACAAAAGGGGCCTACCCTAGTCCGAGCGGCGCTTCTGGCCCAGACCAGACTCCTCAGGCCTCTGAGGACCACAGAGGGCCCGCCCTTTGCCCGGGCTTAGCCCCGGGCGCTCCCGTGGGCGCGACTCGCGGGGCGAGAGGGCGTGGGGATCTTTGTACCGCCTCCTGTCGCTCAGCACCCGTCACGGTGCGCCGCCACTCCGGAGGCTTCTGGGGAATGTAGTGCCGTTGCCCTCACGGCTGCCCGATGGCGTGAAGCAGCCCGGGTTCGAGCTAGGAAGTCTCTCGGCGCTTCCTGTCTGCCAGAATCCCTCGAGCCGCACCACCGTTTCCCTCACGGCTGCCCGATGGCGTGGTAGCAGCTCCGCTGTAGCCCCCGCAGTGCTCGCTGCCGCGGGGATCTTTGTACCGCCTCCTGTCGCTCAGCACCCGTCACGGTGCGCCGCCACTCCCGAGGCTTCTGGGGAATGTAGTGCCGTTGCCCTCACGGCTGCCCGATGGCGTGAAGCAGCCCGGGTTCGAGCTAGGAAGTCTCTTGGCGCTTCCTGTCTGCCAGAATCCCTCGAGCCGCACCACCGTTTCCCTCACGGCTGCCCGATGGCGTGGTAGCAGCTCCGCTGTAGCCCCCGCAGTGCTCGCTGCCGCGGGGATCTTTGTACCGCCTCCTGTCGCTCAGCACCCGTCACGGTGCGCCGCCACTCCCGAGGCTTCTGGGGAATGTAGTGCCGTTGCCCTCACGGCTGCCCGATGGCGTGAAGCAGCCCGGGTTCGAGCTAGGAAGTCTCTCGGCGCTTCCTGTCTGCCAGAGTCCCTCGAGCCGCACCACCGTTTCCCTCACGGCTGCCCGATGGCGTGGTAGCAGCTCCGCTGTAGCCCCCGCAGTGCTCGCTGCCGCGGGGATCTTTGTACCGCCTCCTGTCGCTCAGCACCCGTCACGGTGCGCCGCCACTCCCGAGGCTTCTGGGGAATGTAGTGCCGTTGCCCTCACGGCTGCCCGATGGCGTGAAGCAGCCCGGGTTCGAGCTAGGAAGTCTCTCGGCGCTTCCTGTCTGCCAGAATCCCTCGAGCCGCACCACCGTTTCCCTCACGGCTGCCCGATGGCGTGGTAGCAGTTGTCGTTTCTCTAAGGCCGCCAGCTTGTTTTCTAAGTCGGAGAGGTCCCTCCTAATGGAGCGCAGGACGCTGGAGTGTTTGGACATGGCCATTCCTCTAATATACACTTTGAAGGCTTCCCATATAGTGAAGAAGCTATCAACCGAATTAATATTGGTGGCGAAGTAGCGTTCTATGTCTTCCGCCATCTCCCCGCGGAAGGCGTCGTCTAGCAGAGCATAGGGCGGTAAACGCCAAGTGTAAGGCGGGATCCCCTTCCTGGCGGTGGAAAGACTGATCAGGACTGGGGAATGGTCCGATAGTGTGCGCGGGAGAACCGTACACGAGCTGATGCCGCCAAGCACTGAAGAGGAGGCTAGCCAGTAGTCTATTCTAGTGTGTATGTTGTGATAGGCCGAGTAATGCGTGAATCCGCCCTGCATGGGGTGTTTGTCCCGCCACACATCCACTAGGTCCAGCTTTGTCATCTCCGCTCTCATATAGACAGCAGATGCCACTGGCCTTCGAGCAGGGCCCGCGGAGCGATCCCTGTCAGGTTCAAATACAAAGTTGAAGTCCCCCCCCCATAGCATTTTGGAGTGTGTGTGTGCCCTACATGTGGCCGACAGGGCCGCATAAAACTCCGGATTATCATGATTGGGACCATAAACGTTCACTAATAGCAGATCTAGCCCCCTCTCCGCGCACCTAGCAACCACATATCTACCCTCTGTGTCCACATGTATCGGGGTCAGTTTCAATCTCGAGGAGGGGTTAGCCCAGGTAATCACGCCACGCGCGTGAGTGGTGAAGCCCGCTGCCACTATATTTCCCGCCAACCCTCTAGTCTGCAACATCTTACTATGAACAGGTAGGTGTGTTTCTTGCAGCAGGGCTACATCCACATGATGTCTGTGGAGAAAGCTCATAACCTTCCTCAGCTTGCGGTGGTCGTTTAGCCCTCGCACATTCCAGGTCAGCAGGGTTAGTGTGCGTCGGGCCTGTGGGTGCTCAGACATTACAGCAGCCGACATCGCAGATCGCAACGTGTCATAGTGACGCCATAGGCAGGTGGCGTGCCACAGCCCAGGGCACCAGTACCCAAGGCGGCCAGACAGTCACTCCATTCACATGCACTCACTCCAAGCCAGATTCTCATAGCAAACCACGGACCTCTCAACTTCCGAACAATAACGAACCCCCCAAACCCGATTCCAGAACCCGCCCCCCTGTCCCCTCCCCACCCACAGCTGACCACCCCCAACCCGGCCAGACAGAGCCCCCCACAAATCCCCATCAACTCAAGAACCTCAAAGTGTTAGGCAATACAAGTCCCAACTCCCTGGGGAGTGTCTCGACCAAAAGCACAGGGGCAAAGCGTGCCAAGACTGCATAGAACCACCAACGGTTTCAAAGTTTATCTCCAGTTCTGCACCTCTGCCTAGCCCCAAAGCGTTCCAATGCCTTACACTGAGTACACCCATTTCCCCCGTTCCTCCCAAACCCGTCCTCGATGTCAATACTTTGAACGCCTCTCCGGCACTTGTAGTCTGTCCCTGCAAAACCGGGCAGCGTGCTTCGCGGCGTGGATACTCCTCCCATCTCACATCAAGTGTCCCAAAATGAATCCGATGTACAGCTCACCTTATGGGGTCGCACATTGTCCTTGTGGCAGCATGTCTGACGGCACTACCCGCAGAGGGGAGCAATACATACTGGGTGCACCGCCTCAGTCCTGTTCCTCCAAGTTCGATGCTGCCCCCGAGTCCTCTCCGTGCTGCTGTCGGTGTTCCTTACGTTCTCTGGCCCACGTTTTCAGCGACTTCTGCAGCTCCTTAGGGTCTGTGAAGAAGTATGATTTCCCGCCAGTGTTAATCCTCAGTTTGGCCGGGTAAAGCATCGCGTAGTCAAGTCCCAACTCGCGGAGCTGTTTCTTATGCGGTATGAATTGACGGCGCTCCTCTTGCACTTTGGCCGTGAAGTCGGGGTACAGCGATATGTTCATGCCTTCCATCTGGAGCTGTCCTTTTTCCCTAGCCAGCCGCAAGGCCGTGTCCCTGTCCCTGTAGTTCAGGAGCTTTGCTATGATGGGTCGGGGAGGCGCGCCAGGTTGAGGTTGAGGGCCCAAAGTGCGATGCGCCCTCTCCACGATGAACATTGGGGAGAAGGCCTCCTCCCCAAGCAGCACTTTAAGCATGTTCTCTACGTAGAGCTCCATCTTACCAGTCCGAGTCGATTCCGCTACTCCCGTTATACGAATGTTCGATCTGCGGGAGCGCGCTTCTAAGTCCTCGGCCTTGTCACGGATCACTTGGAGCAGCCTGCCGAATTGCCGACGGTCCTTGTCCCACTCGGTCTGCGCCTCCTCGGCCTCCGTGAGGCGTCGTTCCGCCATATCTAGGCGCTCCGCATGTTTGTCTACTCGCTCCGTCATGCGGTCCATGCGGTACGACAAAGCGTCTATCTTGAAGCCCACCGCCTCGATGCTGTTCTGGATGCCCTTCTCCATCGCCGCCAGCAGGTCCCGAAGTTCTGCAGGTGCCGCTGTCGCCGCAGCCCCTTTAGGGGAGGCCTCCGGTGCCGGTGGCTCAGTCCCCTTCGGCCTCCGGCGTTCAAATGAGAGTTTGGCCTGCGCCGCATCGTTTTTCCCCATGATGTCCTCCCAGTGCAAGGGGGGGCTCTGTCTCTGAGAAACCTCCTCGTCGCAGTCTAGGCAGGGCCGCGAGAGTAGTGCTTCGCTCACTCCTTCACCACTCCCGGCTGCCGCACCAGCGTTGGTGGAGCGGGTGGGCCAAAATGGCGGCTATGTCGAGAGCGTCACCTCTGGTGAGCTTCTTGTGTAGGCCACCGCAGTCTGCGGATTTTATGCTAACCCCTCCGGGTTTGCCAACGACAGTGTCCTTTCAGCTGTAATGTCGCGGTGCGTGGGCTCCCAGGTGAACTAAGGCGTACACGCGGCCGGCGTGTCTCCCAAGCCCCCGCAGCTCCTGTTCGTTCGTCACCGTGCTCGCCCGCTCCGTTGAGGTGTGGCTGAGAGGGGGTGTCGTGGCGTTAGCCCATGGGTGGTGCGGTGTGGCTGGGGGGGGGCCTCCCGTGTGTCCTGGTGTCAGCGCGCCGATTCCAGCACCGCTCGCCCCGTCTCCTCCAGTGTTCGGGGCCGCACGCCGGGTGACGTCGTGCGGTCTACTCCGCAGGGCAAGTCGCGGCTTCAGGCCTGGTCCGCCACCTCTCTCCTTCGCGGATCTTCTCCGGGTTTTCTCCGCTACTAACGGCCGCTCCGGTTCACTCAATCGGGTCTGGGGGTACCAGGGGTCACCAGGTACCGAACTCTGCTACGCTGGCATGCGGTAGGATAGTTTATCAGGATATTGTAGGGGCTTAGGCGAGGAGCCGAAAGCTCACACGTCCGCCATCGACGCTGGCTAGCTCCGCCCCAAGATTGGTTGTACTTTTATGAGATCAGAAATAAAATCCATTCCTAATTCAGAATGACAATTAAAAACTGCAGTAACCTGGGGAAGTGCTAACAAATATCTTAAAAAACCGTTTTCTGCTATCTGGATGGGTCAAGTGTTTTGGAAGCCCCAGATTCCTGCCCTGTAGAGAGCTATGCTTCTGCATTTTGCTTTGTATATATTTAGAAGAATTTCTGGGGGTCTTTTCCCTAATTTGGTGGCGAAGTTCATTAGTGCAGCAATGGAACGTTTAAACAGAAGAGTTCTGTTCTTGACGGCCGCACACCAAGAGCCAGAGCCATCAATTAGCACCCCCAAGTATGAGAAACTTTTAGTGTGTTCTAGTGAAAGGCCGTCAATTTTTAAGGCCTTACATTTTGTTCTGGCTTTCCCACACATCATCACAAACGATTTTTTTGCATTTATTTTTAGGCCCCTTGTCTTCATGAACTCTACATACTTTGTTAACGCCTTTTGGGCACCTGCCTTGATTCTGGCCATGAGTACGGCATCATCTGCGGGACATGCCTAGTGGCATATGGTTCTGGGGGGGGGGGGGGGGGGCGGCTGTGGGGCTACACACAAATGGGTGGCTGCCGCAGGGGCTACATCCGAGCAGGTCATGGGGGCGGGCACAGGGATGGTCTCTTTCTTTTAGAATAATATGAGCTCCCTAGTCCTATCCCCGACGCAGACCAGCCCCTCCGTTGACAATCCCATTGACCCCCCATCGGCACTGAGCGGTCTTAAATTACTTTCCTTAAACTTCTGTGGCCTGAATTCCCCGAACAAACGTAAACAACTTTCAAATTACGTGATGCAGCAAGACCCAGATGTCTTGATGCTTCAAGAGACCCACTTGATTAGGGGTGACCTTACCCCAAGAATTACTGGGCATACACCACCTGTAAAATCTTGGGAGTAGGGAAAGGCCTCCTTTTATACCACTGTAATCAAAGAGATACAGGACAGGGAGCGCCGCTTTCTATCTCTTCAGTTACTTCGGGGGCAACAGTCCTACACACAGGCGCCAGGTCGGCAAATATTAAACAGGATATCGAAGGCTTCGGGCTGATAGACATGTGGCGATAGAAGCACCCGTGGGTGAGGGAGTACTCCTACTACTCACATGTCCACACCTCCTATTCTCGCATTGATTATGCCTCTGTCTCATCTTCTATCTTGCGACGCCTCCACACAGAAGAGCTCTCAGATATCTCTATATCTGATCATGCCCACTTAGCCCTCACCTGGAAAACTGGTGCCCATCATGACAATGACCCACGCTGGCGCTTGCCCCCACACTTATTGCGCAACCCAGTGGATGTGGCGAAGATACGCAAGGGCATAGAAGAATGCTTTCAACTCAACGCCCTGCCTGAAATCTCCCTACATACACTTTGGGATGGCTTTAAAGCTACCATCAGGGGCACAATCACGACCATAGCTATCACGCGAAGGCGAGAAGCACAGTTGGTGGAAACAAAACTTACTGCAGAGATTAAGCAGTTGGAGCACCTGGATGACACAGCCCCACCTGCCGAACCAAGAGGCAGCTTGTTTTACTACACGGCTAACTGTGAGCCCAATGCACGGCTAGAGTGAGTGTGCCCTCCTGTCCTTACGTCAACAATACTATGAGGGAAGTGACAAAAAAGGAAAGCTGCTGGCACGTAAACTTCGCCATCACGCAACAAATGTCCTAGTTTTCAAGGCAGTTCTCATCTACTGATCTGCAGACATCACTGGTTAAGCATCAATTACACCAGGAAGTCTCTTATTATAGAGATTTTCAAGCTGTCTCAGTCTATTGCCTTTATAAAAACAGCCCAGCTCTGATCTACACACTTAGAACAACACAAAACCCACACGATGGCAATCGCAGAAATCTCACTCATACCTAAAGCCGGAAAAGACCCGCACAGTGATCCTCATATCACGCTATAACCCTTCTTAACACGGATGCGAAACATTTTACTAAAATACTTGCTGTGTGCCTGGACCCTATTTGCCACGCCTTATCATTCCGGAACAAGTGGGGTTTATTCGCCAGTGACAAGAGGCCAATATCGTACGGCGAATTGCTCATTTAGTAGAGAAATTCCACAGACTCGACATACCCACCTGTCTTCTCTCGCTAGATGCGGAGAAGGCGTTTAACAGGATGGACTGGACATACCTTTGGGCAGTGCTCCACAAGGTGGGTTTGGGACAAACCTTTGTCTCCAAAATCATGGCGTCTTATGTCACTCCACCCACCCGTATTTGTGTAAACGGGAGGACCACAAGCCTCATTTCGGTGGGCCGTGGTACGCGGCAGGGGTGCCTGCTGTTGCCACTGCTCTTTGCCCTGGCAGTAGAACCGTTGGCTATCCATGTCCGGGCTTCCGAGGGGATCAGGATGATATTTTTTGGTGGGCACGAGCACTAGATCAACCTCTTCGCAGATGATGTAAATTGGCCCAATGAGGGAGTCAGCAAGGATGGGAACACCCTGACAAAACATACAGGATCCACATGGAAAGCAGTGTTCCAACTACTGCAATGAACAATGATACACCTCCTCAATTCATTGCATGCAACGCTCAGAATCTTCGCCCAACCACCGCGGGACAACCCTCAGAGGGAAAAGAACTTAAAAAGAGCCAACACACCGAGCTGGTCTACTCCGACAGCATTAACCTCTACAACAACAAGCTGCATTTCATCCCTCATTTCGTATCGAGGGGAACCCATGATATTCTTAATAGAAGCGTAATATTAAAACTGCTCAAATCACTCCCGTCTCTGCGTCACATCGAGACGGGCAATCTTGAAAGCGTTGAATTTAGACCAAATCCTGACCCATCTGGTCGAGAAATCACTATAGTAAGCTTTGTTGATAATTCCTTCACAGAGCAAATCTGGCAGCAGCAGGTTTTATTTGCCAAATGGGGTATAGAATTAAAAAAAACAGCTCCCACCTGCTACCCAACCCCACTTCAGCAACTAAAGTCATCAGAGGGCTTGTTGAGAGGCGCGAAAGGCCCAGAACACCAAAGCCCAAGAATTGGCAAAAATCAAGAGGGGAGGAAAATTACCATAACCTTCGTCCATCCGGAAGCAGGAAAACACACAGGGCAAAGGAAACTGAACTCAGCCGGAACCCGCTAATGTACGGCATGAACGAACTCATCCAAAGCTAAAACAATAGACCACAGGTGTAATATCTGCTCTTGGAATGTAAATGGCCTAAGCTCAAAACTAGAAGATCCGGACTTCATGGAATTTTTTAACCAGCACAATTTAATCCTCTTTCAAGAGACATGGCAGACAAATTCTTCACCAATAGTAGGATACAAAGAATATCTTAACCCGGCCGAGAGAGACTCGAAATATGGAAGAGCTAAAGGAGGCCTTTCAATCTATGTCTCGACCCACATCTCTTGGCAGGCTTCGGAAGTATATTTAGACACAACATGGATGCTATGTTTTAAATTAACAGCCCCTAAATCCTTCAGCTTACTAATACTGAACATATACATCCACCCATCATCCAAACAAAAGAGATTGAATATCGATACCCTAGCAGCAACACTGGATACACTTAAACTTGCTCACCCACACTCCAATATTATTTTATCAGGAGATTTTAATATGAGATTATTAAATCTCAGGAAAGAAAGTCCAACAGGCCACGTTCCACCTAGCAAACAACGTGATACACATGGTAATAGATGTGTTTCCCTGTTGGAAGAACGATCATTGGGCGTGTTAAACGGACAAGTGACATCAGAGAGCCATCCAGCATACACCCGGGTAACGCAGAAAACATGCTCAATCATCGATTATACATTACCAGACCTAGACCTTCTTCCACATATCACTAGCTTTGAAATCAAAGATAGGTCGGAAAGCGACCACCATCCTCAAACCTTCACTTTACTCCTAAATACGGCCGACTCAGTAAAAGACAAAGTGATGTCCCAATACACAAAATGTTACAACCTGAGACGTTTAATTTGGAAAAAGGAAAATATTGGCGAAATCATGGCCACATGTATAGCCCTATCGGAGAGTTTTAAAGTCAATCCATCATGTATAAAGGCTTGGGAAACCTTTGCTCAAGACCTAAACAAAGAATTCTCAAAAAATGGCTGTAAAGCAGGCAGACCAGCAGGGGTAGGGTGGTTCACCAATAGTTTAAGGAACCAAAAAAAATAATTGAATAAACAGCTAAGGCATTTGCGAACTCGAGGCCCAGAATCTACTCAGTGAAGTAGTGTGGCTCACTGGTTAGAGGCGGCAGACCCGAGAGCAGAGGACGGCCTGGGACCAGGGTTCGATTCCCGGCGCGGCAGGTTTCTGGACCAGGGTCAGCGGACTCGATAATTCTCTCGCCTCGGTGCCCACTCTGATCAGCGATCACACTCGGCAACTCTGGGCATTAGCTCGCCTCATCTTCACTAACGGCCCCACCAGACCGCCGGGGATGCCTGGTCTCACCCTGGAGATACCCATTAAGGGACCATCTCTCAGGGAAGCCAGGAAGGGTTTTGCAGCGGTCGAAGCGCCTTGGGACCCTACGGGTAAGTAGTGCGCTATATAAATGCCTATACATACATACATACATACTCAGGACATTCGCTCACTAATATCAAAATTAAGAAAAGACCTCAAAAGAGACTCCAAGGTGGCCAAGAAAGACTTCAGAGAAAGTCTCTGGGCAAAACTCCTCCATGCCAGTAACCAAAAAGACTCCAAGCTCTCTTTGGACATAATGAACCAGCTATCGAACAGCAAGAACTGGCATTTCAACTCTGACGTAATGGAGGACACCTGGAAAGCACACATTGAGAAAACATATAATTACATCCTACCCTCAGGAGTCACAAATCAAGAAATCCTGATTGCAGCAATAGCTTATGATACATCAAAGATTGGACTGCCAGAACCACTTCTGCAGATTTCCCAAGACTCGGTCCTTAAAACCATAAAAAACTTAAGGCCTGAGGGAGCTCCAGGACCTAACGGGTTGCCTAATGCATTATTCCGGCACGACCCCTCATTCTGGTCCGACATCCTCACTCCATTATTCACACACGCACTATTGTCAGGTACGGGTTCAGACTCCTGGAGAGGAAGCATCCTAAATCCCATATATAAATCGGGCCCACGTTCAGACCCTGCCAACTACAGATTGATCGCACTCATCAATGTTGAAGCCAAGATTTACGCCTCAAACCTGCTGGCAGATCTAGAAGACTGGGTGAGCTATACAAATTTGATGCCAAATACACAAACAGGATTCCGGGCTGGAATTGTAGTACTGAAGATTCTGGACCCATGTTATAAACATCGTCCTATCATGACGATTTTGGTATCAGCAGACCGGTAATGATTGAGATACTATGTACAAGCATTTCCGTCATGTTCGAGTGACGAAATCACTTCAACAAGAAAAGAGAGGTCAGGTCAGTCTTAGGACTGCCACAAAACTGGAGCAAAGTTTAGAAGAGTAACACACTCACTCAAGTTGAGTAGGAAGGCCCTCACACACCGACCTAGTCAGTGTCATGCTTCATCACTGGGCCCCACCAAAGAGGCCGAGTATCTCTTTGGTGTGCTGCGACGCCAGAAAGACTGCGGAGCTGGTTGTGTGAGAAGGGCGTGATGTGAGAGTAACTACAATTAAAAGTGCCTAAGAGGGTATCGAAATTTTTTTTATTTTAATGAGTGATCCCTAAGACACAGGTGAGTAGTATTTATGTGTCTGAATTTACATGCCAAGGTTTTAGGATTTGGTTAAATTCAGTTAAATACAACAAAGTCAGTCAACATGTTTCTGCCATACGGGTGGTTTCAATTTACCAAGGCATTCATCAGGACTATACCCCGGCGGTATGGACTCTCTAATCGTCCACCCTAACCTGGGGGCGTGAAAGTGAAAATAAAAAGGTGAAAAAAGTGCTTAAAAAATTAGAAGAGCGGGTAGCTCATTCTAAAGAAAAAGATCTCCAAATTCAGGAGTGTCTCAGCACTTTAAAATAGGGCGCTACTTGCACCATGGGTCTCGGGAGGGGGTTGGAGCGCACCTGGCACATCGCCCTCAGCGCTCACAGCCCGCTCTGAACCTTCGGATTGCCTCGAAACCGGACCCCGAGATACTATGTACAAGCATTTCCGTCATGTCCGAGTGACGAAATCACCCTGAAATCGGATTTTCCGTCTTGAACCCTCGGGTTCCATTTTGTGAGCGGCAGCCATTTTGTGATTGCCCTCACCTAGGCTATATGACTGAAGCCGAGATCGAGTCAGAAGGACACGTATGCCTTCGCTGACTCCTCTGTGACCTGGGCGAGCTGAGTCCACTGCCTGAAGCCAAACCTGTTCGGCCAGTTCCTTTCCCGGTGGCCGAATGAGATTAGCCTCCAGGTGCACATGTCGTAAACCTTTTCATCGCATACAAACTATGTCTAATCTCACACACACCTGTCTCTGTTTCTTTCTTTATGACTTGCTTTACGATGAGGAGGTGCCCGTTTTTATTAGGGGTCCGTCGATATTTGATGGAAATACTGGGCCTTGCCGGATAGTTGATTGTGGGCTGAACAAACTGAAATATGGGCTTGTCATCATGACTCTGCTTTTTCTCTGAAGTGGAAATATGTGAATGGTCAACTGTAAAATAAGGAATGTTTGCCTAAAGCATAATATTTTGTATAAAAGAGAAGGCTGGCTTTGTAAGATTGAGCAGTCTCCTGAGAATATACACCATGTTGTACTTCTAGGATACCTGTTACTGGCTGCAGCCAATAAATACGATCTTTGACTTCACCTAGAAGACTCTGTGTTTCTGTAGTCTGAAACAGGAAGAACTCGAAGTCTTCTGGTGTGTACCCTGGCACCGCTGGGTTCTTAAAACCCAGTACTTCAGAATGGGCACCCTTACCAACATCTCTGTGGTCACACTCCTAGCCAATCAAGCTATGGCTAAATCCCGCTCCCTCTACGCCTGCTTTATTGACCTCAAAGCAGCATTCGATAAAGTACAGAGGGCAAAGCTATGGGTCAAAATGCAAAGCTTGGGGGCACCAACAAAACTTTTGTAGGCAATTATCAACCTTTACTCGGATACATGGGTCCAAATAAAAAAAGAAGACGAGCGCAGCATAACAAGTAAGATCCAAACTAAAAACGGGCTGAAACAGGGGTGCGTGCTGGCCCCTTGCCTCTTCAACATCTATACCGCCAACTTCGAGAAACACCTTCAACAAGTTCAAACCGACCCCCCAAAACTGGGCAAAACACTAATTACCAGCCTTCAATATGCAGATGATATCGTCCTTCTATCACAAACACTGATAGGCCTGCAACGATCAATGACCCAACTAGAAGTCTATACCATCGCATCCCAATTAACAATTAATCTCAAGAAAACTAAGGTGCTGTGCTTCTCAAAACAACATAAAAAAGGGTCAAAAGGTAAATTCATCTGGAACCTAGGTGACAAACCAATAACCCAGGTGGAAACTTACAAATACCTAGGATTTCAACTGGATCAAAACCTCAACTTCAAACATCAGCTGAATCAAGTGAGAATGAAAGCAAAACAACTTCTTTACGCCTTTAAAAATTTTACTCAGGAAATTAAAAGGCTGCTCAACAGGGCATCTGCTGAAGGTAATTGCAGCAAAATTCATACCAACTATATCATACGGGTAGGAAATAATGCATACAAAAGACTCAGCCGCCCTTAACCAAGCCCAATCAAGCTATTTCAAAAGGTTGTTCTCAATTCCTCAGCACATTTCTTAAGCCCAGATTCGACTGGAATACGGGCTAAAAAACCAGAAACCAGCCAGACAAGGGGCGGTTGTCAAATACTATTGGTGGATGAGGCAAGCAGAAGATAACACATTAGCTCACTCCTGCTGGGAAGAAATTGAAAAGAAAGTGAGGCTAAATAATTCCATCGCCACGGTCCTAAAAGGATCACTCAAGGACTTACACCTCGAGGGGGCATGGCATCCAAACACCTCTTTCTCTGGTTTTAAAAAGGCAGTAAACAGCGCAACCAAACAAATTTCGCAGCTAATGGATAAAACTGCATTATCAAAGAAAAAACACGCTTGGGCAGTGATTCGTTCTTATCAGTCGCTTAAACCACAACCATACTTGTTAGAACACTTTCACAACACAAAAAGCATTATCTGACTATGTTACGGTTGGGGTCATTCCCCACGAAGGACCTAACCCCAAAATGGAAACAAGTATGGTTAACAAAAGAATGCCGGCTGTGTGGACAAGGAGAAGAGAGCCTCTTACATCTTCTATGCATCTGCCCCACACTCCTAGAAATTCGGAAAAGGGTCCTCCGCAAGTTGTTGATAAAAAACCAGCTACGGACATGCAGAGCTGCAGTCATACAATGTCTTGGAGGCCACTCTATTGAACTACCTTGTAAAGCCATTATGCTTTGGAAAATGGCAGCCAAAGAATTAGATAACAAACACGAATGTACTGGAGCGGTTCCGTTAAGACTGCTTGGACCCTTCTTCTTCTCCTGCACCAACATTATTTCTGGTCTCCTTGTTTACAGTACCACCTCTCAATGTTCAAAATGTCATTTTAATATGAAAGTTTTCTTTATGTATTATCTATGGATAATTATCTAGGTCATGACAGTATTGTGTTTTCATCTTTTAGCACCTTTTTAACCCTCATTTATTTATCTATTTATGCATTTTCTTCAACATGTTTGTATTATTGAACTTTTTCCACTCTTTTATGATTTTTAACAAGATCAAATAAAAATATTTCTGACTGGCTCTTTGCAGATGACCTCCTTCTCACCCTTGCTCAACCCACGACCTCCTCCCCCTTGTCATAGACGACCTACAGTCCTTCACAGCTTTCTCTGGCTTCAAGTTCCATGTGTCTAAGTAATTTGTTCTCAATTGAATGGAATGGAATGAGAATTTATATCGCACAAAACTGCCACCCTATGGGTATCCTGGTGCTTGGTTAGAAGTAACGTCAACACAGCAAGCTCACCCGTCACTGTCCGAAAAGCTAACAGGTATTCCTTGGAAAGAACCCTGTCAATGAACTTTCCTGCCTAAGAGTCAGTGGCAGCCCATTCCAGATGTGTGAGGCAAGTATTCCGAATGCTCTGCCTCCCTTACGGGATTTCTTAAATCTGGTGGTTGTTATCAGATTAGTATTTGACGATCGGAGCTGCCTCCTTGGGTTATACCATGTGAACATTTCTTGCACTGGGATGGGACCCTGTCCATGTGCTGCCTAATACACAATACAGAGAGATTTAAAATGAATTCTCTCCTTAATGGGCAGCCAATGGAGATCTTTTAATGCCAATGTCGGAAAGGACCCACGTTGTCTGTTAAGCGCCAGCTTTGCTGCCACTGTCTACACCCTCTGTACCCTTTGTACAATGTATAGTGGTGCTCCCAAATATAGGGAGTTACAATAATCCAACCTACTCAGTATTATACCTCTCACCACAAGCGGTCGAGAGTCTTCTGGGAGTAGAGGAAGGATCTTACGCAATACACGCATCAGAGAAAAGCACACACTGGCAGTTTTATCGGCTTGTGTGTCCATTAGAAGATTTTCATCAACCATAACTCCCAGATTACGTATCACTTTAGCCAGAACCAAAGGTTCATTCTCCTGAGTGAGTTTAAATTCTATAGGCAGATGTCATGACACTCTGGTAGCTGGACAGTACACCACCTCAGTCTTTCCCCCATTCAGCTGTAGGGAGTTGTTCCTGAGCC
Organism: Lissotriton vulgaris; assembly: GCF_964263255.1. NCBI lineage: Eukaryota > Metazoa > Chordata > Amphibia > Caudata > Salamandridae > Lissotriton > Lissotriton vulgaris. The sequence goes on from NW_028253406.1 coordinate 189,289, forward strand.
AACTTGCAGTTTGACACATACACTCCTGGAAGGTGTCCATAGACACCGCTTGTTTCCCCTCCAGGGAGAATATCAGTTGAGTGTCATCCGCATAGTTGACCAGGTCCACCCCAAAGGACTTAATAAGGGGTAAGAGAGGGTGGAGATAGATGTTAAACACAATTGGGCTTATTGCCGAGCCCTGTGGCACCCCATGATGTACTGGGGACATGTCAGAGATAAACGGTGTTAACGGGACAGCTTGTTGTCTTCCTGACAAATACGATCGTAGCCACTGCAAGGCTCGGCCTTTAATCCCCATGCTTTCCAGTCTCTTAACCAGCATGACCCGGCTCACCGTATCAAACGCGGCAGACATGTCCAATAATACAAGGACCGAGGAGTTACCATTGTCGGCACGCATTCGCAGATTGTCTATAGCCATTACCAGCGCCGTCTCTGTCCCGTGTCCCGGGCGGAGGCCAAATTGATCCCTGTCGAGCAAAAAGTTGTCCTCAAGATGGCATGACAAACTTTTGCTGACAACGTTCTCCAGGATTTTAACCGGATAAGGCAATAGGGAGATGGGTCTAAAATGTGCTGGGTCCGTGGGGTCCAGGGATGGTTTTTGCAACAAGGGTGTTACAACTGCTTGTTTCCAGACCTCAGGAACCACCCCTTCCTCCAGTGACTGACAGCAAATCCTCCAAAGCCCATGGAAGGTTTCTTTGCCCAGGATCATCCAGATTTCTTGAGGAAACAGGCCTAAGGGGGAGCCTGAAGCTACACTCGAGGCAAGCTGGTTAAATGAATCCTCCGAAGGGGCATTAAAGATGTCCAGTGAGGTGGTCCTCTGGGAAACGATGTCTGGCATCCGAGCCGTATCATCTGGGTCTTCGGGTTGGAGTTTACTGACAATGTTGGTAATTTTGTCCCTAAAAAAGGAAGCAATTTAACTACAAAGTTCTTGTGATGCCACTACCTTATTGCTTGCAGAGGCAGAGCTTGAAAGCTCCCTGACGATCTTGAAGAGGGCTTTGGTGCTATTGGGGGCTTGGAGAATGGCTTCAGCGTAATAGTCTGCTTTAGCCCTAGCAATCGATTCCTTATATTGGATCTGAGCCTGTTTCAGCGCTTCTTTATCAGAATCCCAGTAATCTTACACTCTATGCCGCATAGGCTAAGGCACTACAGGATGTCACTCCATTCCAATGGTCAACTGATTTTATTAAATATCTGGGTCTTTATATTACCCCCAATCCCTCCAAGTGGGCCCTCGTTAATTGGTCCCCTCTCCGTCAGGCGATTCTGGCGGACCTACAGCGGTGGAAACCTCTTTATATCTCTTTGTTGGGACGTGTTAACGCTATCAAAATGAATATACTACTCCGGGTTCTCTACGTCTTTCAGACCCTGGCCACGTCAATCCTGCAGGAGGACATCCAACGTCTGCAGAAAGACCTGCGTGCTTTCGTATTGAATGGGTAGCCTCCTCGCATTGCTCATTGCCTACTGATGCAGCCCTGAGACAGGGGTGGGCTGGTGTGCCCAAACCTGTTAGAATACTACTGGGCGGCACACTTGAGGTACATCTCCGAGGGGGTGGTCGCGAACACGAGAAGCACTGGTTCCAAATGGACCGGGCAGTAGCATGCGGCCTCTGTGGGACCTGGCCTGGCTGCCCAAACGAGCAGGCCTGCCCAGTGCTTATGTTTCAGCCCCAACCAGGACGGGGTCTCACTCCCTTCCCCTCTCCCAACACACCCTTAGCACGTAACCCAGTGTTTCCCTCGGGCCAGCCGCTACTCGCTTTCCACCACTGGGTGGAGGGGGATTGCCGGACACTCAGTGACTTGTTCAAAGGTGACACCATCAAGCCCTTTGAGACTTGTAAGGTGGAGTTTGCTCATCCTGCCACAACCCCAAACAAAACCTCCAACTGCGACACTGGACAACACAGGTTGGGCAGCGGCACGCCCCCTCTCCCCTTTTGAGAAACTAGTACCCAACTTTGATGGCTCTAAAGGGCTGATCTCCAGAACTTACCAGGTGCTCCAACACTCAAGCTCAGCTCCTACACATTAAAAACCAGGCCGCATGGCAAGATGATACCCCTGGGGAGATAACCACTAAACAATGGGAAACACTATGACAGTACATCCCTAAAACATACCGTAGTATTGTGGCGCACAAATTTCGTACAGATTGATGTTCCGATGGTATCATACACCCGACCGTTAGCAGCTGTTTACTGCACATTCCCTAATTATGCTGGCATTGTGGGCAGGAAGGTGAAACTCTCTGCCACATTTGGAGGTCCTGCAAAGTAATTACAACCTTTTGGAAGGAGGTCTTGGGCCATATTAAGGGTATTCTGGGCTTCCCCCTCCCAGACATGCCCTCCACCATGATCTTAGGCTTAAGGCCGCCCGGCATCGATGCTATGACCCATGCCGACTGGGCATTAGCGAGCCATCTAATAATAGCCGCACGGCAAGTCATCGCATTAACATGGAGACAAACGTCGCCTCCATCTGTGGCGCAGTGGTTCGTTAGGATGTGGCATCTCCTGGTGATGGGGCGGCCATCGCACTGCCTGACTGACACCGATGAGTAGTTCCAGCGGATATGGCAGCCCCTCATACACTATCTCACATGCATAGAATGTAAGTGCTTCAGCCCTCAAACTCATAGCGCTCCCGCTTTTTGGGCCCGAGTGATCTGCAACATCCCACGGATGCCCGGAGACTTCTCACGCAGGCTGACGGAGCTTGGTCCCCATCCCCACCCTGCTTGTGGCATGACCACACACCTCGTCACTATCACACAGACAGTACATTTTCTGACCTGTAGGAAGTTATTTTGTTAGATGTTTCTTCTACGTTCACAATCTCAATAGGCTTCTTGATGCCTCAACATATGAGGCCGTACAGCCACTGTTTTTGAAATACCAATTGCGCTCCCATGGTCGGGTGGCAGGCAGTGACACAGCCCCTGGGATCTTCCATCATGGCCCTGAGGGGTTCAGGGCACCCCAGCGTGGGAGCATTGGTTGTATCATATATACTGATATCCACTAGCGCAATGTTTTTTAACGCTGTGCCTCCCATATCAACGCGGCCGTCCCAAAGTGGTTGTAGGCGACTTGCTGTGTATCATATGTACTGCTATCTTAGATTTTTCATACCAGGACATGCAGCCTGCCTGACCGGGGTTGTAGGGGATACAGTGTATGTTTTACTGCTTGTCTCCCTGTTAACAATAAAAAGTATTTAAAAAATAATTAAAAAAAGAAGAATGGTTTGGCCTGTCAAGAACATAAAAACAGCCAGAAGCTAGCTCTTATGAGAGATCTAAGTCAAGGAACAGATATAGCACAATATAAGATGGATAAGTTGTCAAACATTTTGCTGATAATCCTAAAAATCACCCTGGTTTCGCTAAGCGCTTATAAGATGCACCACATGTACATTTATGTATTTGGACATATATATGTGTATATTACTATTTTAAGAGACCGTATCTGAGTCCAACCTCAAAAATTGGTGGTGCTGAAGTGAGAATTATTGACTCCTGAATAATCCATTTTCATTGTACACTGCTAATTCAGGGCCTCAGTTACAATATTTTGCCATAGGGCAAAACCACAAGCCTTCTTGCTGCACTGGCTCCCCTACTGCACAAGAAAAGGATAGAAATGCGCAGTATCTATTAGATACAGTGTAGTTGTGTCCTCTTTCCCCGTGCTGGCACTTAATTAGCTGCCATGTGCCAACGCAGGCATCCTTTGCACAATGGGTGCCTTTCTGTCCTCTTTCCCTGTGATGGCACTAAATTGACTGCCATGCGTCAATGCAGGCACCCTTGCACCATGGTACAAGGGTTTTTACGTTGTGGGAATGATTGTTCTTGTGCAGGAAGGGACACCATCCTGCACAAAAACAATCAATGGAGGCAATTTCCTCCTTCTAAGTGTGCTTCTTAATGCACCCCACTTAGAAAGAGGAAACAAACAGGAGAAATAAAGTTATTTCTCCTCGTTGTGCCTCCCCTGGGGCCTTTGATGTATTCCCAGGTTTACGGAATGTTGTAAATATGAGAATGTGTCAAATGCCATGGGTGTTACATGGGAACACCCACTGTAACCCTCATGGCACATCTCCCCATCGCAGTGTGAGGCAACGCAGCAACTTGCTCTGCGTTGCGGGCCATGAAAAGCCACGCAGGGTGACTTTAAGTGGCCTTGTAGCTATGGCACTGCAATGTGCACCAATGGAGCGTCATTAAAAGTGACATTCCTGAGTGCATGGGACTTGTAAATAAGGTCCTGAATGTCTAAAGACTTTGACAGAATCCTGATATTTGAGATTGCAACAGTTCCTTTGAAATGTGTTCCCTCACTAAGATCCACACCTAAAATGGAAGATACCAAGAGTACCGTTTAATGCTTTGCATAATTTTTGTATCACTCTATGTTTCCGTGTGGTTTAGTATCAAGCATTCTTCTTTTTACATGATTAACTACTTGAACAGACAGATGGTATAGGCATGTTATTTATGGGCAAGCATCGTTAACTGTAGAAAGGTTTGACCACGTTTACCCGTTCCTCTGGAATCTTCTGGAATTCCTTGCTCTGGTGCCTAGAGTGTCCCAACAGGAGACCATCAGGAATCAGACCCTGGTGGTATGAGAGCTCAGAATGCCCAGAAATAAATAGGTTACAAGGTTTCGAGGAACAGACAGGGAGTGTACGATGGTTGGAGAGCCCAGCAGCGGACTAAGCAGAAAGGCACCACGGTTGACACCTCTCTGACCACACGGAGACCCTTCTGAGGTCTAACTCCGAGTCCAGCTTCACGTCATTCACGTTTTGTCCCATCTGGCTGACCCGAAAGGAGATGACAACCCCCACAAATAAAATTGTGCGGTGTTCCAATCAACACTCTGGCCACCTTTCTTTGATGAAGTCTATGGAGCTGGACCCTTGGGCCACAGACCACGACCAATGAAGCAAGGACCAGGGGCCAGCAACTCATTGCCCTTGCCGCGGATTAAATACACTTTTAGCCAGACTGCTCTTGCAGAAAGAGGCGCAAGATTTTTGACATTTATTCTGAATTCAATTCGAAGCGCTGGCTATTTATACATCTTCGATGTTTTTTCTTTTCAGTTTTTTTTTTTGAGCGCGAGATTCGACCTTGGTCACGTGAGCATTTTACAAGAACAGAAGATTATATTACAGAAGGTCAGATTCATTTTTAAAGGCACAGGGAGATTATGCAATTTGCCCAGAATCACAGGATGTTAAGATGATTGATTCTGGGATTCAGCACTCGAACCTGGATTCCCAGTTCCAAAGTCGGCAGCTTTGGCCCTCAGGTCACATCTCCGCGCCCAGGTTTTAGGCCAAAGACTATCACCCAGTGCAGCGATCTGGTTTCTAACAACATCTTGGGTACATTCAGAAAGCTTCCCTGGGAGTGCATTCTGTCCATTCCTTACCATTGGCTTTGTGTTTTGTAACTCACATTTGCTTGCTTTCTATTTCCTGCCTTTATTTGTTCAGCTTGAGTTTGTTTCTTCCGTGGCCTAAATCCTACTTAGTACCCTTCCACCAGCGCTCGATTTCTGTAAACAGGCCTTTAAATCTTGTTCTTATCTTGTCACATTTGCTGTGTATTCAAAGATAAAGGTTAAACATCTGGCTCTGTCTTATGAGGGAGATTGGTGTTTAATTTTCTTTCTCTGACTTCAAAGTGAGAGGATTTACGTGACAATCATACTGGCTACTCGGGGTGTGCTGGATGGAAGGCTGCATGAAGTTATTTTTTTTCTCTAGCACTCAACAAAATGTAAATGTCTTTAAATTAACTGTACAGATATTTTAGAATATTTCAGAAGTAGGGAAGCACACATTAATCAATTTTTTCTGTAATTCTGAAGTGTGATAAAAATAAATATTGTAATACTATCAAAACAAATCAATACACTAGGTCAGAGGTCTTCAAACTTTTGTCGGCCGTGCCCCCCATCTAAACCTTTTTACACGTCGAGCCCCCCCACCGCCTGATAAAAAAGTTATGGAAGCTGGTACTCTGCATCATTGATGGCCATTCCCTCCTGCAGAGCCCAGGGTGAGCGGGTGGGTTGAGTGCATAGTGATCAGTGTGAGTACATTGTGATTCCTGTGTGTGCAGGGTGAGTGTGAAAGTGAAGGGCGGGTATGACGAGTGAGTTGTCTGAATGCAGGGTGCATTTCCAGACACAGTTGGAGTAACTCAGCATGTCATTGAGGCCTGGCATAGGGTTTCAGATATTAGTTAAACTATTGCTTTTATGGCATTATTCAGGGTCCAGGGGTCGAGGGTGGTGGAAATAAATATTTTGCTCATCCTGCAACAAACTTCCAGTCTTGCGATTAGGGTTGCCAGCACATTATATTGATGTCCCAGACGGTGCAAAAGTAAGCAGTCCACTAAAGCTTATTTTCAGCACTTATCTGTGCATACTTGGAACAGCAAAATTAAATGGAAAACATTTTTAATTGTGTTCTACGGCTGCCTGCATGATCTATGACTTATAAATAAAAGGAACAAAGTTTGAAACATCACATTACATGTATAACCCTATTTAGTGTCATGACAAGACCTTTGCAGGCTCTTTATAAAACACATGGCTGGCATTTTTATTTTGCTAACCCTACTCCATATTCCCTGTTCATGAAATGCATTCTCACATTAAGGCAGTAAAATGTAAAGATAGGCAGAGTGGGGGCACAGGGGGTACTTGAACCAGAAAACAAACAGCCTCTGTAATCAGATTACAAAGGTATGTAAATATGCACAGCCTCCCCCGCATATTGTGTCAGCCCGGACTGATTTTGGAGCTGCCAGTCGCACCTGAGTACTTCACAGGTCTTTAAAAGACCATTTACGCATTAAAGAGAGGCTTTGTTGTTTTGTCACCTCTTCTTAGAGCCCCTGCATTTCCACTCCTCATTTGCTGGAAGAATTAGGCTCCCCACCCGAAATTGTTGCACCTCTGGCCTTTAAGACCTGTGACCCCAGACACTCTCAGCCGGGCCCCAGGCACCTGGAGCTGCAGCAGCCTGGCTGAGACACACGGCTCGATTCGCGCCTGGAATCAACAACAAAAAAAAAGATGAAAGATGAAGGTGGGGTGAAGTGCGCGCCCCCCCTGAAGGGATGCTGCGCCGCCCCCAGGGGGGCGCGCCCCACAGTTTGAAGACCGCTGCACTAGGTGGTTCCACATATTATTGTTTGTGTGCTGCATAGTTCTATCAGTAAATCTATTTGTCTGAGAAAATTTAATGGTCATTTCAATTGAAGACAGGGCCAGCTTTAGCACTGGTGGCACCCAGTGTGACAGTGTTGGTTGGCGCCCCCCAACGACTATCTCTGCCACGGATTCCCTCACAGCTATCTGTTAACAGTGCCCCCTCAAGTATCCATAACCACTCTCTCTAAGATGCATTTAATTTCTTTTAAAGCACCACCACCACTCAAACCAGTGTAGAGTGTCATAGCACTTTACATCACACACACTACACAGAGACATCAATCATAGGTGTGTAAATCAGTGTATAGAAAGTTTTACATAAGACCGAGGACTACAAGGTGTTAGTCACATTGCATCCATACTGGTAGGAAGGATAGTTTAAGAGTGCTTGGTCTGCAGAAGCACAAATCAAGACTTTAAAACATACCACCATGGTTGGGGGTTCTGTTTAATAATCAGAATGTTTTTCTATCCAAATGAACCCTTTTACCAACATTAGGATAACAAAACACTGGGGAAAAATTTAACTCTGAGCTATTCCTTGCAGTTTGCATGCAGATCTTGGATGACAGTTAATAAATCACTGTTCTATGTTAGGATTATAAGTTATAAACTGCAAGTAACAAAGGATCTCTCAGGCAAAACAAGTAACTCACTGACCTATTTTCATAATACTTTATATAAGGAGAACCAGAAGCTTTTCAGGTCCAGCACACATGAGCCTAAATAAATACAATACAGGTTTAAGGGTGTGCGGTTCCCAAAGACGTAAAAGACAGTACTACAGTTCCCGGGAAACAAATGCGCTCTAATTGGAGCATGGGCCCTCACACACCCAAAACGGTGTCATGCTTCATCATTGGTCCAGCTCCTCTTCAGGCCGGCACTGCAATGCCAGACGGCACCTACTAGGGGGCTCTTTGCCAGAGGTCTTTTAATAGCCGTATGGTGAAGTGAGGGTGTGTAGGCTTTTGTGATATATGTAGAGTGGTGTAAAGTGTGATTTAAAATAGGTGTTGTGATACTCAGTGTCAAAACTGTTTAACGAATGAGCTCACTAGCCTAATTAAAAGAATGATGTGCTAATTTAGGAAATAACCTAACTGGCATTATGAATTTAGTGATTTAAAACATCAAGTCATTATATTTCTCACCTCAAATTGTGGCAAGGATCAGGTGGCGATACTTCAGGACCTATTATAAAAAGGCATACACTACACTTATGACCTGCTGCCAGATGTGTAGGAATAGAATGTTTGAATCACCAGTCATACATGGAATGAACTGTAATATTATATCTTATTGTTTTGAAAGTAAGTCAATCCAATTCAAGTATAGCATCAAGTCTCATGAAAACAAGCAGAGGAAACACTCATTAAGCCTTCATTTAGTGTAGGAATGGTGATTCAAATGTTCTATTCCTACACATCTGGCACCAAGTCATAAGTGTAGTGTAGGTCTTTTTATATATGAGGTCCTGAAGAATCTGTGATTGCCTCTAGATTTTTTTTTAATGTATGCTATTTTGGATATGCTTATATTTCCAAACAGTCAACCACTCCTGCTACAGTTGAACTTGAAGCTATTATGCTGCTGTTGGAAAGTGCCTCTTTTGACATGGTTAGCCCTCACTTTTTGCCCAAGGTAATTTCGACCTGTAAGTGCACTGGGTCCCTGCTAACCAGGTTTCCAGTGCCTCTCTTGCACAAAAACTGTTTCCTGATTGGTACCACTTCAGTTACCACTAGTACATAGGGCATGGGCACTGTAGAGGGATCTCTGCGGCGGCAGCACTGGTTGTGCTACCTCAGGGACCCATCACCAAGGCTATGCACTCTGCTATTGAAGGATGCATGTCTTGGTGCAGAGAAATACGTAGAGTCAACATGGCACACAGCCCTGTGTGCCATGCCTCCCATACACTTCATTGTATATAGGTAAGTCACCCATACTGCCAGCCTTTAGACCTAAGGCAGGGTGCACTATATCCTATGTGTGGCATATTAACATGAGCATTTATGCCCCAATAATGACCATTCCACTCTGAGATGTAAGTGCACAGGGAAGACATACAGAGTGGGCTGGATACTTGTCAACACAAGTTTCTTAGCTCCATGATGGTTTCACTGATTTCTGAGATGTTTGGTGCCAAACATCTTGTCTTAATAAATTCTCACTTATGCAAGAGTTGGATTTATTAAGAAATTCACACAGGAGACCCTTTTAGAGAGTCCCCTGAAAACATACCAAGCACTGGTGTGATTCTGGACTTATTTTCGACAGTCTGCCCCTGCCAAACATTTTCTGACCTCATGGGGTGAGAGCCAGAGCTCTCAGAGGACAGAGAAAAAGCCTGCTCTGGGCAGGGGTGTTTCACACCTCCTCCACAACAGGATGGCCTTCCTGGGCAGGAAGCTTCATAGGCAATGCTGCCTTTGAAATCCAACTCAGGAACCTCCAGATAGTGGCGGGGGGGGGGGGCAGGCCCCTGTTCCTGCTCCACTTTTGGTGTGAGGAAATGCAGTACAATTAGTTAGATTATAAGGTGGGTCCCACTTAGCCTACTCCACCCTGAGGGCGGGGCAGGCGAGATGAACCCCTCTCTTGAAATCCCACCATCTTGGGATGGTGAGAAAACCTCCTATGTGGGTTAGGAGAGTGACTCTTCCCACAGGAAGTGGTCACTAGAGGGGGTAGACACCCAAAAGGTAAGAAGCCCATTGGCTACTACCTATCTGCCCTTGTAATGCCCCTAAATTCAGTATTTAGATGGCACCACAAGACCTGAACATCAGATTTGACGGACAAGAGAAGACCAGGACAAAGAAGACCCTCTTCTTGAGAACCGAAGCCCTGCGGCAGAAAAAACAGGTACCAGACCTTGCCTGCTGCTTCTAGGACTCGACAATCACCGCTATTGTGTTGCCCTGAAACATGAAAGGACGCTAAGAACCCTGGAGCACCTCCAGCCTTCGAGAAATCACCATGAAGCTTCCTTGAAACGAGGTATCACTCTCCTGCAAACCGCAGGCACAAATCCCATGAAGCCCAGTTTGTCGACTTGTTGCTCCCCGACGACCTTGACGCAGCACCAAAGCAAGAAAATGTACAACAGCAGCAAAGGGTCAGAACTACGTCTATACTGAGTTTGGAGGCACCAGGACCTACCGGAGCTGAGGCGTACCAATACCCGGGGTACTGGACTCCCAATGGCAAATACCAAGAAGAAGAGTCCACATCGAACTCCAGAAGCATCAGAAGCAAACACCTATCGAGGAACGTCGAGACACCCAAGACCCACTTACTGAGTGGCCCTACTGTCCAGAGGTCTCCTCCCCAAGGTGCCTGTTCATGACCACGAGGACCTCGAAGACGCACGACACCTGGCTGACCTGTTCACTCTGCACCTAGCCCCACCGGACCCAACACTGACTAACCATCCCAGCTCCCATGGTTCCCAGAACCTTGCGACCTCCTCCCTCTTAGGAGACCAACAGGACTTGCTTTTTTAAGTGTCCCTCTTCGTCTTTCCGCACCAGCTTCCGAGACCTCAGCACCTCTGCTCCCGACCGACCCGGGATGCTCCCTAACTTCTCTTGCTGGAACTTTGGATCTGGTCCCGACATCGACCTAAAACAAGAAGGTGAACTTTGTGAAAGCATTGCCTAAATTTCTATTTATTTTTTTACTTTTTCCTCATTGTTTCCTATGGTACGTAATTGCACAAAAAGAGGTATATTTTCCGAACTTTGAAAAATCGTAACTCTGAAAGTACTTACCCTAGAACTGTCTGAAAAATGATGTAACAATTGATGTTATTTTGACAAATTGGTCTCAGATTTATTCTTGAGTGTGTGTCTGATTTGTTGCCTTTGTAAGTACAAAAAGTGCTTAACACTACCCTCTTATAAGCCTAACTGCTCGCTACCACTACCACAAAAAGAGAGGCAGTATAATCTACTTTTACCTATAACTGCCTAAAGGGGGATTTCTCACACTCTCTATATAGTGTACTTCATTTTGGTGCACTGTACAGCGAGGCTATTTCCTACTGCTGCTCACAGAAAGTGTTGTAAACCTTTGACCTACTGGTGCAAGAGAGTATTCCAAAGGGGGTTGCTAAGGAACCTGAGCTATAACAGTTTAGGGGGAAGGTTTACATATAGCTGGGTTTGAACTGAGGTGGTGAAGTGAGCTAAAGAATAATGATGGATTCAACCCAGATCTGTGACTAGGGTGAGTGTCTGGAATGTTTCAGCGCTCCGCCTATCATCTCCTTGTGTTTGCTTTGTTCGCTCTAAGTTTGCAGGGTATGCCCAGACGTGGGTCCCTAGCTCTCTTTGCCACTGGATTCAAGCTAACCTGGATGATGAAGGTTGTTAATCAGAAACCGGTCCCATGATGCTTGTTACTGGCTCAGAGAAGAACTTACTTGGCAGTTCGGACTGGACTGTTCCAATGAGGCACAGGTTCAAGACTGATTTGTATACAGCTGGGTCTGAACTGAGATGGCGAAGTGAGCTAACGAATGATGATGGATTCAACCCAGATCTGTGACTGGGGGTGAGTGTCTGAAAAGTTTCAGCACTCCATCCATCATCTCCTGGTGTTTAACCAAAGTCTTAAGACAGGAGTTAATCTACAAAATTTGTCTGCAAGAGACTTTGTCGTCAAAATTCATGGAAAGGATGACAAGCTGGAATACAATTCGCCAACGAGGCACAAACAAATATTGGTATTGTCGTCATAGTGAACTTAAAAGGCTGTTACCAAATTTAGGTGCACCAACTTAGTTTGTGACCCTCAGTTGTGCAGAGTATGCATGGGATGGCTCACATGACTTTTTGAGAGAAGTAAACTATAATATTAAGGACATTACATTAAAGTATTTTTCTGAAATTTAGGAGCTTACAGGATATGACCCAGAATGTATCGATACTGAACACCTACTATTCAACAAGAAGTCCACATCTTGAAAATGTATGTGTTATGAAATACTTTAAAACTACAGACATAGAACCAATATGGCAGAAAATGTAGACCAAGGCAAATTTGCAGTAGTTGGTTGTGATGGTTCTTTGGTACAACACATGAAAGGCAGTTTAATTAATCATATCATAAAAAACTGAGTTATCAAACTACTGATAAAAAAGAGTTCTACTATTTGGCACTTCTACAAATGTTTAAACCTTGGCATTCTGATTCAGAATTACTCAGTGACTTTGACTCCTAAGACGTTTGTTTCAATGCTGTAAAGGATACGATTGAGTGCTCAGCATTTCCTATCTTTTTGAAAATGCTAAACTGGAAGAAACAATCACTGCTGAGATAGCTTAAGACAGTTCACAAAGAAGCCAAAGTTCAGGTTCTCAAAGTCAAGATCCTCTTAAGAAGACTACAGTGCAACAAACAAGATAGGAAATAGAAGAGTTAGTCGCACAACTAAATACCCAGCAAAAACAAATATATATGGAGGTGAAAGACAGAGTTGAGCATGGATTCCTCTTTGACAGCAGAAAGTTTACATGCGCATCATTTGAGGAAATACTGTTGTATGGTAGTGTTTACACTGGAACCTGCAGAAAGTTTTTTATATAAATTCTCACTGCTTTCTTACAGAAGACTAAAGAACACAATTTGTTGTATGTAGTAACAGCGCCCACTAAATACGCTGCATACAAAATTGAAGGAATTACTTTACATTGACTTCTCATGCTGCCTGTGGAACATTACAACAAACTGGAGTATCAAAAGGTATCCGGTGAAGCTTGTCATGAAGTCTCAAGAGCACTGAAGAAATTAAAACTTTTAATCATTGATGAGGTGAGCATGGTCCTAAACTTAATGCTTGCCTTTGTACACTTAAGAATGCAACAGATTCTAAGGATAGACTATGATGAGCTTTTTGGAGGAAAATACTGATTGTGTTTGGTGATCTACTACAACTTACACCAGTCAAATGACAGCCTATATTCAAAACACCGCTCCACAGTGCAACTAAGAATTCATTGGGAAGTATTGGAAATGTAAATATTTGGTTAAACTTTGATTACAAAGAATTGCTTAGGAATATGCTACAAGCATCTGACGTTGAATACAGAATATTCTGAACGATATTAGAGTAGGTGATATTTTGAAAGAATGAAAGCATCTGCTCCAAAGTCGTCTTTTTAAAAAACTATTTCCAACTAACAAAACACCAGCATGGATAATGTTCACTTTCATTCAAGAAGGAAACCCAGTTGGGTGTCTAATGCGTACACGAGCAGAGTTTGCCTCTTTCAACAAAGAACTGCTGAAGTTAGAGAAAGAAGGAATTTTGGAACTCAAGGCGATACACAAATGGAACGTCACGGTGTCACAGTATTGCTAAATGGAAGATTGCAAATAAAATTGAAAGCATTGGAAAAATCAGTTTAAAAAACTGCAGGACTGGAGAAATGTTTAAATGTTTGCAAGAACTGTAGAGTAATTTTGTTTTGCAATGTAAATGTTGAGGAAGGATTAGTTAATGGTGCCATGGGAAAAATGATTGACTTCATTAGCTTTCCTAACAGGAGTGAGATAGAGTTCCTAGCATCAAATTTGTTCAATTGATAGTATAAAGTAGATTGAAAGGCGCACTGTAAGTTTTTTGCTTCTGAAAATCTTATGTGTGACCCATTTCCAGTTTCTCTGGCCTGCGCTGTAAGCATTCATAAATCTCAAGGTGTATGTATAGATTCAACATTGGTTAATGTTGGGAGTACAGTCTTTAAGGAAGTATTATCATATGTAGCCATTTCTCGATTTAGAACATTGTCCGGTTTATATTTCGTTGCATTTGTTGACAGCAAAGTAAGTGCTAATTTAAGGTGTGTTAAAAAGTACAATCTATTAAGAAGTGTTTATTCTCCTATTTTAGGACAGTATATCATTTATGAAAAACACCCCATCTGTCCAAAGAAAACACTTACCAAGGACTTTAGAGATGTTGTTGAAAATAATAAAAAATATGGAGAACAACAATATGGAGAAGCTGTTAAAAACAAAGAAATTGCCAATGAGGAAGCAATTGTTTGTTACCAGTTGTCAAACCCATCTGGTGTCAACTGTTATGCAAATGTTGTTCTCAACATTCTCTTTCTATTGTCTCATCTTGTACATGCAATTGAACAGAAACAAGAGATGAGATTGTGCCCTGCACTGAGATAGGGCTATAATACACTGTGCTTTCCACATTCAAGACCTCATAGATATATGTAGTGGATCTGTGCAGTTTACTCCAAACACGCAACAGAATGCACAGGAGCTTTTAATGGTGATCTTTGAACTTACTCAAGGAAACATGAGTGTGAAGATTGCTCCTTCACATCAACTACACACATAGATTCAAAGGGATTCATTTATTTAACTCTTCATGATTATAAAATGTTGGGGTATATTTACAATAAATTGGCAGAGTGCAGTGTAGCTCTAAAATTGCTAGCACCACGCTCCGTCATTTTAAAAAAACTCAGGGATGCGCCTTATTCACAAGAATGCAGCACACCCCTGCATTTACCCTGGAGCTAAATCTATCTGCCAAGAGCCAATGCAGGCACCCTTGCACCATAGTGTAAGGATGCCTGCGTTGCAGGGAATAATTGTTCATGTGCAGGAAAGTGTCCCTTCCTGCACATAAACAATCCATAATGGCGACTTGTAACTTCTATGTGTGCTGCTTTGTGCAGCACACATACAAGTTGCAACTCATCATTTTTAAATGATTTTTTATGTGCAGCAATCGAAACCTTCCTGCACATGAACAATCACGAATGGCAATTTGCTATTTCTATATGTACTGTTAATGAAGCACACATAAAAACAGCAAAAACAAGGAGAAAGAAATCATTTCTCCTCGTTTCGCCAGGTTAAGACCAGGTTTTCCATGATCTTATTTTTGGCGCTGCCCCATATTTGTACCACCCTTGTAAATAGGGGGCAGTGTCAAAAGCAATGGCTGTTGTGGTAGAACACCCACGGCAACACCCATTGCCTGCCCCTTTCACGCTAAGTGCTGCGTGAAAAGTGGCCAAATTTACAAGGCGGCGTTAAGACACGTTAAGTGGCTTAACCCCACCTTGTAAATAAGGTGAAGTGCTTATTGTTACCAGAAACGTCATAAAAATGAAGTTCTGTGGTGATAAGCCCTTGTAAATATGCCCCTTATCTTTTGACAGATTATTCAAAAAAGTGCCACAAAACAATACCTGCCCAAATTGTTGATTAGCTCTAATGTCAACAATATATCTATGAAAAAGTGGGAAATATCTTATTTTAATGCTACAACGATGTGGAAGAGATGGAAGTAAAATGGAAACAGAGATTACATATTTCGAAGCAGGACAAATATCTATTTCTGGACGAACATATAGAACCATGGTTATTATATTCCATGAAGGACTTATTGTCTCATCTGGTCACTGCACGGTCTATGTAAAAATTAACAGTGGATCAACAGAATTTAATGATAGCTACCATGAATTTAAACAAAGACTGCCTTATAAGCTGCAAAATTCATACCTTTTGTTTCAGGAATGGAAGTTCTAAGCCGGAATACAGTTCTAAAAGTGGAATAGTATAGTTGTAGACAAACATGATCAGGATTTATGATATCATGCGGCCTGCCAGGGTTGATGTCTTTCCATAAGCTAGTGTGCCTTATATATCTAGAACTAGTTCAAATTATAAAGTTCACCTTTACAGGATATATTTCTCTACATTAGTAGAAAAAGTGCAGGTAAAATTATTGCTTAAAACATTGTGAGGGCAATGCAGTATTGCTTAATTACGGTGACATAGTGTGCAGTTTCGGCGTTTTGTTTCCACAATATTCATGATTGTTTTTTCCCCACTGTTCAAAAATGATTCTTTCTACAGGACATCATTTACGGTGTATGAGTATAGAAACTAAGAACAGTAGAAAGGGGAAAATGAATTCCTTCAGTATATTATAACATACTTTTAAAGTATTGAAAATGTCTATTTATGTCTTGTATTTGTGTTCTTAAGCATTGTCCAAATTGTAAGTTACGTTTGTAGTTCAGTCATTTCTTATAGTAATTAATATTTGTGTTTTTTTCAATTTATAAATTTCAATGGCAGCATCTATTGGAGTAAAATACTTTACTAATTTGTTTTTTCAGTGTTGTTTCATAAGAATACATTCTCAGGACAGACTCCTAGGCAGACACTTATACAGCTACTCACACGCCGATACAGCCACTCACACACCCAACCAAACACTGATACAGTCAGTTATACATCCACCCAAACACCAATACAGCCTCTCAAACACCCTTACAGACACTGATACAGCCAATGACACGCAGTACTTGTCGATGCAGCCACTTACATTCTAATAAACACTGGTACAGCATCTCAAACAGCCATATACATACTGATGCAGTCAGTTTCACACCTAACCACACACTAATACAGACACTGACAAACCCAGCCAAAGACTAATGTATTCAATACCACACTGAGGCGCACACTGACACATGCACTGACACACTCAGGGACATACTAATGCATACACTGACACACCCAGCCATCCGGCAATGCGGACACTGACACAACCAGGCACACAATGATGCATACATTGACACACCCAGGGATGTACTGATGTAGACACTGACATACCCAGGCATAAAGCAATGCAGACACTGGCACACCCAGCCAAACACTAATGCATCCAATAACACACCCAGGTGGACATTGATGCATGTACTAACACACCCAGGGACATACTAATGCATAGACTGACACATCCAGGCACACACTGATACATACACTGACACACCCAGCCAAACATTAATGCACCCAATAAAACACCCAGGTACACACTGACACATACGCTGACACACCCAGGGACATATCAGTACAGACAATGACACACCCAGTCATACAGCAATACAGACACTGACACAGCCAAGCACACACTGATACACCCATGTACCATACCATACCATACCAAGGCAGATGCTGACACACCCAGACATACACAAATGCAGACACTCACACACCCAAACAAACACTAAAGCATCAAATAACACACCCAGGCACACACTGACGCGTGCACTAACACAATCAGACACACACTAACACACCCAGGCACCAACTGATACATGCACTAACACATCCAGGCAAACACTAATGCATACAGTAACACACCCAGACACTCAGTAACTGGTTCACTCAATTATACAGCCACTCCCTCACACATACAGTCATTCACCCAGTTATTCAGTCCTTCTGCCACTTACGGTCTGTACACTCACTCGCACAGCTACTCACACACCCATTCATACACCCATCCTTACAGCCCCTCATAAACCCAGTTACTTAGCCATGCAGCCACTTACACACCCAGTCATGCACCTATACAGCCACTCACACACCCATTCACTTAGTTATGCAGCTACTCACACAGCCACTCACTCACACATACAGTAATATTTTTTAAAACATCTGTTTATTGAATTTTAGTCTTTGTTGCAAGTGCACACAGTTGTGTAGACAATGTTCCCAAAGCTTTTTTTTTTTTTTTTTTTGTATGTTCTTATATAGCGCTTTCCCTGTGAGATAGCCCCTAACGGGCATCCCCAAGGTGAAAGCCAGGCATCCCGCCGCGGGGGGCCGTTGTGGAGATTAAGCAAGCTTAATGCCCAGAGTTGCAGAGTGTGAACCCATGATTAGGTCAGGCACCGAAGCAAGAATTATCGAGTCCGTGGACATTTGAGCTCAAGACCCTGCCGCGTCGGGAATTGAACCCTGGTCCCGGGTCTGACCTCTGCTTCAGGGTCTGCCTGCTCTAACCAGTGAGCCACACTTCTCCGCTTTGCAGAAGATGAACAGTGTTAGACCACTCTAACTATTTGTTACGTTCATGTTTTAACATTGCTGCATCTGTCCGTGTATTGGGTCATTCCGACAGGGTATTTCAATGTCCATAATTAATACCAGCTTGTTTTATTTGCTCTAGTTAGACTATCCTGAAAGATGATTATTAAAACAAGTTGTAACAGAAATAACATCTGAGTATTTGACCTCAACTTTCTCCAGTACATATTATAAGATATCTATGGCATGCAATTCCCTCCTTCGGTTATACAGTACCATATCATGTAAGCAGGCATTGTGTGCGGCTTGTTGTGTGATGCTGTTGACAAGTATTTTCCAGAAGCTTTGGGTCTTTGGGGGATGGGATGTATCTTATCTATGTTGGGTAGGTTGAAGTTAGCCAATGCAGTGCACTTGTTGGGTAGATGTTCATTGTGTGCATGATGGTGTGTTATGCATCTGCATGTCATGCCTTTGTACAGCCTGTCACCCACGACTGCAATGCCTCGGGCACATCAATGAAGGGGTATGAGGGGTTGGGCACTGCAGATCACCCATGTAGCAGAGGATACATCTGCTTGTGACCTGAAGACAAGCTGCCACCATTGGAACTGGACTCCACGCTCTTGGCTTTTATGCCCAGCTCCTTCAAACTTCTCTCATGCTCTAAGAGCATCCCCTTTTTCTCCATGTCCAAGTTACTGCCTCTCTAACTCCAATTTCTTATCATTCTAGTCACTCTCTTTCCCCAACCTGTGTTTAGCAAGCTCCATCTCATACACTCTGCTTCTCTCTCTGTCCTCCAGCTCCTCTGGAGACAGCCACTTTGAAAACACACTGCTGCCCCCTGGAAAGCACCCTCCCTCTGGGCAGAACCAATAACCCATCCTGCTGCCCATTTGACTTCTCTGCTTCCACCATATGCTCCTCAGCATGCTCGCTGGTATTCCTTGATTCGAACCAGGCCCCCAGCGCCTTTTGGTATTCCTCCTTTCTGATGAGGCCTCTTCCCGAGATTTTAATTTTTTTGCAGATGGCTTTCAGTTGTGGCACAGGTGTAGGTATCCACTCTATTCTCTTCAAATTCAATATCCACAGGTGAAATTGATGCAGGGTTTGTCATGGTGGAAATTGGCAGTTCTAAACTTGCAAAAAATTCCAAAAAGAAAAAGTTCCACCAATAGTATGTAGTTGCGTAATGGTCTGCACTATATTAGTAGTGTACACCAATCACTGTATGTAGGGCACACATGCAAGTCCAGATCCTCAACTGACCACCAATGTCAGAAATGGGTGTCTCTAGTTGGCAATGGTTTGCACCTTTGTCCAAGTAGGGACCCTTCTTCCTAGTCAGGGTAAGAGGGACACACTTCTTAAATAACCCTTGCTGACCCTTTGGTAGCTTGGCATGAGCAGATAGGCTTATCTCAGAGGCAATGTTTAAAGTATTTGTGCATACATACAGTAATACAGTGAAAACACTACAAATGGACACCACACCTGTCCATAAAAATAGGTATACTTTATCTAAACCAAACAAGAACAAAACGACAAAAATCCACAATCAGGTAATTAAAATGCAATCCTTAGGAGGCAAAAACTGTTCTTTCCATAGCAAACTATAGATGCAACACTTTCAACAGATAATATCTTGGATGCGATACAATCACAAACAAAAATAGCCGCAGGGGCGGTGATGCGTTGCTTCCGTATGCCCACGGATGGTGATGCTTTGGTTCCTTACTGAAGTGGAGTTGATACGTAGGTTTCTTACTGTGTGGGGAGGTGATGCGTCAGTTTCTTACTTTGGCCCGGTGTTCTTTTTGACTGGGCGCTCCGGTGCGTTGCCGGGGGATCGGCCATGCATCGGTTCATGATGGGGGGGCGGCGGTGGCAACGACGCTGCGTTGGTCTCTCCAGCCACATTCCCACAATGCATTCGTTCTTGCAGCCGCACAGCAAGGCCTGTGTCGGAATCGGTGCGGTGATCACAGACTTCGGAGACCGGTGCTTAGGATTCAGCGTGCAGTGATTTATCCAGCTGCGGGCAGGCGCTGCGTCAGTTTCTTCAGCAGAACAGCGGTGATGCATCGGAAATGGGTGTGGATGCACGTGCTTCTTTGCATCTATTTTCCAGCTCCCAACTGCAGGAACAACGTCCAGAGGCCAAACACAGCAATAGGCACCTCTTGTAAGGTCAGAACTCCCTGCAAGGAAGTGCAGGGGAGCTGGTGGTGAAGTATTTGTGTCCCTGAGACTTTAGAACAGGAGGCAAGCTCTTCTTCAAGACATTGGAGATCTTCATCAATCAGGATATGCAGGACACGTCAAAGTCTTTATCCTCTCCTTGGCAGAAACACCCACTGCAGGCCAACCCCAGACAGCACACAGCAAAGGGGCAGTACTTACCAGACCTTCACCTTGGCAGAAGTTCCTCTTGAGTCCAGAAGTATTCTAAAGTTCTGGGGTAAGGGCCCACTATTTATACAGAATTTTCCTTTGTTCTCTGGTAGCTGTGCGGCCCTGTGCTCAGTCAGTCAAAACGTGTCCTGTCTTCTCTGGTCCAGCTTCCCAGCAGGAGGTGAAGGCAGCATTGTGTAAGGCAGACCAGGCCTATTCAGGTACAAGGAAATCTCCTCCTACTTTAAATGCAGCCCAGATCTATTCATCCCCATCCTGACTCATCCAAGAAAGGCAGGACAGGACACACCTCAACCCCTCCAGTGGCTGTCTACAGGGAATGTACATTCCCAGCCCCTGTCACTCCAAAGCCAGACAGTCAATCCACAAACCAGCATAGGCACACACGATGGCTAAGCAAGAAAATACCCACTTTCTATAAGGGGTATTTTCAAACACGGAATGTAAAAATCATCATTACTAATAGATGCATCTTTACCCTTTGATCTTGTCATAATGGAAAGTTACATTTATAAGATGTTATAAATAAACTTCAATTCTGTCCCATGGGACTGGTAGCCTTTCAATACTGAAAACGAAATTCACTGTAGGATATATTACACACATCAGGACATATCCTACCTTTTTCACATACACTGCACCCTACCCACAGGGGTACCTTGGGCCTATTTTATGGGTGACTCACATGTGAGAAAAGGGAAGGTTAGGGCCTGGCAAGTGGGTGCACTTGCCAGGTCAATCATGGCAGTACAAATACTGTGCACAGACACTGCAGTGGCAGGTCTGAGAACCTTTTGCAAGGCTGCTTGTGTGGGTGGCATAATCAGTTGCAGGACCACTTGCAGCATTTGACTTGTGGGTCGTGAGCACACACAGTGCACTGTACTAGGGACTTAGTGGTAAGTCAAACCAGACAATCATCAAAACGCCAATCCATATTCACAATTTACCTAGGGAGCACTTGCACTTTGACACTGATCAGCAGTGGCAAAGTTCCCAAAGCATCTAGAAGAGCAAAAACAAAGTTCAACACACAGCAAAAACACAGGAGGCAGAGGCAAAAATACAGGGGAAACATATGCCAAGGATGCCAGGTCTAACAGGGACATTATAGTTAGGAAAAGTAAAATTAAAAAGCCTTTGAAATTTTCTAAAAAAAGAAAAGTTATAGGGACGTTATAGTTAGCAAATAAAATGTTAAAAAACTTAGAAATTCACTGAAAGAACCAAAGGTTACATCAACGTTATAGTTTGGCTCAGATTTCATATGTACAAAGCCACAGAAATTCAGCAGTTATAGCTAACTATAACTTACACCCCCACAATGCAATTCCTATGATGTGAAATATTGCATCACTCATGACATGGTCAGTGACATCATTGATGAAATCTCAAACAACATCACTGATGATATCATCTACAGAACCACTCACACATCTACTTGCACACCCACACAGCTACTCATACACTCACTCACAATCCCATACAACTGTTCACACACCCACTCACTCATCGCAAGAGCCACTCACATACCCACTCATTCAACTATACAGTCACTCACACAGCCACTCACTTATCTATCCCTATTCCTGATCATACAGCCACTCACTCACCCATACAGGTAATCACACATCCACTTATTCACCCATGCAAACACTCACACACCCACTCCCTCACCCACTCACTGACTCACTCACTCACCCAAACAGCCTCTCAACAGAGCCACTCACTATACAAACACTTGCATACACACACAACCACTTAAATACCCATTCACATATCCACATCCACATATCCATACAAGCACTCCCACCCACTACGCCGGACACACACTCGACCCCGTCTTCTCATCCAGCAAGGACATCGTCTTCAGCCACGCCACCGGACTCCCCTGGACGGACCACAGCTGCATCCACTTCAGCTTCAGAAGAACCACGATCCACCATCACCAGCAACAGGTTGCACGCAGGAGCTGGAACAAGATCACTGCCGACCAGCTCGCCGCATCCCTGAGCCAGCACCCTCCCACCAGCTCAGCGAACCCCAGCCAGGCCGCCGACAACCTCACGAAGTGGATCAGCACCTGCGCAGACAACCTCGCCCCACTGAGGACCCCGCCTAGCAGACCCGGCAGTAAGAAAGCACCATGGTTCACCGACGAACTCAAGAGCTCCAAGAAGAACTGCCGAGCCCTCGAAAGAGCCTGGCGCAGAGACCCAACACCAGACAACATGACCACCCTCAAGCTCGCCACTCGAAAACACCATCAACTGATCCACGCCACCAAGAAAACTAAATTAAAGGAACGACTGGACAACAACGCACACAACAGCAAGGAACTCTTCAACATCGTTAAAGAGCTCTCCAACCCCAACGCCGGAAATAACGACATCACCCCATCGCAAGACCTCTGCAACTCCCTCGCCTCCTACTTCCACAACAAGATCGCAGACATACACAACAGCTTCAGCACGCAACCAACGCTCCCCACGACCGCACCAACGCCCCCCACCACCTCCATCCGCGCCTGGACCCCGATCACCACCGAAGACACCATCCGTACGATGAACTTTATCCACTCCGGATCTCCAACCGACCCCTGCCCTCACCACGTCTTCAACAAGGCGGACGCTGTCATCGCTCCCCACCTGCGGGACATCATCAACACCTCCTTCGACACCGCCCCCTTCCCGGAGAGCTGGAAGCACGCCGAACTCAGCGCTCTACTGAAGAAACCATCAGCGGACCCCACCGAACTCAAAAACTGTCGCCCCATCTCGCTCCTCCCGTTTCCGGCCAAAGTCATCAAGAAGACCGTCAACAAGCAGCTGGCCGCCTTCCTCGAGACAAATGGATCCCTCGACCTCTTGCAGTCTGGCTTCCGGGCCAACCACAGCACCGAGACCGCCCTCATCGCAGCCACCGATGACATCCGAGCCCTGCTCGACAACGGGGAGACTGCGGCCCTCATCCTCCTGGACCTCTCCGCGGCATTCGACACTGTCTGCCATTGCACCCTAGTGCAGCGCCTCAGCAATGTCGGAATCCAGGAGAAGGCACTGGAGTGGATCATCTCCTTCCTCGCCGGAAGGACTCAGAGAGTCCGCCTTCCACCGTTCAGATCAGAAGCCACCAAAGTCATCTGCGGCGTACCACAGGGATCATCGCTCAGCCCCACCCTCTTCAACGTCTACATGAGCCCCCTCGCAGCCATCCCATGCCAACACAACCTCAACATCATCTCCTACGCCGACGACACTCAGCTGATCCTCTCCCTCACCAACGACCCAGCCACCGCCAGAGCCAACCTACACGAAGGGATGACAGACGTAGCCGAGTGGATGATGACCAGCCGCCTGAAACTGAACTCAGACAAGACGGAAGTTCTCATCCTGGGCTCCTCGCCCTCTGCCTGGGACGACTCCTGGTGGCCCCCCGCCCTGGGCAGCGCACCCAAACCGACAGACCACGCACGCAACCTGGGCTTCATCCTGGACTCCTCCCTCTCCATGACCAGACAAGTCAACGCCATCTCCTCGTCCTGCTTCAATATCCTGCGCATGCTACGTAAGATCTTCCGGTGGATCCCCACCGAGACCAGGAAGACGGTCACCCAGGCCCTTGTCACCAGCCGACTGGACTACGGCAACGCCCTCTACGCCGGAACCACCGCCAAGCTCCAGAAGAGACTTCAGCGGATCCAGAACACCTCAGCAAGACTAATCCTCGACATCCCCCGACACAGCCGCATCTCCGGACACCTAAGAGACCTGCACTGGCTCCCGGTCAACAAGAGAATCACCTTCCATCTCCTCACCCACGCACACAAAGCCCTACACAACCAAGGCCCAAGATACCTCAACAGCCGCCTCAACTTCTACACTTCTACCCGCCAGCTTCGATCGACCAGCCACGCCCTCGCTGCCGTCCCCCGCATCCGAAGAGCCACAGCAGGAGGAAGGTCCTTCTCCTACCTGGCCGCCAAGACTTGGAACTCCCTCCCGATCCACCTCCGCCTGACCCAAGACCACCTCGCCTTCAGGAAGCAGCTCAAGACCTGGCTGTTCGAGCAGTAGCGGACCCCCCCTCCCCAAGCGCCTTGAGACCCTCCGGGTGAGTAGCGCGCTATATAAATGTTTTTGATTGATTGACATCTACTCACTCACCCATGCAGCCACTCATACAGACACCCATTTTGCAATATAGTTATTCACGCACCCACTCAGTTAACCAAACACCCACTCAAACAGCCACTCACTCACCCATGCAGACACTTACACACCCAGTCACTCACCCATATATCCGCTCACACAGCCAATCAGTCACCCATAAAGCCACTTATACACCCAGTTCTTCACCCTTACAGCCACTCACATACCCACTGTAGGAAAGGGCCTCTTTTGACAGGGCTATCCACCACTTTTTACCTGATGGCTGATGTAATTTTGAACTATAAGTCCACTGGACCCTGCTAACCAGGTCCCCTGTGCCAGATCTCTTTCCCCAAAACTGTACCATGATTGCACAACTTCAGTGGCCCCTGTACGTCTCTAATAAATAGTACCTGAGGCATGGGTACTGAGGAGGGTCCTCTGGGGCTGCAGCACTGGTTGTATAAAGAAACAAAGGTCCTTAGCATAAACATGAATATTCAGAAATGAAATATAGACCACAATAGGCTGCTATATGTTTTTCCAAGTCCAGCCGGACAAGGAATTTATTCTTCAGTTGATTATCAAAGGATTCAATTCTAGATATATAACCAACAGGTTACTGTAAGGCTCAGTCCTGTGCCGTACAAAGGAAGAAAACAAGGTGAGGGTGAAGGGATAGGTTACAAACAAAAGCTTTTTACAGGCAAAAAGGCAGAGCAAGCTGGCCACTTTTTAAGTCAGTGTTATAATTATTGCCAGAGCAGAACATACACATGATTCGACACAATGGTTACATGTATGACCACTATGAGGAGTCGACGTTTCGATCCTGTGCTCTAATTACAAAGGGATCATCTTCAGGACTAGCCACCTTTGAAATCAAACCCAGGAACCTCCAGATAGTGGGGGAGGCCCAGGCCCCTTTCCGGCTCCACATTTGGCAGGAGGAAAAGCATGAACATTAGTTAGATGAGGAGGAGGGTCCCCACTTAGTCTACCCCTACCCCCAGGGCAGGACAGGCAATGTGAACCCCTCTCCTGAAATTCCCCGATCTTGGAATGGTGGAAAACCCTCAAATCAGAGCTAGGATAGGGCCTCTGCCCACAGGATGTGGCAACTAAAGAGTGTAGACACCCTAAAGTTAAGTAGTCCATTGGCTACTACCTGTCTCTCCTTGTAACACCCCATAAATTCAGTATTTAGGTGGGACCCCGAGACCTAAACATCAGATTCAACAGACAAGAGACGACAAGGACAAAGAAGACCAGCTGCTCGAAAACTCAAGCCCTGCTGCAGAATAAAAAGGCACCAACCCCTGCCTGTTGCTCCTAGGACTTGAACATCACTGCTGATGTGTTGTCCTGACCCAGAAAGGACTCCAAAAACCACAGAACACCTCCAGTCTTCAAGAAATGCAGTGAAGCTCCCTTGGAGTGAAGGTTTCACTTCCCTGAACACCACAGGCACCGATTTCGTGAAGTCTGGTTTGTCAATTTGCTGCTCCCTGATGTCCTCAAAGCAGCACCAAAGCAAGAAGAGGTACAACTGCTCCAAAGGGTCAGATCTGCCTCCCCACCAAGTGTAGAGGTACCAGGACCAACTGGAGCCACGGCATACCAGTACTCGGGGTACGGGACCACCCAACAGTAAATACCAAAAATAAGAATCCACACCAGACTCCCGAAACAGCAGAAGCAAGCACCCACCAAGGGACATTGAGACACCTGAAACCCAATTCCTGAGTGGCCCAGCTGTCTTGAGATCACCTCTCCAAGTTGCCTGTTCCTGACCATGAGGACCTAAAGATGCACAATGTCCAGCTGACCTATCACTCTGCCCCCGGACCGAGCACTGGCCAACCTGCCCCGCTCCAATAGTCCCCAGGCCCTTGCGATCTCCTCCCTCTAAGGAGACCCTCTAGACTTACCTATAAGTCCCTCTGCGCAGTGCTTTTTCAAGTGGCCCCCTTCAGATTTACACACCAGCTTTCAAGACCTCAGTCAGTACCTCTGCTTCCGGGCAATCTGGGATGCTACTGAATTTCTCCTGCTGGAACTTTGGTCCTGGTTCTGAACATCGACCTAAAACAACAAAGTGAACTTCAAGAAAGCATTGCCTGAATTTCTATGCATTTTTCTGCTTTTTACCCATTGTTTTCCAGTGGTGCTTAATTGTGCATTGAAGTCAAATATTTTCTGAACTTTGAAAAATCGTAACTCCAAAATTACTTACCTTAGAACTGTGTTTATGGTCTCAAAAATTATATACAAATCAATGTCATTAGGTCTCGGGACTGTTAAGCTGCGAAGCAGCTTCCGGTCAGGAGATCTTATGTTGTGTAGTAGGCAGTTTAGACCCGCCTCTCAGCTCCGTTCGCTTCCATTGGCTGGCTTCCTAAACAGAGGCCAGCCATTGGAAGAGAAGTGAGTCACTCCAAACAAGCCCCGTCTTTTTCGGATTCGGGGGCGTAAGTTTTGCTGTTCTTTAGCTCGTGACGTCGTCCGTCACTCAGAACAGCAAAACACGCCCCCAAATCCGAAAATGGCCGTGTCTTTCTCCGAGGCATTTCTGCCTTGCCTCAGAGAAATGTGGTCGTGTTCATGGCGTGGTCGAGAGGGGGATCTGCACCAGCATCATCGGGGAGACAGCGATCCCCACTCTCAAGCCGTGAAGTCAGAGGATTGCTGCCAATTTCGTTCGCGCTTTACAAATACTGCTTTTATTCACTGTTTATAAACTTCCGTCTTTCCAGTTCTCACCTCGGGCGAGCTGTGTGGGGCTGGACAAAGCAATGATTCCTGATTCGGGTCTGACGGGTGCAGCGGTCAGTGAGCGAGAGAGGGGATGTGAGGACAATGTGCACACACATTGCCTGCTCTGTGCCCCAGCTGTGTGCGCACATTGGTAAAAAAAAACAACCTGAGGGCCGCTGCGGGAGGAAGGCGGAGAGCGCAGCTGCTCATCGGTTTACAGAGGGGTGGGTCCCAGGGTCTGCGCATCTCTGCAGCTAAGCTAAAGCAGAGGGGCCAACGAAGGAAGGTGCCCCCTCTCCCCCCGACAGTTCATTAGAGACGCCTGAAGTGGATGCCGGGTACTGTGCGCATTGAGCAGAAGGGCTAGCTTTTCATGTGGCTCTGTGGCCCCCTGGCACCGCCGGTACAACAGTACGACACATGTTCCGGGGCCCAGCCTCGCTTTTGCTGATCTTCGTTCGTTCGATGAGACAGGATGCTGCTCTCTGCAGTGAGTTGCGACGCCTTGCTGTTCTTCCTTGAAGTGGACTGTGATTATATTTTGGCGTCTGTTGTTAAAGTCTACCATAAGTCTGCGTGGGCTGCGCTGGTGCCCTGTCAGCTGTTGTGAATTATTGAGAAGTTTTGCGATCCTTCTGTGTCATCTTTCGGTTACTTCGTAGCGCTATGAGAAGCTACACTCAGCTTAGCCTTCATTTCATATGGTGACGTTTAGAGCAAGCAATAGGTCAGGATGGACTGAAGGTTGGATTCAGCCCTCTATTTCGTGCTGTCAGGCTGTCCACGGCAGGCCCCCGCTCCTCCGTGCGCTTTCAAGAGCCACGACAGACAGTAGTGCTGCTGCTGGTGTCCCCTAGCGCCGCACCAGCTGTCCGTGCTTCTGAGCACTACCACCAGCAGGGCTGGTGGCGGTGCGGTCTAACGCCAAACAGGCCACCTTGTGAGCTGTCCTTGCTTCTGGGCACTAACAGCAGTGCTGGTGGAGGCGTGTCCTGGCGCTACACTGGCCAAAGTGTGATCAGTCCGTGCTGCTGGGCACTACCGACAGCAGGGCTGATAGTGGTGGTGGGGCCTAGCGCCACAAAGGCCACCGTGTGAGCTGTCCATGCTTCTGGGCACTACCGACAGCAGGGCCGGTGAAGGGGTCTCAAAGCGCCACCCAGGCCACCGTGTGAGCTGCCCTTACCTCTGGGCACTATAGATAGCAGTGCTGCTGGTGTATCCTAGCGCAACACAGACCAGCTTGTGAGTTGCTCCTGCTTCTTGGCGCTGTTGAATTGTGTCCCAGCGAGTCACACAAGCCAGCTGCATTCCAGAAGCTTCTTTGAAAATGAAGAGAGGGGCTCCTCTTTGTTTGATTTCCAAGACGTATTTAATGAAGTACGACGCCACAGTGGGATCGCATCAGTAAAGTAGGGGGAGGGGCAAAAGGGTGTTGTACATCGATTTGGATATGTGTCATCGGGTGATATTGATATTGGGAAGGTCAGTTTCACGTTCAATAGAAAGAATTCCTGCAGAACATAAACAACATGCCTTTATATCGAGTTTTTACTTCACTGCCCCTCTTTCTAATCGCTCTAAATGGCAGATGGCAGTACTAACCAATGCAATGGTACTCATCGACCTCATAAGGCTGAAGAGCTAAGTTGGTCTTGAATTATTCAACACCAGGACTCACAAGTACACAAGATGACAGCAAAATGTAACGTTTGTAGCGGGTTAAGCTTCATTTACATACACAAAATCGTTACCCTAAATGCAGCAGGATGTGAGGCTGACCGAAGGAGGGAGGAACAGAGAGTCCACGCTGAGGTGGAGGCAGTGCTTTAAATGGGCCGGTACTGCCAGGTACGGAGTACCCGTACTTTTCTATTTTGAGAGGGAGAGTGCCTGCACTTCTGAAGAGAGACGTAATACTTATTTGGAGAGTACCCACCCTTCTCAGAACTACACAGGCGCTCTGGTACAGAGTGCCTGCACTTAAGGTGTGGCAGAGAGCGAGAGGAGGGCAAAGGGAGAGAAATACCAGATTGAGGCAGAGAGAGCGAGGAGTTCGTGACAGAGAGCGAGCGGAGGGTGAGGCAGGGAGAGGTGGGGAGAGAAGCGCCTGAGGCAGGAAGGAGTAGAGGGCGAGGTGGGCAGGACAGCAGGGTGGAACGGGAATGAGAGGTGGGTGAGGTGGACAGAGAGGTGGAGAGAGTGATGGGGGGGTGGAGAGAGAGTAGAGTGAGGCGGATAAAGCAGGTCTCTTTTATCTCTCAGCGCCAGGATGCCTGCAATGGTTTACAAATGTTTAAAATAATAAGAGATGGTGCTTAGGTACAACCCTTAGAAATACAGAGCAAACAAAGTAGGCACATCCCGAGCAGTGGAGAGTCCGACTCCCCCTTCCCCCCCATGACTGCCTGCATTCCCAGGGCTAGCTCTTAGACACCTGGGAGACGCTAGGCAGCCCGTTCTTCTTTAAGGGCCACCCACGCTTCTTCTTCTTGCCCTCCCAGATCCCGAACACGGGAGCAGGGCCTGTGTAAGGAGGCAGCCCCAGACCCCTGCAGCCATTCAGGGTGGCATTGAAAGGCGTGTTCCTATTGCATGCAGTCAGTGTCCTGTGCGCAGTGTGGGGCAGGGGATGGGGCTGGCCAGAGCAGGGAAGGAGTGGTTTGCACTGACAATGTGCGCATGAACTGTTTTGTGGGCCAACCAAACAGTTCGCCAACAAAACAACCATTGGTGTACAGTAATGAAATTACAGATGTGTACAAAATTAGTGGAGGCACACAGCTTTTGCCCAATCAAAATCTGTACTGAAGATAATTGGCATTAGGGGGCACAAAAGCCCCTCACACTATTGCCTTTTTAAGCTCTGTTTCGGCTGATGACAAAGCTTGGATACAGCTGTGCCATCAAGCCAGATGTAAAAAAAAAAAATTAAAAAAAATAGTCGCACCATCCATCGAATCCAGTCCTACTCCTTTCTCAAACTCTATACACATGCCTTCTGTGAAGGCTGGCTCTTTTTCATTTTATACCTAAGGCTTTTATTACCAAACTTGACTGCTTGTTATAAAAATGTCTTCTCTCTAATGCTCTCCTATTGCCATTGTAAATGACAATACCATTTATTTGTTTTAAAAAAATGTTTAAAAAAAAAAAATGTCATGAGCAATGCCAATAGCTCTACCTTTAATAATGCCGAGACCATTGCATTGTAAATGCTTGTTACTAATTTGTCTTGGATTTATTCTTGCGTGTGTTTCTCCTTTATTGCTTCTGTGAGTACAACAAGTGCTTAAAACTTCCCTTGAATAAACCTAACTGCTCGCCCACACTGCCACAAAATGAAAGCTAGTATTATCTACTTTTGCCTCTGCCTGGCTTTTGAGGATCTCTCGCACTCTCTACATAGTGTACTTCATTTTAGAACACAGTACAGATAGGTCGTTTCCTACATTGGTGGCAGCGGTGGGATACACAACTTTGCATTTTCTTCACCACTTTGACAATAAGTGACCACATGAATAAATCACAAACATGTCTCTAGACAGTCTAATTTTTGACTGGTCTAATTTTTTCAAAATTTCTAAAATTCACTGCTAGGGCCTTGGTTAAGTACCTGAAACCAAGGGGTTAGAAATGTAAAAGTTTCTGCTTTAGTTAGGACAACGTATTTAGTGTTAGTTATTTTTTGTAACTTCCTAAAAAGGTTCCAACTTTAGTAAAATAATGTCTGATTCCGATATAAATGTTCAAAGGCTCGACCTATTCCCTTACATGAAACTGAGCCATGCTCACCTGAAAGGCGCTCTGTAAGAGCTATGGAATAAAATCAAACAAAAGTCCTCAAAATGAATTTTTCAGACAACTCATAGCTCACTTTGAGAAAGACCACCCAGAACTGGTAGCCCAGTCTGAGGATGAAAATAATACCAATGAAGATGATGTTGAGGAAGGACATGAGTCAGTCCCCTCAAACACAGCTGAGACCCCCTCAGATGAGGACGTCCTGCTTGAAAGATTGACCAGGAGACTAGGATTAGAGGCTCAGCTCTTGGAACTAGAAAAGCAAAGAAAAGAGATGGACCTTGGACCTCTCTTTGGTGGCAGCATACAAGTAATTAGGGAGAATAGCAGTTCATATGACTCAAAACTCCTCAAAGGGATTGTCCCTCACTATTCAGAAGGTGAGGGACAATGGTGTACTGCATTTGAGAGAGCCTGTATAGGAAGGAAAGTAGCTATACCAAATTGGGCTCTTCTCTTGTAGAAACTATTCTCAGGGAAAACAATGGATAGACTCCTGACATTACCTGAAAAAGACGCTGAGTCGTATGACCTCATGAAGGGTACCCTGATTGAGGGCTTTAGACTCACTACTGAAGAGTACAGAATAAGATACAGGGGACTCGAAAAACCCAGAGTCATCCTGGGTAGAAGTCATAGACTTTTCAGTAAAAACACTGAATGGTTGTTTAACAGGTAAAAGTGTGCATAACTATAAAGGGCTTTACAATTTAATCGTGAAAGAACATCTTTTGAGTAATTGTTATCATGAGAAGTTACATCAGCATATGGCAGACCTAGGTCCACTTTCTCCTCTAACGTTGGGAAAGAAGGCAGAACACTGGGTCAAAACAAGGGTGATCTGAACCACCACTGGTTGGGGGGACCAAAATAAAGAGGCCGAAAAGCCCCCAAAGGGTAAGATGGTGATCAAAAAGGGAAAAACAAAAATTAGTCTTCTTCAGGCCCCACAAAAAACCTGCCCAAGAGGGTGAGCCCAGAAACTCATCACAGCCCAAGGGAGCGTACCTGGGTAATAACTGGGTTCCCAAAAAGGTTTGATATCATGACTGTAAGGCACCGAACTGGAGACCCTGGCTGTAAAAACAAATCAAATGCCTCCAGTCCACCTGCATTAAAAGCAGTGGCTAATCTCCAGATAGGATCTCAGGTGAGCCCTGGCCATGTCAGAGAACTCACTGAGGCTTTTCTTGTAGGAGATGTGGACTTAGCCTTCTTACCTGTCTGGCCCACTAAAATGCAAAAATACTGATAGCATCCTATTATTAATAGGGTTATGGTTGAAGCTCTGAGAGACAATGGTGCCAGCATCATGAGGGTGACTGCACAGCTGGTGTCCTCAGATTAGTATCTGCCTGGAAGGCCCTATCCAGTCACCAATGCTGACAATGTGACAAACGCTCATCCCATGACAATGGCGTCCTTTCACTGGGGGGGGGGGGGGGGGGGGGTTACTGGAAAAAAAGATGTAGCCGGCTCTTCATCAATACCAGTTGGTTGTTTACTCTGCAATGATTTTGAGTCCTCTGCCTCAGCTGAAGTAGAACTGAGAATCCATGCAGCAATGCTAGGAATCCCACAATGGGTGTGTGTAAAAACTAGGGCAGAGCCCAGTGTGAAAAAGAGGTGCAGGAGTTTGGAACAATAGTCCCGCCCTCTAAGAGGAAAGGTAAGCAGACTACTGGGGAGCCAGCTGCAAATCAGACACCAGACCCTTCTCCTCAGGGGTAAGAAGAGTCAGCCCCAGAAGGAACTGAGTATCAGGAACTGGAGCCTTACCAGGCTGAGCTTTTGGCCCCACAGGGACCCTCTATGAAAGAGCTGTGCTGGGGCAGAGGACCTACCCCACTCTTGAAAGCCCGCAACAGCAAGCTGCTGCACAGGAAGGTGGGGATGTTAGTGGTTCCCACAGGATCTATTAGGAGGAGGAAATCCTTTACACTGAGGCCAGTCACCCCAAACCTGGTACCACTAGGAGAGTGGTAGTTCCTCAGGCGTTTAGAGAATTCCTCCTCAGTTTGGCCCACGACACCCCCCCTAGCTGGACACCTTGGCCAGACCAAAACTTGGAGCAGGCTTCTCAACCACTTCTACTGCCCAGGGATGCTCCAGATGGTGAAGGAGCTTTGCAACTCCTGGCCCACCTGTCAAGTCAGTGGCAAGACATGTAGGCACCCAAAGGCCCCCTTAATTACACTTTCAGTGGTTGGGGTTCCATTTGAAAGGGTAGGGATTGACATTGTTGGTCCCCTTGACCCTCCTACAGCCTCAGGAAACAGATATATTCTGATGGTAGTGGATTATGCCACCAGGTATCATGAAGCTATTACCATTAGAACTACCACTGCCAGAATGGGCTTCCCTAAGGAGATGATATCATATAGAGGTACAAACTTCATGTCTGGTTACCTGAAACACATGTGGAAGGAGTGTGGAGTGACCTACAGGGTCACTTCTCCCTACTATCCACAATGTAGTAGCCTTTTTGAAAGATTCAATAAGACCATGAAAGGTATGATTGGTGTACTCCCTGAAAAACTCAAAAGGAGATAGGATGTCTTACTGCCAACCCTGCTTTTTGCCTACAGGGAAGTGCCACAAAATGGAGTGGGGTTCTCCCATTTGAACTTTTGTTAGGGCATCCTGTTAGGGGACTACTGTGCTTTGTAAAGGAGGAACAGAAGAGACCTCTCTTTGAACCTAAACAGGACATAGTGTACTATGTACTTGGCCTCTGCTCCAGGGTGGCTGAATACATGGAGAAAGCAAACCAAAACCTTGAGGCCAGCCAAAAGCTCCAGAAACAATGGTAGGGCTATGGTGGAGTTCCAACCAGGGCAGAAGGTATGGGCTTTGGAGCCTGTGGCCCCTTGAGTCCTCTAAGATAAGTGGAGTGGACCCTATCCCATCCTAGAAAGAAAAGGGGAGGTCACCTATCTGGTGGACCTTGGCTCTTGCAGGATTCCCATGACGGGCACCGCCTTAAACCCTATCATGACAGGGTAGATGTCACCATGCTCATGGTGGTTACAGATGAGGATCAGGAAGCAGAAAGTGAACCTCTCCCTGACCTCCTGTCCAACAACCCAAAAGATGGGTCAGTGTAAGGAGTGGCCTTGTCAACCACCCTCACTACCTAACAGCAGACTGATTGCAGGCAGGTCCTAAGCCAGTTTGCTGAGCTCTTCTCTTTGACCCTTGGTCAGACTAGGAGGTGCACGCCTGATGTGGACACTGGTGAAAGCTTGCATTTTAAGAACAAAATCTACAACAGTCTGGTGAAAGAGCATCAAAGCTGAAGAAAGAAAGATTCTGTCATTGGGATTCATAAAGCTATCTGAGAGCCCCTGGGCCAGCGCAGTGGTGTTAGTCCCCAAGCCTCATACCTAGGGTTGTAAAAAAGAGATCAGGTTCTTTGTGGACTATAGGGGCCTCAATGTAGTAACCAAAACCAATGCACACCCAATTCTGAGGGCATAGGAATTAATTGACAGGTTGGGAGCACCCCAATATCTGAGTACCTTTGATCTCACACGTGGGTACTGGCAGATAGGTCTGACTCTAGGGGCAAAAGAAAGATCTGCATTTTCAACTCCAGAGGGGCATTATCAGTTTAATATGATACCTTTTTGGCTGATAAATGCACCTGCCACTTTTCAAAGGCTGGTGAACAAAGTCCTTGCTGGTTTGGAATCCTACAGTGCAGCTTATCTAGAGGATATTGCTATCTTCAGCTTCATCTGGCAGGATCACCTGATCCACCTTGGGAAAGTTTTAGAGGCTCTGAGAAGTACAGGCTTCACTATTGAGGCAAGCAAGTGCCAGATAGGGCAGGGGAAGGTTGTATACCTGTGCTACCTTGTAGTTGGAGGCCAGGTTCAACCACTACAGCTCGAGATCCAGACCATTCTGGACTGGGTGGCTCCCACTAACCAGACTCAAGTCAGGGTCTTCCTTGGCTTGACTGGGTACTATAGGAGGTTTGTGAAAGATTATCTTAGACGATAAGCAAGGACAGCCTGATGTCTTGATTCTTTTCCCGTTGTTTGTATCCTGTCCTCAATAAGAATGTATTAATTAACTTTTGTTTTGAGACCTTTCTTCATGCAGAGGTATGTCTGCTGGACCTAATGCCAATGCTAAAAAATAAATAAATAGCGGCATATTTCACGACCTGACATTAACACTATTGAAACAAAATATTGCCATGAATGGGAAACCTACCACTACACCAAGAATAGAGAAATGGAGACAACAGGTAGCACAATGGGCTGAAATAGATGGGACAGTCCTACACAGGGAAAGGCAAAGAGGGACCATAAAGGTGAACATACCCCAAGCCTGTGATAACCTAACGCGATCATTCCCTAACAATGCAAAAGACACACTTCTGCCTTGAGCAGGACCGTTTCCCTTCCTAGTAAAGTATGTAAGCAAATGCAGCTGCAATAGGGCTATCAGCTGCACTGACTTCTGTACCAACCCGCCTTCCTCTCGAGGCTCCTACCAAATGCAAATTCATACCATGGGGCCCAGTGGAAAATCGATGGCTGAGTAAACCACCAAAGGATGGAAAATTAGAAATGGAAGATTTTCACCGACCCCAATTATACTTGCAGTTGGGCTAATATGTTAATATTACTTGGTATGAATGACCTGATAAGGAAAAGTCTTTTGCATTGCATGACCACGAGATAACAGGAGCCATCATTACAGAAATAAAGGAAACAACGCAAAAGATGGAACAACGTGTTTATTCTATCCAAAATAACAAAAACGGAATATATGACTGTGCATATTAAAGAAAGCAATACAAATATGTCAAAAATTATTGTAATCGCAAGAAATTTAAGTATTGCAAAGGTTTGTCCTTTGGTTTGTCTAAACTATAAAAAACCTTTTTCCATGAAAAAATAAGCAAAACAAATATGATTGTTTTCTGTATACAATGCATTTATGGGGAAATAATTTATTGTGTATTAATTCAATACCTTGAAATGCAAAAGATCCCCTCATGCATTTCAGTGCAAGAACTCTATAGGAGGTTGAAGGAACAACCAACAGTGTATATCATTGGGCGAGAGAGCAATCATTTTCTTACTGGAGCCGAAGCTACTCAATCTGTGTCTATTTTAAAGCACTGTCAGACAAATATGGAAACAGGCAAGCTGCTCGCTATTGCCAGACCAAAAAAATATAGATCTGAGGACAAAAAGCAATGTGTTTTTCCAATGCTTGTTTAAGCTTCCCTTTGGTGCTATCTGGGTGTTGAACGCTGGACAGCTTGCTCTTTCAGCTGTTCTTGTGTGACCCCATTTCTGTATGATTCAATATTGTCAGCATCAAGAGGACTTGAAATTGCTAAAAATGCTAAAAGATTCAACGTTGTTCAAAACAGACGGTTCCAAAGCAAATCTAAAAATACTCAGTTTACTGATTAATCTGTACATCTGCACGAAACGCTTTTATATTTTAGTGATAAAGGAAAGGAATGATTCTGAAAACCTACCCGGTCTGCTTACACATCTCTGCCTAAAGGCAACTTCCGTGGTTTTGAATGCCACGCCGTCTCTCCCACTGAGTACACTAGATGGTCACTGGGTGACGCTGTCGCACCATTCTCACTCCTTTCAACCAGCATGTCGCTTGGAAACCAATAAAAGTGCTGCAGTTCATCCAGTGGCCACGCGGGAGCAGCGCTAGACCACAGTCTGCACATAATCCCAAAGGAGCGAAAAATAAGCACAGCAGATGAATATTTTATTGGCTTTTTAAGTTGCCTTCCTTATTCACCATTAAGAACGTGTTCGGTGAAACCGCCTTTTCATCCACATGGATTATTCCACCAGGACATCCTTCACTCCCTCAGCCTTCCCCGCTCACCTGCCAAGCTCATCTGTCCTCTCACAGCCCGTCCAGAGCTGCTTCGCTGGCCTAGGCTCCATCTTTTTAGACAGAGCATTTTTTTCTTTCACTTTTTTCTTTAATCCCCTTTTTGCTGGCATCCATTCTTCCTTTCTTCTCCTACCCTTCTCTTTCTCTCCTCTGCATCTCTTATCAACGTCTTCCTTTTCGTCTTTTCTTCCTCTCTCTACTCATCTCTGCCCTTTTTCCCTCCCTTTCTGCAACTTTTCTTCCTTCCACCCTCTGCCTCTTTCTTGCCTCTAACTTCATTCCTCTTTTTATGCTGCTCTTCACATTGCCTTCCCTGCCTCTTCGTCTCTTAATACCGTCCATGTCCTTCATAGGTTCTTCTCATTCCTTATCTCCTTGCTGCCTACTTCCCAGCCTTTCTTCTGCCTCGTAACCAGGGCCACTGAAATTATGCTGCAGGAGAGGGCCAAATTATGCGGCACGGTTGAGACATTTATGGGGCAAGAAAATGCTAACTTGTGGTATAATGCAGTACACTTTGTAGTTATTACTTCCTGATTTCAAATTCTTTAAAATTAATAACACTATCTGGGCATTGGTTGCAACTCATCAGTACTAGTTTAATACTCAAATACAGCCATAAGCATCAGAAAGTTGACCAGTTCAGCTTTGTAAAGGTCCTTCCTCCGCGCAGCAACACATGTCGCTGCATTTTTACTAACTTTTGATCCGTTTAAGCTAGAAAAAAATGCTTCTGTTAAAATCTGAAGATAATGGATTATAAGGTACTTGTGGCGAATCTTTAACTATATGAAAACCGCCACGGCTACACAATATTTAATTCCAGTAGCCCTGCTCATAATCTTCCAGCTAGTGCTTAACTTGTGCCGGTGGTTTCCAGTACTCTGCCCAGCTCTTAATTTTCAACACCGGCATTTATGACAGTCTGCCAAATTATTATTATTATAGTAAGGTCATTTGTAGAGTGCACAGCTACCCTCAACGGAGGTGGCCCGGTGCTAAGGCAGTCGATTGATACAGGTGCACAATATTATATTTTAGGAGCAGTTGAAGCGCCAGGTTTTTAGAGCTCGCCGGAAAGCAGGTTCTGATTCAGTCAGGCGGAGAGAGAGTAGCAAGGAGTTCCTGACCGTGAAAGCTCTGCATCCTGTCCTCGCCTTGCGAAAGCGAGGAATGGCGAGGAGTCTCAGATGGTTGGGTCTCAGGGCCCGGTCATGATGGTAATGCTGGAGTCTGACTCTGAGGTAAGCTGGGCCTCGGCCCCTGGTGGCTCTGTGCGCCAAGGTGAGTGCCTTAAATTCTATGAGCCTGATGATGGGCAGCCAATGGAGGTTTCTCAAGTGGGGGGTGATGGAATGGCGATAAGGTACCTTGCATATCAATCTGGCTGCAGCGTTCTGAATCATTTTCAGTCTGCGGGTCAGATAAGCGGGGAGTCCCAAATAGAGACCGTTGGCCTAGTCCAAGTGAGAAGTAATAAGGGCGTGGATTACTGCCCTTCTGCAGGCCAATGGAAGGAAGTGGAGGACTTTCCTCAGAGTTCGTCGCTTCCCAAAACAGGAGGAGGAGACTTGCCTAATCAGAGATTTACAAGAGAGCTCATTGTCAAATCTGAACCCTAAGTTTCTCACTGAGTCAACTGGTTTAGGAGGGGGATTCAGTTCCTGAGGCCCCCAAAGCACAGTGGGTTGCAGGGCCTGTTGGTTGAAGCAGAGCACCTCGGTTTTATCCGAGTTCAGCTTGAGACAATTTTCAGTCATCCAAGCCGATATGTTACTCAGACATCGCCTTCCTCACTGAAACATGGATGAACGCCTCCTCAGCCCCCGACATCGCCATCCCGGATGGATACAAGATCATCAGGAGGGACCGCGTCAACCAGACCGGAGGAGGCATCGCCATCGTCCACAAGAACACCATCCGCATCACGACCGACGCTGACGACACCTTCGCCGCCGCCGAACACCTCCCCTTCCAGATTCACACCGACCCAAAGACGACCCTCAGAGGCACCCTCATCTACAGACCCCCAGGACCACGCACACAATTCAGCGAAGACATCACAGACTTCATCAGCCCACACGCCCTCCCCTCCACCGACTACATCCTCCTAGGGGACCTCAACTTCCACCTGGAGAACAACAAGGACCGCAACACCGTCACCCTGCTGGACAACCTCGCCAACCTCGGACACAAGCAACTGGTCAACACCCCCACCCAATACGCCGGCCACACGCTTGACCCCGTCTTCTCATCCAGCAAGCACATCGCCTTCAGCCACTCCACCGGACTTCACTGGACCGACCACAGCTGCGTCCACTTCAGCTTCAGAAAAACCACTACCCACCACCACCCGCAACAGGTTCCCCACAGAAGCTGGAGCAAGATCACCGCCGACCAGCTCACCACCTCCCTCAGCCAGAACCCACCTGCCAGCACACCGGACCCCAACGAAGCAGCCCGCAACTTCACGCAGTGGCTGACCGCCTGCGCCGAATACCTCGCGCCACTGAAGAACCCTCCCAGCAAACCCAGAAGCAAGAAGGCCCCCTGGTTCACTGACGAACTCAAGGACTCCAAGAAGACCTACCGCACCCTCGAGAAAGCCTGGCTCCTCGACCGGACCACTGACAACATGACCGCCCTCAAACACGCGACCCGCAAGCACCACCAGCTCATCCGCACCACCAAGAAGAAATCACTGAAGGATCGACTGGACAACAACGCCCACGACAGCAAGGAACTCTTCAGCATCGTCAAGGAGTTCTCCAACCCCAGCACCGGCAATAACGACATCACCCCTTCACAAGATCTCTGCAACTCCCTCGCCTCATTCTTCCACAGCAAGATTGCCGACATCCACAACAGCTTCGGCGCACCATCCTC
The DNA here is from genome assembly GCF_964263255.1 of Lissotriton vulgaris. Lineage (NCBI taxonomy): Eukaryota > Metazoa > Chordata > Amphibia > Caudata > Salamandridae > Lissotriton > Lissotriton vulgaris. The sequence goes on from NW_028253406.1 coordinate 229,348, forward strand.
GCACCCAACCGTCGAACCAACGCACCGCACCGCCACCCTCCGCACCTGGACCACAGTGACCACTGAAGACACAGCCCGCACGATGAACACCATCCACTCCGGATCTCCGACTGACCCCTGCCCCCACCACGTCTTCAACAAGGCCGACTCCACCATCACACCCCAACTCCGAGACGTCATCAACACCTCCTTCGACACCGCCACCTTCCCGGAGAGCTGGAAGCATGCAGAGCTCAGCGCCCTACTGAAGAAACCAACAGCGGACCCCACCGACCTCAAAAACTTCCGCCCCATCTCGCTCCTCCCTTTTCCTGCCAAAGTCATCGAGAAGAAAGCCAACAGACAGCTTGCCGCCTTCCTCGAGACGAATGGATCCCTCGACCCCTCGCAGTCCGGTTTCAGAGCCAACCACAGCACCGAGACCGCCCTCATCGCAGCCGCCGACGACATCCGAGGCCTTCTCGACAACGGGGAAACAGCGGCACTCATCCTCCTGGACCTCTCCGCTGCGTCCGACACTGTCTGCCACCGCACCCTAGTCCAACGCCTCAGCAACACCGGCATCCAAGAGAAGGCATTGAAGTGAATCATCTCGTTCTTCGCTGGAAGAACACAGAGAGTCCGCCTCCCCCCGTTTCGTTCCGAGGCCACCAAAGTCATCTGCGGCGTCCCGCAAGGATCATCACTCAGCCCCAGCCTCTTCAACGTCTACATGAGACCCCTCGCAGCCATCGCACGCCAACACAACCTCAACATCATCTCCTACACGACGACACCCAGCTGATCCTCTCCCTCACCAGAGACCCGACACCGCCAGAACCAGCCTCCACGAAGGGATGAAAGGCGTCGCCGAATGGATGAAGAACAGCCGCTTGAAACTGAACTCAGAGAAGACGGAAGTCCTCATCCTTGGACCATCACCCTCCGCCTGGGACGACTCCTGGTGGCCCCCAGCCCTGGGCACCGCCCCCAAGCCGACAGACCACGCACGCAACCTGGGCGTCATCCTGGACTCCTCCCTCTCGATGACCAGACAAGTCAACGCCGTCTCCTCTTCATGCTTTCACACCCTCCGCATGCTCCGGAAGATCTTCCGATGGATCCCGATCGAAACCAGGAAGACGGTCACCCAGGCCCTCGTCACCAGCTGGCTGGACTACGGGAACACCCTCTACGCCGGAACCACAGCCAAGCTACAGAAAAGACTACAACACATCCAGAACGCCTCCGCCCGATTCATCCTGGACATCCCTCGACGCAGCCACATCTCCGGCCACCTAAGGAACCTGCACTGGCTCCCCGTCAACAAGAGGATCACGTTCAGGCTCCTCACCCACGCACACAAGTCCCTCCACAACCTGGGCCCCAAGTACCTCAACGACTGCCTGACCTTCCACAAGCCCACCCGCCAGCTACGGTCCGCCAGCCTCGCCCTCGCCGCCGTACCACGCATCCGAAGAGCCACCGCCGGAGGCAGATCATTCTCCTACCTGACTGCCAAGAAATGGAACTCCCTCCCCATCCACCTTCGGCTGACCCAGGACCACCTCACCTTCAGGAGACAACTCAAGACCTGGCTGTTCGAGCAGTAGCGGCCCCCTTCCCCCAAGCGCCTTGAGACCCTTCCGGGTGAGTAGCGCGCTATACAAGTGTTATGATTGATTGATTGATTGATTGAGACACCTTCTAAGGTTGGCAAATGGTGGTGCTGTGTGTCTAATTTAGAGATGAGCACAGCAACAGTTGTTACATTAACCCCTTCACTGCTCATGACGAGCTCAGCTCGTCATGAGGCACGGTTGAGCTGTGCTTATGACGAGCTGAGCTCGTCATGAACAATGGGAAAGCCTTCAAAGCAGCACAGGAGGGGAAAACCATTAGCAGCCAAGGTGTTAATTAAGTATACATTAAAAATGACTAATACCTGCCTCCCAAGCCATTCCTAGAGTGCTGGGGGCCTGGAATAGTCTGAATTGTCACACTTGTGAAAGTGTGATGGTTAATAGATGTGTTGGTACAGTCATTGGGAGGGACAATGGTTGGTACAATCTGCATTGGCCTCCTGTCAAAGGACTTTGCAGTTTTTGTTGTGTGCACATTAACCACTGCTGCCATCGGGTAACATCCTTTACAATGAATGTTTTGCAACGCGGTACCATTACCAAGCACGTTTTACAACGAAAGTCGTTACAACGACTTTCGCTGGAGGGCGCTCTAAGATAGGGAATAGTTTAATTTACTATCCAACACCTTCCCTACTATCCACGGGGACTGGAGTTGGAATAGTAAATTAAACTATTCACTATCCAGCACCACCCAACGCAAGTCGTTGTAACGACTTGTGTTGTAAATCCTGCGTCGTAACGGTACGCGTTGTAAAAGCACGTGTTGTACCGTCATACATCCCTGCCATCCATTTTTATTTTCGTTCTTCCATTTTCCCTCAATTCCATTTTCACTTTCTTTTTCCACCATTTGACCATCCCTCTATTCTTTCACCTTCTTTGCATTTCTCTCTTTGCATCCTCTTTGACACCTCCTTTGTCTTCCCTTTCTAGGTCTGGCAATAGCCATGATCTTTTGATTTTACTAAAATGATATGTATAATATATTTGCTTAAAGGGGCTTTCAGCCTCCTCTCGTCATCAATTGGGCTGTTGTAGTGCTATTCACATTCTACTTTTGCCCACTGCAGCATACAGCATGGGGCAGTGGGTTGGCCTACTTTAGGCACTGGTTAACGTCATTTTGTGTGCCTGCATTTTGCTCTCTCACAATAAGCACATCTGCACACAAGGCAGTTCCCTTCAGTGCCAGAGGTTTGTTTTTTGCTTTATAATTACTTTAGTGTTGCTGTTGTGTTTACAGACTGAGGTGGAAGCTGGGTGCTTTATAACTGATGTGAGCACAGGCCACATTCCATGTTTCTTCAATACTGCTTCCTGCCAATGATGTTGTCCTGCCAATGGTCGAAGGCTGTACTACCTCCCCAGTGTGGGTAAAGGCTCCTCCTTTATTATTTTTCTGCATCAGGCTGCTCAGGAAGAACTTCCAGAGTAGCCTGATTATTCTTCCCCTTGCAATGACGATCAGCTTTCACTGAATCAGTGCTTGGGGGCATATCTCAGCCCCCCAAGCACTGATTCCTTTGGGAGGGGTATCATTGAAAAGGGGAGATCCTCACTTTTCCAATGCTACCTCTTCCCACCAGATCCATGCTTGGGCTTGGGAATCACCACTGGAGAACAATCCCCAAGCAGGGATCTACTCACTAGCCCCCAGAGATGGGGGAGTGGCCCCTTAAGCAAGGGCTTTCAACACATTTAATTGCCCCAGTGATTCTGCCTCCCCCATGGGGGGAAGTTTGGAGTAATTACCTTTGATATGCCCCTGGGGGGAAGCAGAAAGCCCACTAGACACCAAAGAAAGATTTCATTTTGCTTGTTAGCACATTTAGAGGTGGGGCTGCCCAATATGGGCATGGTCTTGCCCCAACTCCCAGAAAACGAGGCATCAGTTGTTCTGTCCCCCCGGGTGGCAGATGGGGTAATTACCCCTATCTCCTCCCCGGGGGGGGGGGGGAAGTCCCCCAGACACCATTAAATATTGCGGTAGGGGCTGTCCAATATCAGCATGCCCCCACCCCAACTAAATGGAGCATCAGTCTTTCTACCCCCCAGGGGTGTTTAGTGGGCAGGTCAGGGGTAAATATCACATCTGCTCCCCAGGAGGGCAGAGAGATGGATGCAACAATTAACTGGGGTGGGGGCATAGCCATGCCTATGGGGGGCAGCCCTCACCCCTATATTGTAAAATAAACGTTCTTTCCCTGGTAACCAGGGGGTTTTCTGTCCCCCTCACACAGGGGAGCAGAAAGAGTGATGCCCCATATTTTGGGGTAGGGTCATGGCTATACACATATTAGGCAGCCCCACCTCTAAAAATGCTGGGGTGCACAATCCCAATATGGGTATTGTCATGCCCCCACCCCCAAAAATGGGGCACCAGTCTTTCTGCTGCAGGTGAGCCGCCGTGGGCATGACCATTTGCCCACCCCAACTAAATTGCCCATCAGTCTTTCTGCCACCTAAGCAGATGGGATACTTACCCTCGATCTGTCCCCCCGCCCATGGTGGCCAGAAAGTACACTAGTCACCAGGTAAAGGAAATATATATATTTTTTTAATAGGGGTAGGGGCTGACCAGTATGGGCATGGCCTTGCTCCCATCCCAACTAAATGGGACATTAGTCTTTTTGCCCCCTCGAGGAGGGGGGGGGGTGAATGTGGATAATTACCTCAAATCTACCCCCCAGGGGAGAGAAAGCCTGCTAGAGGCCTGGGATATCAAAATGACAAGCAAAGGCATGCAGAGGTCTACCCTGGCATCGAACCATACTTCTGCTCCAGTGGGGTCAATAATATCTTTCTGCCCCCCTGGGAGCCAGGAAGAAGGCTTGTCCCAGTTGAGGGGGGTTGCAACCAAACCTGCCCCCAGGGAGTGGGGTAGGGTTAGAAAATCCAGCTAATACCTTGGATTTTGCCTTTGGGACAAAAGAAAGTGCTGCAGCTGTTGAACTTTGGCTTTGGAACCCCCCCCCCCCCCCCCCCAAAGGGGAAAACCTGTCTTTTCACTCCCACTCCCAGGAGCATGCAGGAGGTGTGATCGAATTTGCCCTTTGGGGGCCAGCACAGAAAGACCACTGTATGGTAGGAATCTATATTTTCTAATAAAATAATGTGATATATGTGGCCTGTGCTAACACCAGGCTCCCTTCTCCCCCTAAAGCATCAACATTCTTTCTGCTCCCCTGCAGAATAAAGCATCCTATCACAATGGCAAGTGAGGGGACATTTGATTCTTTTGGGTGTTGTATTTACATATGGGCCAAGAGAGTGTGGCTGACTCCCAAAATGGTTAATGGCTGCATTTTTTGGGCTTAGGTAGGCTGCCACCTGGAATAATACCAGACCTAAACAGTTCTGAAAACTAGACATCCGAGGGAGTCCAGGGTGGTGTGCTTCGCATGAATCCCACATCATTTTCTTACCCCAATGCCCTGCACACCTCAAACCTTGACTAAAAACACACATTTTCCTCACATTTCTGTGAGGAAAACTTCTGTAAGCTGCAGGGAGCCACAAACCTCCTACTACACAGCATTCCCCCAAGTCTCCTTAAAAAAATGGTACCTCACTTGTGTGGGTGGGCCAAGATACCTTGACACAAAAGGCCCTATTGCGCTATGTGTAGAGATCAGCAATAGGGGTAGCTGTAGGTTTTGGGGCGATGCTTCCCTGCCTCCCATCGAAACCTACCAACCACAGACATTTTTGAAAACTAGACAACCAGTGGATTCCAGGGTGATACGCCTTGCATGGATCCTATGAAGTTTTCGTACCCACAACGCCCTGCAAACCTCAAACTTTGCCTGAAATCATACATTTTCCCCGTATTTCTGTGATGGAAACTTCCGGAATCTGAAATACACAAAATTCCTACCACCCAGTATTGCTCCACTTGTGCCGATACAAATGCAGCACTCCTTGTAAAACGAAAAAACAACTGTGGATTGGAATTACCGAAGGTACAATTGTTAAAAACTGTTAGTGCAACAGAGTAGGGCAATGCAAATGTAGAGCCCTCTTGCTCTGCCTCACCTCTATTTACTTTACCTCTTTTCTCTCTACATGGCATCTTACTTTCTACCCTTCACCCCTCCCTCTGGGCTTCACTAACATCTTTATTTGACCTTTCTTTCTATATTTCTCTTTGTGGTTATTTCTCAACCTGACCACTCTCCGCCGTGCATCAGTCAATAATTGTCACAACTCTCCACATGTCTGTGTCAACCTCTCTCTGCATCTACCTCTAATTCTCTCTCTTTCTAACTTACCACTCTGCCTGACCCTTTTGTGCGCCCCTTTCTCTCCTCTCTCTTCAATTCCTTCTCCTTTTATCTCGCTCTCTCTACTTCACTCTAAAACCTTACATCTCGCTCTACCCATTTCTTAACAGAACTTGTGCATCTTTGTGCTTCTCTCACAAAAGCACTTCTCTACATCTCTACCACTGTCTGTCTGCATCTACCTCCCTTGAACTCCCAGCAGACCATGGTATGCAGCTCTCATTTGCTAAGTTGTTTTCTAAGTTCATGTTTCAAACATATTGCATTCAATTATTTATTTCATGAATGCTTTAAAGCCGAATGCTTTATGGTGTTTTATCCTCCGATTCATTATATATATTTTTTTAAAGTGATGGCAGAGTGCACTCCAAACCAGGATGCTTGTCTTAACAACACTGTGCTTTCGCTGTGCCACTTACCATATGTGTAAATAGTTTCTAGGATTCTTTTTCCCCTTCCACCCCTTTCAGTGTTCACACATTCATGATAGTTTCCTGAAGAGAGGTTATGAATGGTGTGAGAAGCTGGCAAAACATCGCAGGCATATTTGCAAGGCCCCTTGCCACCAGAGCGTCACTTTTATTGACAGCCTGGTGGCATGCAATGCTGAGTAATATTGACAAGGCCACGCAAAGCCACCCTGCATGTCTTTTCATGGCCTTGTAAATATGCCCCCCTTTCACACATTGCTCTCCGTGAAAGGGGCGTTTCACGGGTGTTGTTGTGGGTGTTCCCACAACAACACCCATGGATTCTGACACATTCCCAGACTTACAGGGTTTCATAAACCTGTGAATGCATCAGATTCTAATGCCTCCCCAGGGGAGGCCTTAAAGTGGAGCAACGAGGAGTAAAACCTTTTTCTGCTTGTTGTTTGCTCTTTCTTTGTGTGCTGCAGAAGGAGGAAATCACCATCAATGATTGTTTTTGTGCAGAAAGGTGTCCCTGCCTGCAACAAACAATCATAACTGCAATGCAGGCTCCCTTGCATCAAGGGTGCCTGGCTTGGCGTTAGACAGTCAACTGGGCACCAGCACAGAGGAGAGCATAGGGATGCGTTGTATTGCTGTAAATAAAACACCTCCCTGCACTTTCCTAACTACGCAGCTCGGCGCAGCAGGATGGCTCGCAGCACAGCGCTGTGCCACTTTCTAGTAACCATGCCCCCACATGTTCCAAGTGTTAAGTAGTCACGATCCATGAAATAAAACTTTATTTGGAAATATGAAGGTGGAAATCTAGGTACATGGAAGTGGAAACATGAATGGGAGAAGCAGGCCACTCCTTTCCTATGCACTATTTTGGTGCATTGCTACTACCCCATTTACAACTGTATCTATAGTACTCCAATTTACCCTGGTTCTGTTTCATCTCCTGCAGGTGTGTGCACAAAGTGCTCGGGTGCCCCTGTTCTAAGGTGGTTTTGGTGTCAGTGCAAAAATAAGCCACTTCTGTGAAGATCACTGCGCTGTACATGTACTCCGTGTTGGAAGGGTTGGGGAGAGCAGCATTTGAGAGTGAACTAGCCTGGATTTCTTTTTCCAGCTTTTAGGTTTCACTGAGCTCTGATTTCCTGTCCTGCTCCTCCTGTTGCCTCGCCCTCTCACAGGTTCACCTACATCCCAAGCCTTATTGTGTATAAACGGCATAATTAACATCAGTGGCGGCTATTAGGGAATGGGGTGGCGGGCGGGGTAGACAACGAGGAGGAGGTGACAGGTGTGTTGATTTTTTTTTCTTTTTAAACGCACTTACCTTTTCTCCCCCAGCTGCATCGCTCCTCCACTTCTCTGCTCTTCCTGACTCCAGTCTGGAAGAAGCTGCAGAAGCACCCTGGCGCACAGGCTCCCCATAGCCAATCAAAATACTGCATTCCAGCGTTGTGATTCGTCTGAGCTCTATGGATTGGCACTCACATCAAGACAGGAAGCCTGTCTTTACGGCCGGCCAAGCATTTTTGCGCCCTTAGGGCCTCATTTATGAAAAGTGACGCACCGCTATGTGAAAACAGCAATGCGTCACTTTTCATTGCAACCTCCTTGCGACACCAATGATGTGTCATATTTACTGTATGACGCATCATGTCACAAGGAGTCACAGATACATCAGTATTTCGAACGTATCTGTAGGTGCAAAAATTATGCATTGCTGGAGTGTGTCACAAAAGTGACGCAACTCCAGCAATGTGTCATTTACACCTGGGCAAGTCCCATGTTAAATGTGCCTGTATCAGTCTTACGCCTGCCATTAGGCAGGTGTAAGATATTGACACATTTGTGTCCTAGAAGTGGCGCAGTGAAATCTTATAGATTTCACTGCGTCACTTTTACGACCTTTTCATGCACCAGAACACCCCCCCCCCCCTGCATACATTATACCTGTTGCAGGGGTTTACAAAGTAACCCATCTACCTAGATGCGTCACTTTGTAAATATGTAGCAACAGGGCGCATTTTTTACACAGCTAGTGCGCCACAAAACGTGACGCACCAGCGATGTAAAAGTGACACAAGGCCTCATAAATAAGGCCCTCAGTGTGCATAGTCCACTCCTCTTCCCACCCTGAGCCATCAGCCCCGCCCTCACCCAGCCCGCAGCAACCAAAAATAAAACGTTAATAACCTTGTTATCATCGTTGTATTTTACCCCTTTTCACTATTCTAAAAGCAGTGAGGCAGCGCTCCTCCACCTTAGCTGAGGAGTCGCCACTGGTTAAAATGTATTAATGCTTGGTTAAAATAACAGATTGTTGTTTAGGGCCCAAACATGCATTAACTAAACAGAAATGTGTGGCATTTCAGGAGAAAACACTTTTATGGTGGGGGAGATTACATTTAAGGAAACTGGAAAGCTGATGTTTAAGAAGCAATTATTGTATTTCAGAATTATATCTATATACTAATATTGAGGGATAATTCATGCAGAGTTTTGGAGGCTTTTTGCAGCTGATTTTAGCTTTTTGGCATCACTTACTGAAAGAGCTGTTGCGTCATGACTTATATACAGGTATTTCGTCATTTAAATCTATAGAATTTTCCACCCCATCCTTGGAAGGAGTTCTCCTATTTTAAGTGGAAGGGGTACACTGGAAAAATGAAGTTAAGTAAGATGTGACATACATTATGAAAAATTATGGACCATATGAAATTGTATAATGTGGGCCTCATTTATGGGTATTTTGCCGTACGGCGGCACAGCAGGCCTTGCTGCTGCGCTGCTTTACGGCAAAAGAAAAGGGCTGGAATGCCACGTATCTATTGGATACGGTGCATTACTGTCCTTTTCCCCTATGCCGGTGCACAATGGGCGGCCGTGCACCAAAACAGGCCCCCTTGCGCCATGGTGTAAGGGTGCCTGCGTTGCGGTGGTGATTGTTTTTGTGCACAAAAGGAAACCTTCCTGCATAAAAACAATCACAAGAGGCGTTTTCCTTTTGCTTTGTGTGCTGCAAAATACAGCACACATAGAAAAAGGTAAAACGAGGAGAAATACAGATATTTCTCCTCTTTGTGCCTCCCTTATGCCTTATGTTAAGTTTTTGGCACTACGTCAGATTTACGATATCTCGTAAATGTGGGGCAGTGTCAAAAAGCCATGCATATTGCTAGGAACGCCCCCAGCAACGCCCATTGCACGCCCCTTTAACTCAGAAAACTGCTTTACACTGAACAATATTTACTTGGCAGCATTAAGCAAAAAAATGGCTTAGTGCTACCTCATAAATATGGAGCAGGGTCCTGTGCTACGGAACGTCACAAAAAGTGACCCTTAGATTTTAAGTGCTTTTATTACATATAGACATTTAGCCAATGTTTATGTAAATTTTGCTGAAAATTCCACAGTTTTGACGCTATTGTTTTCACTAGAGTTTTTACGGCGGCTAAGGCTTACCTGGAATATCTCAACGTTATTTAAATATTCCATTATTGCCTCGTCACACACTTTGAATTTAAAATCCATTTAGGTGCAATATGTGGTGCAAAATTCAACATTCGGCAACTGGAAATGTACACTTCACATAAGCCTAGAGTGCTTACTTGGTCTGGCCATGCTTAACCTTGCGCTCTCAGACAGTTGGTGGCAATTAAATTCCATACAAATCTTTCTATATCATGCCTCTCTCTCTAGTTTACCTTTACTCTTTTATTTCAACCCTCTCTGTTCATCTCTCTTTGCCCGTTTCTACATCTCTACATCTCAGCCCCCATTTCTAGCTCAACACTGTCTGTCCAACTTATGTTTACTCATATAGACCATTAAGGAGGGTTACCATTGGTTTGCGAACCCAGTAATTGTCCGCAAGATTGTTGCGTGGCTCAGTGTATATCTCTACTGCGTGTAAGATCACCCAGGTAAATCGGTGTTATCTATACCTCTTGTAGGATATATTGTTAGGTCCTCACCCTCAGGTACCACCCATGGCCTGCTTCATCAGCCCGATTTATCTGGGTGTAGATCTTAAACACAGTAGAGATATACACTGGGCCATGCAACAGTATTGCGGACACTAACTCGGTCAGTAAACCAGAGGTAACCCTTCTTTATGGATATATGAGTATAGTTTTGGGGGCAGAGGGTCCCAACCCAGTCTGATGCTTCTCATTCCTCCAAATATTGACACAACTTATATTTACCTAACTTCACTCAATACACCTCTCACTACTCCACCTCTTTTTACCTCTCTTGTGACCTGTCCCGCTCTAACACTCTCTGCGCCGAAGCGTATATCTCTACGTCTCTACCATGTCTCTTTCCACAGCTCTCTAACTCAACACTCTTTCCACACCTCACAACTCTGTCTTTATCTACTCTCTCTGCAGCTCTTCTCGACCTACTTTGTGTCTCTCCCAATGCCATGTTTCTCTTCATCTCCTCTCTGCCTTCCTCTCTGTGTCCTTACCCTCTTTACATGACATGTCTTTCTATATCTCTCATTTTGCACTACTACCTCAGCACCCTCTATCTTGCAATCCTCAATAATCTTGTCACTACTCTATAGGTGTCAATGTCTACCCCTCCTTGCCTCTACCTCTAGCTCCTTTCTTGTTCAGCTTTTACCCTTTCTATGTCTGATCTCTTCGCGTACCCCTTTCCTCTCCCTCTCTACGGGGCATATTATCAAGAACGGCATTAAAAATTATCGCCGGTTTAGCAGCAGAAAACTGGTGCTAAAGTGGCGATAATGGGCTTGATGATATGTTCTTGAGAATTCCAATAGAAGTCCATGTTCTGGTGTGAACATGGGCTTCTATTGGAATTCTCCAGGGCAGATTATCAAGCCCATGTTATGTTATGTTGTTATGTTAAATTAATTTGTTGAGCGCACTAACACCATTAGGTTCCTTGGCGCTGCTTTGGCTGCAGTTTTCTGCCTCTCAACCTGCGATCATTTTAACGCCGTTCTTGATAATATGCCCCTAATTTCTATCTCCCTACACCTAACTTTCTCTAGTTTTCTCTAAAACTTTACCTCGTTTTCTAATCCTTTCTCTACATACCTTGCATATCTACCCGACACTCGTCTCCCGCGATGTGCATATGTCCCCATGAATGCACTCAGCCATAAGCACAATGTTAGTCACAGTCCTGTGTTAGAATGCCCTGCACAGGGGTTTTGTTTTGTTACAAAACACACATTGTAGCCATCATTATGACCCATACCACGACACTCAGTTGGCAATGGAATTACAGATATACAATATATAATATTATCCTCGATTTACCACTGCAGACATAATGTTAACACAATCTTGCATAGAAGAAGTTTAAGCTATCATTGTTACATAACGTGTTTATGACTATTGTGTGCCCATTATCACGCAGCATTTAGGTGTTAGAAATATTGCGATTTAAAAAAAACAAAAAACATATAACTACAAGTCCGAGAATGCCTCCTTGTCATCAGCGGTACAAAAGGGGGTGGTGATGGACGGAGCATCTGAATCAATCAAACACTCACACCCAGTCAAAAGATCTGGGTTTAATCCATCACCGTTCTTTAGCCCACTCTGCCACCCCAGTTCAGACACGCTATTTGCAAATCAGTCTGACTCTGTGCCTCATGGGAACAGTCCAGCCGGAACTGCCAAGCCATGTCTTCCCTGGACCGGAAACAAGCTTCCGAGGACCGGTTTCTGGCATTCCAGCTGTCTTCAGCCCGGCTTGCTTGAATCCAGTGGCAAAGTGAGCAAGGGACTCACGTCTGAGTAAACCCTGCCACACTTATGGTGGCCAAAAGCGGTACAAAAGGGGGTGGTGATGGACGGAGCATCTGAATCAATCAAACACTCACACCCAGTCAAAAAATCTGGGTTTAATCCATCACCGTTCTTTAGCCCACTCTGCCACCCCAGTTCGGACATGGCTATATGCAAATAAGTCTGACCCTGTGCCTCATGGGAACAGTCCAGCCGGAACTGCCAAGCCATGTCTTCCCTGGACCGGAAACAAGCTTCCGAGGACCGGTTTCTGGCATTCCAGCCGTCTTCAGCCCGGCTTGCTTGAATCCAGTGGCAAAGTGAGCAAGGGACTCACGTCTGATTATACCCGCAAGCCATGTCTTCCCTGGACCGGAAACAAGCTTCCGAGGACCGGTTTCTGGCATTCCAGCCGTCTTCAGCCCGGCTTGCTTGAATCCAGTGGCAAAGTGAGCAAGGGACTCACGTCTGAGCATACCCTGCGGCAGTGGCGGTTCGTCCATTGGGGGCGTTGGGGCGTTGCCCCCCTAGCCATGGACGACCGTCACTGACTGTGTCACTGTCTGGCACTGCGCATACCCATTACCGACACTGCAGACAGTCATAATAATGCAAATGCATTTGAGGTCGGTCGGGACGTCATCGCGATAGCAGAAGGACTGGTGGGGGGCGGGCCTGCGGCAGTTGTTAGTGGCAGGCTGGCAGGTAGCAGCAGCGTCAGCGTGGCAGGGAGGGCAGCAGTGTGTGCGCATTTAGGACAAGTCATTTTTATGACTTGCCCTCGCATGCGCACACACGTAGCAGCCCCTTCCCTCCTCCTCATCCCCTAGCACTTAAACAGGCAGAGACCCGGGGAGCCGGGTCTCATTATGGGCAGTATTAGCCCTGCTCTGCAGCCAATCCTGGCACAGTGGCGATGTTAATGCTGTGCCAGGATTGGCTGATTTACCGCGCACGAGGATGGTGTTCTCAGGAGAGTTAGGTGAGCGCGCAGACCTCGTCAGGTCAGACCTCGTGACGTGACTCGTCGTGCCTGTGTAGAGTCATTGCCTCCTTCTTGGTGACAAAGTGTGAGAGTGTGTCGTCAGACAGTTATGATGAAAGGCAGCATGTAAGTACTTAAAGTTGTGATTTCAAACTAGTTTTAAGTTAGCCCCAACTCTGCAAGTGCCTGAGAACAGGCAGGGCGTGTAACACTTTGCTGCTGCCTTCAGGAAGCTTCCTTTACAGAAGCATGGAGGGCCCCTCCCCCGCTTCGTGAGACGGAATAATAAGGGGTTCAGAGCATGTGCTTAAGAGTCTCTGCTGGTTTGGGTACAGCCAGGGGCAGGGCTCTAAAGAGAACCAGCTTATATCAAGGGAGCATGTGCTGGACTGCCATATGCTGCGCACCCTTCCTGGACTTCACCGTCTGGTAGGTTTCCTTAAAGCACACCGCTGAGGAGAGGGCACAGCACAGCCCAGCCCATGCTGCTTCACCAAATATTATCTATTATTTCGGTACGTTCTATCCCAGTGAAAATCCAGTTAAGAGTCTGTCCAGCGAGCTCCCACGCATTCCGTGTGCTCGTTACACCGCCGTGCAGCCGAGAGGAGGCTGATGGGCGCTGACTGCTGCTCGCATGGCAATATCATTTTTATTCCTTCCTTAGCATCTAAAAGGGAGCATCGTGTTCAGGTGAGGGCGGGGCGGAAGGGGGGAGGTGAGAATCAAAGGCAGAACCTTATGTACTTGAACCAGGAGTGAGTCCGAACCATTACATGCTTGCAAAGCTGAGCTCAAAGCTCATTGGCCTCGTTGCCTTGAGGGTGGAATGCACTTTGGGCGGTAATTCCGAGTACCACCAGGCGATATGTAACTTTCAACTTTCGCTCATATAACTGTCAGTGACACAATTTTATGTGCGACACATCAGCTGCTTCTACATTTCTTGCCAAAAGCACTGTGCACTCTGGGACTTGCAGTCTTCTTTAACGGGGTGAGCCTAGGATGTACCAATTAGCACGGGACTTTTCATCTTGTGTAGTGAAGTTGGAGTTCGTGATGGCTTCGCAGACAATTTAGCAGAGTAAAGGCAGCTTTTCCATAGTGTAACTATTGTAGAAAACTTCTGTGTCGTTCAAAACCCCACATATATGTCAGTATTTCTCATTAAGCCCAGGTTTTGCAATTGCACAAGGTAGCATGTTATGATTTATTGAGCTTTCAACGCCAGTGTTGCCTCATTTTGAGAATACACCCTTTGCATATGTCTCCGAATTTCACAGCAATGTTTTTTTTATTTTCTTGCTGCTTTGGATTGCCTGCTTGAAACTTGCACTGCGGGGTTCTGCAGTATCACTGGTCCGCTCTATGTTGCATGAAATGGTCAGATAAAAATACAAATTGTTCCTTGCCTGGAGGGAATATTGCACCATGGAAGGACACCCACAGGGCTGCGGACAGCCATTCCTTTCCTATGCCTAATCAGGTAATGGTTTGCATCAAGTCCACCCCCTCAAAAAGTCCTGGTGTTTGCAAAGGCATGACTTGGCAGTGGATCTGTCGTAATATATGCTGCTGACAGCTATACTGTTGTAGATCCTACAGTATACCATGGCTTCTATTTATTTCAGAATAACCCGTGCTCATATAACAGTTTCATTAACTCGGAGCAAAATTCTGAATTGCTATTTGCGTTCAGAAAGTTCTCACGACAATTTACGCCCCGCCACTTGCAAATGTCACCGTCCGCCACTGCCCTGCGGGTATACTCAGACGTGAGTCCCTTGCTCACTTTGCCACTGGATTCAAGCAAGCCGGGCTGAAGACGGCTGGAATGCCAGAAACCGGTCCTCAGAAGCTTATTTCAGGTCCAGGGAAGACATGGCTTGGCAGTTCGGGCTGGACTGTTCCCATGAGGCACAGGGTCAGACTGATTTGCATATAGCCATGTCTGAACTGGGGTGGCAGAGTGGGCTAAAGAACGGTGATGGATTAAACCCAGATCTTTTGACTGGGTGTGAGTGTTTGATTGATTCAGATGCTCCGTCCATCACCACCCCCTTTTGTACCGCTTTTGGCCGCCATAAGTGCGGCAGGGTATACTCAGACATGAGTCCCTTGCTCACTTTGCCACTGGCTTCAAGCAAGCCGGGCTGAAGACGGCTGGAAGGCCAGAAACCGGTCCTCGGAAGCTTATTTCTGGTCTAGGGAAGACGTGGCTTGGCAGTTCAGGCTGGACTGTTCCCATGAGGCACAGGGTCAGACTGATTTGCATATAGCCATGTCTGAACTGGGGTGGCAGAGTGGGCTAAAGAATGGTGATGGATTAAACCCAGATCTTTTGACTGGGTGTGAGTGTTTGATTGATTCAGATGCTCCGTCCATCACCACCCCCTTTTGTACCGCTTTTGGCCGCCATAAGTGCGGCAGGGTATACTCAGACATGAGTCCCTTGCTCACTTTGCCACTGGCTTCAAGCAAGCCGGGCTGAAGACGGCTGGAAGGCCAGAAACCGGTCCTCGGAAGCTTATTTCTGGTCTAGGGAAGACGTGGCTTGGCAGTTCAGGCTGGACTGTTCCCATGAGGCACAGGGTCAGACTGATTTGCATATAGCCATGTCTGAACTGGGGTGGCAGAGTGGGCTAAAGAACGGTGATGGATTAAACCCAGATCTTTTGACTGGGTGTGAGTGTTTGATTGATTCAGATGTTCTGTCCATCACCACCCCCTTTTGTACCGTCCTTGTCATCAGGCCAGGGTTGTATATAAACTGATATTAGAAAAGGACTCACTGACTGTGAGCAAAACTCGTTCTGAGTCGAAACGCGTTGCTGTTTGCTGTGTATCTAAATAAAGTGCAAATTATTGGAGAATTGGTATGTAGCGGTATATTTTCGTCCTTTGCTCCAAATAATACCTTGCATTTCTCTGTACTTCTCCCACTAAAACACTTTTGCTTATATCTACCTCTGTCTGCCTCCACCCAGAGCTTATTTTTGCAAAAGAATAAGTGTGAGGTCCCAGAGATTTGCTTAGAGGCACATGATCAGTGTTATCAAATGTTAGGAGTGCCCAAGACCAAAGCTGCTTGGTTTTGGTTCCACCTCCAGCCTCTTCAATCCACCACCAGTAACAAACTCCCTACACCATTATCTCATTATTTCAGGTTCTTTTTCATCCCTGCTTCCCTTGTCACTGATTTCCCATCTTTCCATTCCTCCTTCTTTGCCCCTTTTGGGTTTTTCTCTCTGTTGCTCTGGATCAATGCCTGATACGGAACCATAAGGGCTGGTCTCCACAAATGAGTGCTGGGGGCCCCAAATGCAACCACCAGCTCAAATTAAGCACTTTCTCTAACTCACCTCTGTCTCCACCTCTTCTTTCTTTATGGCTACCTCTGTTTTCTTTTGTTAGCTTACATCTCTCCACAGTTCACCTAGGGGCATATTATCAAGGGCTGGCGATATAATTATCGCCGCTTTAGCGTCCGTTTTGGGGCGCAAAGCAGCGCTAATTATATTGCATTAGTTACGAGGACACGCTATCGCATGTTTCCTTGATTCAGCTCCCGTTTTGTTCACGCCTCGCTTTCCATCTCTAATGAGATGCAAAGTAGGCGGCCCCTGCGAAAACGAATGGGAAATGATAGCTAACTGTCCTTCTCCGTATTTGCAATATGGCCTAGGACACCCATAGCAATATTAAAAACAGCGCTAATCGCTGTTATCGCCGGTATTTTACGTCTGCTTTTCTTTTGACTACCCTATCTTTGACATGGAAGGTGGATTCAGTGCCTGAATCCACATCTCCCTATTATCAAGATTTCCCCTATCGCTGCGGGAATATCACTGGATTTATAGCGATTTTCCCGCATAACGCCGCTTTTGCTGGATTATTTATGGCCCTGGAGAAGCACGTTGTTGATACTGCGTTATCTGGGCGATAAATTCCAATGATAGGCGGCAATAAATATAATAGGGCTAAACGCCCTTTGCGATATTTATCGCCATCTGTTGCTGATATGCACCCTATTTCTATACCCCAGCTCTATTTTGCTTTTCCCTCCTCTTCACCTCTATTTCTCTACAATTCTCTTTACTCTCTATCCTTCCTCTGTACCAAACCTCCTTTCATATTTTTTCTTCACCGTAGAAATTTAATTTTCTCAACAGAGAAGTAAGTGTACATATAAAAAAGTGGAGGCATGGCAGGGAGCCAGAATGAAGGAGAACATGATCCAATTTCTCCTGATGGAATGGTGAAAATTCCAAGGACTGTGCAGTGACTTTCTGTGCTGCAGCAAGAATGGCAACCGAAAAGAGGGGTTATTTGTGATCATGAATAAGTATCGAGTTAACCAACAATTCCATGAGCTTAATGCATATGTCTCACTTTAACCCCTTCCATGCTGATGACGGCCCCCGGCCGTCATGCATCACGGTGGGCGTGTGCTGATGACGGCTGGGGGCCATGATGAACCCGCCCACTCTGTAAATCGCCCGCACAGGCGCAGAATCGCGGCCGCGCCCAAGGGGTTAATCTTTTGCACTAGCCCATTTAACGTCCACCAATGCACCCTTACCGCGGCTTTATTAAAAGAGGAGGAACAGGCGGATTAGACACGGCGGGGCGAGATTTGCTAAGATTTTGTGCCGTGTTTGCGCCACAAAAGTGACGCAAATTAGCACACATTTTTTATCCAATATACTTTCCAGCGCTAAACTTGTTTAGCGCTGGCAATAACGGAAAAGTAATGCAAAGCAGAACATAGCGCTGCTTCGCATTACTTTGCGCCATGGGGGCGTACCAAGGGTGGTGCATGGCCGTACCCATGCAACCACCCAAGGTTTCTCACCCGAAACCCAATTTACTAAATAAAGTAGATTGGGTTTAGCATGAGAAAACTGCACCCTTTTCAAATAGGTGCATGGAAGGAGAGATGCGTTCCTTTTTCCTTCCTTTACCGACTTTGCATGTGTGATTTATTTTACAGCATAGGGCCTCATTTATGAGAAGTGACGCATCGCTGTGTGAAAGCAGCGATGTGTCACTTCTCATTGCGCCCTCCTTGCGACATGAGTGATGCGTCATATTTATAATATGACGCATCATGTCGCAAGGAGTTACAGATACGTCAGTATTTCTGACGTATCTGTATGGCGCAAAAGTGATGCATTGTTGGAGTGTCACAAAAGTGACGCAACTCCAGCAATGTGTCCTTTCACATGGGGCAGGCCCCATGTGAAAGGGCCTGCCTCAGTCTTAGGCCTGCTGTGAGGCAGGCGTAAGATATTGACGCATTTGCGTCCTAGAAGTGACGCAGTGAATTCTCATAGATTTCACTGCGTCACTTCTACGACCCTTTCTTGCGTCAATACGCCCCCCTTGCATACATTATACCTGGCGCAGGTATAATGTGGCGCAAGGGTTTACAAAGTGACGCATCTACCTAGATGCGTTACTTTGTAAATATGGCGCAACAAGGCGCATTTTTTACGCCACTGGTGCGTCACAAAAAGTGACGCACCAGCGGCGTAAAAGTGACGCACAGCCTCATAAATGAGGCCCCCAGTATTTTGTACTGGAAGGCTTCCTTTCAGTACAAACCCTATGCTAGACTCACAGAGACATCCTTGCTTCATGGCGCAAAGGTGTCTCCGTGGCGCACGGCGCCTGATTTCAGCACCAGTGCTAGTGAGAGGGGAGGAGAGTGCCGTATTTTAGCAAATAGGGCATTCTCACCATCTCTCCTTTTCACGCAGTGTAGCGCAGCATTTGCGGCTGCTGCAGTGCGCTACGTGCAAAAATAGTAAATCTGCCCCTGGATTCCCTGTTGTTGCTCGACAAAGCACTAGATCCAAGCATAACAAGAAATACATTTAAAGTTAGTCCAAACGGGTTCTCAAAGAAAGTCTTGCCCATGTGCCCCAGAAATCCTTAAGATGGCGCCGGCCCTCGTAAACCCAATTTTGGCCTTGGCACCACCTGCACCAACATTCGACGACCAACAGAGAGCGCTCAAGTGAAACGCAATATAGACACGGGTGTGAAACACAACATGTGAACGCCTTTTTATCACTGGGTAAATACACAGGAAAAATGAATTCAATAGACAGCGTTCAAACTTTCCTGGATGACCCAACATTTTTCAGTCTGCAGCCATCCAACCTCCCGCCGTCAAACCCAATCTCTTTTAATCGACTCTTTGCCCTAAGTACATTGCTCTTGTGGCTGCGATCTTTAGCTCCTGCCTAAACCACATGATCACTTTTTATTTGCTGCTTTAAATTCACACGTTTTTAAACACTCCTTTTGATTGTGTTTCGATTTCTGCTCTGTTCACGGCCCATTTGTTCACCGTTCACCCTCACTGCCTGCGAGCCATTCTTCCACAGCCCATTGTTTAACCACAAATAAGGCCTCGGTGCGCAGTGCTGGCAGGGAATCAGCTGAAGCGCTAATCCATGTGGAAGAAAAGGCCTCCCCTGCCAGGCTGGAGATTAAGCCGGATGAGAGTCACTCCTCCTCGCGCAAGTGCCGCGCACCCGCAGGAGCATCGCGAGGCCGCGCCCTTAACTACATCGCCGCCAAATCCTGGAACGACCTTCCACCCTACATCAGGACCGCTCCACCCCTTCTCGAATTCCACACAAAACTGAAGACCTGGATAATCGACTAGGAGTCCGATCGGCCTACTCACCCACTCCAGCGCCTGGATAGCCCTCGGGTGACAAGCGCGCTCTACAAATCCCTTTAACATAACATAAGGTATTACACAGCTAAAGGACTGTGAACATTTCAGCATTGTCCTTTTCATGCTCCATGAATGACCTTTGTTTTCTTGCCTAAACACCCAAATGTCAGGTGGTCTGTAAGAGGACGTTGGATCGTGTGACCTTTCACCAAACCTGTGTCATTGTGCTGAGTGGGGCTAGTGTTTTTGTTACAGTCTGTGTGTTACCTTTATTAAGCATGGGTATGAGTAAGTATATAAGTATATATATATATATATATATATATATATATATATAGATATATACTTGTGAACAAGCTTTGTGGAAAGCGAAACGCGTAATGGCAGCTGGCTTGCTGGAGGAAATAAAGCACCTTGATTAAGCACGAAAAAACGGGTCTGCTCTTTCGTCATTTGAGATTGGGCTGGGGCGGCTGCCTCAAGTCGTTTGGCGAATTTACCTGCATATATATATATATATATATATATATATATATATATATATATATATATATATGTGTGTGTGTGTGTGGGTGGGTGGGTGTGTGTGTGTGTGTGTGTGTATATATATATAGACAGACAGACAGACAGACAGACAGACAGACAGACAGACAGACAGACAGACAGACAGACAGACAGACAGACAGACAGACAGATAGACAGATAGACAGATAGATAGATAGATAGATAGATAGATAGATAGATAGATAGATAGATAGATAGATAGATAGATAGATAGATAGATATAAAGGGAGGTAGGGTAATTTTAGTGTTTAGGGGTGGGTAGTGATAAAGTGAGGTAAGGGGTAAATGAAAAACCTCAGGAGTTTGGGGAGGTTCAGCCAAAAAGAAAAGCATTTAAATGAAACATATGTATATATTACCTACTGGCGGTCGCCAGTAGGTATATATAGTTAGGACCTAGACCTAGTTACCATAGGAAATCCCCAGCATTCTATTGGGAATAATTTTGGCGCTGATTGAGGAATCTGCGTGTAATTTCCCTTAAAGTTGCTTCGCTCCGCTCCTTCCCTGAAAGTTTTGGGGGAATTCGTCAAGCGGGGGCCGAGAAAAAAGGGGGGTTCCAAAACGTGTTTTCCTCATGTTAATTTCCATAGGGACCTCTATATTTGGTGAAAATCCCTCCAGTAGTTGTTGAGAAAATTGAATTTGAGCAAATTATATATCTATATGCGCTCACCGTAGGCGCACCGTACGCGTACCGTACGCGTACGTGCGCGAGCGAGTTTCTGATTGGCTGGCAGTCGACTGTCAACATTCCAAACTGTCCAAACCAGGAAGTGTTGGCCACCATCTTGTTTTTCAGGAGAACTGAGGCACAAGAGAGCCCAAAACAAGAGTGGAAAACACAAAAATGGGGCAGGGTAGAGGCCCCCCAACCCTCTAGCCCTTCTCAGGGGTCCCAAAAGGACCCCCAAGGGCAAAAAAAAAGCGGGGTACGTGCACCATACGCGTACCGTGCGCGTACCCCGCGATTTAAAAAACAAAACTTTTTTTGCACTTGGTGGTCCTTCTGGTCCATCATGTCATGGTCAGTGACATCACTGATGACATCTCAAATGACATCACTGATGACATCTCATTTGACATCACTGATCACTGATGTCATCAGTGATGTCATTTGAGATGTCATCAGTGATCTATGCATCTCACCCATACTACTACTAACTAGTGGTAACGGGATCTTTTCCAAATTAGTAGTAGTTATCTGTTATATGCAAACCGCTTCTACATGACTGATAAATGAACAGCGTATATTATGATAATCAACGAGACCCGATCAAAATTAGCAATAATTACGTGTTACATGCAAACCGTTTTTACACGACTCCTAAATGAACAGCATAGGTAATAATAAACAACAGGCAATGTGGCGCATATGTCTTCATAACACGGGGAGATGTATAATGGCGCCGTAGTGTATGGTTGCTAGGTAGCAGATCGAAAAACGCGTCATCACGTAAAGTTGCCTGGCAACGTGACAGCATGGACGTCAATCTACGTCCTCGCGCAAAATGCAATTAGCGTCTCGTGAGTTTTTGCCTATTGAGGCGAAAGAAGCAGATTAGTGCGGAACCCGCTGCCATTACGGATCTATCAGGGAGCGGATCTCTGCTGAGAAGTTTGAAAAACTGGATTGATTTTGTATCCCGAGGTAAGATGCTCGGAGAGTTTCTCTTCATCGCCCAGTATCTAACGTGATGAGAACTAATAATGAAACGCTTACCAACCCTACCCCTTATTGTTTGTAGGTCGCATAATTGAAGTGACTACGAGTAGTCCGTTTAAGCCACTACAACATTGTGGGACTTATAATACCTGTCTGTCTGAATAATTCTAGACAGTACTTGGGTAAGTGTGTTGTTAGTTATTGATAATAAACGTGTGTTAACTTAAAATAGTCCCTGAAGGGCGATATACTAATAGTTTCACACGCTCTCGAAATTTCAGATTTGATTAAATCTATCTACACCACTGCATCCCTGGTCCAAGTTTAGAAAGATCATTTTGTGGTGAGTGTATATGTGAATGATTAATTCTCACTCACGTTTTAATGTAAATCTGCAAATCCACCCTGATAGTTTATTCTTCTGACCCTTTAGGCGCTACACCTCTATCCTATGTCCTGAAGAAGACCTGACCTAGACCCACAACTAAGGCGTCCAGAGGGTCGAAACGTCGACGCTTTTTACTGAGGGTAGCAGTATAGTACTTCCAGTTTTAAAATAATCCAATTAAAAACTAAACCACTGGAATGTAAATAGATGAATGTTAAAACTGGCCGACAACATTTGGTTTTTCCCTTTTCTATATATTTGTTCACAGATTCACTGTCTAATAAGTACACTTTGAATGTCATTTTTTGCATGTTATGTCACACTTTAATCACTTGTCTTTCTTAATGCGCCGTTGTATTATATTATTGATGAAATACATAGAAATGAAGTGTCTTTCATGTATGGATTGGGTATATATTTATCAATGAATAACTAATTGATGAATTAAAAACGGATGTTTACCCAGAAGAATAGACTATGGATTTGCATTGTCTATCGATTTAAGCAGAATTTTAATTTTTTTTAGTTTGAAGCCGACAGAACCATTGTTGATATTACATTGTATTGTCCAGGTTCTGAGGGATACTGGGTCACTCCATGGTGATTTGCATCATTATATAGAGACTCAATGGCACCGAGGCGACCGGCTTGGCAACTTCCCCCTAAAGACTTAATAAGCAAGTTCCAAGATACATACAATACAATACAAGAAAACATATAAAGCACACAGCTGCCAAAACAGGTGTCCTGGTGGCAGAGCAAGAAAGAGAACCCAACAGAACCCTCAGTTATTAAATAACCAGGTATTTAAATGTTGCCTAAACTGGTACTCATTGGAAATCTAGCGAAGGAACAAAGGGGACTCATTCCAGGCCTTAGCGGCCAGATGGGTAAAAGAGCGACCACCCTTCGTCATACGTAGAAAGAGCTGTGACCCTGGAACAAGGGGCTTGAGGGACCCACTGCACTCCTGCTATGCCCAATAAGTGACCAATGCTGAACCATTGTGGCAGAGGTACCTTTAGAACTGATGAGTACCGCAGCTGGTGCCTGCTAGTCAAGGGTGACCAATGCCACCGTGGCAGCATCTCCTTTGCCAGAGTCATTTCCCCTTCTTTACTGATACTCTGACAGGCTTTCTGGGAGCCTGGACATTCGGGCTAAGGCAGAACTATCCATATAAAATCCAAAGGTACAAAAATCTGGGAAAAATAGTAATTATGTCCACAATCTGCATACAACTAAGAAATCGGTTGGGAACTGAGAAATGTGTGTTTTTTCTGGAGAAAAGTCTTCAGTAGGTCTTTAGCCATGGGGCACCAAAGGAGATCAGAAGAGAAACACTAACACAGATGCAACATGACAAGAGGCAGAGGCTGTGTTCCAAGGAACAGGGGAGAGAGAGAGAGAGAGAGAGAGAGAGAGAGAGAGAGAGAGAGAGAGAGAGAGAGAGAGAGAGAGAGAAGAGAGAGAGAGAGAGAGAGAGAGAGAGAGAACAAGAAGGAGACTGAGAAAGAGAATTAATCAGACTGAGAAAAAGAATGAATCGAAGTGGGCATGGCTGGTGAATTTTAATAATAGAATACGTCATTAACGTATTTATATGCGCATAGAACAGTTGTCATCCTAATTCGGGAAATCTTTCTTAAAACTTTCAAATACCATGTTAAGAAATTATGACTGTTGACACCTGTCTGTCAGAATGGCTATGTGATGCAATGTATTGAACTGAAACAAACTATTGCTTACAGTTCAGGAGACATATTTTTGGATGCCATCTGTTGTGTGCTTTATATAGTCATTCCTGGCACACTTCTTGTTCATGCCTGTCTCAGTGGATTCTGTGACTTGCCTGTGGCCCCATCCATCAGTGCGCTTCTCTCCATGTTGCCTTGCCACAGTAACATGCTGCACACCTTCTTCCTGCCTCCCCTCCACTCACTGTGCTTCATTTTCCCCACACCCTAGTCGCTCCCACCACCACTGCCTTTAAATGTATTCCTTGTCTTTTTCTCTCTTTCCCCTTCTCCGGAAACAGATCTATTCTTTTCTCGCCCTCTGTGTGCCACCAAGCATCTCTCTATTCTCTTCTCTCTCTTTCACTGAGGTCGCCTACACTGTGTGTGCCCCTCTCTCTTCCATAGACTATCACCTTCTCCCTCTTATGTTACCAAGACTTAATATAGCGCAATGAATCACACCCGAAGGGTTATCTCGGCGCTGAAGAGCAGACCCACAGGAAGGAGGAAGAGAAGTCGTGCTGTCAAAAGAGACCACTTTTGAGTAGCTGTTTGAAACAAACAACTCTTGCCATCTGCTAGAGTGCCCTCTCCTCCCGGGTGTGCTCTTCTTCCCTCCATATTCTCAGCCCCCTCCTTTTCCCCACTGTGCCCTGTCATGCCTTGTCATAGTTTTCAATTTTTATGTCTTTTTAAAAGCCCTCTAGATCATGCCGTTGCACAGGACATATATCATTATTCATTTGCAATAGCTGATGCATTTATTTCCATTACTGTATAAAAATGTAAATTACATGAAGTACATTTATCATATGTTTGGATAGTGGGCTTCTAGTTCATATATTATGGGATTCTGATAAATAGATGTGCTTAGGAGGAAGCAGAATAGATTTCGGGCCTGATTTATGAAAATTGGGGCATCGCTGAGATAAAACAGCGATGCAACAGATCTCACTGCACCCTCCTTGCGACTCGATGGATGCGTCATATTTAAAGTACGGCACTCCATGACAGATACGTCAGGAATCCTGACGTATCTGTTGCCGCAAAAGTTACGCATTGCTGGAGTTGCGTAGCAAGCATGACGCAACTCCAGCAATGCATGAGGCAGGCCTATACATATAGCACTGCGTCACCCTTATGCCTGCTAGGAGGCAGGCGTAAGGTTTTGATGCAGTGGCGTCCTAGAAGTGGCGCAGTGAAATCTGATAGCTTTTACTGTGCCACTCTTGCGAAGGTTTGTGGCGTGGGAACGCCCACCCTGCATACATTGTACCCGGCACAGGTATAATGTGACGCAGGGCTCTACAAGGTGATGCATCTGCCTAGATGCATCACCTTGTAAATACGGCGCAACGTGGTGCATTCTTTACGCCACCAGTATGTCAAGCAAAAGACGCACCAGTGTTGTAAAACTGTTGCAAGGGGCTCATAAATAAGCCCCTTAGACCTTCACATGAGGGTGCAAGGGAATATCAACTCGCCTTCTCTCTTTAAAAACAAGCATTTGCAATGCAATAGGTCTCGCATTATGAAAGTTTGAGCTATTGGTCTTGTAAATTACAATTTGTTTATTTGTGTTGGTTTTGAAAATAGCTAAATTAATAGCTTTGTCATTTACAATGCCAATAGTTATAGCTTTCGCAAATGTGACACCTATAGCATTTGAAATGCAATTGTTTTGTATTTACGTGACTTAGATGTATTGATATTACAAATAACAATGGCTTTTAATTTTTTTAAAATAATTAATACTTAAATAAAAGTGATTGTAATTTATAATGGCAATAGCTTAAACTTTTGTAAATAACTTTTGTGAAGATTATGTTCAGTGCATTTTATTGTGATGAAAATCCAAGAACAGAAGTGAAATATTAACATCTTTTTGTGACATTTGTAATAAAGCTTGAAACATTGAGAGAACATATTTGAACCAGTTGTTGAATGGTTGCACAGATTGATGCTGTGATGGCGCGGAGTGATGTTGTGGTGGCGCTGAGTGATGCTGTGGTGGTGTTGAGTGATGCTTGGGTTGCGCTGAGTGATGCTGTGGTGGTGCTGAGTGGTGCTGTGGTGGTGCTGAGTAATGCTGTGGTGGTGGTGCTGAGTGGTTCTGTGGTGGTGGTGCTGAGTGGTTCTGTGGTGGTGGTGCTGAGTGGTTCTGTGGTGGTGGTGCTGAGTGGTTCTGTGGTGGTGGTGCTCAGTGGTTCTGTGGAGGTGCTGAGTGGTGCTGTGGTAGTGCTTAGTGATGCTGGGGTGGTGCTGAGTGATGCTGTGGTGGTGCTGAGTGGTGCTGTGGTGGTGCTGAGTGGTGCTGTTGTGGTGCTGAGTGATAATGTGGTGGTGCTAAGTGGTGCTGTGGTGGTGCTGAGTGGTGCTGTGGTGGTGCTGTGGTGGTGCTGTGGTGGTGCTGAGGTGGTGCTGAGGTGGTGCTGAGTGGTGCTGAGGTGGTGCTGTGGTGGTGCTGAGTGGTGCTGTGGTGGTGCTGAGTGGTGCTGTGGTGGTGCTGAGTGGTGCTGTGGTGGTGTTGAGTGGTGCTGTAGTGGTGCTGTGGTGGCGCTGAGTGGTGCTGTGGAGGCACTGAGTGGTGCTGTGGTGGCGCTGAGTGGTACTGTGGTGGTGCTGAGTGATAATGTGGTGGTGCTGAGTGGTGCTGTGGTGGTGCTGAGTGATAATGTGGTGGTGCTGAGTGACAATGTGGTGGTGCTGAGTGGTGTTGTGGTGGTGCTGAGTGATAATGTGGTGGTGCTGAGTGATAATGTGGTGGTGCTGAGTGATAATGTGGATGAACCACATGAATGACGCAGTGTCATTTCTGATAAGGGTTTGTCCATTTGGTCAGGTGACTGTCTTGTTTGGTGGTGGGTAGGTTAGCAAGGAGTAATCTGCTGTTTGGTCCGTTTGGACAGTTGCTGTAGAGGTTTGCGATTTTGCTGTTAAAAAAACCTGGATAGACTTGTATACAGAATGTGAGGGTTCTTTACAACGGATACACTAATTTAATTGTGAAGTATGGGGGTTTATGTGACCAGATAAAGTAGCTTCTACAAGAATAAACATTTAGTTGAAAATAAAAAACAAAGCAGTAGTAAAGTGTGCATTTGGCCCGATTTGGAACTCGGTAAACCCTAATTACCAGAACTATGCCCCAGCAGACTCAGTTCTTCCCTCATACATTTATACAGAGGCAGCTGCAGATTGTGTGTCAAACACCAGAAAGACACTACTACTGAAAAGTTTGTGCATGCAAACCGGTTGTTGATTAAGCCTGGAAAGAGTTTAACCGCAGTCAAATGATAGATTCAGCAGGGTCCTTGAGTAAACGCTGCCGTGCACGATACAATTGTATACATACACATCCCCATCTCCCCTATTAAATCGGGTCTTTCTCTAGCTACACCACAAAGACATTAATATCTTTCTAGAGACTTAAACTCCTGTTCTTATTATATATTTGTTGTTGTTGACTTATAACTTTGTCATGTTCTTGTTAGGCATTCTGCCACTCTGTGCTTAAGGTCCAGACATGCTAAGTCAAGAGGTTAAAAACAATAAATGATACCCCATCGGTGTTTAAGAATGAAATAACTAGATATATAGCACTCCAGCGCTCACACTTAGCGTCTCAAAGTGTATTCATCTCACCTGAAGCTCTCTCGATCTAAGCCACCCTCAAGGCCCCCGCTGACTGATTCAAACTTCCACCCTGGAAGAAACATTTATGTCTTTTAAATAGTTAGCCTGTGTTCCAAAAAGCGTCAAACCTCACTCGGAGGGATAATTGATATCAAGAACCATGATTCCGCCCCTTGTGTGTTAGAATTGTGGTGTAACCCTTCTAGCCTGTGGACCGCTATTGTCCGCATTGAAATTCTTAGACTTTCTCAGAGGGAGAGTACCGGCACTTCTCAGAAACAAGCAGGTTCTATGGTACAAGGTATCAGCACTTCTGCAATCCTTTTCTAGCACTGTCATGGCGTCTGAAACTTCCAGTGAAATGGAGCTATGTGACTGTCAGCTCCCTAGGAAACATCCCCGCCTCTTGTAGGCTCACCTGGCATCAGTTACAAAAGACCTGTATTCCCTGGGAATAAAAGAACCCTTTGTGGGCTGAACGGGCACGGAGTCACTCGAATGGACTAACGCACTGTGAGGATGTCAGGAAGCATGCTTCTTGAAAAGGTGCTCGACGTGTCTCGAACCGGGGCAGAGCGACCAGGGCAAGCAGGGGTAAGGATGATTTGCTACAACGCAGACCAAAGAAGACCATGCCAGCACTACTCCCAACAGAAACACGCGAAAAGAGCAGTTTTAGATGGGAGCACGTTACCGCTCTATATTTAAGCACATAAACGTAGGCTATTTTAATACAGTGAGCCAGCCATATAAAATACTTATTTGGCTATGGCACTACTAGGAGGATTCTCTGGACACTTTGAAGAATGGAATGAATACGGGCTACTGATAACCACCGTGCATCTCCAGCGTCATAAACCTTCAAACTCAAGCTACAAAGTCTGGGCATCAGGAAAATCCAATGAATAGCACCGCAAATCCATCAAAAACGGGAGCATGCGTTCCCACTCAAACACACTTCCTGGCTTCCCGTGAATGGCACACCGTTATCGTACCCGCTCCGCCCACTGATAAAGAAACAAACCCCCAGTGAAGAAGGAATCGACGAGCAGCAGAGCCGGGACAGTCTCACCTCGGGGGTGCGGGGCGCGCGCATGGCGTCTGAACCTTCCAGTGAAATGGAGCTATGTGACTGTCAGCTCCCTAGGTAACACCCCGCCTCTTGTAGGCTCACCTGGCATCAGTTACAAAAGACCCGTATTCCCTGGGAATAAAAGAACCCTTTGTGGGCTGAACGGGCATGGAGTCACTCGAATGGACTAACGCACTGTGAGGATGTCAGGAAGCATGCTTCTTGAAAAGGTGCTCGACGTGTCTCGAACCGGGGCAGAGCGACCAGGGCAAGCAGGGGTAAGGATGATTTGCTACAACGCAGACCAAAAAGACCATGCCAGCACTACTCCCAACAGAAACACGCGAAAAGAGCAGTTTTAGATGGGAGCACGTTACCGCTCTATATTTAAGCACATAAACGTAGGCTATTTTAATACAGTGAGCCAGCCATAAAAAATACTTATTTGGCTTTGGCACTACTATGGGGGTGCGGGGCGCGCGCAGGCAGTGATGATGATGCTGCAGATCTGCGGCCGGAGTCTGTGCGGAGGGGAGAGCCCGCGCTCCAGCAGTGAATAATAATTAGGGGAGAGAGAGGGGAACAGATGGCCGTGAAGCAGGGGGCGGGGCAGCGGAACCCTTTGAAGTCACGGCCTGCGGCCGTGAATAAGTGACGGCGGGGGCGGGGCAGCGGAACCCTTTGATGTGGCAAATGCTGCTGGCAGGGGGAAGCCTGTAGGGAAATGCAAGCTCGTGCACGAAGTAGCTTGTGGTCACGTGATTTCACGTGAACTGTTGAGAATCCTCCTCATAAAAAGTCAGCTTTTGGATGGACAGCAAAAGGTTCGAGTAAACTCGACCTAATAATGAGTAAAATGGATAAAGATTATAAAAAATGTTATCCGAGGTATGGTGGGACAGTGGTGGGTAGGGTGACCTGATTTTGAAAACCAAAAACCGGGACATTTCCCAAAAATAGAAGAAGGACTATAATTTTACATCAGCTGGGAGGCACAGAATGACAGTGCTGATTAACACAGAAACACAGATGAGGGAGGATAAAATGAGGGATAAGGAGTGATGAGTCAGGTATGAGGTGTGAAAGATGAGGAATGACAGTGGCGTAACAAAAGCAACTGCAGCCCTCGCGGTGCTTGGGGCCCGAGTTTTAGGGGGGGGGGCTCAGCAGGGAATCTTGGCTTGTGAGCTCTTAACTGAGTCCAGAGGGGTGGTCCCTCCATTTAGTTTTCAGGTGGCTCCCCTTAAGTTTAGTTACGCTAGTGAGGAGTGGGCAGTGCAGGACTGGGAACCGAAACCGCCCCCGGCAATCTGGTCGGCCGGCCCCAAGGGAGAGTGCGGATGAGTTGTTTGTTAGTGCTGGTTTTTGTTACATGGGGTCGATATTGCTGGTCCTGGCCACCCAGGGGACCAAAAACGGCCCCGCCATGGCTGCCCACCAGGGAAATGCCTGGTGCCTGCTACGGCCAGTCCGGCCGTGGGAATGAGGGATGAGAACAGAGAAACGAGGCTACACTAAAATGAATGCTGTACAGGAAATCCTCAGTTTCTAGCACTGCCCGCCTCAGCAGAGTTAGCGCCAACAGAAAACCGGCCAGAATCAACAGTTTCCAAAATCCAGCCAAAAGAAGGCACAGGAACAGCAGCAGTCACAGAAGCATCCTGGAGGAAACAAGAGGCCTGGGCATGTAGCCATTGGAGAAGATAGTAGCATTTAGACAGTGGTTCATTTGAGCCAGTGGTTGCTGGTGGGGGGCCACTAGCACTTATTTTTCTACATCAGAAATTGACCACGAGCAAGAGTGGGAAAAACACACAACAAGGAAAGACGGAGGAAGAGAAAGATGGCAAAACCGTCACAAAGGGATAAAGCTGAAACGTTCAAGCAGGAATAAACAGGTAGGGGGTATCTGGCAGTAAATTGAAGAAGCATGAGCAGGGTAGGATTGGGAAGGCGAGCAGTCGGGCATTGGCCAATGGGCCGGCACCCAAGTGTCACCCGTGGGCAGTTTTTTAAGCCCTGTGGAACCTGGCCCTCAGAACCGTGCTATCTTCGGCAGCCCCCCCCCCCCGGCAGGCCGCTGTATTGTAAGGCAGGCTGACTGTCAGGGCAGGGACTTGCGTCACGAGGCTTGCCGCAGCAGACCTCAGCTTAGCCCCTGGTAGGCTGCACAGACAAAGCAGTGTTCCTTCTCCCCTGCTGGGCTGTCAAACAGAGATAAGACAGGAAGAGTAAAGCAGTCTCACTGGCGGGTTCTGTGTCAGGTGATAACGGCCAATGGACCAGCTTCACCTCAGCCTCCACTGCCCTCCACCTCTGAGGTCGGCCCAGAAGCTTTGCTCTTTTCTTCCTTCCACCTCTGCCGGGCCATAGCCGTGAGGCTATAGTGGGCTGGGGAGGGGGTGGGTGGGAAGTGAAGCCTGTGGAGAAGTGTGGCTCACTGGTTAGAGCAGGCAGACCCTGAAGCAGAGGTCAGACCCGGGACCAGGGTTCAATTCCCGACGCGGCAGGGTCTTGAGCTCAAAAGTCCACGGACTCGATAATTCTCGCTTCGGTGCCTGACCTAATCATGGGTTCACACTCTGCAACTCTGGGCATTAAGCTTGCTTAATCTCCACAACGGCCCCCCGCGGCGGGATGCCTGGCTTTCACCTTGGGGATGCCTGTTAGGGGCTATCTCACAGGGAAAAGCCAGGACGGGTTCCCAAGGCAAGCGCCGAGATGCCTCCGGGTGATTCGAGCGCTATATAAGAACATACAAAAAAAAAAAAAAAAAGTTGTTGCTCTGGCTGTAGGGTCATTTTCACATCACTCTCTTGGGTTCGACCCAGCCCAAACTCACTGTCTTGTCCCTGGCCTCTCTCCCACTGGGCCATCACATCATACTCCGGCATTGATGAATGGGGAGGGAGAGAGTATTCAGGGGCTTTGCTGGGAGCCAGGTGTTGTCATCTTAGCCCGTGTCTTTCTGCAGAGTGGAAGGTGTTTGTGTGTGTGTGTGGGGGGGCACCAGTGTGTTTACATAGGCCTAGCTGTGAGGCTACCTTGACCAGAGATGCAAACTTTAGAACTCAGGAACTATGCTGGAGTCCGGCATTAGCTCAACATCCTGTGATTCTGGGCAAATCACTTAATGTCCTGAGGTTGAAAAATAAAAACGAATTTGATCTCCTCTACCGCAACTGTTGCTCATGGGCGTAGATCCAATGCATGTGGGACCAGTTCTCACCATATAAAACTATAAACAAATTTAAAGAAATAACTGGCAGTTGTTTATGTTTTAAAATGCCACAAACGCCAGAGAATGATAATTAAAGGAATCTTTATATATAATAAAAACCTTATTCCTTTTTAACATAGCCTTTCTGCCTTTGTTAATTGAACGATCATGGTTCATTAGGGCAACTTTAGAAATCAATATAAAATGCATTTGCCTTAAATTTACTGGGTAAAATACATACTGATTTGGGTGATTGTCATTTTCGTACAGGCCAGGATATTAAAATACCCATCAGATCAGGAGTTGTCGGACTTGGACCATTATATTTCACCTGCCCGCCAGGCCAAAAATCAATGCTTCTAGTTTTTACCCACGTTACTGGCTCTATAATCTATAAAATGTTAAAATTACCAAACATTTCTATATACATCTGCCCAATGAGACTAATC
Organism: Lissotriton vulgaris; assembly: GCF_964263255.1. Taxonomy (NCBI): domain Eukaryota; kingdom Metazoa; phylum Chordata; class Amphibia; order Caudata; family Salamandridae; genus Lissotriton; species Lissotriton vulgaris. The sequence goes on from NW_028253406.1 coordinate 261,865, forward strand.
AATCAGTGTTTAATGAAAGGGCTCAATCCTGGAATGTGTGCCCTTTTAAGGTATCGCTTGCGTTGCTGCGCCCATGCTCAGCTCCCTCGATGAGATTTATTGTCAATGAGGACTTTGAGAGAAGGGCTTGAAGGCCCGCCCCTTATTTCCATTGCCTTGCGTCACCGTTTACGGTAAACGGTGGCCTGCATTGGATATAAGCATTCTAGGGTGCCTCCTTTTTGCTTTTTTGTCTGGCCCATCCGGACTGGATCGCCTGCTTCACGGCTGTTGTGAAGCAGTTTCTTATCGCAAGAGGTGTGTTATGTAAACAAGCCCTGCGATCCAGTCCGGATCGGCCGTCTCAAAAGGAGACAGGGCGCCGCATGTTTATTTCTGCATCGCGCTTTCACTTTAAAGTGAAAGCACGAAGCAAAAACAAACAGCGGCTGACTGGCGAACGCTTGTTCTTGAAGAGACTTGGAAGCCTTCTTGTGACAAACGTTGATGCATGCAGGCAGTCATTTAGACAAGCTTCAATTGGAGAGAGGACAAACACAGGATGTTGGAAAGCCACAAAGATTTGATTCAATTTCTAAGGACTTTAATGTTTCCAGCTCAAACTTAATGCCCTTTGGGGCGTGGCCAAGCAGTCAGACATGGTGGACGCTAGATAGAACAGCTCATGTAGCCCTTTCCAAAATCCACCGAATATCCTACTGGCATCGTCCCAACAACGGATCCAGAGGCTGGCAGGCGAATACTAGCCCACTCACAGTTTCCAAGGGGCTGCTCCACTGAGCTAAAACATATGCGGCTGCCCATGTAACACCCGAAGAACGGCACAGCCTACAGCAGAAGTAAGTGTGGCTAATTAGCCCCTGGGGTGCTCTGGTAGTTGCACAGTAAGGGCGGTGGACTGACAGTGGCTGGGGTCCGTACCTAGGGACCCGGGCTGAAGAGCGGTGCATCTGGTGACCCAGAGTGAGGCCTGTAATTGATCTCTGCTACCCCCGGAGCACGGGGAGAGGCCCTCGTCGTGACCCGCGGCTGGTGCACACACGGCTGCGAGTCGGTACCGCATGGCCATTCGGGCGGCAGATACCATTCTCAGGAGGTAAACAGGAGCAAGGCGTCGGGACCTCCAACAACCAACATTTATCGAAGAGTCATGGAGGCAGGGTGAGTGTGTGGCAGACACTGAAATGCGCCCCTCACACCATCCTTACGCACCCCTCCGTCTAACAGCCTCTTACCCCCTCTTTCTTTCCCCTTCTCTCTGTCATCCAGTCTCTTTACTGTTCCTGTCTGTACACCTTCTGCCTCTTACGCTCCCTGTCTCGATCTTTCTCTGAGTTGTGGTCACTGCCACACCGGCGTCTCCCCACCCATCCTCCCTAGCTCTGTTTCTCATCTGTTTTTGTTTTGTCATTTTCTTTCCTTTCCCGCCCCCGCTCCTCAACACTTTGCCCTCTTGCACTCTTCTCCCTTTGCCACTTCATAGTACCATCATGGCGACAGCGCTCCCCACCCCCAGGCACATGGCATGCATGCAAATAAATACACATGACACAAATTTGTTTTGGGAAAAGCTGCTGCAGGTTTATTACATACAACGTTATGTAATATGGTGGGTTATCTTATGGGCGATCCAAGGGCAGGCAGCATTCTCACCACCTGCCCGCCTGATGAGCCAAGCAGCACTAGGGCGAACCCCATCTGTGCTGCCCCTTCTGGTGATCCTCCTCCGAGATCACATGACATTTATTACTCACGCCCCTTTCAGGGCGGAGCGTAGCAAGGCAAGCCCCCGGTTGTTCAGGCCACAGACAGACGGGGTGCAAACATGGATTCCAGGAACCTCCCATGAGGCTCCTGGGCTCTGGCACCCCTATGTGCCGTGCAGAGATACCCTTCTGTACCCATTTGCCTCCAGATCGCCCTGTAACTCCGCCACAGCTCTGGCGGCGGCCACCGTCACCGACAGGGTTCCCCACCAAAACAGCTCCATTCTCCCCTGCAACTTCTCATATACAGGCCCCCTGCCAAAACTGGGCAGGAGACCCGATCTATCTCCCAGTGACCCTTGATGTTAGACCGCCAGAGTCGCCTAACGGAGGCCTTTCTGGCAAGTGAACTTGTGCCAAGAACTCTTTCTCCCGTGGGAAAGTTACATAATTTCATGACTCTGCCCCATGTCACTCGGGCGGGGCGGATTCAGGCACTATGGTTCACATGGCCCCCTGGAATTGCTGGTCGCAACAGGCTGCACCGAGTGTCTTTCACACCTGTGCCCCACATCTTAAGGGGCAGCATCCCACTTGTTAGGTGACCGCTCCCACACCCGCCTGCCCCTTAGGCAGTTGGGGTGAAAAGGAATAACATTAGCAATTGCATTTATTCTGCTTTCCAAATCATGCTGCACCTTGTTGTCCATAACTGTAAGTATGTGACAAAGAGCAAGGGATCACCAACTCAGCTCCCTCTGTAGTGAATCCCCCTGGACCTACCAACTTGCAGAATGTCTGGATTATTCCGTGCCCCTGCCGGTCAATGGTGCCTACTTTAAAGGACTGCTAAGTCCTGCTTACACCCTCCCTAGCATATTCACAAATAGGGAGTTGGGGGGCTTCACCTGTCCACCCTGAGCAGCCCCAGGGGTGGAATATAACCTGCCCTAATGATATAAATTCTAGTAGCACACTGCACCTGCCACCTGCTCTATTATATAACCTTTTGTACTTGACACCTTGTAATCACCATTTCTTGGGACGGCAGCACATGATGACCTTGGACAGCCCGCTTGGTGTGCCGCAATAAACCACAGTAGTCGTGGGACCTAACAAGCACCCAATTCCCACCTTGGCGTACCTCAAACTTGAGGATGACTTCCCACAGCTGTATACCAATTCTCTATCAGGGGGGCCTTGTTGTTCTCATATTATTACCCACAGCTTGTCTGTGCAGGGCCTGTTACAGATAATTGTTATATTGTTATCATTGTATTGCTGTACATCTGAGCAGTCGCATCGTATTTTTATTTGTAAATTCTTGACTTTTTTCTTCTTTTTTTCTTTTCATGGCCCATTTAAAGACCTTTGGGTTTACCGATGAGGAATTTGCCTTATTGGTAGGTACTATAGTTTCATTTAATAGCACTAGATCTAATAACAAAGGTAATGATGAGAGTAAAAAACTTTTAGATCTAAAGAAAAAACTGATTGGGATGGAAGCGCATGGTGAATTCATGTTAGCCTATTTGAGATCAGGCATTATTCCCATTGGGCTACGGGTACGTAATGTACCAGGTTTGTTTGTACACCATAGACCCTTTCTTGAGAAATGGAGTCTAATAGCAAACAGATGCTCCCGTGATTTAATGATTTTAATCGTGGAGACCTCAAAAGAATTAGCAGCTGCTATTAAAGTTAAAGTTGAAGAATTAGAGGAAAGGCTGAAACAGTTGAATGGAGCTGAAGAAGCTTTAAAGAAAATAGAGGAATCTAATAAGGAACTTGAATCTTTTAGTAATTATCTCAACAAACGTAAAACTGATAAGCTGACCAAAGATAAAAGGTTTTACACTGAGGAAACAGCTTACCCCTACTTGGGTAAGGATTTCTATCAGCAAAACCACTATGTTGATGAAACTAGGACTGCCCCTCAAAGGGTTAACAATTTTTCAGATACATCAGACTCTGAAGGAGAAGGCCCTAATAATTATTATGAACCGGAAGGGGTTTTTAATCCCTATCCGGGAGCTCGGCCTCAACAACCTTTTTTATCCAACCGAGGGCCTCGGCGGGGACGGCCCAAAGTAAGATTTCAGGGCCAAAACAGGGGGAATTTCCAAATGAACCATCAACAACATCAACAACATCAACAGCATCAGCAGCATCAACAACAAGAACCTCAGTTTATCAAAGAGACCCGCAATCGGCAATATTGGGGTCGAGGGATGTAATCCCTATTTTCAATTTGTCAACGTCTGTTTTGGATATCCATAGTGAGAACTTGCTTTCCAAGGGTCTTTCATATGTGCCTCATGCATATGTAGATACCTTTGAATTGCACCAAGATATCATTTCCTTTTTCAGAAAAATTAGGCCCAAATTTTTTTTTTCAAATAAATCAAGAACTAGATACTGAATCTTATGGACGAAGGGAGTTATCATTACCTTCTACGTTCAGCTCTTCTCTGGACCAATTGGGTCCCGAAGTAGCTGCATTTGAATTGGTAGTCCTCCAAAAACTTGAGAGGTCACTGCGTTTTATTCCTAAACCCCTCTATAATCTCAGCAAGGATGAATCACTGGCTCTAAAAGCATTATCTAGTAACAAGAACCTTGTTATCAAAGGATGCGACAAAGGTGGAGGTATTGTTGTAGTCGACTCTGATAATTATGAACGTAATATGATTGCTATGCTAGATGACGACTCCACCTACCTCAAAATTAACTCCAACCCCTCCAATACTATTTTTAAAAAGATTCAACATTTGCCGAATGAAGCCTTATCAAATGGAGAAATTAGCTCTAAGGAACATGAATTTCTTAATTCGAATAAGGGTAAAACAGAGTGTATTTATGGCTTACCCAAGATACACAAAAATGTTAATAATCCTCCTTATAGACCCATTGTGTCTACAATAGGAACCTTAACGGAACCCTTGTCTAAATTTGTTGATTTCCATTTAAGACCCCATATATCAAAAATTAAATCTTACATCAAAGATCCAGGTCATATGATCAACATAGTTGAAAATCTGGAGTTTGTGTCAGGTAGGGACATTCTAGTTACTATGGACATTGAGTCCTTATATAGTAACATTCCTTTAAACGAAGCAATCCTAGCGACTGATTGTTTTATTGATCAACACAGTATAATTTGCCCCAAAAGATTCCTTATAGATTGTTTATTTATTGTTTTAACAGAAAATATTTTTGAATTTGGAGATTTACTCTACCGTCAGATTAGAGGAGTAAGCATGGGTGCCTCAGTTGCACCATCAATAGCAAATATCTATATGTGGGTCTTTGAAAGCAAGTTTATTGACAATAAGAGTGCCCCTTTTTTTGAATCCATCTCCCATTGGTCCAGATATATAGATGACATTTTCTTTATCTGGACCAATGGGAAAGACTCCTTACTTGAGTTTCTTGAATGGATCAATTTGACAGATAGAAACTTAAAATTCACTGCACAATATAGCACAGATCAAGTTGAATTCCTCGATCTCTTGATTAAAAATCAGAATAACAAATTACAGGTTGACCTCTACGTGGAACCCACGGCACGGAATACGCTGCTCCATTTTAGCAGTTTTCATCCCAGGAGCGAGCGGCAAAGCATCCCCTTTTTGCAGTTCCTAAGGGTCCGCAGGAATTGCACGAGTCTGAATGACTATGACAAACAAGCCTCTGTTATGAGGGAAAAATTCATGGACAGAGGCTATCCACATAGACTAGTCAGAGATTCCTACAAGAGAGCGCGATTTTACAACCGAGACGCCCTGTTAAGATCAAAGGAACCAATTGTGAATGATCAACTTGTCTGTATAACGAGACATTCCACTCTTAATGACCGTGTTAAACAGCTCATTAATGCCAATTGGCATATCCTTAATTGTAATCCTACTTCTAAGAACAATCTGGCGAAACCTCTATTCGCACATAAGAGAAATAGAAACATTAAGGATCTCACTGTGCATTCAAGATTCGACAAGAAATCTTTCTCTATAGGATCTAGTCAGAGATCCTTATTGAATAATATTCCAGCGCGCGGGACAGTCAAATGTTCATCGTGCAAATCTTGTATGAACATCATAGAGGGTGAACACTTCTCTCATAATATCTTTTCCACCAGAGCTTGTGAGATTTGGAATTGTAAAACAGCCAACGTAGTATATTTTATCCTATGCCCTTGTGGCCTAGGTTATGTTGGTGAGACCTGTAGACCTATCCAGGTCCGTTTGACTGAACATAGGTCTGCTGTGAGAACAGGGAAGCTCACAGCTCCTTTGGTCAAACATTTCTTGGATAAAGACCACAAGCCAGAAGATTTTCAATGGCGCATCTTAGAAAAGATCAGGACACCTGATAGTAAAGGTGGTTGTGCCATTCGCAAGAAGAAGGAAGTATATTGGATTTTTGTTCTTAATACTTTTAAACAGGGATTAAATAGTGAAATCCCTTGGGAGAATGCAATATTTTAATCGCTCCATTATGCTGGTTTCCTCTATGCCATATACTCTTCCTATTTGAGAATTCTTATATACTGTTGCAATGCATCCTGCTGCCTCCACGCTCATGATTCTATTATATATGAACTATTACATCTTGTTCATAGATATTGGAGGTTTTCGAAAGTTCGTTTCTATGTCATAGGCTATGTTTATTTCATTAGAATGAATGTATATTTTTTATCTCCTTCCATCTTCTTTTTCCTGCCTTCCTTCCTTCTGCATCCATTTTTGCTCTGAATGTTGTTCCTTAATTCAATAATAATCATTTTTTCGGGTCTCGGACCGGGCTTATCGTTTTATGCACATTACGATAATTATTGCCATGTCCTATTTCATAGGATATATCCATTTCATGTTACCTGGCCCTTTAAGGGCTCTTCGGGTTTGATTATTCACATTAAACAATGTCCGAGGAGAGCGCTTACTGTTTTATGCGCATTACGATATTGCCATGTCCTATTTCACCGGATATATTCATATCATGTTACCTGGCCTTTTAGGGCTCTTCGGGTTTGAATATCCATATTAAACAATGTCCGAGGAGAGCGTTATTAGCCCCTTAAAATTCAAGAGCGTTACTAGACCTTTAAATTTCCAGGGTGGTCAATCACGTGACCCTTGTCCACCGTATATTTAAAATCGTATCGGGCGTTAGCCCGTTTGATACATCCTTGACTAAGCTGTGAGACGGCAACAGCCACTTTCTGCTCGGGCGTCTCCATACTCCACAACCGACCGTGGTTAGGTGAGTGTCTTTCGTTAAGGAGACGGATAGTTCACGAGTAGCCGACTTCATATTATGTTGTCGGTAGCTACTGAATGTTCAATTTTTCCCCTTTATAATCCTTCTTCTGTTTTTTGCAATTAGATCGCTTGACACATCCTTGTAACAGCCGTTAGACACCAACATCAATTTCGCGTTTGGAAGTTTTGATACTAGTTAAGTGGCTTAAGTTAGGTGAGTGCCTCTCGCTGTAGGGACGGGCATTTTAAGAGAATCCGACGGCACAGCGTGTTGTCGGAATCAATTAAAGGTTGTCGTGCCCACTAAAATAATTAATCCCTCTTACTATTATATCTCTAGATTCACATATCCTGAGTCTACTATTGTGGAAATCCGTCGAAGAATTCGATAAAGATCTTAACCACGTTGATTCCGCAACTTACACGGCTTCATTTTGGTAAGTGCAATCGGTTTTCTAATAAATAGCTGACTTCGCAGCGGTTTGCCAGAATGAATTTTACGAATTGTAAAGACGGGCACTTTAAGAAAACCCGACGGCACAGTGCATTGTCGGCACCATTTAAATGTTTGTCTCACCCATTAAGTAATTAATCCCTTATAATATCATATTTTTAGATTCATATATCCTGAATCTACTACTATTTTGGAAATCCGTTGAAGCTCACGATAAAGATATTCACCGCACTACATCCGCAACTTACACGGCTTCATTTTGGTAAGTGTAATCGGTTCCCTAACAAATAGCCAACTTCGCAGCATGTTGCTAGAATGAATTCAACGAACTGTTCTTTTATTTTAGTATCCCTCTTACAATGACAATATTTGGTATGTTTATTTATTTATTAGTTTTAGACACGTGTTTATGGAGTCCCTTATCTTGGGATCCCTCCGACTGAAACAACATTAATTGTGATCGCGCCATTCCAAAATGTGCGGCTGTGCTTTTTACTTTGAACACGTTGAATAATCAACTTCTTCTTATATGGGGAATTGTCCGTAACCCCTTTTTGGTGAGTGATGTTCATTTCCCTGTTCATTCACAAGGTAATAGGGTAGGAATTGCCTCCCCCCTTATGATAATTTAACGTAATAATATAATGTTTTGTGTTGTATTCTGTTCACAGATACTACGTATGCAACATTTTAAAGCACGCTCCCTTGAGATTTAAACAAATAGCCAATTTTTAATCTCATGTTTATGTATTCTAGTCCTTAGAAAGGTGAGTGAGTCAAATTATCTAGCTTACACTTACCTGCTGCCTCTCAGTTACACAACAAGTCTTGTATATAATGTAGAGATAAACTCTAATAAGGTTTTTTAGACACATCCTGTTTCCATTGTTAAGGGACTATTTGAGGTATATTTAGAATCTACCTTATCTACCTCACAATAGTACTCATCACATTTACCTCTTAAAAGTACTAATGGTCTGATTTTATCCATATTGTGAAATCATGTACCACAAAATTTGGGATTCCCCATTTTGCTCTATGACTACTAGTACTTATATCATATCTTTCCCCTCTATCTGTTTTAACTGATGATGGTATGCGACTGCTCCGATAGTTTATCTTAGTAATGAGTGTCGTGTTTATCATGTTTTAATTTAACAGTATATGGATCGATTTGCTTTAAGGTTGTCTTTAGTCATTACACATAGGAATAACATTATTTTTATGAACTGTACCTTCTACGTAAAGTATTTTGTACATTTGAAATATTGAAGTCTTATCTGTCTTTTATTTTTGTTTATGTATTTCAGAATTGTTTTGTGGCTCCTGAAGAAGGCGTTCCTTTAACGCCGAAACGGGTGTCGATTAAAATAAATTGCCACTTTTGATAGTTACTAAATGTTTTTTAACTGAATTTTTTGTAATTTTGTTGTCTCATGCCATTATGGTTTTACTTTGATTGTATATTTATTAGTATGTATTATGTTATACGATTTATATTTGTAACATGAATGTTTATTAAAATACAACATAGTTTTATAACAGAAGTGTATTCTTTCATGTCCCCTTTTTTGCAACCTTAGTCCTATACTGTTGTTGTGATTGCCTAGGATTGTTATATACAACCCCCCCCCCCTTCCCACAGCTGTAAGGCCATAGAGCTACATCCTACCTCTTTACTGGTTGTTGCCACTTGGCACTTTTCAAGGTTGCAGCAATGTGTTTAGTGAATCGCGCAAGCCCTCGGGGCCCGCTGTCGCTGATTAGAAGTATATGTTACCCATTTCCTGGCCTGGTTGTCCCCTGCCCTGCACGTCCACCCTGCCCTGCCTTCAGCTGTGCCTGTGTCTCCCTCCCTGCCCGCCCCGCCTGTTCCTTCAGCCCTACCTGTCCACCCAAACCCGCCTGCCCGTAACCCTCCAGCACTCCGCCCTGCCTGTCTCTCACACTCCCACCGCCCACCTGGCTCTAGTACTGCTTTCTCCGCCTGTGTTTTCGTACCTGCTGTCCCCCCAGAGCTGCCTGTCTCCTGCTATGTCTTTCCACCAGTCCTGCCTGTCCACCAAGACCACCTGTTCTCGGTCTTGGCTGTGTAGCGCCCTCTGCTGGTTCTCTAGTACTGATTAGACATCAGTACAGCCCTTCATGCCCCAGGTCTGTGGTTTCCCGCGCCCTGCCTGTCTCCGTGGTACGGCCTGTCCCCCTCCATCACTTGCCCACCTAGGCCTTGCCTGAGTTCACGACACCCAGCGCTGCCCGTACCTCAGCACCACATGCCCCACAGACCTACTTCCCCCAGCTCTGCCAGTCCCCTCCCTTTGCGGTGGGTCTGCCTGACTTCACCTGGCTCCTCGCCGGTGCGTGGGCATATTTAGGGCAGCCCAAATAGCAGCGTGTTCACATGCCAACATATGCACACCTGTTTTTACATTCACACTGTATTATTTGTGCACATAGTGTATGTTCACAAAAATACAAGCCCCATGCAATGTGAGCGACTGCACAAACACACCGGGCACTAAGTACACCGTCATGGTTTGCTGTGCATGCCTCCAGGGGGTGTTAGTGCACACAACAGAATAGGTTGAGATGTACGAAAGTGAAAGCCCAGAGCTGCTGTCTCCCGAAACATTTCGGATAGTTGCATTAGCGCTATATAGATGCAAACCTTTTTTGCCCTTTTATCTCTTCACTATCCTGCTCAATCCAAATAACTGACTAATATATCCACCACTCAAATCACTTTCATATTTCACTATACTAATTAGCCACTAATCCTTTATGGGTTCCGGAGTAGCGCGCCACTCGCCGAAAAAAGCGCCTCAACGCCTCGTCAGGGGTAGTAAGCGCTATATAAAAGCAGTTATAATACTATACAATTAGGTGTAGGCTGCGCAACCCTATAGTCTGGCATTTTTATATAGTGGTTTGCGAAATGCACCTTTCTTTTGCATACTTACTCCAAACAATGGAAAAATATGCCACACTGCATGAAATTATGCCAAAAACAAATGTTACATTTTGCGCGATTTTAATGGACGCAATGATGCACTTCACCAAAAAAATAGCGCAAACTGTTGGCAATGTCTGCCCTCATGGAAATGACCAGAGGGGACTGGCATTGGGAATGTTGGGAACAGCCACAAGCAAAACGTTTGCGGACATTCCTTTCTATTGCACTTTCCCAGTCCAACTGTTTGATGAAATGCGCGTTAATGGTGAGAAAGTGACCACAAAACTCCAGATCATTTAGCGGGTGTTGAAGGAGCAGTTTATCCACGTGTATAGAAAAACACAGGGACAATAAAAGGATACGGAAGACACATTTCCTTCGATTCTAAATGGCATGTTGTCCGCTTGGTGAGAATCCGCAGAAGGTAGGAGCTGGTGCAATCGTAAGAGCGCACTTTTCACAGATTCTCATGCAGACACCTTGGGCCTCATTTATGAGAAATGACGCATTGCTGCGTGAAAGCAGCGATGCGTCACTTCTCAGGGCGCACTCCTTGCGACATTCCTGATGCGTCATATTTAATGCATCATGTCGCAAGGAGTTACAGATACGTCAGTATTTCTGACGTATATGTAAGCGCAAAAGTGACGCATTGCTGGAGTGTCTCACAAAAGTGACGCAACTCCAGCAATGCGTCCTTTCACATGGGGCAAGCCCCATGTGAAAGGACCTGCGTCAGTCTTACGCCTGCTGTGAGGAAGACGCAAGATTTTGACGCAACAGCGTCCTAAAAGTGACGCAGTGAAATCTCATAGATTTCACTGCGTCACTTCTACGACCCTTCCTTGCGTCAATACGCCCCCCTTGCATACATTATACCTGACGCAGGTATAATGTGGCGCAGGGTTTACAAAGTGACGCATCTACCTAGATGCATCACTTTGTAAATATGGCGCAACAAGGCTCATTTTGTACGCTGCTGATGCGTCACAAAAAGTGGCGCACCGGCGGCGTAACTGTGACGCACTGCCTCATAAATGAGGCCCCTTCTTTTGCCTACTGGCCGGTAGCTTGTCTCCTTTCTGGTGAAGAATTGGCTTGGTAGTTTAGTCTGCCCTGTTCCCATGATGCACTGGGCCAGGAACAGACTGATTTGCATATAGCCAGGTTCTGAGCTGGGATGGTGCAGTGAGATAAATAACGGTGATGGATCAAGCCCTGATCTTTGGACTGGGGAAGAGTGGTCTGCTTAATTCAGACACTCTGTTCATCACCACCACCTTTTCTGAATCGTTTTTGGCCACTATAGGTGTGGCAGGGTATACTCAGACATGAGTCCCTTTCTCACTGCACCATCAGGATTCAAGCAAGCCGGGCCGAAGACGGCTGAAATGCCAGAAACCGGTCCCCGGTAGCTTGTCTCCTTTCTGGTGAAGAATTGGCTTGGTAGTTTAGTCTGCCCTGTTCCCATGATGCACTGGGCCAGGGACAGACTGATTTGCATATAGCCAGGTTCTGAGCTGGGATGGTGCAGTGAGATAAATAACGGTGATGGATCAAGCCCTGATCTTTGGACTGGGTAAGAGTGGTCTGCTTAATTCAGACACTCTGTTCATCACCACCCCCTTTTCTGAATCGTTTTTGGCCACTATAGGTGTGGCAGGGTATACTCAGACATGAGTCCCTTTCTCACTGCACCATCAGGATTCAAGCAAGCCGGGCCGAAGACGGCTGAAATGCCAGAAACCGGTCCCCGGTAGCTTGTCTCCTTTCTGGTGAAGAATTGACTTGGTAGTTTAGTCTGCCCTGTTCCCATGATGCACTGGGCCAGGGACAGACTGATTTGCATATAGCCAGGTTCTGAGCTGGGATGGTGCAGTGAGATAAATAACGGTGATGGATCAAGCCCTGATCTTTGGACTGGGTAAGAGTGGTCTGCTTAATTCAGACACTCTGTTCATCACCACCCCCTTTTCTGAATCGTTTTTGGCCACTATAGGTGTGGCAGGGTATACTCAGACATGAGTCCCTTTCTCACTGCATCATCAGGATTCAAGCAAGCCGGGCCGAAGACGGCTGAAATGCCAGAAACCGGTCCCCGGTAGCTTGTCTCCTTTCTGGTGAAGAATTGGCTTGGTAGTTTAGTCTGCCCTGTTCCCATGATGCACTGGGCCAGGGACAGACTGATTTGCATATAGCCAGGTTCTGAGCTGGGATGGTGCAGTGAGATAAATAACGGTGATGGATCAAGCCCTGATCTTTGGACTGGGTAAGAGTGGTCTGCTTAATTCAGACACTCTGTTCATCACCACCCCCTTTTCTGAATCGTTTTTGGCCACTATAGGTGTGGCAGGGTATACTCAGACATGAGTCCCTTTCTCACTGCACCATCAGGATTCAAGCAAGCCGGGCCGAAGACGGCTGAAATGCCAGAAACCGGTCCCCGGTAGCTTGTCTCCTTTCTGGTGAAGAATTGACTTGGTAGTTTAGTCTGCCCTGTTCCCATGATGCACTGGGCCAGGGACAGACTGATTTGCATATAGCCAGGTTCTGAGCTGGGATGGTGCAGTGAGATAAATAACGGTGATGGATCAAGCCCTGATCTTTGGACTGGGTAAGAGTGGTCTGCTTAATTCAGACACTCTGTTCATCACCACCCCCTTTTCTGAATCGTTTTTGGCCACTATAGGTGTGGCAGGGTATACTCAGACATGAGTCCCTTTCTCACTGCATCATCAGGATTCAAGCAAGCCGGGCCGAAGACGGCTGAAATGCCAGAAACCGGTCCCCGGTAGCTTGTCTCCTTTCTGGTGAAGAATTGGCTTGGTAGTTTAGTCTGCCCTGTTCCCATGATGCACTGGGCCAGGGACAGACTGATTTGCATATAGCCAGGTTCTGAGCTGGGATGGTGCAGTGAGATAAATAACGGTGATGGATCAAGCCCTGATCTTTGGACTGGGTAAGAGTGGTCTGCTTAATTCAGACACTCTGTTCATCACCACCCCCTTTTCTGAATCATTTTTGGCCACTATAGGTGTGGCAGGGTATACTCAGACATGAGTCCCTTTCTCACTGCACCATCAGGATTCAAGCAAGCCGGGCCGAAGACGGCTGAAATGCCAGAAACCGGTCCCCGGTAGCTTGTCTCCTTTCTGGCGGAGAATTGGCTTGGTATTTTAGTCTGCCCTGTTCCCATGATGCACTGGGCCAGGGACAGACTGATTTGCATATAGCCAGGTTCTGAGCTGGGATGGTGCAGTGAGATAAATAACGGTGATGGATCAAGCCCTGATCTTTGGACTGGGTAAGAGTGGTCTGCTTAATTCAGATACTCTGTTCATCACCACCCCCTTTTCTGAATCGTTTTTGGCCACTATAGGTGTGGCAGGGTGTACTCAGACATGAGTCCCTTTCTCACTGCACCATCAGGATTCAAGCAAGCCGGGCCGAAGGCGGCTGAAATGCCAGAAACCGGTCCCCGGTAGCTTGTCTCCTTTCTGGTGAAGAATTAGCTTGGTAGTTTAGTCTGCCCTGTTCCCTTGATGCACTGGGCCAGGGACAGACTGATTTGCATATAGCCAGGTTCTGAGCTGGGATGGTGCAGTGAGATAAATAACGGTGATGGATCAAGCCCTGATCTTTGGACTGGGTAAGAGTGGTCTGCTTAATTCAGACACTCTGTTCATCACCACCCCCTTTTCTGAATCGTTTTTGGCCACTATAGGTGTGGCAGGGTATACTCAGACATGAGTCCCTTTCTCACTGCACCATCAGGATTCAAGCAAGCCGGGCCGAAGACGGCTGAAATGCCAGAAACCGGTCCCCGGTAGCTTGTCTCCTTTCTGGTGAAGAATTGGCTTGGTAGTTTAGTCTGCCCTGTTCCCATGATGCACTGGGCCAGGGACAGACTGATTTGCATATAGCCAGGTTCTGAGCTGGGATGGTGCAGTGAGATAAATAACGGTGATGGATCAAGCCCTGATCTTTGGACTGGGTAAGAGTGGTCTGCTTAATTCAGACACTCTGTTCATCACCACCCCCTTTTCTGAATCGTTTTTGGCCACTATAGGTGTGGCAGGGTATACTCAGACATGAGTCCCTTTCTCACTGCATCATCAGGATTCAAGCAAGCTGGGTCGAAGACGGCTGAAATGCCAGAAACCGGTCCCCGGTAGCTTGTCTCCTTTCTGGTGAAGAATTGGCTTGGTAGTTTAGTCTGCCCTGTTCCCATGATGCACTGGGCCAGGGACAGACTGATTTGCATATAGCCAGGTTCTGAGCTGGGATGGTGCAGTGAGATAAATAACGGTGATGGATCAAGCCCTGATCTTTGGACTGGGTAAGAGTGGTCTGCTTAATTCAGACACTCTGTTCATCACCACCCCCTTTTCTGAATCGTTTTTGGCCACTATAGGTGTGGCAGGGTATACTCAGACATGAGTCCCTTTCTCACTGCACCATCAGGATTCAAGCAAGCCGGGCCGAAGACGGCTGAAATGCCAGAAACCGGTCCCCGGTAGCTTGTCTCCTTTCTGGTGAAGAATTGGCTTGGTAGTTTAGTCTGCCCTGTCCCCATGATGCACTGGGCCAGGGACAGACTGATTTGCATATAGCCAGGTTCTGAGCTGGGATGGTGCAGTGAGATAAATAACGGTGATGGATCAAGCCCTGATCTTTGGACTGGGTAAGAGTGGTCTGCTTAATTCAGATACTCTGTTCATCACCACCCCCTTTTCTGAATCGTTTTTGGCCACTATAGGTGTGGCAGGGTGTACTCAGACATGAGTCCCTTTCTCACTGCACCATCAGGATTCAAGCAAGCCGGGCCGAAGGCGGCTGAAATGCCAGAAACCGGTCCCCGGTAGCTTGTCTCCTTTCTGGTGAAGAATTAGCTTGGTAGTTTAGTCTGCCCTGTTCCCTTGATGCACTGGGCCAGGGACAAACTGATTTGCATATAGCCAGGTTCTGAGCTGGGATGGTGCAGTGAGATAAATAACGGTGATGGATCAAGCCCTGATCTTTGGACTGGGTAAGAGTGGTCTGCTTAATTCAGACACTCTGTTCATCACCACCCCCTTTTCTGAATCGTTTTTGGCCACTATAGGTGTGGCAGGGTATACTCAGACATGAGTCCCTTTCTCACTGCACCATCAGGATTCAAGCAAGCCGGGCCGAAGACGGCTGAAATGCCAGAAACCGGTCCCCGGTAGCTTGTCTCCTTTCTGGTGAAGAATTGGCTTGGTAGTTTAGTCTGCCCTGTTCCCATGATGCACTGGGCCAGGGACAGACTGATTTGCATATAGCCAGGTTCTGAGCTGGGATGGTGCAGTGAGATAAATAACGGTGATGGATCAAGCCCTGATCTTTGGACTGGGTAAGAGTGGTCTGCTTAATTCAGACACTCTGTTCATCACCACCCCCTTTTCTGAATCGTTTTTGGCCACTATAGGTGTGGCAGGGTATACTCAGACATGAGTCCCTTTCTCACTGCATCATCAGGATTCAAGCAAGCTGGGTCGAAGACGGCTGAAATGCCAGAAACCGGTCCCCGGTAGCTTGTCTCCTTTCTGGTGAAGAATTGGCTTGGTAGTTTAGTCTGCCCTGTTCCGATGATGCACTGGGCCAGGGACAGACTGATTTGCATATAGCCAGGTTCTGAGCTGGGATGGTGCAGTGAGATAAATAACGGTGATGGATCAAGCCCTGATCTTTGGACTGGGTAAGAGTGGTCTGCTTAATTCAGACACTCTGTTCATCACCACCCCCTTTTCTGAATCGTTTTTGGCCACTATAGGTGTGGCAGGGTATACTCAGACATGAGTCCCTTTCTCACTGCACCATCAGGATTCAAGCAAGCCGGGCCGAAGACGGCTGAAATGCCAGAAACCGGTCCCCGGTAGCTTGTCTCCTTTCTGGTGAAGAATTGGCTTGGTAGTTTAGTCTGCCCTGTCCCCATGATGCACTGGGCCAGGGACAGACTGATTTGCATATAGCCAGGTTCTGAGCTGGGATGGTGCAGTGAGATAAATAACGGTGATAGATCAAGCCCTGATCTTTGGACTGGGTAAGAGTGGTCTGCTTAATTCAGATACTCTGTTCATCACCACCCCCTTTTCTGAATCGTTTTTGGCCACTATAGGTGTGGCAGGGTATACTCAGACATGAGTCCCTTTCTCACTGCACCATCAGGATTCAAGCAAGCCGGGCCGAAGACGGCTGAAATGCCAGAAACCGGTCCCCGGTAGCTTGTCTCCTTTCTGGTGAAGAACTAGCTTGGTAGTTTAGTCTGCACTGTTCCCATGATGCACTGGGCCAGGGACAGACTGATTTGCATATAGCCAGATTCTGAGCTGGGATGGTGCAGTGAGATAAATAACGGTGATGGATCAAGCCCTGATCTTTGGACTGGGTAAGAGTGGTCTGCTTAATTCAGACACTCTGTTCATCACCACCCCCTTTTCTGAATCGTATTGGCCACTATAGGTGTGGCAGGGTATACTCAGACATGAGTCCCTTTCTCACTGCACCATCAGGATTCAAGCAAGCCGGGCCGAAGACGGCTGAAATGCCAGAAACCGGTCCCCGGTAGCTTGTCTCCTTTCTGGTGAAGAATTGGCTTGGTAGTTTAGTCTGCCCTGTTCCCATGATGCACTGGGCCAGGGACAGACTGATTTGCATATAGCCAGGTTCTGAGCTGGTATGGTGCAGTGAGATAAATAACGGTGATGGATCAAGCCCTGATCTTTGGACTGGGTAAGAGTGGTCTGCTTAATTCAGACACTCTGTTCACCACCACCCCCTTTTCTGAATCGTACTGGCCACAGACGGCATCAGCGAGCGTGAAAGAACAGACATTGCCTGAGGATCTCAAGTAATGCTCATGTCAAGCTTGTGCAATGGAAGTATTTACACAGAACATAAGTTACCCTAACTAGGATACAGAACATCTATCCATCCTGCCAAGATTCTCATCTCAGAAGCACCCCTAAATACTCAAACTTAATTCATGTGGTTTGGAGGTGTGTGGCTGTTGCTAGCTAGTGAAATGTAGTGGTCGCCAGACTGACGTCAGTGGTAGGTAGTCTGATTGGATGTACAATTGGACATTGTCAACAGGGGGTAAAAGACATTGGGGCATATCATCAAGGGCTGGTGATATAATTATCGCCGCTTTAGCGTCCGGGCGAAAAGCGGTGGTGATTATATTGCATTATTTACAAGGATACGCTAGCGCGTGTTTTCTTGATTCAGCTCTAGTTTTGTTTACGCCTTGCTTTGCATCTCTAATGAGAAGCAAAGTAGGAGTTCACTGCGAAAACAGATTTAAAATGATCGCTAACTGTCCTTCTCCGTATTTTCGATACGGCCCAGGACACCCATAGCGATATTTAAACTCGCGCTAATGGCGGTTATCGCCATTATTGTACGTCTGCATTTTTCCTGACTAACCTTTCTTTGACATGGGAGGTGGATTGAGTGGCTAAATCCACATCTCCCTATCAGCAAGGATTCCCCTATCACTGCAGGATTATCGCTGGATTCTCAGCGATAATCCTGCATTTTGCGGCTATCGCCGTATTTCACATCGCCGCGGAGATAAGCATTGTAAATAAAGCAATATCTCGGCGATCTGATCCGGCGATAGCAGGCGTTAAGCTAAATCCCTCCTAGCGCGCCCTGTGATCTTTATAGCAGGCCGTTGCTAATATGCCCCATTGTCATTTACAACGATTAATGCTTCACAAAGGGAAAAAAAATAACATTTTCAATGCCAATAGCTCAAAACAATGTAATTGCGAGACCTATTGCATTGTAAATGCTTGTTTTAAGGAGTGCCCGTGCCTAATTGTGAGCCCAATCCGACCCTGGGCACGAGACGGAAACAAGATTTCCAACCTTGGTATTGGGGGCGCTGATGTTTAAGGCTCTGGGCCTCCTAATGGAGATTCGGGCACCTACACTCTTTCTTTTACAAATTAAGCACTGCATTAAGATGTGGCCCAGAGAACAAGAAAAAAGGTTGAGACACGGTCTAAGAAAAGACGAAGGACACCTGGCAGAGAAAGGAGAAGGCACTGCCCGGTGGATGACGCAAAAGAACGATTCCAGACAATGACTGCAATTGAAGGCAACGATCCAGGACAAAACCCTCACAATTGCAGCCATCAAGTTCAAAATCACCAACTCTTGAAGAAAACAGACGCCCCACCAGCTGCAATACCAAAGGAGGGGAGGGGAGAAAGCACTAGCAGTACCCAGCTACAGAACATCTGCCTGCAATGGCCCTGTGTCCATATGGATATGCAACACACCCACCGCAGCACTGTGCCCATGACATGCAGAGCAGAATGACATGAGGCAGAAGCCAGAACAGGCTGGGACTGGTTCTCCCTGGGACAGACTGAAAACAAGCAAGACTTCGAGCAGGGGAACAGAACAGCCTAGGCCTAGGGTCTTGCTACCACTGGGGAACAAAAAGCACCCCACTATCCGAAATAAATAACTGAGCACCACCAATGTATACTGACCACAACATATGAGTCCCCCCTGATTTGTTGCTATATGCTCCCCCCTGCTCACAGTGCCAAGAAACCGTCAGGTGTTAGCTGCGCTTTACAAAAGCTTTTACATAACATATGTCCATCCACAAACAGTTGTGGCTTCAGGGACTTATTCTTACAAGTGGAAGGATACAGTTCACATGCACATGATCCTACGGTGTGCATGGCACTGACCCCTAACACAGGGGGAGCCTGATATCTAAGAGGAAGTCTCCCCAAATGTTACTTCATCGTCATGCTCCTCGTTGCCACTGGTTCACCAAAGGCCGTCGTAACTGAAAGAAGGGAGGCCGGTGGTTTATAGTTGCCCTGGACCTCCTTCTTTCACATCACCCCCCCCCCCCACACACACACAAAAATGCGATACTCACACAGCAGAAAGAGGGCATCTTGAACAGGTCAAGGGATTGATAGCTATATACCGCTAGGGGCAGCAAACACTGCGATTGTTTGTGGGTTTCTCTTTCCCTAACCCTCTTACAGCCAGGGCCTAATTCAAGTGGCTGGGATGCCCAATATTAGGGGGACAAGATAAGGACGGGGTGGTTAGGTCTAGATGTCTAGACTGGGCTAATATATTCTCCACTCGCAATGATTGGGTGGCCTCAGGGAGCGAGGCCTGCAAGTGAGTCTGACAGCCATGCCTGGGCATCACTTCCACAGGACGAACTCTCCCTACCCTACTGCCAACAGCATGGACCTGCTGTGTCCCCACACAGTTACACCCCATGGAACCTTCCCATACTTGGAGCCAGCACAGCTTCATCCGAGACAAATCAGCCTGGCTAGCACCAATGGTCATAGTGAATATGGCGACATGTGGAGAGGGGTACGAGTGGGGTGTCTGGCATATTGCAGAGGACATCGACATGGCTGGACTGGATCCCAAAATCCACCCAGGCAAACATTTTCACACTGGCTTCACTCTGAAGGAGGCCACAGCTAGAATTGGGCCATTAGGGCATTTTGACTGTTGGGTTATAGCAGCCTATCCAGCTCTGAAAGCAGCCCACTGAGGAAATGCCTGATTAGAAGAAATGCCATTTTGCCCCAGGAAAAGCTTGTCTGTATGTGTGGTGAAAGGGGGAAGGATGTAATGCGGCTTTCTGTCCTGGGCATTTTCTGTCTGTCTGAAGCCTGCATTCTTAGGGGCTTATTTACAAGCCCCTTGCACCGCCAGTGCATCACATTGCGTGACGCAACGGCAGCGCAACCTGCTCAATGATATTTACAAAAAACACAGTTGATGGACAGAATGCAGAACAATGTCTTACATTCACCCCAGTACAAAGATCTGGGCCTAAATCCATCGTTTTTTTGCACTCCATACCACCCTAGGTCAGACAATGGCTATATGCAAATCAGCTTTGACCCTGTGCCTCATGGGAACAGTCCAGCCTGAACTACCAAGCCATGTCTTTCCCAGACCGGAATCAAGCATCCAAGGACCGGTTTCTGGCTATCAGCCTTCTTCAGCCTGGATAGCTTGACTCCAGTGATGTGGAGAGCCTGGGACTCACGTCTGAGCATACCCAGCCCACTCGGGGTGAAAATTGCAAAAAACACAGTTGATGGACAGAATGCAGAACAATGTCTTACATTCACCCCAGTACAAAGATCTGGGCCTAAATCCATCGTTTTTTTGCACTCCATACCACCCTAGGTCAGACAATTGCTATATGCAAATCAGCTTTGACCCTGTGCCTCATGGGAACAGTCCAGCCTGAACTACCAAGCCATGTCTTTCCCAGACCGGAATCAAGCATCCAAGGACCGGTTTCTGGCTATCAGCCTTCTTCAGCCTGGATAGCTTGACTCCAGTGATGTGGAGAGCCTGGGACTCACGTCTGAGCAGTCCCAGCCCACTCGGGGTGAAAATTGCAAAAAAACACAGTTGATGGAAAGAATGCAGAACAATGTCTTACATTCACTCCAGTACAAAGATCTGGGCCTAAATCCATCGTTTTTTTGCACTCCACACCACCCTAGGTCAGACAATGGCTATATGCAAATCAGCCTTGACCCTGTGCCTCATGGGAACAGTCCAGCCCGAACTACCAAGCCATGTCTTTCCCAGACCGGAATCAAGCATCCAAGGACCGGTTTCTGGCTATCAGCCTTCTTCAGCCTGGATAGCTTGACTCCAGTGATGTGGAGAGCCTGGGACTCAGGTCTGAGCATACCCAGCCCACTCGGGGTGAAAATTGCAAAAAACACAGTTGATGGACAGAATGCAGAACAATGTCTTACATTCACCCCAGTACAAAGATCTGGGCCTAAATCCATTGTTTTTTTGCCCTCCACACCACCCTAGGTCAGACAATGGCTATATGCAAATCAGCCTTGACCCTGTGCCTCATGGGAACAGTCAAGCCCGAACTACCAAGCCATGTCTTTCCCAGACCGGAATCAAGCATCCAAGGACCGGTTTCTGGCTATCAGCCTTCTTCAGTCTGGATAGCTTGACTCCAGTGATGTGGAGAGCCTGGGACTCACGTCTGAGCATACCCAGCCCACTCGGGGTGAAAATTGCAAAAAACACAGTTGATGGACAGAATGCAGAACAATGTCTTACATTTACCCCAGTACAAAGATCTGGGCCTAAATCCATTGTTTGTTTGCACTCCACACCACCCTAGGTCAGACAATGGCTATGTGCAAATCAGCCTTGACCCTGTGCCAGCCCGAACTACCAAGCCATGTCTTTCTCAGACCGGAATCAAGCATCCAAGGACCGGTTTCTGGCTATCAGCCTTCTTCAGCCTGGATAGCTTGACTCCAGTGATGTGGAGAGCCTGGGACTCACGTCTGAGCATACCCAGCCAACTCAGGGTGAAAATTGCAAAAAACACAGTTGATGGACAGAATGCAGAACAATGTCATACATTCACCCCAGTACAAAGATCTGGGCCTAAATCCATCGGTTTTTTGCTCTCCCCACCACCCTAGGTCAGACAATGGCTATGTGCAAATCAGCCTTGACCCTGTGCCTCATAGGAACAGTCCAGCCCGAACTACCAAGCCATGTCTTTCCCAGACCGGAATCAAGCATCCAAGGACCGGTTTCTGGCTATCAGCCTTCTTAAGCCTGGATAGCTTGACTCCAGTGATGTGGAGAGCCTGGGACTCACGTCTGAGCATACCCAGCCCACTCGGGGTGAAAATTGCAAAAAACACAGTTGATGGACAGAATGCAGAACAATGTCTTACATTCACCCCAGTACAAATATCTGGGCCTAAATCCATCATTTTCTTGCACTCCACACCAACCTAGGTCAGACAATGGCTATATGCAAATCAGCCTTGACCCTGTGCCTCATGGGAACAGTCCAGCCTGAACTACCAAGCCATGTCTTTCCCAGACCGGAATCAAGCATCCAAGGACCGGTTTCTGGCTATCAGCCTTCTTCAGCCTGGATAGCTTGACTCCAGTGATGTG
The DNA here is from genome assembly GCF_964263255.1 of Lissotriton vulgaris. NCBI lineage: Eukaryota > Metazoa > Chordata > Amphibia > Caudata > Salamandridae > Lissotriton > Lissotriton vulgaris. Next base: position 284,239 of record NW_028253406.1, read on the forward strand.
GAGAGCCTGTGACTCACGTCTGAGCATACCCAGCCCACTAGGGGTGAAAAATGCAAAAAACACAGTGTGGCAGGGTATGCTCAGATGTGAGTACCTTGCTCACTTTGCCACTGGATTCAAGCAAGCCAGGCTGAATACGGCTGGACTGCCAGAAACCGGTCCTCTGAAGCTTGATTCCGGTCCAGGGAAGACATGGCTTGGCAGTTCGGGCTGGACTGTTCCCATGAGGCACAGGGTCAGACTGATTTGCATATAGCCATGTCTGAACTGGGGTGGCAGAGTGGGCTAAAGAACGGTGATGGATTAAACCCAGATCTTTTGACTGGGTGTGAGTGTTTGATTGATTCAGATGCTCCGTCCATCACCACCCCCTTTTGTACCGCTTTTGGCCGCCATAAGTGTGGCAGGGTATGCTCAGACGTGAGTCCCTTGCTCACTTTGCCACTGGATTCAAGCAAGCCGGGCTGAAGACGGCTGGAATGCCAGAAACCGGTCCTCGGAAACTTGATTCCGGTCCAGGGAAGACATGGCTTGGCAGTTCGGGCTGGACTGTTCCCATGAGGCACAGGGTCAGACTGATTTGCATATAGCCATGTCTGAACTGGGGTGGCAGAGTGGGCTAAAGAACGGTGATGGATTAAACCCAGATCTTTTGACTGGGTGTGAGTGTTTGATTGATTCAGATGCTCCGTCCATCACCACCTCCTTTTGTACCGCTTTTGGCCGCCATAAGTGTGGCAGGGTATTCTCAGACGTGAGTCCCTTGCTCACTTTGCCACTGGATTCAAGCAAGCCGGCCTGAAGACGGCTGGAATGCCAGAAACCGGTCCTCGGAGGCTTGATTTCGGTCCAGGGAAGACATGGCTTGGCAGTTCGGGCTGGACTGTTCCCATGAGGCACAGGGTCAGACTGATTTGCATATAGCCATGTCTGAACTGGGGTGGCAGAGTGGGCTAAAGAACGGTGATGGATTAAACCCAGATCTTTTGACTGGGTGTGAGTGTTTGATTGATTCAGATGCTCCGTCCATCACACCCCCTTTTGTACCGCATGATATTTACAAGCACATCTAAAGTCACCCTGCGTGGCTTTACATGTGCTTGTAAATATCGCCCCTTTTCACTCAACACTTTGCGTGTTAGGGGTGTGACATGGGTGTTGCTATAGGTGTTTCCACGCAACACCCATGTCCACTGATGCATTTTCAGATTTACAAGCAATCGTAAACTTGGAAATGCGTCATAATGCTACTCCACCCCAGGGGTGATGTAGCGAGGCGTAGCGAAAAGAAATGTTTTCATTTCTCCTCGTTTTTTTTCCTCTTTCAATGCGTGCTGCTTTCTACAGCAAGCATTGGAAGAGGAAATCACCTTGATTATTTTGTGCACCAAAACAATCTCCCTATGACGTAGGCATCCTTGCACTATGGTACAAGAGTGCCTGCGCATGGCAGGAGTTTGTGCGCCAGCGCAGGGGGAAGAACAGAGATGCAACACATTGTTGTAAATATGTCACATCTCTGTGCTTCGAAATGAATGCAGCATGGTGCAGCAAAATGACATACAGCACCGTGGTGCGTTAGTTTTTCGTAAATAGGGCCCTTAGTGACTTGTAAGTGTTTTTATGTGAGTGAGGTTGTTTTACACTACTAGTTGTATACGTTTTCTAGAACCTTGCACTGCTGTTGTGTATTATTTAAAAGATTTGTTTGTGAGATTACCCCTTTCCTTGCTGCCGTCGGCCATTGGCCGACGGCAGCACTACCTCCCCAGTGCTGCCGTCGGCTAATGGCCGACGCGGCCCTGCCCGCGCACGAAAACGCCGTTAACGGGTTAAAGCAAACAAAATAGAGCTGTAAAATATTTTTCTATCAAGCATAAGTACTTCATGTTTGCCTTTTAAGTGTAAAAGCTGAAATATAGTTTCCAGAATTCATAGAGAAGAACGGGACAGAATGAGAATGAAAGAGCATGTCGTTCAGGGCAGATGTGTTTTTGCTTTAGCTTATATTACTGGTTCTTCCATTATAAATTCATGGCTACAAGTACCAGAATGCGAAGAAAAAACCTGAACTAGAGGCCCTAGTCACGCAACGGGCCTGGAAACCTAAGTGCTATGCTGACATGGGATGTGCTGCTGCTGCTCGTACTGCACCTGTGTGAGGCAGATTTGCACTTCTTTTGCAGATATGTGCCTTTATATGGGATGTGCTGCTGCTGCCTGTTCTGCGCCTGGTATGTGTGAGGAATATGTGCGAGGATGATTTGTACTTCTTTTGCAGGGATGTGCCTTTCTCTAGGATGTGCTGCTGCAGCCCATGCTGCACCTGGTCTGTGCGAGAAAGATTTGCACTTCTTTTGCAGGAATGTGCCTTCCTATGGGATGTGCTGCTGCCCGTGCTGCACCTGTTCTGTGTGAGGAAGATTTGCACTTCTTTTGCAGGGATGTGTGTTTCTATTGAGATGCGCTGCTGCTGCCCATGCTGCAGGTGGTCTGTGTGGAAGATTTGCACTTGTTTTGCAGGGATGTGCCTTTCTTTGGGATGTGCTGCTGCTGCCTGTGTGGTGCCTGGTCTCTGTGAGGAAGATTTGCACTCTTTTGCAAGGATGCACCTTTCTATGGGATACGCTGCTGCTGCCTGTGTGGTGCCTGGTCTCTGTGAGGAAGATTTGCACTTCTTTTGCAGGGATGTGCCTTTCTATGGGATTTGATGCTGCCGTCCGTACTGCAACTGGCCTGTGTGAGGAAGACTTGCACTTCTTTTGCAGGGTAGTGCCTTTCTATGGGATTTGCTCCTGCCGCCTGTGCTGCGCCTGGTCTGTGTGAGAAAGATTTGCACTTCTTTTGCAGGGTTGCACCTTTCTATGGCATGTGTTGCTGCTGCCTGTGCTGCACCAGGTCTGTGTGAAGAAGATTTGCACCTCTTTTGCAGAGTAGTGCCTTACTATGGGATTTGCTGTTGCCACCCGTGCTGCACCTGGTCTGTGTGGGGAAGATTTGCACTTCTTTTGCAGGGATATTTATTTATTTATGTATTTATTTTTATTTATAAAGTTTTATATAGCGTGAACTTGATCCAGAAGGATATCAGAGCGCTTTGCAACTTGAGGCAATTGTGTGTGGTTGTATGTGTGAGAAGCAGAACCGGGACAGAGTGCCTTTCTATTGGAATGCGCTGCTGCTACCCGGTCTCCACCCGGTATGTGTGGAAGATTTGCACTTCTTTTGCAGGGATGTGCCATTCTCTAGAGTGTGCTCCTGCTGCCTGTGCTGCACCTGGTCTGTGTAAGGAAGATGTGTGCTTCTTTTGCAGGGATGCACCTTTCTATGGGATACGCTGCTGCTGCCTGTGCGGTGCCTGGTCTCTGTGAGGAAGATTTGTACTTCTTTTGCAGGGATGTGCCTTTCTATGAGATTTACTGCTGCCGTCCGTGCTGCGACTGGTCTGTGTGAGGAAGACTTGCACTTCTTTTGCAGGGTAGTGCCTTTCTTTGGGATTTGCTGCTGCCCCCCGTGCTGCACCTGGTCTGTGTGAAGAAGATTTGCACCTCTTTTGCAGGGTAGTAACCTTTCTATGGGATTTGCTGCTGCCGTCCGTGCTGCGCCTTGTCTGTGCGAGGAAGATTTGCACTTCTTTTGCAGGAATGCACCTTTCTATGGGATGCGCTGCTGCTGCCTGTGTTGTGTGTGGTCTGTGTGAGGGAGATTTGCACTTCTTTTGCAGGGATGTGCCGCTGCCGCCCGTGCTGTGCCTGGTCTGTGCAAGAAATATTAGCACTGCTTTTGCAGGGATGCACTATTCTATGGGATGCGCTGCTGCTGTCTATGCTGTGACTGGTCTGTGTGAAGATTTGCACCTCTTTTGCATGGTACTGCCTTTCTATGGGATTTGCTGCTACCGCCCGTGCTGCGCCTGGTCTGTGCGAGGAAGATTTGCACTTCTTTTGCAGGGATGTGCATTTCTGTGGGATGTGCCGGTGCTGCAGCCTGTGCTGCACCTGGTCTGTGCGAGGAAGATTTGCACTTCTTTTGCAGGGTTGCACCTTTCTATGCGATGCGCTGCTGCTGCCTGTGCTGTGCCTGGTCTGTTTGAGGGAGATTTGCACTTCTTTTGCAGGGATGTGCCACTGCCACCCATGCTGTGCCTGGTCTGTGCGAGAAATATTAGCACTCCTTTTGCAGGGATGCACTATTCTATGGGATGCACTGCTGCTGCCGGTGTTGTGACTGGTCTGTGTGAGGAAGACTTGCACTTCTTTTGCAGGGATGTGTCTTTCTGTGGGATGTACTGCTGCTGCCTGTGCTGCGCCTGGTCTGTGCGAGGAAGACTTGCACTTCTTTTGCAGGGTAGTGCCTTTCTTTGGGATTTGCAGCTGCCGCCCGTGTTGCACCTGGTCTGCGTGAAGATTTGCACCTCTTTTGCAGGGTAGTGCCTTTCCATGGGATTTGCTGCTGCCGTCCGTGCTGCGTCTTGTCTGTATGAGGATGATTTGCACTTCTTTTGCAGGAATGTGCATTTCTGTGGGATGTGCCGGTGCTGCAGCCCGTGCTACACCTGATCTGTGCAAGGAAGATTTGCTCCTATTTTGCAGGGTTGCACCTTTTTATGGGATGCGCTGCTGTTGCCTGTGTTGTGTCTGGTCTGTGTTAGGGAGATTTGCACTTCTTTTGCAGGGATGTGCCGCTGCTGCCCGTGCTGTGCCTGTGCAAGAAATATTAGCACTGCTTTTGCAGGGATGCACTATTCTATGGGATGCGCTGCTGCTGTCTATGCTGTGACTGGTCTGTGTGAAGAAGATTTGCACCTCTTTTGCATGGTAGTGCCTTTCTATGGGATTTGCTGCTACCGCCCGTGCTGCGCCTGGTCTGTGCGAGGAAGATTTGCACTTCTTTTGCAGGGAGGTGCATTTCTGTGGGATGTGCCGGTGCTGCAGCCTGTGCTGCACCTGGTCTGTGCGAGGAAGATTGGCACTTCTTTTGCAGGGTTGCACCTTTCTATGCGATGCGCTGCTCCTGCCTGTGCTGTGCCTGGTCTGTGTAAGGGAGATTTGCACTTGTTTTGCAGGGATGTGCCACTGCCGCCCATGCTGTGCCTGGTCTGTGCGAGAAATATTAGCACTCCTATTGCAGGGATGCACTATTCTATGGGATGCACTGCTGCTGCCGGTGCTGTGACTGGTCTGTGTGAGGAAGACTTGCACTTCTTTTGCAGGGATGTGTCTTTCTGTGGGATGTACTGCTGCTGCCTGTGCTGCGCCTGGTCTGTGCAAGGAAGACTTGCACTTCTTTTGCAGGGATGTGTCTTTCTATGGGATACGCTGCTGCTGCCTGTGCTGTGCCTGGTCTGTGTGAGGAAGATTTGCACTTCTTTTGCAGGGATGTGGCTTGCTATGGGATGTGCTGCTGCTACCTGTGCTGCACCCGGTCTGTTCAAGGGAGATTTTCACTTCTTTTGCAGGGATGTGCATTTCTGTGGGATGCGCCGGTGCTGCTGCGTGTGCTGTGCCTGGTCTGTGTGAGAAATATTAGCACTCCTTTTGCAGGGATGCACTATTCTATGGGATGCACTGCTCCTGCCGGTGTTGTGACTGGTCTGTGTGAGGAAGACTTGCACTTCTTTTGCAGGGATGTGTCTTTCTGTGGGGTGTACTGCTGCTGCCTGTGCTGCACCTGGTCTGTGCAAGGAAGACTTGCACTTCTTTTGCAGGGTAGTGCCTTTCTTTGGGATTTGCAGCTGCCGCCCGTGCTGCACCTGGTCTGTGTGAAAAAGATTTGCACCTCTTTTGCAGAGTAGTGCCTTTCTATGGGATTTGCTGCTGCCGTCTGTGCTGCGCCTGGTCTGTGCGAGGAAGATTTGCACTTCTTTTGCAGGGAGGTGCATTTCTGTGGGATGTGCCGGTGCTGCAGCCTGTGCTGCACCTGGTCTGTGCGAGGAAGATTTGCACTTCTTTGGCAGGGTTGCACCTTTCTATGCGATGCGCTGCTCCTGCCTGTGCTGCGCCTGGTCTGTGTGAGGGAGATTTGCACTTGTTTTGCAGGGATGTGCAACTGCCGCCCATGCTGTGCCTGGTCTGTGCGAGAAATATTAGCACTCCTATTGCAGGGATGCACTATTCTATGGGATGCACTGCTGCTGCCGGTGTTGTGACTGGTCTGTGTGAGGAAGACTTGCACTTCTTTTGCAGGGATGTGTCTTTCTGTGGGATGTACTGCTGCTGCCTGTGCTGCGCCTGGTCTGTGCGAGGAAGACTTGCACTTCTTTTGCAGGGTAGTGCCTTTCTTTGGGATTTGCAGCTGCCGCCCGTGCTGCACCTGGTCTGTGTGAAGAAGATTTGCACCTCTTTTGCAGGGTAGTGCCTTTCTATGGGATTTGCTGCTGCCGTCCGTGCTGCGCCTGGTCTGTGCGAGGAAGATTTGCACTTCTTTTGCAGGGAGGTGCATTTCTGTGGGATGTGCCGGTGCTGCAGCCTGTGCTGCACCTGGTCTGTGCGAGGAAGATTTGCACTTCTTTTGCAGGGTTGCACCTTTCTATGCGATGCGCTGCTCCTGCCTGTGCTGTGCCTGGTCTGTGTGAGGGAGAGTTGCACTTGTTTTGCAGGGATGTGCCACTGCCGCCCATGCTGTGCCTGGTCTGTGCGAGAAATATTAGCACTCCTATTGCAGGGATGCACTATTCTATGGGATGCACTGCTGCTGCCGGTGCTGTGACTGGTCTGTGCAAGGAAGACTTGCACTTCTTTTGCAGGGATGTGTCTTTCTATGGGATGTGCTGCTGCTGCCTGTGCTGTACCTGGTCTGTGTGAGGAAGATTTGCACTGCTGCCTGTGCTGCGCCTAGTCTGTACAAGGAAGATTTGCACCTCTTTTGCAGGAATGTGCCTTTCTCTGGGATGTGCTGCTGCTGCCCCTGCTGCACCTGGTTTGTGTGGAAGATTTGCACTTCTTTTGCAGGAATCTGCCTTTCTCTGGGATGTGCTATTGCTGCCTGTGCTGTGCCTGGTCTGTGTGAGGAAGATTTGCACTTCTTTTGCAGGGATGTGGCTTGCTATGGGATGTGCTGCTGCTACCTGTGCTGCACCCGGTCTGTTCAAGGGAGATTTTCACTTCTTTTGCAGGGATGTGCATTTCTGTGGGATGCGCCGGTGCTGCTGCGTGTGCTGTGCCTGGTCTGTGTGAGGAAGATTTGTACTTCTTTTGCAGGGATACACTATTCTATGGGATGCGCTGCTGTGCTGCGCCTTGTCTGTGTAAGGAAAACTTGCACTTCTTTTGCTGGGATGGTCCTTTCTATGGCATGTGCTGCTGCTGCCCGTGCTGTGCCTGGCCTGTGTGAGGAAGATTTGCACTTCTTTAGCAGGGATGTGCCTTTCTATGGGATGTGCTGCTGCTGCTTGTGCTGCATCTGGTCTGTGTGAGTAATATTTGCACTTCTTGTGAAGGTATGTGCCTTTCTTTGGGATGCGCCGCTGCTGCCCATGCTGCACCTGGTCTGTGTGAGGAAGATTTGCACTTTTTGTGCAGGGATGTGTCTTTATGTGGGATGTACTGCTGCTGCCTGTGCTGCACCTGGTCTGTGCAAGGAAGACTTGCACTTCTTTTGTAGGCATGTGTCTTTCTATGGGATGTGCTGCTGCTGCCTGTGCTGTGCCTGGTCTGTGTGAGGAAGATTTGCACTGCTGCCATGCTGCGCCTAGTCTGTGCGAGGAAGATTTGCACCTCTTTTGCAGGAATGTGCCTTTCTCTGGGATGTGCTGCTGCTGCCCGTGCTGCACCTGGTCTGTGTGAGAAAGAATTGCACTTCTTTTGCAGGTATGTGCCTTTCTATGGGATGTGCTGCTGCTGCCGGTGCTGCACCTAGTCTGAGTGAGGAACATTTGCACTTCTTTTGGAGGGATGTGCCTTTCTAGGGGATGCACTGCTGCTGCCTGTGCTGCACCTGGTTTGTGTTGAATATTTGCACTTCTTTTGCAGGGATGTGCCTTTCTCTGGGATATGCTATTGCTGCCTGTGCTGCGCCTAGTCTGTGTGAAGAGGATTTGCACTTCTTTTGCAGGGATGTCCCTTGCTATGGGATGTGCTGATGCTGCCTGTGCTGCACCTGGTCTGTGCAAGGGAGATTTGCACTTCTATTGCAGGGATGTTCATTTCTGTGGGATGTGCCGATCCTGCTGCGTGTGCTATGCCTGGTCTGTGTGAGGAAGATTTGTACTTCTTTTGCAGGGATACACTATTCTATGGGATGCGCTGCTGCTGCCTAGCTGCATCTGGTCTGTGTGATGAAGACTTGTGCTACTTTCGCTGGGATGTGTCTTTCTATGGGATGTGCTGCTGCTGCCTGGGCTGCACCTGGTCTGTGTGAGTACGATTTGCACTTCTTTTGCGGGAATGTGCCTTTCTATGGCATGTGCCTCTGCTGTCCGTGCTGAGCCTGGTCTGTGCGAGGAAGATTTGCACATCTTTTGAAGGGTTCCGTCTTTCTATGGGATGTGCCAGTGCTACCGCCCGTGCTGCACCTGGTCTGTGTGAGGAAGATTTGCACTTCTTTTGCAGGGATGTACTGTTCTATGTGCTGCTGCTGCTGCCCGTGCTTAACCCGGTCTCTGTGAGGAAGACTTGCACTTCTTTTGCAGGGAGGTGCCTTTCTATGGGATGTGCCGCTGCTGCCTGGGCTGCACCTGGTCTGTGTGAGGAAGATTAGCACTTCTTTTGCATGGATGTACCCATCTATGTGTAAGTATTCTTTCACTGCTGCTGTTCATGATGTACCTGACATGTTTAAGCAAAGCCTGCACTACATCTGCATGTACAAGTCTGTATATAGTCTGTGTATGTGAGGAAGCTTGCACTGATTCTGTACACGCCGTGTCTAACCTTTGTGTTTGTGTGCATGTGTGTGAAAGCATGCACGAATGCTTCATTGCTCATGTACTATCCACCTGGTTATGAGATGCTTTCACTTCTCTGGCACTGTGCCAGGCATGCATGCAGTGCTCGTTCTTTGCTCGGAGGAAACAGTGTGGCTGACTTTGCTACAGCTATTGCTTGTGTGAGAGGAAACTTGCACTGCTGCAGATTTTGTTGTGTGTACTCTAGATATGACAGAGGCCAATAGTGCTGATGCCTGTGCGAAACCCTTTTGGGTGCAGTAGTGAGTCTGGACTACTTCTGCCAGTGTGGTGTGTGATGGATGTCTGCACTCATGTTGTCTATGCTGGTCCTCTTCTGTGTGCCAGTCTGGGGGACTTGTCAAAGCCAGTCAGCGATAAATAAAATGATAATAAAACAATATTATCATTTTGTTTTCCGCTGACTTCCTGACCGGATGTCAGTGTAGGGAGGGGCGGGGCCAGACCATGGCAGGGGAAGGAGTGATGGTCACAGTAAAGTGCGCATGGCGGTTTGGGTGGCCGTCTTAGCAGGCCAAATAGACGCGCACACAAAGGTTTCGCGAACCCAGCTGTGTTGCACAGCTGGGTTGGAGTCCCAGGCACCGGCTGTGCAGCAAACCAGGACGCTTATACCAATTCTGGCCCTGCTCTCATGCTAGGTATAGCATTTGAGCAGCGTCAGGATTGGGTGGGGCGCCTGTGCTCCAGTGACTGCTGGGAGGAGGGCCAAAGCAGAGCACTAAGTCTGCCAGCGTCAACAGGCACTTAATAAAAAAATCTTTATTGTTCCCCTAACTCTTCCCCCCCCCCCACTTCACTTTAGCTATGCGGCAGCTGCCACTGGTGCCTGTATAATATGCACTCTTGTGGTGCGAAATTACACGATTATGCCAGCTTGAGTAATTAAGAGTAATTTGTGGCAAAAACAGTTCTGCAGGAGCACATGAACAATGAACTTGTTGCGTGTTTATCTAGGTTCCTGATCGATACTGTGACCTTATGCCCCTATTCGGCTATAAATCCATTTATTCCCTATATTGGCATAACCGTTCAAGTGCGATTTTCTGAAAAGTCATCTCGCCTCACACGAACAGAGCCACATTCCAGCATAGTTCCCTCTGCCACTTCCTTTGCGACCAATTAGTGCAATGACAGAGCAGTAGTCACTATCTGATATTCCTAGATAACACTCCGAGTTCTTCAACAAGATAAAAACTCAGCAAACCTGGAAATCCCCGCTTGCTATGTTTTGATTAGTAATAGAACTCTAATGAGCAACTGATAACTATCACTTCCTAGTGACATCTTTAATTGACGTCTTATGTCCAGCAAACTTGCGTCAAACCCGGCACCTGTCAGGTATAAATATGACCAACGTTGCCTTAAGCAATGCCTGTTGTACGAGCTACTGAAGCCAGCTGCCTGCACGACCCCGTGTTGGTAAATCTAGCACTCTGTCGCTGCAGCCTGCTATCCTGTGGTGGTGAAGCTGCTGATACCATTATCGCCGCTAAAGCGCGAACTATGGTGCAGTACGCTTAAGGAGCTGAACAGCCGTCCCCCTGCGAAGACATCCAGCAGATCCAGCTGCCCGCGGACGCTGTCCCCCCTCCTTCCTCGACGCGCTGAAGAGAAGCCGCTGCCTTTCTCGTGCAGAGAAATCCAGCCACGGCGTTTCCGGTTTACCCTCGCGGGTGACTGGGATATCGAGAGAGACCCCTGAAGGAGATACCAATCCTCCATCATTCTATTCAGAGGTATGGTGTTGACTAAACCCGTAGACGAGAATTCTTGAAACAAACCTTGGCAAAACCAACTTAACTTAAAGCTACTTACTTACTCCCCTTTCATGTGTTAGGCTTAGGTCAGGCACACTGGGGTAGGCTTAGTTAGAAGCACCAGTTGAGTATGTTAGCCTAATGTATATATGACTGTATATATGTTTTATTACTTTTAAACCATTGTATGGCTAAGAAACCATATCAATGCTTTTACAGTTCTATTTCGCAATACTTATCTTACTGTACGTACTTTTTATAATAACAATTATGGCAATTGTGGCAATACATTTCTCTTGTACGAGAAGAAAGACTGTTCAATAAATGTTAACCCTTTATTGACAAACGCCCGTCTCTCTATTCTCTACATCTCGTGAAAGTAAACTGCACTAGACTGACTGAGTGAAATACATGTCTATTGTTTCACACGACCCTAGAGATTGACTCTTGATCTGAGGAGCAAAGTTGTCATGTTGCACGGTTGTTGGAAAGCTGAATCCCTTCTTGTCTGTGCCAAGGAAGCTGATCACTTCCTATGCAGAGAAGAAAGTTTCCAGTGACCTCTGAGCTAGTTGGTAACACAACCCAATTAAGTTTAGCATAGTCAGTGGAGGCCTGGAATATCCGCAGTTCCACGTCGATACTACTGTTTATGTTATTCCAATGCGCAGGGCCTAGTGGGAAACTAGGAACTACACTACATGGCGCCCAAACGTTTGGTAAGGCGATAAACTAACGCAAGACTTGTAGAGTAACTCAGTCGTGCATATTTCACACCCCTTTCTCCCGTAAATACTCCAATAGACGTCTGGAGTGGGTGAAAGGTTAAAATCCGCCCGACCTTAGTAGGAAGAGATTCCTATGTAAAGCTCTGGTTTATTCAACGTTGAAGGATACAGTGTTCCAAAATATTGTCTCCTTGGAGACCTACTCTGCAAACCTTGCATTTTAACAATGCCAGAAAATAACGGAACCACTGGGGGCGCAGCAGATGCGACTCAGCAAGGTCCCGAATACACAGACCCGGATGCAATAATCATCCCGGCACAGTTAAGAAAATCTATAACTTCAAAACTTATAGATAACGGACTGACACCTCAGGGTGGTACAGTAATTTTCGTTATAGAGGCTCACGAGTATCGGCAGACAGAGGTCTTCTATTCATGGATAAACTTTCCAGCGGTAAACGCTATAACAAAAGAGTTTCACTATTACAAAATAGAGAAACCTCCGGAAGAGTACGCTCCTTTCGAGGAGATTGAAATTCCACTTAAATTTCAAGAGCACCTGCTCTGGTTTAATGGCGCCCTAAAACACAATGATCACATTACTAGGCTCGGTCCACTAGGTAGACCAGGAGCCACGTGGCCGGTTCTAGCCAGCTACACACCACATCCGGACATTGCAAAAATGTCTAAGGAAGAGCTGTTAGCACAGCTCAAAACACTAATAAAAATACATAGGCAATTAGTCCAATATGTAATGCGGACTGCAACAGTCCAGCCAGCTGTTAATGTACCACAACTGACCCCTCATCAGGGGAACACAAATAAAATTACACCACAGAACATACAGTCATGTCTTGGTAAAACACCCGTAAAACGGGAACAAATTCCTTTCTGGTTAGCACAGAAAATCACTCAAATAGAGGCAGTATTTCCTGATACTACCCCTATTGAGAAACACAGAATCTTGACCATCTGCCTTCCTATGGGAATCGCACCACACGTGGAGGACTGCGACACTTGGGGTACAGTCTTTGCTTCCATTTACACAAAAACACACGGTGTTCCGTCTATGGCGGTAATACCAGAAGTGCTAAAACAGATTCAAAATGAATTCGGTCCAGAGCCCGCTTTAAATCTAGGTATGAAATTACTGAAAGACTTCAAGCAGGTCTCGGCTATATTATTAGCCAATATTAGAGGAGAAGCAGCATCTGTGGCGATCCGCCAGAAGTTGAGGGAAACAGATATAAAAGATCCTGTTGAGCTAGCAAAAATCATAGAAAAATGCTATGAAGAATTAGGTAGAGACAGCTTGGGTGGAAAACCAGTTAAGCCCCAACTGCTCGAAAATCCTGAAAAATTATTTATTAAAAATAATTTAAACACTCCTAAAAAGAGCTGGGATGGAAATAAACAATCCACTCCCAAGGAAAAAGTTTTCCAGTCCAGAGGAAGGTCTCCTCGACGGAGGGAAAGAACTCCGACTCAAGAACGCCAGTCTCCCCAACGGGAGCCCTCTGAGAAAAGATATAACCTTAGAAATAGGGATAATATGAAAAAACCTGATAGATATCAAAGTATTGATACACGTCCCTCACGATCTTTTCCACAGAATTCGGAAAGAAGAGGACGGTCAGACCCAGGAGAGCACACCAAGTCCAAAGACAAGGAACTTGCTCAAAATAAGAAATCTCAATTTCAGAAAAAGAAGGTAGCCAGTATTAGAGTAATCAACCATGCCGAGAATACTGAGGACACAGTTGAAAAACGGGGAGTGGGCATTGACAATGTTGGACAGTGCAGCAGAGATCAGTATAGCGCGCAAGATCTTGATGAGTCATCTGGAGACAGTGGACACGAATGAATACATTCAGGTTGAAACTGCCGACGCCAGACTTAGCGAGCCCCATAAAATATACGAAATAACATTGCGTATAGAGGGTGATAAGACTAGGAAAATTAAGGGTCTATTTTGGGATAAGCTCTCAAAAGGCTATGATATTCTGTTAGCTGAAAAAGATTGGCCCCCAGAGTTTGTCAGGGAGTGCCCTCGTGGCGAAGAAGTAATTATGCCTGCCTTCTCGAATCACATTCCGATTCACAAAAAATATACATTTGCAAGGAAATGGGCAGTGGCCCAGGCACCTGCATTGTATAAAAATCATGTAGGATGGGATGAGCATTCACCGCCTCACAAAATCCAATTAAAAAGTGAACCAACTGCCCAACGGCAGTATCCCATAAAGCAAGAAGCTAAAAAACAGGTCAGGGAGATCTTAGATCAACTTGAGTACCAGGGGGTGATTGAAACATGCACCTCTCAAATGAACAATCCTTTGTTTCCTGTCTCCAAGCCAGACAATTCATATCGTCTAGTTTTGGACTACAGACATCTGAATACATGTTGCAAAACTTTTGCAGTACAAAACTCGCATAGTGCAGCCCTAATGAATAATATAGTTAGGAAAAAATATAAAACGACATTAGATATTTCTAATGGTTTCTTTTGTCAAAACATTGCACCAGAAAGCAGATATTTGACCGCTTTCTCTGCATTTGGGTCACAGAAAAAATTCTGTCGACTCCCACAGGGGTTCAAGAACAGCCCAGGACTATTCTCAGCTAGGGTAACAGAGTTACTACAAATCTATGATGATGAAGCATTATCTTACGTAGATGATATTTATCTCACAGACGACGACTTGGATACTCACTTGAAAAGAGTGAACACCATTATACTTGGGTTCGCAGCAGAGGGTTACAAATTCAACTTTAAAAAGTCTCGAATTGCCCATCTGACAGTACTATTTTTAGGGTACGAATTACCAAGTGAAGGGAAAAGCCTAGCGGACAACTTCTTAGAGAAGTGCGCTGTACTCCAAGCTCCAAAAACGCTGAAGAATTTGCAATCCATTCTAGGTTTTCTGAATTTCGGAAGAACTTACATACTAAATTACGCAGAGAGGGTTAAACCTCTCTACGAACTAATAAAACCTGATTTTAAACAAATCAATTGGACTCAAAAACACACAGAAATTTTGAGATCACTGCAAACAGACATGTTAGCAAAGACAAAATTAGATACACGTGGCAACACACGTGATCTTGTAATCCGAGTCATCCCAGGAAGATGCGGATTCACGTACCTAACCTCTAATGAGGGAGAAAAGGTACCAATAGCTTACAAATCACATTTGTACACAAAGGCTGAAATAAAATTCAGTTCAACGGAGAAAATTCTAACTGCGGTTCAGACTGCTGTAGCGAAAGAAAGGCCCCTAGCACAAGGTAAACGAATAATAATCGTAACTCCTATACCGGCTTTAGAAGCGGTAACTAAAGCAAGCATTCCTAATGCTAAAGCTTTGCATCCGAGATGGATTCAGTGGGTTAATTCTCTTGCTGCAACAGACGTAGTTTACGAATTTGATCCTAACTTAAAAACACAGGAATTTTTACAATATGAATATGAATGTCCTCTGCCAATTGAAATCCTGCCTCTCGAAGAATACGGAAGTATTATATATACTGACGGATCAGCACAACCCGCAGTTGGGGGTAAGCAAGCTTGCAGTGCTGCGTGCGCGATTGTTAAAGGTCGCTGGCACAAAGGAAAATTTAGACCATTGGTCACTAAAACACAATCTCTAGGAGATTGCTCGGCTCAACGAGCTGAATTAGTAGCATTTAAGATGGCGCTAGAAAATACCGATCGCGAATTCCCCACACTAATAGTGTGCGATTCTTTTTATTGCGTACAATCTTATAATGAATACTTGCAGAATTGGGTGGAAAATGGTTTCAAATATGCAAAAGGTGGCACAATAAAGCATAAAATGCTTTGGGAACAGGTAGTTCTTTTACAGAAAGAACTACAAAAGACTCACGTGATTCATGCACAGAGTCTTCGACGTGATGGCGTTCACGTTGCAGGGAATTCATTGGCTAATACAGCCATAGCGGAAGCAACTAAACCGGCTTCCGTAGCCACAAAAAAGCGTACAGATAAATACATAGACGGTGAAACCATGCTGGCAGTAAAAACGACCGTAAAAGGCGACTGTGCAGCACTACCCGTAAACTATCCACTCAAATATGCATACATAATCGATGCAAACTCCGTTCCTTTTGCTCGAATCCCTGGAGTGGGGGACAGAGTAATTCCAAACAAGAACAGGAGAATATTTTTAATAGCAGACGCACACATGGGTTTGGGTCTAAGGCACAGAGAGATCAAGGAATCACTGACTGAATTACAATCAGTATTCTGGTGGCCGGGAATGAGTGTAGAACACCAAATATATGCAAACAACTGTGAAAACTGCAATAGGGATCGCAGTAGCGAACCTTGCTACCGGCTACCAGTCAGAAAGAGCGTAACGCTGCTTACACCCCATCCTGCGTCCTATTAATAGTTAAGGCGAAAAGCACTTAGAAAAATGAGGCCTCCAGCGCTCGGCTGACGCTAGAACGGTTATAAAAGATTTGCGAGTCAATATCGGCACATACGCAATTACCACGTTCCATTCTGACCAGGGTCCTGCTTTCAGCTCTCGAGCCTATAAGGAGGCCATGGCTAGCATGGGAATTGGGTTGCGGTATTCTTGTCCGTCGCACCCCGAAGGGAATAGTGTGGTAGAAAGAAAAAAACGTGACATAAAGCAATCTATAACAGCGAAGGTATTAGGTTCAGGCGCTGGGTGGGTCAAACATTTAATAAGTGTCCAGACTAGTCTTAACAACATGCCAAGAAATTCTCTAAAAGGTTTCAGCCCATACGAACTATTGTTCGGAATTAGAATGCGAGTTCAGGACCTCGATAGTCAGATGTCAGTGGTACAAGAAAAAACAACAGACTTTGACATCAAAGATCGTTTGGCTGTTTTACAGGAACTGAATGAAACAAGAAAATCCTTAAGCAACATAAAGTTAAAGCAACAGCCAAGTACCACTGACGAGGCACCACCCGCAACAGCCCCAGCAAGGCCTGTCTGGATTCCAAAGATTGGGGATCTAGTCAGAGAAAAGATCGCGGTTAAGAAGGAATTTGGGCCTTCTTACAGAAAAGCAGTACCTGTCTTAGCAGTCACCGGAACAAGATCAGTTGTGCTACCGCCCCTTGCTGGTAAAAAGGAGAACAGAGTCGTGTCTATCGATCCGGTAAAACCACAAGCATGTGGCCTATAATCAACAGTAGGCCCAGTGGACTCCCAAGAAACAACAGAATACCCAAACTTGCAACAATCCAAGAGGTTCAAACTGAAAGACTAATCACATTCGATCAGCCTGCAGTGCACAATGAAGGACTATGCAATAATGCCATGGAACTCGTGCCTCTTGAAACACAGATTGAAACAGTTCGTCAAGAAACAACACCAGTCTACAATGATGTGGCATCAGAAAGTGCTACCGAGAGACAGATTGAAAGAACAATCCCATCAATTGACAGAACTGCCTCTGGTTATTTCATCAACTTCGACAACTTCTCTGAAGATTTAAATGACCCCGAAGTGATGCCAGAAACAAAAAAGTCTTTTAAAGAAAAAGCAACGGAACTCTTTCATCAACTGAAGGAAATCTACCTAATTTCCCCTTGGCTAGAGTTCTGGTTCGGTCTAGGTGTATTTTTCCTACTGCTTTGGCTCATCATGGTACTATGTTTGGGAAAATTCATTGAAGGAAAATATATTACAGTGGACACAGCAAGTCAGAACATCAACCTAGTCCTGAAACCACACAGATCATCCCACGTGAAGAAAAGAGAACTGTCAACAGTAAATGTCACAGCAATTCCAATACCTGGTGGGGTAGTATGGGAGAAAACAGACTATGAGATCTATGGTCCGGTCGAAATCCTGAAGTATCCTCATCAACTAAAGGTTTCCTTAAGTGACTTTGTGACACCTAGTACATTCTCTGATGATTGGGACTTTAACAGTATTAATGACATGATGTCTGATTTAGTAATGTCAGCTAGATTCACAGATCATGATTATTTACAAGGTTCATCTAGTTATGAGCAATTATTCTGTTACACCCACTATGGGGATCACTACTTGTATAAATCTGCACAGCCTAGAAATGTTTTTATGTATAATCAATGGGAACATTGTTCTACACCACCTAAAAGCAGTTCTAAAGCATTTTTTGAGAAATTCAAATACTTCTCAGGGTTTAACACCAGTGATGCAGAAACGTTTTATTACAAACTGTTAGATAAAACAGGTATGAAAACAATGCTGACAAATTCTAAATTGATATATTCAGAAGCATTTTATGACAAAATGATGACATTTGGTTTTGATTATTGGAAAAATAATATTGAAACGAAAACAATTTGGGGTACAAAAGATTGGCAGGTGCAAGGCATTGAAGCACTATTTAGAACCTGCATGATACCTGAACAAATGTTATTTTTAAATGACACAATACACCAAACATCTTGTCTTGGCCTAGCTAAGATCAAAGACCTTAAAACACAGTCTATACCAAAGCCAATACCTGAGAATAAAACCACAGATATTGAGTTAGACGTGTCACACATTTTACATTTCAACAGAACACATCCTGATTGGAAAAAGTGGTTGATCTGGCCTACAGACACAAATAGCTGTCAAGATAGATTCCTGAATAAAACACAGGGGTTAAAAATGACCAGATTAGACCCTAGATACTCCCAGAGACAACATCCAGGGATTATAACAACATACAGTGTAGGGAAACTCTGCCTTGAATGGCTAACTACGTCCACACTGGCTGAAATTAAGCAACACTTGTCTTTATTAAAAGATGGTGCTGATTTGCGCGATTTCATTCTTGGACCACGCAAACAGCGTCAAAAGCGTTTCATAGCGACCAGTATCTATGCTGCTTACAACGAGGCTTGGAAAGTAAAGCAAATTGAAACTGCTGAAAAAATACGAGAAATTGATCGTAATAATTTAGAGAAATCACTTTCTGTGGTAGACAATGGGTTAATGACTATCTTCCAGAATATATTCGTTGGACAATATTGTATCCTCTGCCTTTGATGTGATAGACAGAGATTTGCTAATGTTACAACATGGCCAATCTCAATTACGCTCTATTATAGAATTAGGCTGGACGCTGCAAAATCTTCGTTCAGGCTATGTGCCTTGGCGTTTAATCAACACGACGTCATTATTTTCCAGTTTTAACCTTACTGATAAACAGATCAGTTTGGCACAGAAAGGAGCAGACTATACAATCCTGAGCATCGAAAAACTCGAGAGATTACCATTGACAATGTCAGAGAGTCCTGTCATTGAATGGATAATACACGGAATTATCACAATTCTGATAACAACTTTCCGATTTAAAAAGTGCCTTGAGTACATACCTGCTGGCCAATATGAACAACTGGGTAAAGGATATGTAAAATCCAAATGGAAATTACCATACACTCATTCTTGCTATAGTGACAGTGACAAAAATGTATTTCTTAGTGGTGAAAATTGTAAACATTCACTAAGCGGTATACTTTTGTGTCAGGGTATTAATTTACACGGAGCATATGAAGGAAATTCAAACAACCTTTCATGCCACCAGCTAGTCACACCTGCAACTCAGATAGAGCCCTTCTTTATGCAACTTTCGAACGGGAGTTACATTCTTAGAACGGATCACAGATGTTGTGGCCTCACGCCAGGGAAAAGTTATCTAGTAGAAGTAACGTCCATGGTCAAATGTTGTATGTAAGCATTGTTTCCGAGTGGGCCTCCAGACATAGTGACTCCCATCTGGCCTCGTCTGAATCTCTATTCTATACGAATTGATACATTAAGCAAAATGAAATCTGTACTTTTACAGACAACAGTGCCTATAACGTCATCTAAAGAGACGTATGATCTTCTAGTTGCAAGGACAGCTACTGAAATTCATGACCTTTTATCAACAAATTGCCCCGTGCATTTCGTAGAAATGTTCAGCCAACTCCTTAACATGTCTAGTGCTACAAGCATCCCAGGCATATTTAAGACAGTCTTTACGGGACTGCTAACACCCTTCCAGGCAATTTTGGGAATATTTCCTAATTTTGTGCACTCCATTTTTGGCGGCATACCATTATTTTTGGGACTCGTCGCAGGGATTCTATTTTTGACCCTTCTGCTACGTTATGGCAAGCCTCGGCTCAGACATAGCTCCCATGGGAATGGAAGAGACAATCCTAGCAATGCGCTACCGGGACAGGATAACTAACGTCCTTGGATTGGCCAGGCTGAGAGATCTAAACATGACCTGGTTCCTTTCATTCAGACCGATATGGCAAAATTGCATTTTACCTGTGCTACGGTGTATGCTTTGCGGCGATGAACGCGTGTTGGACATCTGTCTTTCACTTCCATCAGCAGTACCAATGGACGTCGATACTTTGCTCAGTCCAATAACGGCTCACGCATTGTGTTGTCCCCAGCGGCTACCAATCCTGATGACGGCATTCGTGGAGACTCCTGTACTACAGCCAAGTGGTAACAGTGGAGCGAGTGACAAAAGCAACATCATCCAGGTACAACGTTCTGTGAGCATTGCTGGTCCTGCCTTCGATGACAGCAATCATTCTCACACCTGCCAAGTTACAGCGCTATCTAATTTGGTTGAACTATCACCTGAATTTGTAGACCAATTCTTTGAGAGCCTGTCTGATACGATGTTCTCACCCACAGAGAAACAATAACTTTTGAGAAGCTTTCCGACACACAGCGTTCCCATGAACTCAGAATTCGGCCTTCAGTTTTGATCAACAAAAACTGCCAAGAGCTTTGGAAATCTATTTTTCCCCGTTCAAGCTATTTTCTTTGAATTGGACAATTTTTCTAATATTGACCTTTTTTGGCACGAACAATTCTTTGCTTAACGTAAAAACTATTCTTAGAGAACAGAAGCTTCACACTTCTATTTCTAAACAAATCTAGAGACATAACAACATTACACCAGCCTCTAGCACACATGTTATTACAATGCATTTTTATGTGATGATTTATCTCGCCTTTCTTCTGTCAGAGATACTTCATGTGTAATTCCTTTTGCATAATCGTTCATTGATTTCATATGCAATAATTTTTTGAATGATTACTATGCTTTAAAAAACGTACAGTACCTAAATTCATGTATTACAAGTACGCCTATTTCGAATGCATTTATGTATTTTGGGGTGGGCAATGTTACACATGCATCTAATTGCTTTAGTTTTAGTAATTTTGATGGACATTAACCCGTGGAGTGGGTGTTGCGTGTTTATCTAGGTTCCTGATCGATACTGTGACCTTATGCCCCTATTCGGCTATAAATCCATTTATTCCCTATATTGGCATAACCGTTCAAGTGCGATTTTCTGAAAAGTCATCTCTGGCCTCACACGAACAGAGCCAAATTCCAGCATAGTTCCCTCTGCCACTTCCTTTGCGACCAATTAGTGCAATGACAGAGCAGTAGTCACTATCTGATATTCCTAGATAACACTCCGAGTTCTTCAACAAGATAAAAACTCAGCAAACCTGGAAATCCCTGCTTGCTATGTTTTGATTAGTAATAGAACTCTAATGAGCAACTGATAACTATCACTTCCTAGTGACATCTTTAATTGACGTCTTATGTCCAGCAAACTTGCGTCAAACCCGGCACCTGTCAGGTATAAATATTACCAACGTTGCCTTAAGCAATGCCTGTTGTACGAGCTACTGAAGCCAGCTGCCTGCACGACCCCGTGTTGGTAAATCTAGCACTCTGTCGCTGCAGCCTGCTATCCTGTGGTGGTGAAGCTGCTGATACCATTATCGCCGCTAAAGCGCGAACTATGGTGCAGTACGCTTAAGGAGCTGAACAGCCGTCCCCCTGCGAAGACATCCAGCAGATCCAGCTGCCCGCGGACGCTGTCCCCCCTCCTTCCTCGACGCGCTGAAGAGAAGCCGCTGCCTTTCTCGTGCAGAGAAATCCAGCCACGGCGTTTCCGGTTTACCCTCGCGGGTGACTGGGATATCGAGAGAGACCCCTGAAGGAGATACCAATCCTCCATCATTCTATTCAGAGGTATGGTGTTGACTAAACCCGTAGACGAGAATTCTTGAAACAAACCTTGGCAAAACCAACTTAACTTAAAGCTACTTACTTACTCCCCTTTCATGTGTTAGGCTTAGGTCAGGCACACTGGGGTAGGCTTAGTTAGAAGCACCAGTTGAGTATGTTAGCCTAATGTATATATGACTGTATATATGTTTTATTACTTTTAAACCATTGTATGGCTAAGAAACCATATCAATGCTTTTACAGTTCTATTTCGCAATACTTATCCTACTGTACGTACTTTTTATAATAACAATTATGGCAATTGTGGCAATACATTTCTCTTGTATGAGAAGAAAGACTGTTCAATAAATGTTAACCCTTTATTGACAAACGCCCGTCTCTCTATTCTCTACATCTCGTGAAAGTAAACTGCACTAGACTGACTGAGTGAAATACATGTCTATTGTTTCACACGACCCTAGAGATTGACTCTTGATCTGAGGAGCAAAGTTGTCATGTTGCACGGTTGTTGGAAAGCTGAATCCCTTCTTGTCTGTGCCAAGGAAGCTGATCACTTCCTATGCAGAGAAGAAAGTTTCCAGTGACCTCTGAGCTAGTTGGTAACACAACCCAATTAAGTTTAGCATAGTCAGTGGAGGCCTGGAATATCCGCAGTTCCACGTCGATACTACTGTTTATGTTATTCCAATGCGTAGGGCCTAGTGGGAAACTAGGAACTACACTACTAACTCCTGCTAGCTACTGCGGTTTGCATCCTGTAGCATTTAGTGCTATTTTCTTAGCGCAAATTGCATTTCCAGCCACATTTTGGACATGAGGGTGCATTTAGCACTAAGAAAATAGAATTACACATAATTATGCCTAATTTTGCTCTAATTACGATTAATTCCACTAGAGCAAATCTTACACCAGTTAGGCCCTTGCCCCTTCTAATCCTAACAGATGTTCGGAGCTCATAGAAATTAGAACAAGAAACATATTTACCTTATGATTTAATTTAAAAAAATAGGTGTTCCATAAAGTGATCAAACAGTGCAGTGCAGGTGAATTGTGATACTGAAATACATAGCACACCTCAAAAACATTGCATTTCTGGGTGCACTGCCTTTTGAATATTAAAGCGGGGATAATAAATGCCATTAAGTCAAGCCACACATCTTAAGCAGTCCATAACACAATAAATGTCAACATTTCGACCTCACAGAGACACCTAAACTTAAAACATTGTCATAATCAGGATGAGGAAGCAGCCTTCAGGGTAGAAGAGAAATAATCTCTCAGGACTGGACTAAATAGAATAAATCAACAAATGACATGGGCTGGGGCAATGTGCCATAGGTTGACGAGAGCTGCAAATGCTAAACAAATGAGGCTTACCAAAGGAAGAAACAATCTTAAAATATGGACAGCAAGGTACACACTTAACCTTCACTTCTGAAGAAGAATTTACAGAGCCAGTGACAGTCAACCACCTCAAGAAGAAATAGCAATTGTCAGCCAGTGTGAACTAAGTTATCTCACTTACACATCAGATCAGTAGAACCAGGGTCCAGAGATCCCTCTGGCTTCTGAGAAAGGATTACAGCAAAACAATTAATATATATTCAGAAGATCCTGAGCATTGGACAAAAATGAGACAAACAGGCACGCCTGACGCCCGATGTCATACTCACCTGACGTTCAATCTCTTGTCAAAGATAGACGAGGGACACATGGAGGTGCATGTGCATTATCTCTTTAATGGAAGAAACGAAAAGACAAAAAAGTGATGGCTGGAATGCTTGAATTATTTCTTGGCCACTGGTAATTACTCAGGATTGTGTCCCAATCCATTGTTGTTTGCACACAATTCCATCTCAGATTAGACCCAGTTATATGAAAATCAGCCATGACCCTGCTCCTATAGGAACAGTGCAACCCAAACAGCCAAGCTAGATCCTCTCCAAATCAGAATGCAAGCAATCCAAGACCATTTTCACTTTAGTTGGGGCTCTTCAGTTGAATGTGGCTTGGTTCCATAGGCACAGTGAGTACAGGACCCATGTCCGGGCATGTCGTACTTGGGGCGTCAGAATAAAAATACAAAAATGTGATGGATGGAGTGCTTGAATTAATCTCAGCCACTGGGAATTACTTGGGTCTGCATCCCAATCTATCACTTTTCTGCCCACCATGCCACCTCAGATTAGACTCGGCTACATGCAAATCCGTCTTGACCCTGCTCCAATAGGAAAAGTCAAGCCCGAATCGCCAAGCCAGATCCTCTCCAACCCAGAACACATGCAACCCAAGATCGGTTACGACCTTGTTGGGCCTCTTCAGTCGGGTGTAGCTTGGTTCCAGTGAGCCCGGGACCCACTTCTGGGCATCCCAGGTGCACTTAGGGTGTCACAATGAAAATACAAAGAAGTGATAGGTGGAATACTAGAATTAATGTCAGCCACTAGTAATTACATAGGGCTGCATCCCGATCCCAAACCATTGTTTTTTGCCCACCACGCAACCTCAGATTAGACCCAATCTTGACACTTCTCCACTAGAAACAGTCCATCCCGAACTGTCAAACCAGGTTCTGGTTGAACCAGAACACAAGCAACGCTAGACCAGTTTTGTCCTAGTTGGGGCTCTTCAGTCAAGAATACTTGGTTCCAGTGGCACAGTGAACAAAAGACACACGTCCAACAGGTAGAGAACAACTACTCTACCAGCAATGGTAATGTAATTTTTCTGCCTTGAAAAAGTCCCTGGCCCGTGATCCACAACAGGGCAAAACATGTGTGAGCTAGCTAAAATGAAAACTATGAACTTAATTGTATCAGTTATTACTGGAGATTAACCTTGTTCTGTAGTAGGGGATCTCTGTGTATAGTCATAATCTAGTGACTAGTCCCGCCCATGTGCGTGGACCCCGGAGCAATCAAAAATAATCTCTTAAAGTGTCGAAAAAATGCAGAACTGCACAGACATTTAAGAGAGAATTTAAAGACATATAATGCAGCCTATAAACAGGCTACACTGTCCAGTACTTCAACTAGAAATTCCACCAAAAATCCACAAACAGCAAAGCCTGTCCAGATTTCCTTTGCCCTAGCAGCAAAAACCCTCTGAAATGATAGAGAGGAAGACATGGACAGACAAGCCCCATAGGCTGCCATTATGTGGCTCAAAACAGGGTACTGTGCCTTTAAGAGAACTTTCCAGAACGTCACAGTATCTCAGAATGCACTGCAGGTCCCTTTTACTTTCAGTTCTTTTTTCCGGCTCCTGCAAGCAGGACCCTGGAGCATTGAGCTCTCCCTTTTTAGGGGTTTTTTGGTGATTTTTTCACTACTTTTCTCAAGTTAAGTGCTTTATTGTACTTTGGTGCCTTTCTCCTTGGTTCTTGCACTCTGTTTTTTGTCGAATATGCCTGCTTTATTCGATAAATGCCCGAAGTGCTCCAGGAAGAAGGCCAAATCGGATCCCCATGAGGTGTGTATCCTCTGCCTTCCCTCTTCACATATCCCAGAGGAGTGTGTGATATGTCAAGGCTTCTCTGGCAGGACCCTGAAGGACAGGAAGAAGATCAGACTTCAGGGCCTCGAGGAAAGACGATTGAAGGCACAAGGTGGGTCTGGAGCAGCTTCTTCTGCCCACGCTGAGGCCTCTGGGGGGCTCCCCAGGGGCAGGAAGGCCAGCAAACGTCACCATTCTCCGCCTGGGTCTTGTGCGCACACTACGGCATCGAGAGGAATGACTACGGTCTGCTCCCCATCGTCGGAGACCAAACGACGTCGACGCTCGGCGTCGAGGGATGTCACTAAACCGTCGAAGTCCCCGGTGACTGTCTCTTTGTCATCCTCGTCGACGTCGGCGTCGAACTTTCGACGTCGACAGGCCAGGCATCGGCGCTCGCCGTCGAGGCGACACCGCCGGTCGCCGTCGGCGAAGAGGAGGTGTTCGGCATCGAGGGAGTCCTCGTCGTCAAGGTCGCCGTCGAGGCACAGGTCGCCGTCGAGGCACCAGTCGCCGTCGAAGCACGAGTCGACGTCAAGGCCCAGGTCGCCGTCGAGGCACACATCGCCGTTGAGGCATGGAAGATCGCCATCGAGGCATGGGAGATCGCCGTCGTGGCGCAGACGGTCGCCGTCGAGGCGCCGGAGATCGCCGTCGAGGCGCCGACGGTCGCCGTCGAGGCGCAGAAGGTCGCCGCCGAGGCGTAGAAGATCGACGTCGAGACGAAAGCGTTCGTCGCCGAAGAAGAGGCGCTCGACGTCAGGAAGCCGGTGCTCGCCGTCTGGTCGCCGTTCCTCGACGTCGAAGAGAGGCGGAAAGAGGCCTGACGCCGTGGGAAGTTCGCCAACGTCCCAGGCGGGTTAAGATGGAGGTTCGCCGGGCTCGGTGTACTCCGAGGTGTATACCCCGTCGGGGAAGGTGACTCCCCCTCCTCCATTGCCGAGGGGCCGCCCCCGAGGACTCCTACTCCTCCTCCGTTGCCTCCACCGCAACCTGGACCAGGGTTACCAGTGAAGCCGCCTCCAATTCCACCGAGGTCGACTTCGTTGCCTATTCTTCCTACGCCTCCCAAGGGTACGCCTAAACCGAAGGCCCCGTCCAAGCCCAAGTCACCCGCTCCGGTAGATCCAGTTGATCGCCCTCGGCCGAGGAGGTCACGTTCACGCTCCGGACGGAGAGGAAGATCAAGGAGTCGTCATAGATCCTCCACCAGATCAAGGCGTCGCCATAGGAGGCAGGGGTCTAGGTCCCGCACGGACTCTTCCAGGACCCATTCCTACTCCCCGACCTTATCGGACTCCCCAGAGACCAGGGTTTCTCCAGTGGATGACATTGCCACTTTCCAGGAGGACCTCCTGAGGGGGGCTGCGAAGTTGGGTATGGCTGTGACGGCTCCTACACCTTCGACGTCAGTAATATTCGAGACGCTTCACAAGAGGCATCTGTCTCGCCCTTTGCTTCCACTAGTACCTGGATTGAAGGAACCCGCAGAGGAGCTGTTCCTCACACCGGGGGTGGTGAAGGCCGCTCCCTCTCGACTCCTAAAGAAGTACAGGGCCCCGGATTCGGACCCTGCCTTTCTGAGAGTTGATCCGGTACCGGATTCGGTGATAGTGACGGCAGCCAGGAAGCTACACTCTACCTCCCTGTCCTCCACCGTGCCGCCAGATAAAGAGAGTCGATGGATCGGCTCATCTGGGAGGAAGGCGTGTGGGACCGCATCCACAGCCATGAAGGCGTCCAGCGATACAGCTCTTCTGGGACGTTATGACCGGGCGCTTTGGGACTCCCTGCATCAGTTCGTGGAACTGCTACCAAGAGACAAGAGGGAGGACTTCCAAGAGATCCTCAAGGAAGGGATGCTGGTGTCCAATCAGGTCATCAGCGCGGCTGCGGATGTCTCCTTGTTGGCTGCCCATGGTTACTGCCATGGAATCAATCAGCGACGACATGCCTGGCTCCGGCTCACGTCACTCAAGCCGGAGGCCCAGCAGCGGGTGGCCAACCTGCCTTTTTCCGGGGATACTTTGTTCGGAAAACACGCAGATGATGAGATGGCCCGCATGAAGGCGGAGGCGGAGACCCTTATGGCTGTGGGCTTGGAGAAGCCCAAAGAGAAGAAATCCTACAGGCCGTTCCAAAGGCGCTACGGCGCACAAGGAAGAGGACGGGGGCAGTCTTCGGGACAGCAACAGCAACAACAGCAGCAGTTCCGGAGACCCTTCCAGAAATGACAGAAGGGTAGAGGGGGACAGCAGTCCTCTACCGCGAACAAGGGCCCAGCCGGGTCTCGACCCTGAGCGGTTACTTCCCCTTCATCCGTTACCCGCTCCGGTGGGGGGAAGCGTTCAATTTTTTGTGGCAGAGTGGAGAAAAATTACTCAGGACAAGTAGGTGCTGAATATTGTTTGCAATGGATACAGTCTACGGTTCATCAGCCCTCCTCCAGCGATCCCTCCGGTCAGCTCGCAGTATCAACTGCGAGAGCTCCAGGCGGAGGCCGATATCCAGTTAAGGAAAAGGGCGATAGAAGACGTACCTCTGTCTCAAAGAGGAAGAAGTCTGTACTCCCGGTTCTTCCTGGTGCGCAAGAAGGACAAGAACGAGTTCAGGCCCATTCTGGACTTGCGGCAGGAAAACAAATGGATTCGCAGAGAAAAGTTTTGCATGCTGTCGTTGCATCAGATTTTTCCTCAGTTGCAACAGGGGGACTGGCTTTGTGCCATAGACCTACAGGATGCGTACTTCCACGTGCCCATCGCGTGCAAACACAGGAAGTTTCTGCGATTTCAAGTCGGCACCAATCATTACCAGTACACAGTGCTGCCATTCGGGCTGAAGTCGGCGCCCAGAACATTCTCGAAGTGCATGGCAGTGGTAGCGGCACACCTCAGGAAGTACAAGGTGTTTGTCTACCCGTACCTGGACGATTGGTTGATCAAGGCCTCCTCCTTCTCGGAAGCTCAAGCACACTTCCAGAAGACGTGCGTTCTCTTGAACAAGTTGGGGTTGCACATCAATATGTCCAAGTCTGTTCCGATACCGGTCCAGTGCATTCAGTACTTGGGAGCCACCATCAATACGCTGTCAGCAAGCGTGTCTTCTTCGGAGGAGCGACGGCGATCGATCCTTCGGAAGGCTCAGGCTCTTATGACCGCTCCATCTACAACAGTGAGGACGGTGTCTTCTCTACTGGGGTCGATGGCCTCTTGTATCTTCCTCACTCCTCATGCACGACTACACATGAGACCTCTGCAGGAGTGCTTGGAGGACCAATGGGACCAGAGGAGAGGATCTTGGGACGACAAGATACAACTGTCTCTGCATGCGCGTCAGTCCCTGAAGTGGTGGTGTTCAGCGGAGAATCTCCTCAGAGGGGTTCCCTTCCACAAGGACATTCCCACTCAGACTATCGTGACGGATGCTTCTCTCCACGGCTGGGGAGTGCATTCGGGAGACTTACAGATTCAAGGCACGTGGTCTCCGATGGAGTCCACGTATCACATCAATTTCCTGGAACTCAGAGCTGTTCACTTGGCACTGAAGGCTTTTCATCCGTCCTTCCAGACCACCTCTCTGCTTGTACAGACGGACAATGCGACCACAATGTATTACCTCAACAAGCAAGGGGGCTCGAGATCGTGCACCCTGTCGTGGGAGGCGCAGACGATCTGGCACTGGCTTCTGGCCCGAGGATTGACGATAACGGCTACCCATCTACCAGGTGTGCAGAATGTTCAGGCAGACGCACTGAGCAGACTGATTCAGGAAAACCACAAATGGGTCATAAACGATGAAGTACTAGGAGAAGTCTTCGAAAGGTGGGGGACTCCAGACGTAGATCTGTTTGCCACCGCCGAAAACAGCAAATGCTGAGACTTCACCTCCAGGTACTACCAGCAAGGGACGCTGGGGAATGCTCTCTGGATCAACTGGTCGAACAGCTTTGTGTACGCTTTTCCACCCATTCCCCTGATTCCAGCGGTGCTCATCAAGCTGTCTCAGTCCAGGGCACGGATGATCCTGATTGCCCCGGAATGGCCCAGGCAGTGGTGGTTCACAGACCTGCTTCACCGGTCTCTCCTTCCTCACATACGGCTGCCGTGCAGGCCGGACCTTCTCACGAAGTTCGGGGGGCAGATGTTGCACCCCAACCTCTCGTCTTTGAGTTTGGCGGCATGGCTCCTGAGATAGTGCAATATGGCCATTTGATTCTGCCAGAAGATTGCATGGACATACTGAAGGAGTCTAAGCGACCTTCCACTCGGACCTCTTATGCTTACAAGTGGAAGAGGTTTTGTATCTGGTGTGCGTCCAAGAACTTTGACCCAACGACGTGCAAGGAAGATGTCATCCTTCCTTACCTTCTACATTTGGCGCGGTCTGGCCTTAATGTTCATTCCATTAAGGTTTATCTCGCTGCATTGACTGCCTACAGGAAAAGCCCTTCACAGACTTCCTTCTTCCAGATCCCTGTGATCAAAGACTTTTTGGAAGGCTTGAAGAAAGTGTTCCCTCCTGTCAGGCTTCCTTCGCCTTCATGGGAATTGAATGTGGTGCTGTCCAGATTGATGAAGGAGCCTTTTGAACCCATTCATAAGGCTTCGTTGCAGCACCTGTCCTGGAAGGCGGCGTTCCTCGTGGCCATTACATCGGCCCGCAGGGTGAGTGAAATTCAGGCGTTGTGTTGCCAAGAACCTTATACTGTATTTCATGCTGCTAAGGTTGTTATGCGTACTCACCCTAAATTTCTTCCCAAGGTTATTTCTGATTTTCATGTCAACCAGACTATAACTTTGCCTACGTTTTTCAGAATCCTTCGTCTCCAGCGGAAAGGTCCTTGCATTCCCTGGATGTTAGGAGGGTGCTGAAATTTTATCTGGATAAGACCAAAGATATTCGTAGGTCAGACCAATTGTTCATCAATTATGGATCAGTCAGGACGGGTCTTGCGACCTCTAAGCAGTCCATCTCTAGGTGGATTGTGTCCTGCATTCAACTGTGTTACCAGAAAGCTAATAAGACCTTAGGAGGTAAGCCTAAGGCTCATTCCACCAGGGGCAAAGCTGCCACGACAGCCTTGCTCTGTAATGTGCCGATTGCAGAAATATGCAAGGCCGCCACGTGGAAGTCGGTTCATACCTTTGCTAAGCATTACTGTCTGGACACTGATGCCAGAGTAGATGCTCAGGTTGGGCAGGCTTCGCTGCGGAATTTGTTCGCACAATAGTGGTGTTGATTTCTTTCTCCACCGCCGCTTTGGTGTGGGGATGGGCTTGCCATTCTATTCACTAGATTATGACTATACACAGAGATCCCCTACTACAGAAGGAGTAGTTTCTTTTCTGTAACTCCAGTTCTGTAGTAGGGGTATCTCTGTTATAGTCATAAGCGCCCGCCCTCCTCCCCGGTGGAGAGATATTCATGTAAGGAATGCTACAGGTCTGGCGTGTTACGCCTTCAAAAAGAACTGAAAGTAAAAGGGACCTGCAGTGCATTCTGGGATACTGTGAAGTTCTGGAAAGTTCTCTTAAAGGCACAGTACCCTGTTTTGAGCCACATAATGGCAACCTATGGGGCTTGTCTGTCCATGTCTTCCTCTCTATCATTTCAGAGGGGTTTTGCTGCTAGGGCAAAGGAAATCTGGACAGGCTTTGCTGTTTGTGGATTTTTGGTGGAATTTCTAGTTGAAGTACTGGACAGTGTAGCCTGTTTATAGGCTGCATTATATGTCTTTAAATTCTCTCTTAAATGTCTGTGCAGTTCTGCATTTTTTCGTCACTTTAAGAGATTATTTTTGATTGCTCCGGGGTCCACGCACATGGGCGTTACTATTCACTAGATTATGACTATAACAGAGATACCCCTACTACAGAACTGGAGTTACAGAAAAGAAACTACTCCTTACACTAAAATCTGTGATTTATTAATACATGGTCAATCCAATTTCTTTCAACATTAACTTACTATTGTGGGTATAGGGGTATTGCCCACTTCTTAGAGTCAGACAGTACGTTTTTGTAACAGGCCATTCTAGGACAGCTTAGCCCCGGTTCTCTACCCCTCTCTTATGAGGAATTACTCGAATAGTTAGAACAGCAGACACCTCCCCTCCTCTTATATGTTAGTAGAGCGAATGTATGACTTTACAACGCATACATTCACAACGCATACCATCACAACGCAACTTTTAGAACGCAAAATCCATTACACCGCATGCCATTACAACGCATGCCATTACAACGTAGATGCTATTACAACGCATGCCATTACAACGTAAGTATAGGTAAGTATTTAATTTTATTAATATTAATTTAATTATAATTTAATTACATAAATGTTTATATATTTTTTTAATATATATATATTTTTTTTAATATATATTAATTTACTATTCTAACTCCAGGGGGCTGTAATAGTACAGTAAGTTTTGGATAGTGTAGTAGTTAAAATTACTATTCTAACTCCAGGGGGGGTGTAATAGTAGGGTAAGTGTTGGATAGTGTAGGGGTTAAAATTACTATTCTAACTCCAGGGGGGTGTAATAGTAGGGTAAGTGTTGGATAGTGTAGGGCTTACTATTATTATTCTAACTCCAGGGGGGTGTAATAGTTGGGTAAGTGTTGGATAGTGTAGGGGTTAAAATTACTATTCTAACTCGAGGGGGATGTAATAGAAGGGTACCGTAAGTGCTGGATAGTGTAGGGGTTAAAATTAGTATTCTAACTCCAGGGGGTTTAATTAAAATAAAATACATTTAATTAAAATTAAAAATAATTAAAATAATTTAATTAATTTAAGAAAATGAAATTCAATTCAAATTAATATTATTAAATTAAATACTTACCCATACTTACGTTGTAATGGCATGCATTGTAATAGCATCTACGTTGTAATGGCATGCGTTGTAATGGATCTTGCGTTGTAAAAGTTTCGTTGTAATGGTAGTGCGTTGTGAAAGTTGGTTGTTTCCCTAGTAGAGCCTGTCTCAATTACCTGCCATCTGAGGTCCTCTACTTCGTTGCTATGTGGCTGAAATGTTCCACATATTGCGCGCCAAGGGTGCCAAATCTGATTCTATCACAATGTTGAAGTATGCGTGCCTTCACTTTTTACCTAGTTAAAGTTAACAATATACAATAATTTACATTGACAGAAGACTGTAAATTACGCAAGCATGTTACCTTTTTTAAAGTATTTCAACTCATATTTCGTATCCGGATGTTCAACAGTTTTTGACTCAATACACGTCACTCAATCGACATGTGCCACATTCAAAATGACCTAACATAGGTGATAGACCCCATTGCGATGAGATAGTGGGTTGTTTTTAATAGGTAACATTGAACACACCAAACCATCTTAGATGTTTCTAGCACTTTTGAAGGCAAAGAGTGGTCTATTATTCAACCCCAATGTATCTTCTACTTGGTTCCAGTGTTTGTTGTTAATCTTCTTCATCTGGTTGCTCTTGTTGCAGAAGGCAGTAATAAACACTAAACGTTAATTATAGACCTTTTACTCTTTGGGCTCCAACAAAAACCCCTGCAGACAATACCAAGTTCTCTTCGACTGTGTATAAAAGTCTCCAAGGATAGCCTCATTCACTTAGCTTACTGAGTACCACCTATCATCATCATAAAATCTGTATTCGGTTGACAAAAACAACCATACAAGAATATAAAAGACATAAATATAAAATCATCTCACTCAAACATTTCCACATAAAAATTACAGTGAATAAAACAGGAAGCCCCGGTCAACCAGGGAAGTACAAGAACTAATCAGGTCTTTATCTACTAGACACCAATGCAGCTCATAAAAATCATAAAACAGCAAACATAACAAATTTAGTGGGAAGCATCTGCAGATAAACCAAGGCCAGCCTTACTTGAGAAAAAATCAGGGACTTCAGCAAGTGGGGCTAAAATTAGTTTTCTAGGCCTACTAAAATAGCACCAAAAGATAATGAAGTGTAGAGTGCCCTGCGGAGACAATTGGGCAAAGTCCAGTTAGGTAGAGAATCCAAAAGATGGTGAAGTGAGTTAAACCTGAACCTGGCCAGAAGAAACCTGTCTCACTGATGGCAAACCTGGACTAGATAAGGCTTCATACCCTGAACAGTCTAAAGAGCATATGTCCCTGCACTGAGAGATTTTGCAGCTCACGCTGCTCTCTATTTTTCAGGGCTTGACCCAAACCCAGCCTCTTAACACATGTCGATTCTCGGGAGGACAAAGAATTGGGATCATTAAACATTTGTGTCCTTCTGAGAGAGACAAAAGCTGCCTTCACGTAGGCTATCCACTGGCGTTTGTGCACTAGACCAAGGGCCAAACAATCCACAAGGATCAACCAGTTGAGCTTTAATTCCTCCCTGGTCCATACCTTGCTCCAGCATAGTAAGGGGCTAAGGGCCACTGTGTCCATCACATGACCAAGACCAAGCTCCACCTGTCCTAAAAGGTGGGATGGAGTGTGGAACCTTCACTACCTGACCTAGAAAGTGGTTCTCTACAGTTTGGACCTTGCCTAAGTTTGTGTACCCCCAGACCTCACTTCCATACCGTAGCATGGACACACATTTAGTATGATGCATTTTTAAAAGGGCCCACTGTGACCAGGAACGTCGCCTACGCGCAAAGCTAGAAACCACCCCGTAGTTATATTAAACTCAGATCATTTGCTTTCAATTAATGGCTTCCAGTTGTTTTTAGCATCAACTAGAATCCCCAAATAGGAGAAAAGCCAAGACTTTACCCAAAGGGTGATTAGCCACATTAAAAGTCTTACTGCTACTGGACTTTGGACCAACAACCATAATATAGAACTTAAATTTTTTTAAGGACAGGTCCAAGTCCCCAATGAATGAAACAAACTTGATCAAGATTAGATCCACCCCCCGAGCCGTGCGGGCCATAAGGACCACATCATCAGCGAATAACAACACGGAGAGGGATCTAGCTCCAACCCTAGAAAAGTCTGCCAAAACTAAAGGTAAGTGGGCTACAGCCTGTTCACATATAGAGTGAACAGGAGTGGGGAATGCACCTTTTCGGACCCCATAACTAGTGGGGAATGATTCAGCAGCACTCTGTGAAAAACGCACAAAGCGGAAGTGTCAAAATGGAGGTTGGCTAAAAGGGCCACGATTTTTGGATCAACCCCCATGAAGTGATTCCCTGACATAATCAGCGAGGAAGATATAATTCATGAGTTTACAATCCCATCTATGACCACCAGTGTGTAACACTATATATTCATACATGGGTCTGGAGATCTCATTCTAAAAGAGGTCACTTGTTTTTTGGGATATCCATATTGTTTCTCCACTGCAGTATTTCACTGCAAATAAAAGGCTTTGTGATGTGTCTGTCATTGTTTGAGACTGTGTTGTCTATATTCCTCTCTGTGTATTTCTGTCTCTACATCAGTTTGCCTGTAAAAAGGTGTTCCAGTATGTGCTTAGTTGTGTATGTTTGTGGGTGTATGTTTGTGTTCAAACCGGTAATATGTGAGACTGGAGAATTATTCAAACTGGTAATGTGTTTTTCTAATGACACTGAACAGTGTGCATTTAGAGGGGTATTGTGGGAACTTGTAATGAGTGTTTTTTGGGGAATTTTGAAAGCAATCAATGTTTTCTTTCTGGGTAGTGTGGAAACTATGTTCCATGGCACTAGGGAAACTGATACAATTGTGTTTGGTGGAGCCCTGTGGACAGTGGCAGCACACTGGGGCCTTGCGAATACTAACCAAGGTGGTTAGTGGGGCTCTGGGGAAATCACCCTGGGGCTTAATTATGAGCCTCTTGTGTCACCAGTATGTCACTTTTTGTGAAGTGCCAACGGCGTGAAATATGCTCCACACTGCAAAATATTTACAAAGTGATGCATCTAAGCTGATGCGTCACTTTGTAAACCCCTGTGCTACATTATACCTGCATCAGGTATAATGTACGCAGGGTAGTGGTTCCACTGCAAAAAAGGGTCGTAGAAGTGGCACAGTGAAATCTATCAGAATTCACTACGTCACATCTAGGATGTCACTGCGTCAAATCCTTACGCCGGCCTCACAACAGGTGTAAGACTCATGCAGGCCCTTGATAGGACACATTCCTGAAGTTGCATCAGTTTTGCGATACAGTGAACCAATGCGTCATTAGTGCACCAACAGATACGTCAGAAATACTGAGGTATCTGTTGACTCCTCGTGACATGGAGCTCCGTACAGTAAATACGGCGCATCCAAGGTGTCACAAGGAGGGCGCACTGAAAAGTGTTAAATCGCTAGTTTCACGCAGCCATGCAACACTTTTCATAAATGAGGACCCCAATGTAAATTTGCCAGGCCTACAGACACATTTTTTGGGAAGTGCATGATTATTCTGGCACTTTGGAAAATTACCATTTATTCACTGGGGCAATATGAAAATTTGTAGCGTGTTTACTGTAGCACTTTAGTAAGCGTCAATATGCATGCACTAAAGGGAATAAGGTAGACCTACTAAAATTGTGCCATCTGGTGCAATGTTTAAGTGGTACATTCTAGGATTTATGTTATATTATGCTATGTCTCTGCAGTGGCTGGGATTCGTGTGCACTAGTGGCATGAGAGAAACTGTAATACGCACTTGCATTGGCTCTATTGGGAGGATTATATACGGCAAATATTCTAGCATTATAGTATGCTGCTGTAGCCAATGTGGAATTAAGGATTGTTAGGGATGTAGGACCTTACTCTATATACTTATTCTGTTAGCTACTGAGCACTAATACTAGGGGGTCACCAGAAAATTGATGCTCAGCATTGGGGGTTTGGCCAGCAGAAATGCTGCTGCTCCACCGTGGATTTTTAGGAAAACTAAAAAAGTGATGGGTGGAATTTCTGAATTTGTCTCAGCCGCTGTAACTAGAGGGCTACATTCAAACCATTCTTCTTTGCCATTATGCTACACCGGACAGAAATGATCTGCAAGCAAATTAGTCGTATTCCTGCTCCAATATGAGCATTTCAGCCCAAACTACGATGCCAGGTCCCCTAGTACAAAAAACAGCAGGATTGTTGCACCATGAGGGAAAACATGGCGGCCGGCTAGGTAGCGGGTCGCGGATGTCCGGAGCAGTGGTGATGTTGGTGTAAGCTAACGGTCAGCTTTACGGTTCCAGGACGGTGTGTACTTACTTGCAAGTACGGTCTCGATCTCAAAACGAGTTACCGGGCGATTTTGGAGGCCGTTTGTCGGCCGCTTGCTGGTATCCCGCAGTGGATGGCGGAGATCTCGGCTGTGCAGGTTGCCGAGAGCGAGGGGGCGGAGTCGCGTGATTCACCGGCCAGGAGCTGGGAGAGAGCGGCTCAAGGCATCGGCAGAGGACGCTGAATACTAGCGAAAATTGGGACGCCGACGTGTGGAGGCAGAGGACGAGGAGAGGAAGATCTAACTACCTCCCCCCCTGCTCCCCCGCTGGTGAGGAACGCTGTCGAACAAGATAAGGAGGCTGAATCTGAATTAGAACAAGTAAGCAAAGGGGTGGATGCGAAGGGAAAAACAAGATATCTACTAAGGAGTAACAAACTTGAGGATTTAAACTAAGTAGATAATAGTGAATGTGCTTTGGGGAAAACTAATTCATTGCAGTTGCAAAGAGGCACTAAAAAGGATGCAGTAAAAAAAGTTGAAGAAGTTACTTCTAATAAATCTAAGTACTCCCCTTCGAAAAAAGAAAGAAAAAAGGGGCAAAAAAGGGCTGGTCTCAATCTCTTAACAACCCCTTCGCTTAATTCATATTTTAAGCCAGTTCCAAAAGTTTTGGTTTTGAAACCAAATTCTACATCTCAAATACAAAACATTGTTGGTGAGTCGGTTAACCCCTCACTTGGGTCCATAGAAGAAGAGCAGGATTGGTCTACTCTTTCGACACCAAACCCCTTCCAGATACTTGCAGCTGAGATGGATATAGACAAAGGGGAAAGTCTTAGTTTGGATGCAGAAGCATCTATTGAGGAGGGGTTTCACCCACCACTACCAGATACACCAGGAGAAAATTTATCAGCCATTTCAGATGAACTGATGGAAAATGATAAGGGGGATATGAGAGATGTTATATCTACAATGTCAGGTGATACAATAAATAGCGGAAAAATGCTGATCTCCGCAGAAGAATCTGGAATAGTACAGCAAGATAATGCAGTAACGATAGATCTGTCTGTTGTGGCATTGCTAAGGAAACTGGAACAGGACATTCATCTAGGATTTGAAGCCTCCAAAAGAAATCAGGAACGCATAA
This sequence comes from Lissotriton vulgaris, assembly GCF_964263255.1. NCBI lineage: Eukaryota > Metazoa > Chordata > Amphibia > Caudata > Salamandridae > Lissotriton > Lissotriton vulgaris. Next base: position 321,458 of record NW_028253406.1, read on the forward strand.
GTGCTACATGTACATTACTAGAAGATAAACTTGATAAATTAAGCACGCGTACAGGGGAGATGGAATCAGAGATGAAAGTCGCACAAGGAAGAATCTTGGATAATCGCAAGGAAATTGAGAAGTTAATTTCTAGAGACAGAGAGCTGGACGAAAGAGTAGAGAGGCTGGAAAATATGCAAAGGCGTAATAACTTAAAAATTCTTAAAGTACCTGAAGGGAAAGAGGGTTCGGATATAAAGAGTTTTGTAGTACATCTATTAAAGAAGGAATTGCCGATAGTTGAGGCAGAGGAAATGTTGCTGCGAGATATTCAGCGAGTACATCGTGACCCCTTTAGGTTGAATCCAAATCGCTCTAAACCAAGAAAAATTTTGATCAACTTTTTGACATACTCTTTAAAAGAAAAGATTTTGACAGCTGCTCTTAACAAAAAGATGATAATGGTAGATGGAACTGTAGTGGATATTAGGTCAGACTTGTCCCCTGCTACAGCAAACAGGCAGTGGGAATTAGGAAAACGATTGATACCCTTAAGAGAAATAGGGGCTACAGCCCAGTTGAAATTTCCTGCTTTCCTGAAAGTTATGTGGCAAAACAAGATGTATACTTTCCGCACAGTTGAAGATGTAGACGCCTATCTGGATAGCTCTCAGGATGGATAAGAGTAGATCACTGACCATGTATAGATAAATAATAGAAAGAGACATTACCACTGTGACATCCACCGGCCTAGGCCATGGGAGTTTTGGTTGGGTTTTCCAGGGAGGGAAGAGGGGGGGGGGTAGGAAAAGTAGGCTGTGGGGGAAGGGGAGGGGTAGGGGTAGTGGGAGGGTTGGGAGGGGGTGGGCTAAGGGAGAAAATAAGAAAAAATATTCCTCAGGAGTTACCTTACCGTCAAACAAGTAGTAGGGAAACATGGGTAGTGTAATATGATTTCGACTGCTAATAAGGAGCTAAGGTTCCTTACATGGAATGTGAATGGTCTCCGGGTTAAAATGAGATTATCAATATTGAAATACTTAGAAGATTCTCCTGCCCAGGTGATTATTATACAAGAGACGCATTTAACTGAAAATGAAAGTAAGGAGATTTTTAGTACTCAAAAGTGGATTGCTAATGCTATTTTTACATCTCAAGATTTGGTCACGAAAGGGGTGGCTATTTTGATTAGGAAAGGAGCTGACATAGTAGTTGAAAATAAATCGGTAGATAGAAGAGGAAGATGGGTGATCGTTAAGTTAAGATTGGCAGGGGAAGCTCTTGTTATAGTTGGTTATTATGGCCCGAATGTTGATGATCCAACAATATTAGATAAAATCGAAGCGGAGTTATTGGAATTCTCAGGCAAAATAATTATGGCTGGAGACTTCAATACAGTATTAGATCGTAAGCTCGATAGAACTGGGAATGACAGGGCAATAGTAAATAGTAAAATGACAGCATAGTTAAGGTCAATTATGGCACAGCAAGGGCTATGTGATATTTGGAGACTGAAAGCTGCACAACAGACAGGATTTACTTTTTATAATACAAAATACAAGCATAGTTCACGGATAGATTTTTTCTTGGTTGACAATAGGTTGAAAGAACGGGTCATGAAAGTGGAACATATAGGGGCACATCTATCAGATCATTCTGCTGTGAGTCTAAACCTAAGACTGGAAACAGATGAAATAAGTTCTGTCTGGAGATTAGATCGAACTATTTTAGTAGATGAAGAATTTCTAGAAGCTTTAAAAGATGAGATACGAGTCTTCTTAGATGTGAATGTTGGATCAGCTAAGGAGGATATAGTATGGGAAACTTGTAAAGCGTTTATGAGAGGGAGACTGGGAGCTCAGGGGGCCAAGAAGCGGAGACTGTATCATAGCTTGGTTACTAATTTGGAAAAAGAAATTCGAAAATGCGAAAGCAGTCCAATTGCTCAGGGAGGTAATATTTCAGAAGAGGCAGTTAAGAATAAACTTTTAGATTTCAAAATACAACTTACGGCAGTACTTGCTCAAAGAGTCAAAGAAAGACGGGAAGCTAGTCAGTTGGCACATTTTTCATATGGAGAAGGATGTGGCAAGTTACTAGCGTGGAAAGCCAAGAAAGACTTCATACGTAATCAAATTAAAGAGATTAAGAAGGCGGATACAGGTGAAGTCATAACAGAGAGGAAACAAATTGTAGAAGCATTTTATGACCATTTTGTGAAGGTGTATACAGAGGATCTTTGTCCAAGTAAAGTAGAGATAGAAAGTTGGCTACCCTTAGTGAAACCACTTTCAGAGGATTATATGCGGGAGCTAAATAAGGAAATCACTCGAGACGAGGTGATGAAAGTGATTAAGGAGAGTAAAAGAGGGAAAGCCCCTGGACCAGATGGCCTCCCAGGAGAAGTATACAAAGTGTTAGGAGACACAATCGCTCCCACATTATGTCATCTATATAATAACATTTTTAGAGGAGAGGTAATAATACCAAGCTCATGGAATGAGGCAACTATTACTTTAATACTTAAACCAGGGAAATCACCAAGGAGTTTGGATGCCTATAGACCTATCTCACTTTTAAATTGTGACTATAAATTCTTCTAAAAAATTCTAGCTGACAGACTTGGTAAAATTATCCATAAGTTGATCCACGAAGACCAAAGGGGTTTTATCAAGACGAGATACCTAAAGGAACTAACATACTCATTGATAGGAATGATAGACATAGCCTCCGATTATGAGTATGCCTTGGCAGTGATCGCGTTAGACGCTGCCAAGGCTTTTGATCGGGTTAACTTTACATATCTAAAAACACTTTTGCAATTCCTTAACTTAGGTGATAAATTCACGCAATCCCTTTTTGCTTTGTATTGTTCACCAACATCGCGTGTGTTGGTTAATGGGACTCTCACACACCCTATCAAAGTAATGCGGGGCACCAGACAAGGGTGCCCTCTATCACCCTTGCTTTTTAATCTGTATATAGAGCCTCTTGCCTGCAAAATTAGAGCTTCAAAAGAGATACCCCCTTTTGTTGTGATGGACTGGTCAAAGAAACTTGGATTATATGCAGATGATATTATTGTTTATTCTTCAAATCTGTTGCGTTCTTTGGAAAATGTAGTTAAAATAACGAAGGAATTTGGAAAGATCTCTGGTTATCAGATAAATCAAGACAAGACAGAAATAATGGCCTGGAATCTTAACACAGGGGGGGTAAAAACCACAGCAGAAATGAGATACCTCGGGGTTAGGATTACACAAAAAATTGAAGATCTGGCAAAAATTAATTTTGATAGGGTTAAAAAAGAAGTTGTTGATACTTTAAAAGGATGGATGAATCTACCACTTTCAATATATGGACGATCTAATCTTGTAAAAATGGTGATAGTACCGAAAATTACTTTTCTGTTTGAGACTATCCCGCTGGGTTTTAAAAAAGAATGGCTGGTTAAGTTACAGAGCACGATAGCATCTTTTATTTGGGCGTCAAAGGGCTCTCGGATTTCATGGAAGAAAATAAGGAGGAGAATCAATAAAGGAGGGTTGGCGGCCCCAGATATACAAATTTACGCATGGGCTTTCTGCCTAAAAAATTGCAGGATGTTGTTGGGTACCCTACTTAGTTCTCCGATCGGCGAAATGTTTGGAATATTGTTGAAAAGGTCTGGATATCATGATTTTGGTTTTTTGTATAAGTTTGTGGATCCTACATTTTTTAAAAAGGTGAGACTTAAGACTTTGAGAGACTTGGCTGAGATATGGCATAAAATCAGAAAAGTATTAAAATTGCCTTATTTTAGCTATATGGCTCCAATATGGGAGTCCCCTGGTGCTCCTTCCTGGACAAAAGACGCGCTAGCACTACACCTGAAAAAGGAACCTGCTTTGCAAAGGTGGAAAGATTTGTTTCAAGATGGCAAACTTTTAACATGGGGTTTTTGCCAGCAAATGTGGGGTCCGGTTTTTTCAAAATATAAATATTTACAGATCCAAAGCTGGGTAAATGACTTGGAAACAGAGATTGGAATTGAAAATTATTTTGAGTTAAAGTTGGAGACAGGGATCTTTAAGAAGGAAGTGGCCTTTTGGTATTGGCAGATTCTAGAAATGGAAGATGGACCATTCGTTTTGCCAGAGACCCTGTGGATGGACAGCTTGCCAAGGATCGCGACAGAAAACCAATGGCAAGTAACTATGTCTATGCTCTATAGTATTGTTAAACCTGCAAACCTAAGGCGAAATCTTTTGTTTACCATCCACAGGGCATATTGGTCTCCGTATAGACTTTCTAAATTCAAAGCCGGCGGAATTGTTGGGTGTCCAAAATGTAAAGCCCCAAATGTGGATGATTTGCATATGTTTGTGTCCTGTCCAAAAATTGTGCAATTCTGGATAGATGTAAGTAACTCTCTCTCCAAATCTCTGAACCAACACATTGAGGTAAGCACGGAATTAATTATTACGGGGAGATATGATTTGGAAAACAGATTTATGAATAACAATGTTAGACTTATTTTTTATGCTATGTTGCTAGCGCGTCGAGAGATATGTAAATTATGGGTATCACCGCTTAGTCCTAGTTTAATGGATTGGATTTTAGCTATGAGGTATATGGCTAAGCTTGATATTTTAGACCATTCTAAGAGAAATAGAGGATTTTGGATACCCTTCTTGTTATGTTTTGGTTGAATAATTTTTGTGTTGAAGTCCGATGATTAAGCCAGTGCCTATCTCGCTGGTATATGGTATTTCAGGACGAACAATAGAGATGGAGGAGGACACACTTGTTGAGTCAGGTGGCTAAGAGGGATAGTTCGGAGAAAGGCCAGACTCAAGAATAGGTGATGTCCATGCCCCATTACTCTAAACCAGCCTATGAGATAAAAAGCCCAGTGGTGGACTAAGATAGAAGCTATGGGTGGCGAGGTGGCAAATGAGGATAAAATAAAAAATAAAAAAAAAGGATTGTTGCACCATTGTTTAGCCTCATCATCGAGGTGCAGCCTGAGTCCTATGGCACAGTGAGCATGAAATACTTAATCACACTTAGATTGTCTTAATTAGAAAAAAAACTGATGGGCAAGGTTTCTGAAATAATCTGAGCCACTAGTAATTACCAGGGCTGCATTACAGTCCCATGTTTGTTTTTACCACTATGCTACTCCACACAGAAACCAGCCATATGCAAATCAGTCTTGTTTCTGCTACAAAAAACAGTTGAACCTAAACTGTGAAGCCAGATCCTCTCTAAACATGAACACAAACAGCTCCAGACCTATTGCAGTCTTGTTTGGCTTCCTCGGTGAGGTGCACCTTGAGTCCCGTGGAGCACTGACCATAGCACCTTGGTCTGGGCATATCTTATGCACTTAAGGCCTGTTGGACTTGGCCCTTTTCCCCAAAATGTTTCTCCTTTCACCCCCCTATTTGAGGATGTCTACCCCACGGGAAAGGTCACTGTATAGGCCACGTGAGGTATGAGATGCCCTGTGTAATGTGATATTGTCATGCAATGGTGTGTGCACTGATTAACCCCCATTGTAAACATGTACCCTGATGGAATGTTGTATCTAAAATGGATGCTATGGCTGTGCGTTGTGCCACCTGACTGCAATAGGTTAGCGGTCTAGATGTTAGGTACCCAGCCACCCCTGCTTTTGGCGGGAAAGCCTGGTACTCAGGGTGCTCTACTCCTCCCCCTGAGCCAGTTTAAACCAGTTCGCCACAGAATTCCAGAAGCTGCTGGCACTGCCTGGAAGGTGGGGTGAGGAGGCTATAAATAAGGGGATGTGCCACCATGCAGAGAGACAGAGCTGGGACAGGAATGTGAGGGGACCTGCTGTCAGGGGATACCGCCACTTGGGCCTGTGTGCTGGACCCTGCGCCCTTCTAGAACCCCCCTACTGCCCCCAGGGCTAGTGGAGCCCCCCTTCAGGAGTTCAGGCTGCCGTGTAGGAGGAGGGCCACGCTACAGTGGGGATGGTGAAAGCCCTGTTTTGATGATGCCCCCACTAACTGCTGACCTGGCCCAGTAGTGCCTACTGCTCTGTCCCCTGAAGAAGGAGGGCCCCCCTAGGTCCCTAAAGCTGCGGGACCTTGCGCATGCAAGCGCTGTACAAAGAAGCACCTAGAAGGGAAGGAGCACCTTGGACCCGCCCCCCAGGAGGTGAGGAGTGTTACCCTGGGGCTTGCCGCCTGCTAAGCGCTATGATCGTGGAAGCGCTGTGCTGCCGAAGCCCTGGGTGGTCCTAAATTGCCTGAACTGTACTGCCTGCTGCTGGCCTGGGAGCTGTGAGCACTGTTGTGACTGCCCCCAAAGCGCCGCTGTGTGCTCTAAGCACTGTGCCCCTCTGAAGCGCTGTATCTAGCAAGCCCTGCATGGCCCAAGAAGGAACTGTGAACTGAATAGTGCCGCGGGTGCCTACCCCGCATTTTGGCACCTCTGTGCATATCTAACTTAAGGTGGGACCCTACCCCGTGCTGAGCCAGCAATCATTGCCGCTGCCCGAATAGCGCCTGAGGTCCGTTATCACCGCCGCGGCCCGGCGTTTACTTGGGGAGACCTCCGCTGCCGTGGATATCGTTGTGGCGGCCCTCGGTACCAGGAGAGGGCCGCAGGAGTGAGGGGTGGGCCGCGCTTGGCCCCGAAGCTGAAAGTGCCGCCATCACGTGACGGGGCGCCGGCCGCGTCACCGACCGCGCCCCGCCCCCGCCCTGCCGCACATGGATAGACCAGAGCGTCCACGCCCACCAAGGGCTTCGCACCGATTGGCTGTCGGTCGGGCAGCCGGGGTAAGGCCTCCGAAGCTGTGTTGAACCCCGCAGCTGCCTACGAGAGCCCCGGGTCCCCGTGAGAGAGGAGGGACCCGGGTGAAGCTGGGAAGAAGAGCTGTCTTCGGCGGGGCTCTCGTAGAGTGAAGGAGAGCCCCGTGTGTGCCCCGCACCAGCCGCCAGCCGCAGGGTCAGAGTCCCCGAGGAACCCGCAGAAGAGGGTCAGAATCACCGTGAGGAGGCCCGGAGCCCTGCATTACTGAGAGGGGGGCCCCAAGGAGAGCGCGAGCCCCTCCTTCTTCCAGCCACGACATGCCCGCCTTCTGCACCGCTCCGCAAGGGCCCGGGAGGGCCAAAGAAAAAGGTAACACCCCGGTTGGGCGGGCGAAGGGCCTGCGACCGCCCCCCCTGTGGAGACTGTTGTTGGGCCCTGATTGGCCCCCATTGTACCCACAAAGCTTCCTGGACTCGGAAGAGGCCCACAGAAGACCCGAAGGGACTCCCCACTGACAGCAGCTGGCCGGGACTAATTCCCCTCTACAGTGGACACGTCTATTTGGGGAGTCAGGTTGTGCCTCTGCCCTGGATGATGCCCCTAGGCTCCCAGGTTGATGCCTGGTGATTATATGATTATATGATTCATGCCTACTTTGAAGCCGCGGGCATATGTGAAGGCCTATTGCTAATGCTGTTGGCGCAAGAGAAGGGGTTTAGGCCCTAGTCATGCCTACACCGATATACCTAATGTTATGCCCACTGTTAATATGTTCTGTACCAAAGGTATGTGCCCCCATGGTAGATGTGATTATGCCTGCCTAGTCTGATAGTAAAGATGCATGCCTATGCCAGATGTTGATGCTAGGTGTTTAAGATTCCATTTTGCAGGAGGTGCTAATGCCAGGCCGGCTGTGTTTATGCCTAATGTTTTATTTTACGCTTACAGCCCACTACTAAGGTGATGCCAAGGATTAATGCCTGTGTTTGCCCTGCACTACTGACCCTGACGTTCATGTCAATTTGATAACATTCTTTTTATTCTTTTTATTTCAGCTGGACACTAATGGACTTACTTACCTTTTTCTTACTTTTCCCATTTTTCATTGTAAGTAATTCCCCTGGTGTACATTGCCCTGGCGCCAGTTTGCGCCCCATTGTGATTACTGTGTTTCTACCTTTGCAGGCTGGACCTAATACATGAGTTATTCTTTTACTTCCAACCCAGTGTCGGGTCTCTTTTGTAGTGTGCCTGGTGTGTCGTCTGTGGGTACTGCATGGATGCTTCACACATGTCCTCAAGAGTTTGGTCTGCCCGCTCTGCTCCATGCTACCCCCCGCAGAATTGGTCATCCCATTTCTAACAAGGCCTCTCACTTAGAGAAACAAAATGTGATGGTTAGGATGCTTGAATTAATTTCAGTCCCTGGTAATTGTCTCACCGCTTCTACATAGTCCTTCCTTTTTGAGAATGCAAATTAGGCACTGCTTTAAATAGGGGGAAGTGCAGGTAGTCACTAAATTGAGCTATGACCGAAGGGGCGGGCATGGAGGCGGACTTAGGGGTGGGGCCAGGAGCGGGCTACTGTCAAAAATTGACAGGAATCGGTGTGATATGTAACTGTTGGTGCATACTGTGGTACTGCACTGTCATTTAGAGACAACACATTATCCATTGTCATTCCCATTAAATGGACACATACATAGTTTTACTGACAAAAACTATGCAGCGTACCAAGGATAATGTGTGTAATTAGGTACTGGCCAGTGACATATCCAATGTAACTGCCTGAGTGCAAGGAAGGAAATGGATCACTAACCCCTGTTTGATCTGTGAAATACAGCAATAATCTGGTGTAACTGGACCCCAGGCCTCTGCACCTGCTACACCTATGGAAGCTAGACCCCTGGCTTCATAGAATATTTAGATGTTTGGGCATCACCCAGTAAAGTATCCTATTAAAATCTTCCATGACATTTCAGAACAACAAAACAGCTGCTTCGTTTATCCTTTCCATTTCCAAAATTGAAATATTTGTACAGTTCGTTCACAGGTATTTATGCTTGCAAACTTTCAAAAATGCTCTCACCTTGCAGTCAGGGAAAGAAAAGTAAATATCAGTCTCCATGTTAAAAGAATAAGCAGCAATTTGTCCGATGTTATCGTCTGACATTCAACCTCCGTGGCAATAGAAAACACAAAATGTAAAGGCATCTAACTGCTCTTTCATCTTAACTGGAAGCGCTGTTATTTTAACAGCTACAAACAAATGTAAAAAAAAAAAAATTGCCTGACAGTAACCGATTGTGCTCACTGAGCATCAGCATTGGCATCGCTGAAAGTGGTGAGTCTTACATACCTTTTTCTTTCCCCCTTTGTAGCAGGCAGAGTCAATTGGGATCAGAATGCCCCAGGGCCGGAGAACTCTCAGTAGAAGAGAGACTGAGCGCTGCCGGGTCCTGAGCATATGCGGTCTCCACCAGGGTAGAGGCTTCCTCCAATCTCACCTGAACTCCAGGGAGGGCGCTCAGGCCATCGCCCCAGCTCCTCCTCGCCCATTATGGGCTCAATGTCGCAGCTCAGCAGGGGGAAAATGAATTAGGTGAAAGACCCTGTCAGGCCCTAGTGGTAGGCAGGCTAAGGGGTTAAAATGGGCCGCCTTGTGTCCTGCGTCCTCAGCGACGCTGCATGGATGGGGGGGGGGGGCTGCAGGAATCTGATTGCTGCTTCCTGGATCCTCGATGGTGCTGGATGCAGGAATAGGGGGGCATATTATCAATGACCGGTGTTAAAATTATTGCCGTTTTATTGGCAGGAAACTGCAGATAAAACGGCGATAATGGGCTTGATAATACCCTCTTATTAATTCCCATAGAAGCCCATGTTAACACCAGAACATTTTATTTATTTATTTATTTAGCAATTTTTAAAGCGCGAACAGCTACCCCCAACGGGGGTGTCCCGGCGCTGAAAACATGTGAAGTCAGAGAGGGTCACTCAGAGTATTTTGCAAGGCTAGATCAGAGAGAAGAGCCAGGTTTTAAGTTTCCTGCGGAACACAGACTCAGATGAAAGGAATCTGAGTTCCCCTGGAAGTGAGTTCCACAATCTGGAGGTGGCTACGGCAAAAGCCCTACCACCTGTGCGAGCCAGACGGACGCGTGGGCAAAACATAAGGCGAAGATGATTGGATCTAAGATCCTGTGTTGCAAGAGACAGCCTGATTCTGTGCCTTAAGTATGCCGGGCCACGACCATTGAGAGCTCTGAAGGCAAAGACCAGGGCCTTAAACTGAATGCAATATCTCACAGGTAACCAATGTAGTTTGGCCAGATGAGGTGAAATCGGGTGGCGATAAGGGATGTTACAAATCATCTGGGCCGCCGAATTCTGCACTGTTTAGCAGATGGTTAATGAGACAAGCAGGGGCACCGACATGCAAACTATTTGAGTAATCCAGATGGGACGTAATTAGGGCGTGCACTACTGTTCTGCGGGACTCAAAAGGCAAGAAAGGGATGACTTTTTTAATCATTCGGAGTTTTCCAAAGCAGGATGATGAAACCTTATTGATTTGAGTCTTGCAGGAAAGAGCTGTGTCAAATTGAAAGCCCAGATTACGGGCAGCTTGAACAGGCACCGGAGGGGGATTAAGTTGAGATGGTCACCAAATATTGGAGGGAATAATAGATTTCTGATCAAAAAATAACACCTCCGTCTTGTCGGTATTTAATTTTAGATTGTTGGTAGACATCCATGAAGCGATATTAACCAGACAGTGACGAAAGCGGGCCAGGGAGCTGTCAGAGTGATCCTTGAAGGAAAACACAAGCTGAGTGTCATCAGCATAAAAGATCACTCTGACGCCCCAAGATTCAACCAGCTCTGCCAATGGCCTTTGGTACACATTAAATAAAAGAGGACTAAGGGCAGATCCCTGCGGAACCCCCCCATCTCAATGGTTTCTTTGTGGAAACAAAGGGTCCGAGGGATACCTGTTGAAACCTGCCTGACAGGAAAGATTTCACCCAGGCCAGGGGAATTCCTCCAATGCCCACCTCCTGAAGGCGAATCAGTAGAGTGTCATGTGAGATGGTATCGAATGCTGTGGATAGGTCGAGGAGGACCAACATGGCCTCCTCTCCCCTATCCACACATTCGCGAATAGATTCAGACACTTCCAACAGAGCTGATTCTGTACTAAAACCAGGCCTGAATCCTGACTGGGTGTCGTGGAGGAGGTGGTTAGTTTCTAAATATTCAGACAGTTGCTCTTGTACCTGAGAACATGGGCTTCTATGGGAATTAACAAGAGAGTATTATCAAGCCCATTATCGCTGTTTTATCTGCAGTTTCCTGCCGATAAAACAGCATCAATTTTAACACCGGTCCTTGATAATATGCCCCTCAGTCCTGGGTCCCCCTGCCTGGCCCTTGAGGGAAATTTGAAACTCAGGCGCTTGTCCACTGCTGTATGGCAAAGAAGGAAGCGAAATCCATTGCAAACTGCATATTTAAAGGGCTTCCATTGCTTCCCGCCGCACAGCTGTAGGGTGGTGATTTCACACTGTTGCTGATGGCAGGATGATGGCCACTGCCAGTGTGAAATGCTAATCATGTGAGCCTACACTGCAGAGTAGAAATGCTGTGCAGGCTCTCATGATGACCATTTATTCGGGATCACTGGGAAATCCCAACATGCTGCCGTGAGTACGGGTACTCTCCCTGGGCACGGAGAAGATCCGGTACTCAGAGAGAAAAAAAAGAAGTACCGGTGAGTACCGGCCCACTTAAAGCACGGAGTTTAGGGCAACAACTCAGCTCGCCATGTTCTCAAAATTCCTCCCCACACCGCCGCGGAGCACACCCTAAGATCATTAAATTGGCTTCCCATTAGGAACTAGCCATTTTCAGGTTACTATGCCTAGTACACAGATCTCTTTCAGGCAAAGGCCTGGTGTTCTTCCATAACAAACCCTTCCCCTATTTACACACTAGAAATCTCAGATCCAAGGATGAACTCTTGGTTCGACCATGCTGTATTCACACAGCCGGACACAGAGGCCTATCCTTTTCCTATTTTGAGCCACATTACTGGAACAGGCTTCTGCTATACCTCCATGCGTGCACTGATTTTGTTTGTTTAAAAAAGTTCTTGAAATCTGGCTTCTCTAAACACTCCTCTTTTCCTTTTTCCTTTCTCTGGGCCTGTGTTCTAGCACCGAGATACCCCTTCAGGGGTGATTCTTCTCACTCTATTCAGTATAAACAACATAACAGAACAATATGGCCTTCAAATTAATTATTAGTGTTAAAAATGATTCCAAGTATTCCACACATATCGTTTTCATGTTCCTACGTGAAGCACTAATGGGTACTAGTGTAAACCTGAGACTTGTTTTTAGTAGCTGGCACTCAAGTACATCAATTACAAACATTATTTGGTTATAAAGTTGAAGTTCCCTTTAGAATTGCATTTCCAAACTATCCCATGTTTAATCTTTATCTGACATTCTTTTTTCACAGACACTCCTTCCAATGCTACCTAGTAAAACATGGGTATTTTCATCAAATGCAGGTTTTACAGCTACAATTAAAATATGCACTAAAAAGCGTAAATTGCTATTAAACATTTGTGATTTGTTTTAATCCTAACTTTAAGAAATCAGCCATTTCTGTGTCGTCAGACTGCATTTTCTCACCTTTTGCTGCACACTATATTTTCTGTGGATTTAGAACTCTCTGCACTTTACTTCTGTTACCCAGTAGTAAAGTGTCTGTGCCCCCCCTTTTAACATAGTTGAACTGGCATACTCCTAATTGGTATATTGAACATGCCCATAAGTCCCTTGAATATGGTGCAAGATGTAACCAGGGCCTGGAAGTTAAATGCCACTAGTTGACTGCTTTACCTGTTGTGCCATCTACTGCTTCAGTGTGAGAATTATACCAGTGTGTGTTTTTATCCATCGTTTGCGTCTTTCACGAGCACGTCATAATTGTGTAACACATGTTTGGGGCACTATGATTCCACTACCTACACTGAATCTCATAGGGGACAGATATGTTCGATAATGAATTGTAATCGACCGCTACTATTGTTAAATCATTTTGATTTTATACCATTAGGTTGGCCATTGCAGTTTCAGGTACCACTTCTGAGGTTCTTTCTGTGGCCTATCACGGTCAATTAACCAGAACACCACAAGTAGTGTAGATAGACTGTTCTTTTAGGTCCTGATGAATTGCAGCTAGATCATTCTGACACCAAGGCAAGAAACATGTCGACCATATAAGTAGAGCGCGGTATCATGACGCATCATATCAGGAGTGTGCCACTTTATCTTTTTAGCCAAGATGGAAGCTTTATTCATTAAAATTATTCTGTTTGGACTTCCACTTCCTGTTTTAACCTTTGCATGGTCCATTGATCTTCACTCCATACATCTACACCCTTAGGTCCCTCACACCCACGGCACCAAACGGCACGGAATAAAACATCTCGGCCAAAGAGCCCCTCGTAGGGAGCCCGTCAGGTATTGCTGTGCTGCTCTGACGAGGAGCAAGCCCTATGATGAAGCATGACACCAAGCTGGCCGGGTGTGTGAGGGCCTTAATTCCAAAGGAGGGATCCCCTTTTCCCTCCACCATTAAGGGTTGACATTGCCTATCTTAGCTGACCTCGCTCCCCTTGCCCTGTCAGGAACTGCATACCTTCTTCTGGTTGACTTTTACTGGGATGTATGCTGGACCTCGATAAAGCCCTTAGTCCCCCCACTTTTGGTTCAGGACACAAGGATTACCATAGTACCCTACCCCCAACACACATGCCCAGCCCTCAGGGCTCAAGTTCAGTGTGGCGGGAGACTTCTGCTATCCTCACATTGTCCAAAGTGACTAGGGTTGGCCCCGGGAACTTTTACGCGATTGGTTAGGGCGTGCCCAGGAGTCATTCCCACCTACTGGCTAGTGCCGGACATAAACGTGGCACCTCCAAGCACCAACTGTGGAACATTTCCTAGCTCTGCAGAAGGTCAGAAGAATTCTGTGACCTTAGGCCTGAAGGGCTGGACCTGCTCCCTCTTATACCCAGGACAAAGAAGTAGGCTCCAAGGGTCCTAAGGCTGAACGCCCGCTCCATCGACAACGATACAACAAGCTACAAGAGGCTATTTCCTGGAGGAACCCAGGCTAATCTAGTGACTTTTAATTCTCACTATGACAACGGCTGTGATTGCTCCTTGAAGTAAGTGGTAGTTATCCTGCTTGAACAATAAACCAGTGTCTAACCTGTTGTTAATGCCTGGGCGGCGTAAAATGCAAAGCATTCCATTGGTTGCTACTAGAAAATCCTTGGAAGAGATTCAATGCAGGGGACTCACAGAGGGCTGCGACAGGCCTAGGTCGAGAACAATTTACAATTCCTTAGCACTGCCTGTGCTATTATCTCCAATTCCAACACCCGTTCGTCCTCTCTTTCTCTTCGTGTCCCGTTGTCTTCTTTTGTGCGTGTCTCTCTCTTTCCCCTTGTACTCTCTCCATCTCGCCATGCTCTGCCTCGCTTCTTGCACGCCCCTCGCCTCCCCCTCAGCGCTCCCGTGTTACAGCTGGTTCGCACCTCCAGCTGTCACCCCCTCCCTCCACTCCACAGCCAGGCTCCGTTTCAAAGGCAGGCAATTACTGTTTGCATCTTTCCGCGGATATCACGAGTAATAATGAAGGATTAATTAAGGATGCTGAATTTCAATAACACCGACTGCTGCCAATCACCGGTGTGAAGAGCTCGCGCTTCAGACACGAGTCTGGGTTCACGCTTTCATTCTGCCCTCCATTTTATCATCAGCACGCACACATAAACAGACAAGAAAAGACTGTAAATGCACACACAAGGACAAACCCACCGAAGAGACAGACAGACAGACACACACACACACCCACACACACACTCTCTCTCTCTCTCTCTCCTTGTCTCCCCATCCCCTGTCTCGCCGAGATACATGTAGGCACAAACCACACAGGCAAATGTGGAAAGCCAAAAATCAGCGCAAACAGATGATAGACAAACCCACACAAAATGAAAGATAAAGACATAGACGGGGATATTCTCAAGAACGTGTGATAATTACAGTGAAATTAGCTTAACGCAACTCTTCACATCGCGGTCTATCGCGGGAAAATAACGCTGTGTTAACATTGTATTCACAACACAGTGGTATCATGCCATAGGCCCACGATAACATGTCAAATGTCCGCGATAAAGTCTATGCGACGCTGCAAAAATGCGAAACACGAATGCAAAAAAAGTTGCGATGCAATACAAAAATCAGCGATAACCAGCGACAGGCCTGCAATTCCCACACGTCAGGGGGGGAAATTCACCAGAAAAGCAGAGCTAAAAAACGGTGAGATGATAATGTATGAGATTTACCCCACACCCATGACGTAGAACAAATGACCATTGTCCTGCATCAAATAGGCATCTCCTCACCACCAGACACAATGCACATTGACATGCAGTCTGCATGTAAACTGCGCCAATGCAGAAACATACATGGAACACACTGTGAAACCGCATCTACCCACTTTACATTGCAGAGAGACAACCATGCCTCATGCACACAAACGTGTCATGTCCATGACCAATCAATAATGAAAGCATGAACAGAATGAAGGGGCAGTGACTCCCACATAGGTATATGTTGCCCATGTTGTGGGACTCGAGTCACAGGGGGCATCCCTGCATCATGGTGGTACATATCTGACCCCACAAGGCGCCATGTTGTCACCTGTAGGTCACAAATGACAACCAGAATGGAATGATTTGGAACACATGTGAAACACCGAAGAGTGGGATTCCATACTAACTGTGACACACAGAACTGACAGGTCGAATACGTGACACCCTAAACAGCCTCCCTGCACAGAGGTGACACACCTACCATCCATTAACAAATCATAAAATTGTCAGCACTACATGTCACTCTCACACCTGTCTGAGTGATGTGGTTGTACAGAGGAGTGACATGCACTCAGGGAATGTGTCTTGGAATGCATTTATTTGCACATGCAGTGCCTGTGGTCATTTTGGACTGTCCCATGATTGCTAAGGACTGTCACAATGTGATGTGCTCATGTGAAGAAATTGTCAATGATGGTGTTCCTACGGGCTATTCCTGCTGAGGCTGCAGTGGGGTGTGGTCCACCTGACTCATCTCCCTCATCATCGTCCGATGCATCTGGCACTTGTATCCATGGGGCATTGCTGCTTACACATATCTTGTGCAACACACAACATGCAACGATCATCTTGCACACAATGTCTGGGCTTTACAGGAGCCTTCCACCTGTGATGTCCAGGCACCTGAAACGTGACTTCAACACGCCAAATGTGCGTTCCACGATGCCCCTGGTTCGTTTGTGGGCCGCATTGTACTGTCTCTGGGCCTGTGTGTTCAGGGCTCGGAGCGGTGTCATCATCCAAGCGCAGAGTGCATATCCTTGATCACCTGTGACAGTGCAAAGAGACATGAGTCAATACTTTGTTCTGCATGATTATTATTATTATTTTATTATTATTTTGACATTTATAGAGCGCAGCAAATACCCGTAGGCGTCTCGGCGCTAAAAATCATCTGTCTCCTATATGTAGTCTGCGCCTCACTGATTAAAAAGCCATGTCTTTAAGAGTTTTCGAAATTGGTGGAGTGGCGGGCTCGTCCTGATGTACTGAGGAAGGGTATTCCAAAGTTTGGGTGTGGCCACTGAAAAGCGGCGGTCACCCCAAGACACTGTTTTTGTTCGAGGAATTACTAATTGGTGTAAGGTGGAAGAGCGTAACTGTCTGCAGGGTATGTAGGGTGTTAATTGGGTTTTAAGAGCATGCGGTCCTTGGTTGTTAAGTGTTTTGTAGACTATACACAAGGACTTGAACTTTATTCTATTGTGGATCGGTAGCCAATGGTACTGCCTGATCGTGTCTGAAATGGGACTGAACTTGGCAGTTCCCGAAATCAGTCGTGCCGCCGCATTCTGAATGGACTGTAACTTTTGTGTGACCCTGGCCTGGGCATTAAGAAATAGCCTGTTACAATAGTCGAGTGATGACAAGACTAATGCGCTGACCAGTGTTTTAATTGCTGGCTCAGGTAGAAAGGGGCGGATCTTCCTGATCATTTTCAGTTTATAATGGGCGGTAGTGGCCACTTTGTTTGCATGGTCCAGAAAGGTGAGCCCATCATCGAAGATGACTCCCAGATTCCTAACTTTAGCTGTTGGAATGGGGGGTGAGCCAAAAGCTGCTGGCCACTAGCATGATGACCATGCTGAGAGGAGTGGTCCAAAGATAACTACCTCAGTTTTTTCTGAGTTAAGTTTGAGGCAATTTGTGGTCATCCACTCTCCTATTTCCAGTAGTCCATCTTTGAAGTTTTGTGCCACTTGTCGTCCATCACCCTTGATGGCCAGGACCAGTTGTGTATCGTCTGCGTAAGACGTTAGGCTCATCCCATATGCCCTGATGACATAGGCAAGGTCCGACACATATATGTTAAATAGTGTCGGACTAAGGGATGAGCCTTGGGGGACCCCGCATGGCAGCGAGAGTTGCGCAGACTGAAAAGGTCCAAGGGTGACTGCTTGAGATCTCTCTGCTAGAAAGGAGGCGAGCAAGTCTCTGGCCTGATGGCGGATGCCCAACTTTCCGACACGGTCAACCAAAATATTATGGTCGACCGTGTCGAAGGCTGCAGATAGATCCAGTAGTACTAGAATAGCGGTACCTCCTTGGTCGTGGATGGCTCTGACATCGTCTGCTGCCTTAATCAGGGCAGTCTCGGTCCCGTGGTATCTCCGAAAGCCGAATTGGGAGTCGTCGAGCAGTCGGTGTCTTTCTAAAAAGTCAGATAGTTGGGTATTCATAGCCTTTTCGACCACTTTGGCTAAGAATGGAAGGCTTGCAATAGGCCTGTAATTTGTAAGTTCTTTTTTATCTAAGCAGGGTTTTTTTAGTAAAGGTTTCAATAAGGTATTTTTTAGAGATTTTGGGTAAATAGCTGAAGACAGGATGGTGTTACAGACTTGTGTCAGCACAGGTATGATGGTCTCCATTACTGGTGGTAAAACTGATAGAGGACAAGGGTCCAAGGCGGAGCCGCTTTTGATAGAGGAAACAATAGTCCTTATGTGCTCATCTGTGAGTGGGATGAAGCTTGAAAAATCATTGGCTGAATGTACACGAGGGGGATCCCTGTTGGTGGTCGCGGATTTAGAGGCAAAGGCCTGATAGATTTCGTCCACCTTGGTGAAGAAAAAGTCTGCCAGAGCGTCACAAAGAGCTTGAGACGGGGAGGGGGTGAGGTCGGGAACATTGCCTGCCAATATTTTCGTAACTTCAAACAGTTGCTTACTAGAGTTTTTTGCTTGATCAATTTTATTTGTGTAAAATGTTTTTTTTGCTTTTATGATCATGGATTTGTAAAGGGCCAATGAGTCTATAGACTTTCTTGCTGTCCATGTCGTAGGTTAATCTCCAACGCCTTTCCAGATTCCTGCTAGTCTGTTTTTGCAATCTTAGCTCGTCAGAATACCATGGAGCGGTTGGTTTGGATCTATTCCTAGACAATGATTTGGTGGGGACTGAGCGCTCCGTTGCGTGGGTGAGACAGGTCTGGAATTGTAAAATAGCCGTGTTAGGGTCAGTGGACACCGTGGGGCAGGTCTTAACCAGTTGCGTTTTTAACTCTGTGTGATTTATATGCTTCCAGTCTTTGAAAGCGTTTTGGTTCCTTATGCGAGGTGTTTTGGGTTGGTGAGTCTCGGTGGGGATGTTGATATTGCCAAAAATGGCGTAGTGGTCTGTCCACGGCATAGGTAGGGTGTCCAATATTTGCAGGCCCTCAACGCTTGAAAATATAGCGTCAAGCGTGTGGCCAGCTAAATGTGTGGGACAAGCGACCAGTTGTTTTAACCCTAATATTTCCATGTCTGTTACTAGGGAGGATGTATCAGTTTGGTCGACTTGATCTAAGTGAAAGTTCAGATCACCTAGAACTGTGAGTGCAGTTTCTGTGGCTAAGGTTTCCAGCATTGTATTGATATTTGCAAGGAAGCCAGTTTTCGTCCCAGGGGGGCGATAGATCAATATTCCCTTGAAGTTGAAGACGGAGCAGAGCTTTATTCTGAATTCCATCGCTTCACAAGATGTGGAAGCGATAGGGGTTGCTCTAACCATAAAGCAATCTTTGGCTATAATGGCTAGGCCCCCTCCTTTTTTATTCCTGGCTCTATCATGTCGGTAAACCTTGTAACCCATGGGTACTGCCGTGACCATATCTGGTTCTGACGACTCATCTGCCCAGGTTTCAGTGACAAAAAGAATATCTAGTTTGTTATCGGTGATTAGGTCAGCTACTTCCTGGCTATGCTTGCATATTGAGCGGGCATTAATGAGTGCAAATAGAAAGGAGTCGTTTTTGGAGGTGGTCGGCTGATTGGTATGAGCCTGGGCGTAACATAAAGGAATAGAGAGGTGACAGTGGGTGCATGAGGCACTGAGGGCGTGTTTAACCAAAGATGGATCTAGTAAGGGGCAGCTCGGGTTTGGTGCAGGTCTAAATTGCAATAAAGTCGAGCGTGAATATCATAGTTTGAAATGGGTATCCAACGGTCGACCTGGGGTCGTGGCCCTAGGCCCGGTCCTGGCGCGGACGGGCGCAGTCAAGCTCGCCTTTGGCGCTACTTCGGCGCGCTGCCGGCGCGCCCGCTGCGCCCGCCCGCTGCGCGGACGGGAAGGTATGATGTATTTATACATGGAGAAAGAGAGGAGGGCGGGAGGTTTCCAAGCACTGCACCGCCACCCTTCCCTCACTCAAGATGGCTGCTGAGGTGGGTGGGGTGATGTGTCAGCGCGTGGGAGCAAGCGCTGTAGACCTATGAAGCCTGTCTGCAGCCTCGGGGCGACGCTGATCTCGCACCGAGGTGAGGGCTGTGCTGGTAAAATCGGGCTGATTAAAATATATACAAGGTTTTTAAAAGACGCTAATATTAATCAGTAGCGCGTAGAATTGCAACAAAGAGTAAAGCAAGGCGCCCCCGGCTTTCCGCCTCAGGGGAGAGTATGAGACAAATGATTTTACCTGCGAGGGTGATCTCCGACCCTTAAGTAATCTAGGAGGGCGGGAGGTTTCCAAGCACTGCACCGCCACCCTTCCCTCACTCAAGATGGCTGCTGAGGTGGGTTGGGTGATGTGTCAGCGCGTGGGAGCAAGCGCTGTAGACCTATGAAGCCTGTCTGCAGCCTCGGGGCAACGCTGATCTCGCACCGAGGTGAGGGCTGTGCTGGTAAAATCGGGCTGATTAAAATATATACAAGGTTTTTAAAAGACGCTAATATTAATCAGTAGCGCGTAGAATTGCAACAAAGAGTAAAGCAAGGCGCCCCCGGCTTTCCGCCTCAGGGGAGAGTATGAGACAAATGATTTTACCTGCGAGGGTGATCTCCGACCCTTAAGTAATCTAGGAGGGCGGGAGGTTTCCAAGCACTGCACCGCCACCCTTCCCTCACTCAAGATGGCTGCTGAGGTGGGTGGGGTGATGTGTCAGCGCGTGGGAGCAAGCGCTGTAGACCTATGAAGCCTGTCTGCAGCCTCGGGGCGACGCTGATCTCGCACCGAGGTGAGGGCTGTGCTGGTAAAATCGGGCTGATTAAAATATATACGAGGTTTTTAAAAGACGCTAATATTAATCAGTAGCGCGTAGAATTGCAACAAAGAGTAAAGCAAGGCGCCCCCGGCTTTCCGCCTCAGGGGAGAGTATGAGACAAATGATTTTACCTGCGAGGGTGATCTCCGACCCTTAAGTAATCTAGGAGGGCGGGAGGTTTCCAAGCACTGCACCGCCACCCTTCCCTCACTCAAGATGGCTGCTGAGGTGGGTGGGGTGATGTGTCAGCGCGTAGGAGCAAGCGCTGTAGACCTATGAAGCCTGTCTGCAGCCTCGGGGCGACGCTGATCTGGCACCGAGGTGAGGGCTGTGCTGGTAAAATCGGGCTGATTAAAATATATACGAGGTTTTTAAAAGACGCTAATATTAATCAGTAGCGCGTAGAATTGCAACAAAGAGTAAAGCAAGGCGCCCCCGGCTTTCCGCCTCAGGGGAGAGTATGAGACAAATGATTTTACCTGCGAGGGTGATCTCCGACCCTTAAGTAATCTAGGAGGGCGGGAGGTTTCCAAGTACTGCACCGCCACCTTTCCCTCACTCAAGATGGCTGCTGAGGTGGGTGGGGTGATGTGTCAGCGCGTGGGAGCAAGCGCTGTAGACCTATGAAGCCTGTCTGCAGCCTCGGGGCGACGCTGATCTTGCACCGAGGTGAGGGCTGTGCTGGTAAAATCGGGCTGATTAAAATATATACAAGGTTTTTAAAAGACGCTAATATTAATCAGTAGCGCGTAGAATTGCAACAAAGAGTAAAGCAAGGAGCCCCCGGCTTTCCGCCTCAGGGGAGAGTATGAGACAAATGATTTTACCTGCGAGGGTGATCTCCGACCCTTAAGTAATCTAGGAGGGCAGGAGGTTTCCAAGCACTGCACCGCCACCCTTCCCTCACTCAAGATGGCTGCTGAGGTGGGTGGGGTGATGCGTCAGCGCGTGGGAGCAAGCGCTGTAGACCTATGACGCCTGTCTGCAGCCTCGGGGCGACGCTGATCTCGCACCGAGGTGAGGGCTGTGCTGGTAAAATCGGGCTGATTAAAATATATACAAGGTTTTTAAAAGACGCTAATATTAATCAGTAGCGCGTAGAATTGCAACAAAGAGTAAAGCAAGGCGCCCCCGGCTTTCCGCCTCAGGGGAGAGTATGAGACAAATGATTTTACCTGCGAGGGTGATCTCCGACCCTTAAGTAATCTAGGAGGGCGGGAGGTTTCCAAGCACTGCACCGCCACCCTTCCCTCACTCAAGATGGCTGCTGAGGTGGGTTGGGTGATGTGTCAGCGCGTGGGAGCAAGCGCTGTAGACCTATGAAGCCTGTCTGCAGCCTCGGGGCAACGCTGATCTCGCACCGAGGTGAGGGCTGTGCTGGTAAAATCGGGCTGATTAAAATATATACAAGGTTTTTAAAAGACGCTAATATTAATCAGTAGCGCGTAGAATTGCAACAAAGAGTAAAGCAAGGCGCCCCCGGCTTTCCGCCTCAGGGGAGAGTATGAGACAAATGATTTTACCTGCGAGGGTGATCTCCGACCCTTAAGTAATCTAGGAGGGCGGGAGGTTTCCAAGCACTGCACCGCCACCCTTCCCTCACTCAGGATGGCTGCTGAGGTGGGTGGGGTGATGTGTCAGCGCGTGGGAGCAAGCGCTGTAGACCTATGAAGCCTGTCTGCAGCCTCGGGGCGACGCTGATCTCGCACCGAGGTGAGGGCTGTGCTGGTAAAATCGGGCTGATTAAAATATATACGAGGTTTTTAAAAGACGCTAATATTAATCAGTAGCGCGTAGAATTGCAACAAAGAGTAAAGCAAGG
The DNA here is from genome assembly GCF_964263255.1 of Lissotriton vulgaris. Classification (NCBI taxonomy): domain Eukaryota; kingdom Metazoa; phylum Chordata; class Amphibia; order Caudata; family Salamandridae; genus Lissotriton; species Lissotriton vulgaris. The sequence continues at coordinate 343,725 of NW_028253406.1, forward strand.
CGCCCCCGGCTTTCCGCCTCAGGGGAGAGTATGAGACAAATGATTTTACCTGCGAGGGTGATCTCCGACCCTTAAGTAATCTAGGAGGGCGGGAGGTTTCCAAGCACTGCACCGCCACCCTTCCCTCACTCAAGATGGCTGCTGAGGTGGGTGGGGTGATGTGTCAGCGCGTGGGAGCAAGCGCTGTAGACCTATGAAGCCTGTCTGCAGCCTCAGGGCGACGCTGATCTCGCACCGAGGTGAGGGCTGTGCTGGTAAAATCGGGCTGATTAAAATACATTCAAGGTTTTTAAAAGACGCTAATATTAATCAGTAGCGCGTAGAATTGCAACAAAGAGTAAAGCAAGGCGCCCCCGGCTTTCCGCCTCAGGGGAGAGTATGAGACAAATGATGATGTGCTGGCAGGCTGTGGTTCTGTAACTCCGAGGGTCTGTGGTTCTGTAGATTCTGAACCCGTTCAATGAAAGTCGTCGGATATTGACGATTTTGGTGTCAGCAAACCGCAAATCACGAGTGCGGTATGTACGAATGTTTTCGTCATAATCGATCAATGAGAACACTATGTATTCAGGGATTTCGTTTGAACCCTCGGGTTCCATTTTGTGTGCGGCAGCCATTTTGTGTGGTTGCCCTCACATAGGCCGATGACTATGGACGAACGAGTCTTTGGGACACATACACCTTAGCTGACTTTTGTGTGACCTGGCCGAACTGACTCCCTTGACCGAGGCTGACCTCGTTGAGCCAGTTCCTTGTTAAGAAGCTGGTCAGATAGAGATCAAAGAGCAGGACATTGCTGAGTTTATGGTACATGCACACACCCTTCTATCTTGCTTCTCATCTGCTTCTGTTCCTTCCTTTATGGCTTAATCATTGATTTGGGTTGAGGTCTTTATGCTGGGTTTGTCCGGCCTGATCGAACAGGAATATCGGAATCTGCTTGGTCATTTCTGGTGGGCTGGACAACGGAAAGTGGGATTGTCGTCATGCGATATGTTTGAAATGTCGTTTTCTCCATTGGTCAGTTTGCATGTAATTGATGCTAGCAAGGAATATGATTTTTGGCATAAAAGACGGTGCTCCGCTCCATTAATTTGTGCAGTCTCTAGCGAACCACCCATGTTGTGCTTCGTAGACCTCTGTTCCTGGTTGCAGGCAATAAAATGTGGTCTTTGAAGTCATCAAGAAGTGTCCCGTGTCTCTGTTTGCCGAGGCAGGGGAATCCGAAGACATCGGGCGTTATCCCTGGCGCCGCTGGGTTCTAAAACCCGGTTCTTCAGTTGGCGCCCCACGTGGGGCGACTTCAGCGGTACCGGTCCAAGCCCAAAGATCGTGAGGAGCTTCATGTGGAAATTCTGGATGAAGGCCTGCCACTTCATCGACCCCTATATGTCGTCGTGGTCCGAAAGTCTTTGCTGCGAGGTTCCCCGCTTTCCGACGGCTACGAAGGACTGCTGCCCTGAATGTCGCCCTGTCTTGGAGCCATTAGATGATTTGTAGAGCGAGACAATAGACGGGTCTTCTGGTGACGCCATCGACATTTCAGTTAAGTACGAGTGGAGCGTCTTCCAGTCCTTAGTTTTGTTTGGGTATCCTTCAGGATCGCTTTGATTTGCTACCTGAAGGCCCCAAAGCCGAGGGACTCGTGTATTCACGAGATTATCGTTTTGAGATTTCCCTTGCAGTTTGAAGCTAGACTAGTTAGCGAAGATGCCTGGTCTTAGCAGACTTGGAAAGATATTTGGTTGTGGTTGTAATAGGGATTCCCGATTGGAGGATTCGTGTCCGGTTCCTCCGATTGGAACTCCGACCTATGAGCTCTATGTAAAACATGGAGTGGGCCCCATCGCGTATAATGAAATATGGGTTAAATATACCAGGAAAGACGGTGTCCTACAGTGGCCCCGTTATGGTAGCTTTGAAACTGAGATTCTAGATAATCTCGAAGTTAACTGTTCAAGAAGAAAGCCCAGCCGGCGATGTTTGACTCCGCATATGGCGAAAGGAAGCCAAACTGAAAGAAATTAAGTTAGCGAAGAAAAATAAACGAGAACGAGGTATGTCAATGGTGCAAGCTGCTATACAGTTTAGGGATAATGAAGAAGAACAAGAGAGCGAACAGATGCGTAGGCAACATAAATTAGCGGTAGACAAGTGCTATCCAGCTTTGCCGCCTCAACAGCAAGACGAAAAGAAAGAACTTGTGAAAGATCCTTTAATGTCGCATCTATTGAGTTCGCCACCCCCTTATGTACAGAATGCTACGGCACCGCCACAAGTTGTAGTTGCACAACCTCCGGTTGCTTTGCCACCTGTGATTCCTCAACAGCCAGCTCCTCTTCCGTTGGCTCCTATTCCTTTGGTGCAGTCTTCTTAAGGGCCGCCGCTTTTGCTACCTCTTTCGTCTACTACTCCTACGCCTGTTTTGTTTACTCCTCCTGTTACTGTTCCGACTTTGGTTTCCTCTCATTCTGCTCCGTCTCCTGTTCTGTTGTCAACTTCTCCTTCTGCTCGACAGAGAATGACTGATGCGGTTGATAGTCTCTTTTCTCCTTTGTTGGGTTCATTGGGTATGTCTCCTGTTGTCGAGCGTAAGCAATTGCGTAGTCAGTTGCCTGGTCCTGATGAACGAACGGTGTTAGATCACTTAGCGCGTAAATGGATTACGTATCCTTCGCACTATGATCTTGAGGGTGTTATGGACCTCCAAAAAACTTCCTGGGACGTTGTGAGGACATCTTGCCTGCTCTTACCCGTACCTGCATCGGCGCTATTTCTTGCCCGCTGCGTGGAAGGTCTGCCCACTAACTCTGCCTGTTTGCCCTGTGCTTGCTGAGGTGCTGAGAGGCTGCAGGGGAGCCGCCCGGCAGGGACTCACTCTCCCAGGAGTCCCTGCGTGACCAAACAGCATCCGGTTAGCGCCCCCTGCGTGCCCCGCCCCAGCCGGCAAACAGGTGAAAAGGACCCCGGAGCAGCCCACCTGTGTGACCTCCCAAAAACTTCCTGGGACTCCCTGAGGACATCTTGCCTGCTCTTACCCGTACCTGCATCGGCGCTACTTCTTGCTGCTCCCGCTTCACGGGAGCTGCTGCGTGGAAGGTCTGCCCATCAACGCTGCCTGTTTGCCCTGTGCTTGCTGAGGTGCTGAGAGGCTGCAGGGGAGCCGTGCGGCAGGGACTCACTCTCCCAGGAGTCCCTGCGTGACCAACCAACATCCGGTCAGCGCCCCCTGCGTGCCCCGCCCCAGCCGGCAAACAGGTGAAAAGGACCCCGGAGCAGCCCACCTGTGTGACCTCCAAATAACTTCCTGGGACGCCGTGAGGACATCCTGTCTGCTCTTACCCGTACCTGCATTGGCGCTACTTCTTGCTGCTCCCGCTTCGCGGGAGCCGCTGCGTGGAAGGTCTGCCCACCAACGCTGCCTGTTTGCCCTGTGCTTGCTGAGGTGCTGAGAGGCTGCAGGGGAGCCGCGCGGCAGGGACTCACTCTCCCAGGAGTCCCTGCGTGACCAACCAACATCCTGTCAGTGGCCCCTGCGTGCCCCGCCCCAACCGCCCTCCCACCTAGAAAACCAGGTGAGGATTCGTCTCACGGGACGCCGGGCGAAGCCCGGGCAAAGGGCGGGCCCTCTACGGCCCTCATCGGCAGGAAGAGACAGGGACAGGGCCTGGAACGCTGCCCAAAACATCATTTGCGGGTTTTTATTACTAACACCCATCCCTGCAATTGTAGGAAAGTCATCCTGTGCAACAGTATTGTACGGTATAACTTGGGGGTAACCAGCGTCACAGCCTCTTAATATGTCAAAGTCAAAATCGACCCAAGCTGTCAATACTATTGACAATTACATGGTCCAGGTTGTTGCAAAAATAAACAGTGATAGGAGATCCTCACTGGGGTTGAGCCTTTCCCCTGTACTGCCAGCACCTGATAATATGCCTCTTGACACACCTGCCCTTGATATTAGCAATGAGATTTTTCAGCAATCTGAGAATAACCCATTAACCCAGCTATTAGTAGCTATAGCCGACTCAGTCGCTGAGAGTATACCTGATGAAGACATAGTATTGCTAGAAGAGGAGCCCCCAGCACCGGTACCAGCCCCAAGAGCTGCTAAGGGGGGGGGGGGAAAGAGTCTTTCAAAATGGGGCGAGCTTCGCTCAAGCAAAAAACGCCCAGATGTATCCCCACCGAAAAGTACTGGAGAAGATGTAAGGGGAATATCTGGGGGAAGCTACTTTTGGACGAAGACCAATTTAAGAAACTGTTAAACGCCCTAGATAGTAAAATCAAGACCATAACTAAACCTCTCCTATGCAAAATAGACCACCTCACTGAAGAGGTGAACAGGCTGGGGGGACTTTTGCAAAAATCACTAGAGGAAGCAGCAAAAATTGCTAAGCAGGAGACACTTAGAGTCAAGTCAAAAAATACACAGACAGCCCCCAGGCCAGAACCCTTGGAAAATACTCCCCTTATCCCTATGCTGTCCAACGATACGGGGGGGGGGGTCCCAGGGGACTGGGTATTAACATCGGTGATTCTGAAGGGCCAAGGCAAAGGGACAGGCTGGTAGATTCCAACATAGAGAAGGGACCAGTAGAATTAATTGTAGAGGCATCCCCCCTGGTACTGGTCCTGGCGAACATTCCCCTCTTAGAATCTGGGCAAGTAGAGAACCCATCTTCCCTAATAAATAAATCATTGCACTGGCTATCAAGGAACATGGCCTTTTCTCCGGGGGGTATGGACCAGCTGGCACAAGAAGTTGTGAAGGCTAGAAGAGTAGAATGGATCGGGGGTGGTAATAAAAAATTTAGAGGGGATTGTGTGGTGTTACACTTCTCTGATCCCGAAGTGCTGCCAAACATTCTAGCAAATATATATCCTCCCCAGCGCAGATCCACAGAGATAGTTCCTCTGACGCTAGATTTTTTCTACGCAAAGAAAGGGAATACTTTAAATCCCACAGTACTTAGAACAAAATGGAATTCTGTGGTAAGAAAAGGCAAACCCCTCGGTATAAGAAGTAACTGGGGCATACCGATGGAAAATAGATTCTCTGCCCTTTCTGATCTCAACGAGTGTGATTGACTGAATGGACGGATGAGTACAGTCAAGGGTAACATAGCTGGGATTCAAGAGAGGGGAACTGGCATTGCTAAGAAGCTTATTGTCAACAATTCTAGTAATGGTAGGATACCCTGTTGTACTGGGGATCATTCTTGTACTATGGGGCACTTGGCTCCCACTCCCCACATCATTGAAAACAGCAGGGCAACTAGCCCCCCACCTATTCTGACTCAACCCCTGCATGCCCAATATGTATCACCATTGAATGGGAGGACCAGTCAGCCGAAGGAAGGTCTTAAATTCCTATCCTGGAATCTGGCGGGAATTTTCCACAAACTAGAGTCCCCAGAATGGTGCAAATTTGTTGACAGCCATGATGTAATTATGTTCCAGGAAACCTGGGCAGTGATCCCTGTCCATCGTCAGGGTTTTTTAAACTTCTTTGTCCCTGCGAAAAAGAATCCAAAAGGGCGGCCCTCAGGGGGACTAATTACATGGGTACGCCAATCACTACAATGCACTATTAGAGCGAGACCCGTTAACAATTGTGACTTACTCCCAATTGTGATAACCTGGGCTGACGGCCATGAGATGGCCCTCTACAACATATACGTCAGGGGAACAATATGGGGTAAAGCTTCAGAGGTGGTAGTAGCACTAGATAATGATCTGGAGAATCGTCCAACGCATATCACCATCCTAGTGGGGGGAGACATGAACACTACATTCGAACCACTAGGCCAGGAGGATAATGAAATGTCCTTAGAGGAAGACACTAAATGGGGAGTCCCTCAATTGGATTTACCCGCGGTAAAGAAATGGTCTGAAGTGGCAGTACAAGTAAAGAGTTTGTGTTTGGCCAGGAGGTTGAGGGCAGCAAATGGCCGCACCCCCTCAGACCTCCAGGGTGTTCATACCTTTGACAACACAAGGGCAAGCAGTCGGATAGATTACATCCTTGTAGATGTCAGAGATTGGCATAAGATGATAGATATGAAAGTGACACCTAGATTGGAGAGTGACCACAACCCATTGTGCTTGCTCTTCAAATTGGACCAAGGAGTAATATTGCCAAATCCTGAAAGGGGCGTCATGCCACTAGATATTATCTCAACTAACAACCATCGCCATGTTAAATGGGCAACTCTGTTGGATAAGCCAGGGGAAATGCAGGATTTATTGGAGGCTGTTGTAAAAGAGGTTAGTAGATTGCAGGATCATTGTAATGAGCCTAATTTTAATAAATTAATCGAAGAGTCACACCCCAAGTTTTTTCTTAATATACAGGGGTTCTTTTTAAAAAAAAGTTCATCAGGGAAAGGGTGCTTGTCCTCTGAGAAATAAAGGATGGTATGACCATTCTTGTAGAAAGGCACGGCAGAACCTCAGCCTAGCGTTGAGGAGTAAAGAATGAGTGTTGAAGGCCAGGGACGACTATAGAAAAGTTCAAGCTAGGGCAAAAAGGATGTGGGATGAAAATCAATGGCTAGATCTTAAAAAAGCCTGCGCAGCTAAACAGCAGAAAGAGTTTTGGGCTATCTTAAAATGGGGCAGGGGAGGAATTGCAGAGTGTCCAAAAAATCACGTGGCTAAGGAAGCATGGGTGGATTTCTTTAAACCGCAATATGCTGATAATTCGCCTTCGGGCTTCCACCCGCCCCCCAAAATGGTATTTTATAGTCATGAAGTATTCACACTGGGGGATGTAAATGTAGCATTGGACGGGGTGACCAGAGGTAGGGCTCCAGGAATTGATGGAATACCGGCAGATGTATTTTTATCTGACCGGGCTAACTGGTGCCAATATTTTGTATGGCTTGCAAACTCCATCGCTCAAGGAGCCGTGATACCAGCCTCATGGAAGGGCGCGGAGATCATTCCAGTTTTTAAAAAAGGGGACAAGGCTTTACCAAGTAATTATAGACCCATCAGCCTTATCGACTCAGCACAAAAACTGATGGGTAGAATGATACAAAATAAAATACAAGCCTGGATAGATGATAAGGATATCCTCTCCCCGTACCAAGCTGGATTCCGCCCCCTAACTAGCTCTGTCGACCAGGTATTCCATTTTTTAACTCTTTACTGGAAAAACGTGACCTTGACAAATGGCCCATTATATGCCGTTTTTGTCGACTTAAAGTCAGCCTTTGACTTAGTACCTCGTCAAAAACTATGGATTGTTCTTAGCGAGCTTGGAATTAGCCCCGAATTATTGACATTGTTAGTGCGTATGCACGAAAACAACTACACCAGGATTAGGTGGGGTGCACAGGGGGACATCACAGATTCTTTCCCCGTAGAGCGTGGGGTGAGGCAGGGATGCGTCCTGGCCCCCGCCTTATTGTTCCTTTATATCAACGGCGTAGTAGACTATTTAAAGAAATCACCAACTGATGCCCCTACGCTAGATGGGGAGCGGGTTCCAGTATTAATGTTTGCTGACGACACTCTACTGGTCTCGCGGACCCCTAGCGGATTACAAAAGAGAATTGACGCATTTGGAGATTTCTGTCGGAATCGGGGCCTGGAATTAAACACTACAAAGACCAAGTTTATGAACTTGAATCCCGCTAAGCAATTCAAGGGCAAAATACATTTTAATGGGTCTGTTTTGGAAGAGGTGAATGCTTTCACTTACCTTGGTATTTCCTTGCAGGGCAGTATGAATTGGAAATCTCACATTGAATCTGTGGTTTTAAAGTTCCATCAGCTGACTGGGGCCATAGCACAAAAATATAAATCTTCATTAACAAAACCCATCCAGCCTATTATGGAGATTTATAGTATGAAAGTGCTGGATGCCTGTCTTTATGGATCAGAGCTATGGGGCTTCGCCAATCTGAGTGTCTTGGCTATTGCAGAGAACAAATTCTTTCGCCGGTTGGTTGGTGTCCCGCAGAGCACTCCATCGATCCCACATCGATCCCACTGGGAGGAAAAAGATCGAAGATATGGCTCGATTGCGCCCACTTTTATATTGGAGGCGCATAAAGACTACACCTGAACTGGGTCATTATGCATCTGCTCTCATGGACATTATTAGCTCTGATCGGTTCCATAAAATAACTTGGCTTAAAGAAATCAGGAACTTGCTACAAAAACTGCATCTAGACCACTTATGGACTACTACTGACCCTTCCGCATTTCCATCTAAGGTGTTGTTGAAAGAAATGTAATGGGACATGGTACATCAATCTGTTTTAATTTCCAATCAACCCTCTATGTTGACATCCCAGTATTTGGAGTCTAAACTAACCCCAAATTGTGAACAGTACTGGGATCTGATCACAAAACCCTTGGACAGAAAGCTGTATTTCCAGTTCAGAGTTGGCTGCCTACCTCTAAATGCTTTTACTTTAAAATGGTCACCTAGTAATGTTAATACATGTTGCTACTGCAAGGTCCACGTTGAGCATATTCCACACTTTTTGTTTGTATGCCCCTTGTATGCTGCTCCAAGAAGTAGATGGCTAAAACCAGTGTGCAAGAATTTGGGTGTAAGAAAATACCTAGAAGCACTAAGAATATTAGGATCAAATTGTGCCCCAATCTTGCAATTGCCCTAGCCAAATATTTGGGTTGGGCCTGGATTATCCGCACCCGCACTTTAACTGCGATTAATCATGAATGATGAAAAGTATTTCGTTTTAAGCTAGACTTATTCTTTATGTACTAGGCATAGTGACCCTGATTTTTAAACTGTATAAATTCTTTTTAGTGGAAAGAATTCGCCAGCATTTTGTATTTAATGTATATCTTAAATTGATCTTAAACTTAGTATAGTATTTATTTATGTTTAGAATAGGGATAAAAGGCTTTTATGACAATACTGTCAAATAAAGTATTGAAACTTGGATGTTTTCCATCAATGGGAAGCACCAAAACAAAGATATGTTTTTGATATGATGTGTTCTTTCCTTCGCGAACAATGGGAAGATAGTGAGGCAGGACAAACTCCGCCTGAGTTGTACTGTATATGTTCGGAGTTTGCGAAAGGGACTGTTGTGGGTCTCGAGATTGAGAAAGCAGTTGCGACATTGTTGTCGTTTAGGAGTGAATCTCCTTCCCAGCGACGGTTTGAGCCTGATCCGTCGGTTAGGAGGAAGGAGCGTCAATATCCGATGCGTGAGGTTCCTCCAGTTTGGAGGCCTGGTGATGCAGCTGCTAATCCAGCGATTCCGCCACACTTTCAGCGTGTCTGGGTACATGTTCCATGGAAACGTGCTGAAGTTTTAGCTCTTAAGCAGACTTTGCCTGATCCGCGCAAGAATCCAGCAGGGTTTTATAAGGAGCTATCTCAAACTGCGGATTCATGTATCATGAATCTAGCAGATATAGATATGTTGTTTGGGAATGTTGTTCCACAGCCTATTTGGGGAAGGATTCGTCACACGAATCATGCACAAGAATTAGGTGATACATGTGATCATCTTAGAGCTGCAGATACTAGACAAGTGGGTGGTGCTAAGCCTGAAGATATAATTTCTGAACTCCCTGGTAGGATTATTGATTATATGAAGACTTTGATGCCTGCGTTGCGTGTTAATTGGGACAAGTTGTCTGCGTGCAAGCAGAAGAAAGAAGAAACTGTGTCCGACTTTTTCACTAGGTTCGAAGAGACCTTTGTAGACCACAGTGGTCAGGACATGAGTACAGAAGGTGGTCAACGGTTGTTCGTTGACAAATTTGTTCATAATTTGCTTCCAGAATTATGCAATAAGTTGAAGGATTCTGAGAGTGCTTGGGCTGTTTCTACGTCAGCGCAGATTTTAGCTACTGCCCAGTACTATGAGAATAGGAATAAAGATGAGATAGAGAAAGCGGATAGGAAGACTAAGGAATTGAAGACTAAAGTTCTTCTACAGCAAGCTTATCCGCCTCGTAATAATCAACGCGATTATCAGCAACCTCAGTTATATCAGAGAAACTCGCAAAGGTTCGAGTCTTCTCAACAGCGTTTTCCCGTGGGTCCTAATCAGTGTGCGTATTGCAAAGAAGAGGGCCATTTCAAGAGTAGTTGTCCGGTTCTGTTACAGCGCATGAATGGTGCTTCTGGTGTGAGAGGTCGAGGTGTTCAACAAGCTCCTAGAGGTAGAGGTCATGGTCAGAATGCACGTTCTTTGCCTCCACAGAACTCTATGAATAGCTTTGATCAGCAGAATGGTGCGTCTGGTAGGACAGCACAGTACTATGCAGACGATTACTATGTCGAAGGTGAGGATATGGATGGTAATGATTGCTAGAACAGCCATAGACAAAGAGAGGGAGTTGTTTCAGTTCCAGTAGATCAGAGTGGACCCTATGTTGAAGTTATTGCATCAGGTGTGTCAGAGCCTTTTCTGTTGGATACTGGTGCTGCGAAGAGTTCTATCATGCACTCTAAACTCCCTGGCGCACCTTTGTCTGGCTTAAAAAATGTTTCAGTAGGTTTTTTTGGCGCCCCGTTTACGAATCCGATTTCTAGTCCGTTGTCTATTTCTGTTGGACTTTGTGAATTCGAAGCACCCCTCATTCTGACGACCGGTTGTGGTGAGAACTTGTTGGGATTGGACTTGTTAAAGAGATTGTATGTGACGCAATATTGTTCTCCTTCGGGAGTACATCTTACATTGGGTAAGAGAGTGATCTCTCCGATGTACTTGTCTAAAGATCGACTTCCACCTGAATTGTCTTTTTTCCCTGATTCTCTTTGGGCTACTGGTCTGAACGATGTGGGTCTTTTAGAGATTCCGCCATATGTTGTGACGTTGAAAGCGAATGCTCGATTACCACGCATTCCACAATATCGCATTTCAAGTGATGGTGAAAGAGCACTTTTGGCGATCATCTATGATCTGATTGAGAAAGGTGTGATTGAGGAAACGAGAGGTAATGTGTGTAATAGACCGGTTTTGCCTGTTCTGAAGAGGACTGATTCTTCACAACCTCCTGTATATAGGTTTGTGATCGATCTCCGTGAGGTGAATAAGATTGTAGTTCCGCAATTTCCTGTTGTGCCTGATATCACCGCTTTACTGACTTTGATTCCGGCTACAGCCACGTGGTTTTCGGTGATTGACTTGAAGAATGCTTTCTTCAGCATCCTGATTGCCGTAGAAAGTAGAGATATCTTTGGATTCTCTTTAGGAGGATGAAATTTCCGCTTTAAGCGCGCTCCTCAAGGCTATTGTGAGAGTCCATCGATCTGTAGCCAAGCTTTGAAGACGCAACTTGATTTGTTGGTTTCACCTGATGGTGCTGCTCTTATTCAGTATGTTGACGATCTGTTAGTTGCTGCTGACAATGAAGAGATTTGTAGAGAGGCTACTTTGTCGTTGTTACGTCACTTGTCTGATTTCCATCATAGGGTTTCTCTTTCGAAGTTGCAATATTGTCGACAAGAAGTTACCTATTTAGGTCACCTCTTATCGAAGGAGGGAAGGAAACTGACCCCAGAAAGAATTCAAGCAATTGCGAAAATGAATGTGCTTACGACACAGAAAGAAGTACTTGCTTTCTTAGGTATTACGTCGTACTGTAGACAGTGGATCCCTAATTTTTCGTTGCTTGCGAAGCCTTAAATAGCTCTTACTGTTAAGGATACTCCAAATCCTATTCCTTGGACTGATAAATGTCAGAAGAGCTTTTCAGAATTACCTGATGCGTTGTGTTCGGCTCCTGTGTTGGGTACCCCCGACTACAGTAAGCCTTTTACATTGTATGTCCACGAGAGAGAGGGATGTGCATTGTCAGTTTTGACTCAACAATTTGGCGATAAGCAGCGTCCATGTGCTTATTTTTCGTCGACTTTGGATCCGGTAGCTACAGCGTTGCCGAGTTGTCTGAGAGCTACAGCGGCAGCGGCTGTCTCGATTTGACAGTCTGCTGGTTTAGTAATGGACAATACACTGATTGTGATGGTTCCACATGCAGTGGATACCTTGTTGAATCGTACCAAGACACAGCACTTAACTAGTGCTCGGTTGTCTGGTTACGAATTGACATTGCTAGCGAGTCATGTGCATATAAAGAGATGCAACACGTTGAATCCAGCCACGTTGTTGCCGATTTCAATTGAGACAGACGATATCGAACAACATGATTGTTTCCTTAGGACTGAGGAAGAAACGAAAGGGAGGATAGACCTTAGGGATACTCCTCTTCCAGAGTGTGATGGTACTTTATGGGTTGATGGTTCGTGCTTCAAGCTTCTGAATGGTGATACGACTGCGGCATATGCTGTTACGACTTTGCATACAATTGTTGAAGCTGCACGTATCCCACATAATTCAGCGCAAGCAGCAGAGTTGATTGCATTAACGAGAGCGTGTGTGTTGGCGAAAGGAAAACGAGTGACTGTGTATACTGACAGCCAGTATACTGTGGGTAGCAAGGACCCCCTGATAAGGATAAATATCCTGGGACAGGGTAAACAATATTTGAAAAAACACTCCCAGGCATAAACTAAGGAAGGTACACAATAGATAAAACAAACAGACTAGTTCAGTTAGAAAGAATATTTATAGTTTAATTTGATAAAAAAGGGGATAAAAATTAGACACATTGATCACAATTGATAAAAGGACTGATACATATGTATTCACAAATTAGATAAAAGGAAGGTTAAGTGGTCTTCAGTCAACGCGTTTCGACATATACAATATGTCTTCATCAGGACATTAACCATGAACAAACTCTGTAAGACATAATTATTGCATAAAATTATTATAGATGTAAAATTACTATCACATAATTACTACTGAACTAGATTAGCGTTTGTTTGCAAATTCTATTGGTACTTAGTACATTCGTCATTCCAAATTTATGGTGAACCGCTCTAAGAAAACTACAAATTTGACAAGCTACCTATATTTACAAATGGCTGTTGGAAAGATACAAACACAGAAATTGATTTGGCATACAATACACTCTGATTGATCGATTTAGTTTAAACAGGATAAAAAAGCTTATTCCGGTCGGATAGTTTCTGTATAAGATGTTTCACATTATGAACAATTACCTGGTTTCATTTCAACTTTAATTGGTATAACGGTTTTTAAAGGAGCATAAGCACATATTCACTCTCTGTCAATATATAGGTACAATGTACAGGTAAAATACAGAAATGTATGATGGCTTCTTTATTATAATGTGTACAGATGTCTATCGCTAAACTGTTTATCAGCCAATAGCATTAATCTACTAGGGAGGGGGGGGGGAGCAAAAAGATAAAAGAAAAGATAAGAAAAAGTAAAGTAGATAAGTGGCGAACAATTATTGTTATTATTTTTATCACACCTAACTAGCTAAATTAAAGTGACGTATTTTTATTTAAAGAAATGGCCCATAAGCCAAACTGAAAAATATTACATTCTTACCTATTGTGCTGCAATGAGAGGGGACAAGTATTGAATCTGTTCTTTAGTATGTTCAAGTTATTGGAACAAGGTCAATAAATCCTAAAAAGAGGTGGATATAATCACTGTAGTGCATAATGTAATAAAACTAGATGTCTTGAGTCAATAGAAAACGTTTGTATTAGCCTTCTCTTAATATTGTTCCATCATTCTTACCCTAAAATTAGAGAGTTATGAGTCCCACACTATCGATTCCGGACTTTAAAATTGCTGGCAAAGTAGTTACTTGAAGGACTGTTTGGGCTACCTATCGAAACAAAAGATGGTACGCAATTAAGATTAGGATATAAATCACAAACACTCTGGTAATTGTCAGAGTGTGGCTACCGTAGCTTACCGTGCGAGAGAAAGGAGGTCACTTCAGGGAAGTAACAATACTAGATGGTAACAGCTATATATGTAGGCAGTAGTTGCGGTAGTAAGTTTTGACAGCTGCAGGGCTCCTAACTGCAAGGATAGTAGTATTCAAATTACACATTACTGAACTTGGTGTTTATAAGATATTGAGTTTAGTGCTTTACAAATCGGTAGCTTTAACATACCTTTCTAAATGAGAAGGGGTTGCCCTCGCCAACATCGATAAATGCAGAAGGGCGCCGAATTTTGAGTCAAGGTACTGCTGAGCAGTAAGCTTTATCACGGTGTTTAAAGGGCGCGTCAATACCCAATTAAGTCCTATGGGTGGAGGACAAAGGGTGTTATTTAAATAGGAGAGGCTTCCAAAGGAGTTTACATGGACGTTTAAATGCATAATGAAAAACGCTTACCGTGAGTGTTTTTAAGAAAAAGGAGAGGCGCCACTTCTAAATGAGGTCGCATTCACTTGTGCACGTACGTGATGCCGCCTTGATAAAAACAATTCCTGTTTAAGACAGAAGGCGCTTTAAGTTTAGCATGCGTTTTAAGCAAAGGTCAGAAAATTTAACTAGCCTAACCGGGGATTGAAGAGGCTTACCGAGAACGCTGATAGTAGCCAGCTACATCCGGGGGTCTGCCAACGGGTCAGTTTCCACAAAGAGAGCGACTCTGGTAGGTCGACTGTGGTTGGCTTTTATTTGCGCGATGTTAATTGGATGGCTATTCCTTTGCGTGTTTCTTTAAAGGGACCGGGCTGTATTATCGTGTTGCATGTCAGTTTTTTTACACCGGAAGCAAAGCATTGGTGAAGCACACGCAGCAAAAACAAACACTGTTTCGAGGGGTAAACAAAAAACTTTGGACAAAATAGTGCATATATATCGACTCAATGTTTTGATTTCTGGACGGCAAATAAACTAGATCCATACATTTAGATTCGAATAAATTTATATTTATTTTTAGGTTAGCCTACATTTATATTGAAGAAAAAGGGGGTATACAGTTAGTTACCTATGTGTAGCCAACCCTGGGTCCTAAATGGGAAATTTCAGCAATCTAAAGTCAGGTGATCAAAACAGAAGGTTTATAAGATGGCATTCTCCCAGGGCAATTCATTGTTGAGTCCCCGGGTGAAAGTGTTGAGGGAGAAAATCCAAAACACTTCACGTTTCTTTCGTATCTGTTCTCCTCCCTTATTATTAGGAGTATTAATTTTCTCAAGTATACGCCATCTCAGATCAGACGGGGCATGATTATAGTCATTATAATGAGCGACAAGAGGTGCAGATACTTTCTTGGTTTTGATAGCGGACCTGTGCTCTGTTAGCCGGGTCTTTATGGGTCTGGAGGTTTCACCTACATACCCCAAATTGCAGGGGCACAGGAGCAAATACACCACATTGCTAGTGTTGCACGTCCATAAATCACTGGCTTTAATATCATAACCATTTAGTTGAAATGATTCTCCTGTTAGGATGTCCTTGCAAGATTGGCAAGAACCGCATCTAGAGGTGCCTTTCACTGGATTGGATCCTTGTATAGATTTCTGTATAAAGGGAGGCCTTTCAGAGGTACCTTTGTGTCTTGATCTAACAATAAGATCTTTAAGGTTCTTATTTCTGCGGTGCGCAAACATAGGTTTATTCAATTTGGGTTTTGAGTGTTCTATGTTTAACAAGTGCCAATTAGCATTTATTATTTGCCTGATGGTAGCATTCATGGTAGAGTGTCGTGTGACACACACCAATTTCTTTTCCTGGGTCTCATTTTTAGGTTTCAAAAGTGCATCCCGATCATAGAATCTAGCTCTCTTATAAGCTTGTCGGACTAATCTATGCGGATAGCCTCTATCCATAAATTTTTTCTTCATTATTTCAGATTGTGTGTCATAGTCCTTAATGCTGGTGCAATTGCGCCTTACTCTGAGAAACTGTGAAAATGGTATTCCGTCTTTTTGGCTCCTGGGATGGTAGCTCGAGAAATGGAGCAAAGTATTTCTCGAGGTGGGTTTGGTGTATAGATCTACTTCTAATTTTTTATCTCCGTTCCTAATGTATATATCCAGGAATTCAACTTTTGTGGTGTCATACCTAGCAGTGAAGTGCAGATTTTCATCTGCAAGGTTGATCCATTCTAAGAATTCCACAAGAGTCTGTTCCCCACTGGTCCAGATGAAGAAAATATCATCAATATACCTGTACCAGTGGGAAACAGACTCGTAGAATGGGGCCATCTCATTGTAGATGTTACGTGCCTCAAAAAGAGCCATATATATATTGGCTATCGAGGGGGCCATGGCCGCCCCCATGCTGACACCCTTGATCTGCTGGTACATACGATTACCAAATTGGAAAACATTCTCCTGTAGTGCTATTGACAAACACTCATAGACAAATTGTTTATTGCACGGTATTTGGTGGAGGTCTATGAACCACATGGTCGCATCTAGAGCGCCATTCTGCGGGATGTTACTATATAGCGCTTCAACATCTAGTGTAACAAGGAGGTCTTTATTTTCATTGAATGCCAAGTTTTCTACTTTCGTTATTATCTCCCCAGTGTCCTTAATATAGGATGGAGATAAAGATATGTAGGGTCTCAATATGTTGTCAACATACTTGGAGATCGCTTCAGTGGGGGTACCAATAGTGGACACTATTGGTCGATAAGGTGGATCGTGTTGGTTCTTGTGCATCTTGGGCAAACCATAAATGCATGCTAGTTTACCCTGAGAGGTGTTTAAAAATTCATATTCTTTTTTGGTTATAACTTTTCTGTCTAATGCTCTTTTTGTTGTTTCACGAATCTTTCTCATCACTCTATTTGTTGGGTCATTTGTAACTTCCTTATAGAAAAGGTTGTCATTGAGCATCTGGAGCATGTTAGTCTCATATGTCTGGCAGTCTATAAGAACAATACCACCTCCCTTATCGCTACTTTTTATTATTAGGGATTTGTCATTTTTCAAATCACTCAAAGAGTCATATTCTTCTTTTGTGATATTGTACCTTGGTTTAGGTATGAACCTTAAGGCCTGTTCTAATTTAGCAAGAACCACCTTCTCAAAAATGGCTACCTCAGGACCTACCTGATCCGATGATGGTGTAAATGTAGAGGGCAGGGCTACAATGTTGTTCACAATGTCTTCATTTTCCATTTCAGTCCTATCTAGAAAGAATTTTTGTAGTCTTATTTTTCTAAAAAATGAGTGAACATCCTGGTATAGTTCAAATAAATTGACATTCGCATGGGGTACAAAGGTCAAACCCTTTGATAGTAAGGTGATGTCTGAGGTTTTGAGGTTATGTTTTGATAAATTAAAGATGGGGATCACATCCATTGTCTTTGGTATTGCCTGCTTCGGGTTTCCAGATAATGTTGGGGTTGGGGTTCCATTTGATGTTGGTAAGACTGATGTTGGCCCCGGGTAGTCGGTTGAAAACGTACCCTCTGTCGTCCCCGTTTCCCACCTCGGTACCCTAAAAAAGGCTGGCGAGTGTTCCTACGGCCATTTTGGGGGTTGTAGTGACCATCGTCCGGGTAGTTCTGCTCATTGTCTGATTCGGGATCCGACGAATCAGTGAAGTTATTTATTCTTTGGTGGTTATAGTTACCATCACCTTGCTGGTTATCAGGTTTATAAAAACCTTCACCTAAATAGGGGTATGCTCGTTCCAAGGTGTAGAACTTTTTATCCTTGGCAAATTTGTCTTGCTTTCTTTTGGTTAGGTACTCAGAAAAAGACAAAATGTCGTTATTCAAGGATTCAAGTTGTTTGTCTGCGTCAGTTAATACTGTCGACGTCTTAATTTTATTTTCTAGCTCTTCTATTTCTTTTTTGATATCTGAAGCTATTTCCTTGGAAGTGGATATAATAAGGATCATTAAGTCCCTAGAGCACCTACTAGCTATCAGGCTCCATTTGTGGATAAAGGTCTTAATGTCCACAAATAGTCCAGGGATATTTCTAACACGTAAGCCTAAAGGAATGATGGCAGATTTAAGGTAATTTAGCATAAACTCACCATGAGCTTCTATCCTTATTAATTTCTTTTTTAAGTTTGACAATTTAACTAGGTCACTATTGGTTTGCGGTTTAGACATAAAGTTGGTGCCTACTGGTATACTCGTACCAACAAGGGTAGCGAATTCGTCATCAGAAAAACCAAATGTTTCCATGTGAGCCATATTAAATACTTATCTATAGAGGATGGATAGACGGAAAAGAGGAGAGAGAAGAGGTATGAATCAGATGGTAGATGGTGACAAAAACCAGACAAGGTACATATACAGAGCGGTGACTAAATAGACAAAAGCACAAGACAGGTCCCACACGGAAACCGTGGGTAATATACTGTGGGTAGCAAGGACCCCCTGATAAGGATAAATATCCTGGGACAGGGTAAACAATATTTGAAAAAACACTCCCAGGCATAAACTAAGGAAGGTACACAATAGATAAAACAAACAGACTAGTTCAGTTAGAAAGAATATTTATAGTTTAATTTGATAAAAAAAGGGGATAAAAATTAGACACATTGATCACAATTGATAAAAGGACTGATACATATGTATTCACAAATTAGATAAAAGGAAGGTTAAGTGGTCTTCAGTCAACGCGTTTCGACATATACAATATGTCTGACAGCCAGTATGCATTTGGTGTGGCTCATAGTTTTGGACGTTGTGGAGAGAACGTGGGTTCCTGACTTCGCATGGGACGAAGATCCAACATGGTCAGTTGGTGAATGAACTTCTTGAATCACTTACTTTGCCATTGCAAGTAGCGATTGTGAAATGCAGTGCGCATAAGAAAGTTACGGATGATGTTGGTCGTGGTAATGCGTTTGCAGATGAGGTCGCGAAAGAAACTGCGAGAAATGTGATGAGTCGAATGTATGTTGCAGGTCCGGCGAGATGGGTTCCAGATGGAAGTATGTGTGAAGATACGATTGAGAGTGTGAAATCCATCCAAGCTGAAGCTACAGAGAAATAGTTGAATGAATGGAGAGAGAGCAAGGGTAAATTGGATTCGAATGGTTGTTGGATTGATTTGTCAGAGCATCAAAGATGGTTGTTACCCGATGCGTATGTGCTTCCAGTGGTTACAATGGCTCATGGATTGGCTCATATTAGCGTGAAAGGGATTTGCAAGTTGTTGGCTCCAGTATGGCAGAATGCTGGAATTCCTAAGTGTGCAGAGAATCTGGTTAAGAATTGTATGGTGTGTTTGATGTACAATCCTGGTAAGGGAATTCCAACTCCAGCTGGTCATTTTGCTCCTCCAACGTATCGTTTGAGGCTTTGCAGCTAGATTTCATTCACATGGAGAGGTGCAACAACCTGAAGTATGTGTTACTGGTTGTTTGCTCTTTTTCTATATGGGTGGAAGCCTACCCTTTGAAGGACAATACTGCCTTGTCCACAGCAAAAGCCCTTATTAAAGAGTTTTTCCCTAGGTATGGTTTGCCGAGAATTATCTGGAGTGACAATGGGAGTGAATTTGTGGGTCAAGTGATGAAGAGAGTATGTGATGGGTTAGGTAATCGGCAGAAGTTTCACGCTGCAAACCACCCCCAATCAGCTGGTCTAGTTGAGTGCTATAATGGCACTCTAAAACTGAAGTTAGCCAAAATTCAAGTGAGCTCTGGTCTAAAATGGCCAGATGCCTTGCCTCTAGCCCTTTTATCCACTAGGATGACTGTGCATTCACAAATGGGTTTGAGTCCATATGAAGTCGTGTTTGGTCGCCCGGCAAACATTTGGGGAGTGCCGAGGCTGACAAAGTTTAGTGAAATAGAACATCCTGTGTTGCTTGACTACCTGTATGAATTGACTGCTAAATTGCGTGTTTTGCATCAACAGGTTCACGATTCATTGCCACAAGCTTCTGAAGATCCAAGGCACGCCATTGAACCTGGCGCGTGGGTGCTCGTGAAGAATTTTCAGCGGAGCAAGAATGAGCAGCCCCGCTGGACAGGACCTTATCTGGTGTTGTTATCTACCCGTTCTGCAGTACGAGTGCACGGTAAAAAGAACTGGATCCACGGTGTACATTGCAAGAGGGCTCCCTTGCCTCTGCCGTACGACCGGTGGGTCCAGAAAGGACTTCCTGATTCTGAAACTGAGACCGTGCCTCGTTTTCTGCCATTCAGTGATGCCCGATTGATTGGAACGAACACTGAGCAAGAAAGTGATGATTTTCTCCAAGAAGCTGTGCCTCCATTGAACCGTTTGAACACTGTTGAACCTGACTTACTTTTCAGAGAACAGACATTGCCTGGAAAAGAGCTTTATAATTTGCGACCGAGAGTCGCTG
Source organism: Lissotriton vulgaris (assembly GCF_964263255.1). Taxonomy (NCBI): domain Eukaryota; kingdom Metazoa; phylum Chordata; class Amphibia; order Caudata; family Salamandridae; genus Lissotriton; species Lissotriton vulgaris. The sequence goes on from NW_028253406.1 coordinate 363,873, forward strand.
GACTAATAATGAATGGAGATTTTTTTGATTTTTGCAGGTTAACTCTCCTCCGAGGAACTACTTTGATTTTTGATTTTTGAACCGCCATCCGGGTTCAGCTGTAGGGTCGCGGTTGCCGAAGTCTTTGGAGTGCAAGCCGAAGACGTTAGGTCGACGGTTCTGGTTGGTCTAAGGGAGTTGCCCTGGACTGACAGAAGCATTTCTTAGCATAGAACACCCTACCACCGCGAGCAGCAATTAGAGAGGATGGAGTTTTTCGAGATGGAGAGACCTGCTGAAAGAATAAGCTTTAAGAGCAAAATCTGTAAATTGATGACCCGAAAAAGATTTTTAATATTGTGTTTATTTATGTTGCTTAGCTTAATGATGTTTTTAATTGGATATGTGACATTCTCTTTTCAAGTGACGTTCATGCCCACTATGCAACCTATACCTCCTCCTACTATTTCTTCTCATTCTTTTCACCCTCTGCCCAAACATGAAATCGTTAGAAGACTGGAATTTGCTAATAATTCCTTTGTTCAACTCCTGCACCAACACCAGCTAGTAATGAACACGACAGATTGTTGGGTTTGTGGCCTAATGCCCCATACTACCAATAAAAGTATTCCTTACCTGGTTTTGCCTTTCAGCTACAATGGTTCGATTAGGGCATATAGAACGATGTTCATTTATGCTCATGGAGTCAATTCAATTCAATTCAAGAATCTTTATTCGGTGATTAAAAAACACCATAAAAGCACACATACATATACATAGATAAAAAAACATTAAATATTAGACAAGATCCTTGTACATAGATAATACAATAAAATGCTAACATACAGGGCCGTGAGTTAAAAACAGGGAGTCCCAAGTCTTTCATTCCTCTCCCCTCGTCATCCTTAGTCGGACCGCAACCTTGATAAAATTCATAACACAACACAAGGTTAGCGGGTCAGAAGCTTTTTGAAAATAGACTAAAGCATCTCTGGCATGTTCCAGGTGGGCTTTTTTTAAGATGTTTACTAGGAATCTACGCCTGGGCATGGAAAAATAAGGGCAAAGCAAGATAAAATGAAGGGAATCCTGCGGAGACCGATTGTCGCAGCCGCAGGGTCCCTTTTGCTCGATTGACGTAGTGAAACCTGCTGGTGAAGCCAGCATAAAAGGAAGTAGGTTCAGTCTAAAACGGCACATAAGAAATCTATCCTGTGTGTTATGTACAAGATACAGATAGGGCTCCATACCCTCCACACTCTTCACCAGATTATGAGCCCTCACAGACTTTTTCTCTCCTTCAGCCACAGCCCGGCATTGAGTTTTCCGCTCTAGGAAAATTTCCCCTACTTGTTTCTTGTGCTGTGCTGAAATGGTGGAGGGGTTCTTGAAGAGGTTTCCAAACCCTAGATCCTCAAGAGTATTTCTCACATATTTAAGCCATGGGATGCGCATACAGTGAGTCCTACCTAAGCAGTCCTGTAAAATTTTCCTGCTTAAGTGCGCATCTGGATTTACCCAGATTTTTAGCCACGCCACAATTGGCCTAAGTTTTAACAAATCAACCAGGTATGGCCTCCCTAGCTCACTGTGAGCTATGAATCCAGCAGTACTGGGTGGTGCCCTCAGGATAGATTTCAGGTGTCTGTTTTCTTCCTGTTCAATTCTAGAGATATTCACAAAGCCCCAAACTTCTGCCCCATAGCTTACTTTGGCGCATGTTATGGAGCCGTACAGGTTCATCACCTGTTCCGGACTCCATCTGCCCAACCTCCTGCCATATCCGGCTATTGCCCCGTTAGAGGCAATCATTTTGTTACAACGTTCTGCCACCAAGGAGTTAAATTGAAGAGCACCGTCAAAGGTTACTCCGAGATAGGAGAACGTTTTAACCTCCTCTAGACAATGGGTGCCTATTGTGTATGAAAATTTAGAGGAAGGTTTTTTGCCTGCCAGGTGCACGTAAGATTTGCTTAGGTTGACAGATAAGTCCAGGTCACTCATGAACTTGACAAACCCATCTATCAAAATCTGTAGGCTTCGGGGTGTACGCGCAAGCAAGACAGCGTCGTCTGCGTAAAGCAGGACAGGGATGTGCCGCGTCCCCACCCTTGGAGAATCTGCCTTTAGACCCAAAAGAAACTGTTCCAGATTATTAATGTAAAGGGAGAACAAAAAAGGGGCAAGAATACAACCTTGTCTGACTCCACTTTTACATGGAAAGGAGTCGGACAGTCCACCCTCCCTGTTAAATCTAACTTTAGCCGTAGTGTCGCTATGCAGCTCTCTTAATATGGTGATTAGACCACTCTCGATCCCCATGCCTGCCATCATGTCCCACAACTTCCCTCTGTTGACGTGATCGAATGCTGCTACCAGGTCCATGAATCCCATATAAATGGGTTCATCACTGGCCAGGGTATATTTGGCAGTCAGCATATATAGGTTCAGGCATTGGTCACTGGTGGACCTCCCTGACCTGAACCCATATTGGGTGTCCGAGAAGATATTATTATCCTCGGTCCACTCGGACAATCTGTTCAGGAGTGCCCTTCCCAGAAGTTTGGCCGAGACGTCAATCAGGGAAATAGGCCGATAACATTTAGGGTCGTCCTTGTTGCCCTTTTTAAAAATTGGCACGATGATCGCTTTAGACCATGATGGAGGTAGACCGCAGGTGATAGCAGTATTTAGGACCCTAGTCATCAGAGGGGCCCATAGATCTATATTACTAAGAAAGAGGTCAGGGGGAATTCCATCTGGGCCCGGGGCTTTGTTCTTAGTTAGACTCTCCATCCCTGCTGTGATCTCCTTAAGTGTGAATACTACCGGGGGAGCCTGACTTGGGGTTACTGATGACTCTACATGGGTGCCCGGTTCATGATTATATAAACTCCTAAAGTGTGTAACCCACTGCTCCGGGAGGATGTTAGCCCCTATCTCCGGAGAATCATTTTCTTGAAAGGTCGGCTTATTGATGATTCTCCAGAACCCCGCTAGGTCCCTTCTTTCCCCTGCCTCTCTCAGATCTGCCCAAGCTTCTGCCTGCAGGGTAAGTTTCCTCCTTTTGGTCTCTTTTTTATATTTTTCTCTGCATGCCCTAATTTCTTGTGGGTCACGTGGTTTTGACTTAAGTGAGCATTTCAGTTCCCTCAGTGCCTTGGAACAATCTTTATCAAACCACCGGGGATTGACCAAATTACGTGTGGGCACACTGGACCTTAATAGTCCGTCAATCAGGTTGGCAATGTGGTCGAAAGCTTCTAATAACCTTGGTCCCTGGACCTCCAGATCCAAACAGTCATTTATGGCCGGCAAACCCTTATCACTCAAGTTTTTATAAAACTTTGCCCCATCTATTTTGGACCATTTCAGTCTCCTGCCTTGATCGGTGACCCTCTCCACAATTGAACGATGGGCATTGGAACCAATACCCGCCCTATATGCAAGCATTAGGACAAGCGGGTTATGGTCTCTGAAGCTGTTCCAGTCTATCCCTACACTGATTACTTTGTTAACCAGGGATCTCGAGACCAAAATATAATCTATAATAGACGAGCAGCCCCTGCCCTTAAAAGTTGGTGGGAGTGTACCATTCGACTGTGGGTCTATCAAATTAATGGTGTGCTCTAGGTCGTACTTAAGCCGAAGCAACCTAAGAGCCGACCCAGTAGGCGAGTGAGAAAAATGCGGCCCCTTCTCAATTGGGCATTGCGCCCAATCTGTGTTCGCTTTAACCAGTGCCGGGCAGAGGTGACAATTAAAATCCCCCACCACAAGCCATCCGAGAGGCGAGCCCTTATTCTGGGATGTAATTTCTTTTCCTAACCTTTGGTCGAGTTCAGTTAGTACCGGGGTATGGTTGTTTGCTATCTCGGTGTTGTATATGTTAAAAACAGAGAATCGTAACCCCTTTCCTTTGAACCGAGCTGCCTGGATCCCGTATGAGAACCAGTCTGGGGAGGACCAGGTGCCTGGAAGGTCTAGATCTACATAGAGGGACAAACCGCCCATTGCTCTCCCTGAGCTGGATTTTCGGGCGGGAACAAAAAAGCACTTGTACCCCTGCAGATGGTAGTTATTCTCCACAGCCCATGTCTCCTGTACATATATGATATTAAATTTCCTAATGAAGTCAACCCATTCCTTGTTGTTAAATTTGCCCGCTATGCCCGCTATATTCCATGAGATAAGTCTCACACCCTCTCCACTCCATTCTACGCCCCCCTGGGCCCTTGGTCTTATTTCCCGCAATGACCTTTGCGTTGCCTGCCCATGTCCCCCTCCTGTACTATCTTTAACTATTACCTTAGGCACAACACACTTTGGTTCCCCCACACCAACCGCCAAGGTTTGCTGCGCCGTGGAACTTTGCTCCTTCAATATTTCTACCAGGCCGCCCTTTTCTGTACGACCATTGGGGGCATTATCGATTTGTCAATCAACCCCCTCTAGGCCATTCAGGCAATTGAACCGATTATAGGTATAAAAGGGTTGTTCAGATCGGCCGAATATCGGCCTAAGGTTAAAAGCCTGGTTACTCCCCCTCCTGCCAACCCTCTCCCAGCTATCATGAGTTTGGGGTTGCTGAAATAGGACTGGGGTAATGGGAAAAAAGAACGACACATGGAGGGTTTGGATGGTGGATTCTCTCGATCTATTTTTCCCTTGACATATATGGGACACCGTTCCTGTATCCCTAAAACTCACCAGTATGCAGTCCCCTTTAATGGTTTTTTGTGTTCTCCCCACCCATGGTACCCTTCTTACCATTATAATTTCATTATTGAAGTGTGTCGGGAGGGGTCTATTTAAGTTTAGCCACTTAATGACCCTACTTTTCAGGGCACAAAAGTCCTCCGTTTCACCTTCCTCAAGTGGGGGGACACCCGCCATGACTACAGTGAAAGCGTTAGTCTCTGGGGGTAAATTAGGTCTACGTGGTCTTAGAGTGAGCTTCATTAAAGGGGTCGGGGTGCTATTATCTACCGGCTGTGCCGGAGGTACAGATCCTGGAGGAGGCTTGGGCATATTGGTGTTAGGGGGCTTAGCTGTTGCAGGCTTTGGCCTTGCGGGTTGTTGAGAGGACACCCCATTCATGGCTTGTGGAGGGACTGGGTTGACAACACTATTTGCCATCTGTTGATGGGCTACAGTAGGGGGAGTGGAATCTGGTTGCCTTCCCTGTCGACCAGCTGGAGTTTTCAGACTACCTAATGTGGCCTCCAGAATGGTTAGTCTGATCTCAATCTTTTTAATACTCTCGCTGATCGGTAATAACAGAGACCTTAGCAAAAATTCTAAGTTTCCAAGCGGGACAACAGACAAGGGAATGTTAGCAATACCGGCTCCTGTGTCTTTTATCATGGCAGGAGCTGGGTCCTCATGAGCAATAGGTTTGGGATGTAAATCAGCCGATGTTTTATCTACTGATGTGGGGTTTTTTAGAAACTTCCCAAAGTCCGAATGTGGAACCTTGGGTTGGCTCTTTCCTTGGACTCCCTTCGCTTTCCTCCTACGTTTATTAGGAGGAGGTCCAAAAGCTACTTGTGTGTTAATTAGCTTGGCTTTAGCCTTCCTAGTCTTATGGGCTGGAGGGGCTGGAGGGGGTTGGGACACTAAATCAATGGTCACCCTGGGGGGGCTAGGACTGGCAGCTGGAGCTATACTCATGACTTCACCTGGTGACATATTAGTGCAATCCCTCAGCAGTAGTGGGACATCATCAACTCGGGACAGCTCCTCCCTTGGTGTATTGGTTTGGTCTCCAAGGGGGGTGTTTTTCATATTGTCTATTGAGCGTCTCCGTTCTGCCCTTAACCTGGACAGATTACACTCTTTGTCCCCCTCCCCCACAGCCCGGGAGAAATAATTCTCTAGAGTCCTATTCTTTGCACCGCCCGGCTTTAGTGGGGTACTCTCCCTTGCCGGGGACGGCATGGTGTTCACAATGAAATAAACTCAGCAGGCCGCACTACCAAATGTATGAGACCAGAGGTCGGATGCACAAACCAAGAGGGTAGGCCCTGCCCGGCCTACTTCGGCCTAAGACGGCCTTAGACGGTCCCGCCTTTGTCCCGGGCTTCTCCCGGCGCGCTCCCGCAAGCTCCCGCGTAGCGGAAGCTCTACTGTCCTAAGTACTCAGGTCCTGTTTGCTCGTTGGATGATCGGCTAGGGGGCGTGGCCAGCGGGGAGAGCAGCCCAGGTGTTGCTGGTTGGGCGCGCAGGGACTCCTGGACACTGGAGTCCCTGCTTAGCAGCTCGCAGCCCCGCTGGTCCCAACACCACTCCTCCGCTCCTCCCAACAATCACCTGCAGCCTGCAGCCAACAGCCTCCTCGACACAGGCGCGCTGCGGGACCCGCGAAGCGGGTCCGGCGAGTCGTCATGGCAGCCGCTTCCGCACTACACTGCAGGGGCACACCAGGTCACAGTGTGCAGCGTGAGGTCCGTGGATCCGGTGAAAACGAGCAAAGAGTTCAACAAGGGTCCCAGCTAGGTGAGGGGGAATGCCGCTTTTCACTTCCTCGGCAGGGGGGGGCGTGGCCAGCGGGGAGAGCAGCCCAGGTGTTGCTGGTTGGGCGCGCAGGGACTCCTGGACACTGGAGTCCCTGCTTAGCAGCTCGCAGCCCCGCTGGTCCCAACACCACTCCTCCGCTCCTCCCAACAATCACCTGCAGCCTGCAGCCAACAGCCTCCTCGACACAGGCGCGCTGCGGGACCCGCGAAGCGGGTCCGGCGAGTCGTCAAGGCAGCCGCTTCCGCACTACACTGCAGGGGCACACCAGGTCACAGTGTGCAGCGTGAGGTCCGTGGATCCGGTGAAAACGAGCAAAGAGTTCAACAAGGGTCATGGAGTCTATCCCCAACGTTCCGTGAAAGATAGTCCAAAGACTAGTGCTCTGGTCAAGGGGATAGTCGACATGATTAGGGGAATTTGTTCCTATGAGACTATCCTGAGAGATGAGACACAAGCATACATTGGTGGGAACGTTACTGGATATGGAGTTAGTCTGAGTGTTAACCAGCAAGCGAAGAGTTCTCCACCGATTTGGATAGTGCCCCATCAGGGTCATTATTGTCTGCAAGGTAATGGCAAGAATCCGAGAGCTCAGTTAGGGAAGAGTGTCTGCACTGAGACATATGTATTTGCGTCTCAGACTTCCCCAGCATTCCTAGCAGCTAAGGGTACCTATTTCATCTGTTACGATAAAGCATACACATGGTTGCCCCCTGACTTTTCGGGCACATGTTTTGTTTCGTTCCTTTTGCCTCCCACTTTTACAGCTGCGGCAGATTACCATAAGACGAGAGTTGCTAGAGGTGTTTTCAGTAAGGAAGATACCGCAGGGCAAGAGTTGGGAGATTTCTTTAAGGGTTTTCTGCCGTTCTGGGGACCTATGGCTAACAGCAGGAACATTCGACAGTTGACGACAGTGGTTGAGTCCACCATAGTCGAAACTGCCGGTGCCCTTAGTAACTTGACTGCTGAGCTCCAGTCGGATCGACTTATGACACTTCAGAACAGAGTTGCGCTTGATTTCATACTTGCAGATAGAGGTGGAGTGTGTAAACGGATTCAATCGAGCTGCTGCGTTTTCATTCCAGACAACGCTCCGACAGTCTTCCAGGCCATTTCCAGGCTACATAAGATCTCCGAGTCTGTACATATAGATGAGGGAGATTGGTCGTTGATGGGATGGTTTTGGGGATTGATATCCACTTGGGGATGGAAGATTCTGATGGTCATTGGGATGATCTTAGCTATCCTTTTCCTGTTCTGTCTTTGTGTACAGTGTGCTCCTGCTATATGTGGCCTCTGTGCTACTTCGTGTGCGAGGAGACCTGTCCAGAGAGAGTTGCTAAGTACTAGGATGATGCTACAGCAACATCTTGATGAACTGATGAATATAGACCTGGATTCAGACTGACATGGGTTTGGGTTTGTTGCCTATGTAAGGGCAAAAGAAGGGTCTGTGGTTCTGTAACTCCGAGGGTCTGTGGTTCTGTAGATTCTGAACCCGTTCAATAAAGGTCATCGGATATAGACGATTTTGGTGTCAGCAGACCGCAAATCACGAGTGCGGTATGTACGAGTGTTTTCGTCATAATCGATCAATGAGAACACTACGTATTCAGGGATTTCGTTTGAACCCTCGGGTTCCATTTTGTGTGCGGCAGCCATTTTGTGTGGTTCCCCTTACATAGGCCGATGATTATGGCCGAACGAGTCTTTGGGACACGTACACCTTAGCTGACTTTTGTGTGACCTGGCCGAACTGACTCCCTTGCCCGAGGCTGACCTCGTTGAGCCAGTTCCTTGTTAAGCAGCTGGTCAGATAGAGATCAAAGAGCAGGACATTGCTGAGTTTATGGTACATGCACACACCCTTCTATCTTGCTTCTCATCTGCTTCTGTTCCTTCCTTTATGGCTTAATCATTGATTTGGGTTGAGGTCTTTATGATGGGTTTGTCCGGCCTGATCGAACAGGAATATTGGAATCTGCTTGGTCATTTCTGATGGGCTGGACAACGGAAAGTGGGATTGTCATCATGCGATATGTTTGAAATGTTGTTTCACCATTGGTCAGTTTGTATGTAATTGATGCTAGCCAGGAATGTGATTTTTGGCATAAAAGACGATGCTCCACTCCATGAATTTGTGCAGTCTCTAGCGAACCACCTGTGTTGTGCTTCGTAGACCTCTGTTCCTGGTTGCAGCCAATAAAATGTGGTCTTTGACGTCATCAAGAAGTGTCCCATGTCTCTGTTTGCCGAGGCAGGGGAATCCGAAGACATCGGGCGTTATCCCTGGCGCCGCTGGGTTCTAAAACCCGGTTCTTCAAGGCTCACTGCTTCATTGGTGTGTGATATGTGTGACTCAGTGATTCCTGTATGACATGTACTGCTTGTTGCAAATGAGCGGCCTCAATGAGTATTACGTAGCCTCACTGCTGCTCCTCCCTCCCTTTGAGCCTATTCACTAGTGTGCGCAGCATGGTTGCATCACTTGCACCCCTACGTCACACCACTGTCATGCCTGTCTGCCCATGTCCAAAAGCCTGACAATGACACAATGATGTTGTGCGCTGAAGGTGGGCGGACACATGTGTGTAGGCCTATGGTAAGGACAGGGCGGACACAGATGTAGAGTTCATGCCTGGCTGAACTGGCCATGAGATTGAGGGTAGACCTTTGGCTTATTCTGTGGCAATAGCGCCACATACAACAGTTGGCATGTATGATCCCGGAACCCGAGAGTGCTAGCACTCCCTCATTCACCCCTCGGCCGACCCCGCACTCAGGGGCCATGCTACATGGCAACATTGAATATAGCGTGACGGGTGTCGCTGACACTACAACAGAGATACAGGCATTAGTTACTTCCTTGGCAAGGCCTAAACTTAACCATGCCCAGAGCCACGTGTTAAATTACCACACCCCTACGCTCTATACGCCAGTCCAGTCCGCTTACGCTCCCAGGGGGGTACCACACAGCTACATGTCCGAGGTCTACCCCACTGCCTGAGGTGACACAGTTGCACCCACTGTACACAGCAGATTGTAATGTGGTATGGCCCGGGCCATCACGCATACACAATGACAACACAGACACACTGAGATGAGTTGTGGAACTGACTACGGACACGTGCACCCGGCCACTTTTATTGCCAGGGTCACATGTCCAATGACGCCTGTGCTGGATTTGTGTTGGGTAGTGTAAGCCACCCCTCAGGGGTTGGTTGGTGCAGACAACAACTACAACAGTGATTAGACACCAGAAGTTCAAAGTTCAAACAGCAAGGGTCCATGACTTGAGCTGCATAGAGTTAGTGGCCCCGGATTCACTGCGGCCGGCACAGGCACACCACTATGGGACGGTGACTTGCGATGCACTGAGGTAGGGCCACGAGAGCTGAGTGGGTCCTCGTTGATGTCCAAGGTGAATTTTGCGGAGTGTTACGGGGGCAGTGGAAGCTGTCCATCCAGGGCATGATGCAGAGGGCAGAAGTAAGCATAAACAGGCAACATGGACGAGTTGAATGCTACAGTCTCCTGTTTACCACCATGTCAGTATCAGCTACATGATGATGAAGACAACCCCCAGGCCATAGAATCAGACGCACCAAAGTTCGACCATAGAGTGCCCATGACTTCGGTGGCACACAGTTAGTGGCACCAGAGCTGCAAGGGGATGCAGACTGTGATGAGGCTTGTTCAATGATATAAACTCTGCCATGAAGAGATCAAGACTCAGTTCCAAAGGTGTGACCTACATGACCGCAGTGTAGGCCGGAGGCCGAACTCAGCAAGGGCCCACCGACACGTGTGGTTGGAATGCTATGCACAGAGTTGCTGGCACCACATTGAAGGGAGTATAGTGACTTAAAATCAGCCATAAATATGTACTCTGCCATTGTGTAATCAAGACTCAGTTCCAAATGTGTGATCAACTTGTCAGCTGTGTATGCCGATGGAGTGCCATGCTACTCTACTTTGCACCACTCTACTCTATGCCACTGCACTCCTCTCTACCGCAGTGCACTATGCATCACTCTACTCTACACCACTTTATGCCACTCTACTTTACGCCACTGCACTCTACTTTGCACCACTGCACTCTATGCCACTCCATGCCTCTCTATTACACTCCACTCTACGCCACTCTACTCTATGCTATGCCACTACACTATGTGCCACTCTACCCAACACAATGTCACTTTACTCTTCATCACTCTACTATACGCCACTCTACTCCAGTCCAGCCATGGTCCTCCACTCCATGTCACTCAACGCCACTCTAGTCTACCCCACTTCACTCAACTCTACTGAACTCTACTCTATCCCATTCCACTCTATGCCACTAAACTCTAAACCACTCTACCCCACTCTATGTCACTTCACTCTAACCCATTTCACTCTACGCCACTCTACTCCACCACTCCAAGTCACTCTACTCAACTCCAAGCTACTCCACAGAACTCTTGTCTACCCCACTCTACTCTATGCCATTGTACTCTACTTCTCTCCACGCTACTTTAGTCTACCTCACTCCAGTCTCCGCCATTCTACTCAGCTCTACTCTATGCTAATCTACTCTACGCCACTTCCTTCTACACCACTCTATTCTACACCACTTTACTCCTTGCCACTCCACTGTACTCTATACCATTCCACTGTACTCCACTCCACAGTACCCCACTCTATGCCACTCTACCCCAGTTCACTATACTCTACGCCAGTTCACTATACTCTACGCCAGTCTAAGAAGCTCTACTCCAATCTAAGCCACTTCACTCTACACCATGCCACTCCACTCCACTCCACTCTACTTTACTTTACACTGATGTACAACATGGCCAAAAAACATTGGCAAGGCCAATAGATCTTGCGTAGATGAAACCTATTGGCTTTGCCAATGCTTATTCTATTATCTTTTTGTTTTGTTTCCGAGCCCAGTGCACAGCCCCTTCTACCCATTCTCTGTCGTATGACAAATAGTGTCCCGGTACCCACATTTGTACTTCATGTTTTTTTTTTACTTCCTTTTTTGACAAATTCTACAATCCTCTGTTTGATGCTCCTTGAGATTCGGATTGCAGTAGATATAGGAAATAAACTACTCAAGAGCCCCCTTTACCATTTTTAAATTATTTTTATTGCCAATTATTTTTAGAATTCCTATTTATTATGAATTGTAACTTGTTATTCTCATTTTGATATGTAAATCCTGGACCCAGTCTTTTATCCTGGGTCTGGTATCTTTTTTCCATGATAATCATTTTATTTTTCCTAAATGTTTTTTACAAATTTGGCTTTTTTCCAAAATTGAGATTCACCAGCCTGATGTTATCAGGCTGGTATTTTGAATTTCGATGTTCATTTTACGGCGGGAGTACCTTATAGACAGTACTGGAGAAGCATGTAATCAGGTTAGTCACTGTGAGGTTCAGCCCACCTGAAGCCTCCTAAAGATCCTCATAAAGTTGGGATGCGTGAAGGATAAAGTTGGGTGTGCTTAGGGTTCCTGTCTAGGAAATGTGTTTATGTGTCAAACAGAGAGCCAGATTGGGTGTAGACCCAGTCAGCGGTTCCACCTGGTGCCTTAATTCACCCACAGGTTTAGCAGCCCTATGGTGACCCAAAGCATGTCACGCACGTAGACCTCTCGTGAGATTTCTCTTTATTTTCTCCATCTTTTATGCCATAGGCTTCAATCAATCTGTGAGGGTCTCAAGACACTGGGAGGGGACTGCTGTTCCCTCTGGGAGTAGGATAATTAGAAGAGCCAGCTCTTGAGGTCCTTCTTCAATTGGGTCAGAGACGCGGATTGCCTGAGGTGGAGAGGTCTTGGTTCCAGGTCTTGACAACAAAGGTAGGCGAATTAACTTTCACCGGTTCTGATATTGTGGATCCTGGGGAAGGAGGCTAGGGCGGGTTGGGCAGAAAGGAGTTGTCTGGCGGTACGTGGAATAAAAGGCAGTGGTTCAGGTATGCTGGTCCTTCGTCGTAAAGAGCGTTGTACGCATGTGTGAGGAGCTTGAAGGTGATTCTCTTGTTGATTGGGAGCTAGTGGAGTTGTCGGAAGGGTTGCGTGATGTGGCTGTGGCAGGGGATGTCGAGGACCAGTCTGGCTGCGGTGTTTTGGACGTTCTGTAGTTTCTTGAGCTGTTTCTGGGTGACAAACAGCGTAGAGTGCTGCCGTAGTCTAGTCTGCTGGTAAAGAGTGCGTGGATAACCGACTTGCTGTATTCTGTGGGGATCCAGCTGATGAAGACTGTGTAGTATGCTAGTCCACGTGTTCAGGTAATAAAGTAGCCGAGGTAGACGTAGCTGAGTTAAATAGGAGTTTATTGAGTCCATAAGTAAGATAACAGGAAGCAGAGGTCTGGAACAAGCAGCCCCACCAGGAGCAGCCTACTAGCTGCTCAGCCCATCTCCCAACTGACAACACTCACACCAGGCACCCAAGCATTCCATCCATGTCAATCACACTAACATTCTACCCGGAACACTCACACTGGCTGAGCACCTAATTACAGAGATGTAAAGAAACATATGAACAAACCTGAGGATATTACATTATCCTATCCCTCTCGAAAAGAAAAACAAAAGAGAAAATACAACGAAGAGAGAAAACTATGCACAGTAAATATACAATCAAAGCAAGAAGTCTGTAAACCCAGGGATGAGGGTGAGACCACATTGTGAGAGGGAAATCAGACTAACAAGGAAGGAAAGAAGAAAGAAAGGGATAAAAAAAAACTAACGCCATTCTCCTCCTTTAATAGTGAACAAAGAAAAGATAAAGAGTGAAAGAAGAACTCACAAAAAAACAAATGAGCATGACCTAACGTGAAGGAGAGGTCCTCACAAAAGGAGACTGTGGCGAAGGAAAAGGAAACCCTACACGCCACCCCTCATGTGAGGTACTGTGTGAATATGGGGATAACCCATAACAATTAAGAGTAAGTGTAGGTGTAACATGGGACAAAAACCCAAGAACACACCCAGTACGAGAAGGTGCAGCTCAATGTGGCGAACGCACACATAATGTCAAGGTGAAGCACAGGGTGACTTACACACACAAGATGACTTAAGAGTACAAGGTGATGCGTGGGACGGCTTACACACACAAGACAAAGTGAGCCGTGGGACGACTACACACACAAGAGAACGTGAGGCACACGGCGACTTACACACGACAATGAAAAGTGAGGCGCCAGGCGGCTTACACACTGGACACAAGAGAAGGTGACATGCAAGTCGACTTACACACAAATGACATACAACGAAGTGTCCAACACACGTAGAAAGGGGATTATCACCCCATAACGCAAGAATGAGGGTTAACAGCAGAGAAGCGTGGTGAAATGACCTTGAAATGGGGCTGACACCCATCCAAAACTTGAAAAGGAAAGCACCTCTTGACCCAAACTGTGAAAGAGGGGACATGGGACTAAAAACCACTCCCATCCCTTATGTAGAGATACAACAACTGTAATGAAAATAAAATGTGTGAAAAAACATCACTGTAATGCAGTTGTGAGGGTGAGTACAACCAACAGTAAAAATAAGTTACAATGCGTTAGCATGACATGTATAAGAAATACACACATTTTTCTTGAAAGAATGAAGCCTCAACCATTTGGTATATTCTGTGAGTTAAAACCATGCTTGTTAAGAAGACAAAGTCATGGGTGTGCCTGTCACCGGGATGATTAGACAGGCCTGCAACAGTTCTTGGTGACAATCCAGAAGAAAGTAATCTGCAACAGATACAGTGCCAACTGAAGAACATCAGTGCTTGAAAGTAACAAAGGACTTGACTGCGGAACAAAGAACTTTGCAGCAGGCATAATGTCCATAGAAGATGGAGTTTACATGTGGCACAAAAGAAACAATTAAAAAAAAAACTCACAGCAGGAAACAGAGGCACAGACCGGTATGAAATGACGGGTGACATGAAGAGGAGAAAACTTTTCCCAAACATTGAGCCTTATTATGCTCAATAAACAAAAAGGCCAACATCAACTGTCCGGTGACTCACGATGCTGCTGAAAACGATCCGATGTTGGCAGGTTACTGTAGTGCACACTTAACTTCCGATGATATCCGATGAAATAAAATGCCTAAATCCGCCAACTCCAAGATGGCAGTATGTACAGGAGACACATGCTGGGTGGTTCACGGTGCGCTCCTGCTTCAAAACGCCCATATGCAGCACCGAACACGCCAAAGACGTCATGGGAGGCTCAGGAGAAGCTCCGTGCGGCATACTACTCAAGGTGAGTTGCGCATGCCAATTTTAAATTTTAAACTATAGCGTAACTGTTGATTTTACTGGCCTCAGAGTAGGTAAGACTAAAAGTCAATATTATGTTAAAATTAGAAATACACTTTGTCCAACGAGTAGATCTCACCATGAAAATCAGACAAATGCCGCATTTACAGGAAAATAGAAAATAACTTTGCCCAAACAGTAAGTCACAACTCTAACAGCAGGCTTTGAGACCTAGCGGCTAGCAGATGACAGCTGCATGTTAACCCCTTGGACGCTGATGACGGAACTGCTCCGTCATCAGCTGCGGGTGCGCTGTGCTGATGACGGAGCAGTTCCGTCATGGCCCGCTCGGAACGCCTGTGCGGCGCGAATTCCGCGCCTGCACTGAGCGATCTATTGAGCGGGGCGGGCCATGACGGAACCGCTCCGTCATGAGCACAGCTCAACCGAGGCTGGTGATGGAGCGGTTCCGTCACCAGCATGCGGCCGCCGCGCAGTCCCCCCACCCCCTTAGCACTGCAGCGGAATAGCCGCCGCAGTGAAGGGGTTAAACAGAAGCACTACACTTCGCAGTTGGGCAAAAACATGAACAGTCAATTCAGTAATTACCTTGATTCCTGTGGCACAGTATACATTAGGAGTGACATCTTTGATGTTTGTTTTGGAATAGTAGACATTGGTTGAGAAGTGGCACAGTATACATTAGGAGTGGCATCTTTGACGTTTGTTGTAGAATAGTAGACATTGGTTGAGAAGCAGTTTCTTCTGGAAAATGTAGACAGCTTTGATGATGAATTACTGGTTGTAGTAGATGCAGAGATGACTTTACAGCACGCCTGAGTTAGGGCTGTCCGTTGAAATGGACACTGGTGGGGCTACAGCGCGTGCTTTTCGAGGTTCCTTTAACTTGAGTTACTTGATGCTTGTTCCTCATTAATTACTGGAAAGTCCCAACTCCAGTTAGATGGCATGTTGAGCCCAGGTTTTTCTCCTCAAGATCGTTGCCAAAAATGTGTAGTTTGCTAGTCCACGATTTCAGGTAATAAAGTAGCCGAGGTAGACGTAGCTGAGTTAAATAGGAGTTTATTGAGTCCATAAGTAAGATAACAGGAGGCAGAGGTCTGGAACAAGCAGCCCCACCAGGAGCAGCCTACTAGCTGCTCAGCACTTCTCCCAACTTACAACACTCACACCAGGCACCCAAGCATTCCATCCATGTCAATCACACGAACATTCAACCCGGAACACTCACACTGGCTGAGCAGCTAGTTACAGAGATGTAAAGAAACATATGAACAAACCTGAAGATATTGCAGTCTGGTAACTGGAAGCTGTATGACTGCTGGTGATCCAAGCCTGGCCAAGTGCATTTGGGTTCACAAAGGTTCAGTGTGTCATGCATGAGGGATCCTAGCTACTTTATGGGTCCACCAGGATATCTTCTTTCTCCCTTACCCCCATGCCTTTGGTACAGCCTCCACACAATAGCTTTACATCCACCTCGCCTGAGAGCTCCTCACTCTCCGTGTCAAATTGAGCTCTCTGAGTGTAATCTTCCAAAGCATTCAAACTCCCTCTGCAGCCACACACCTGAGGCAACTCCCAGTCTTTTTCTGCAGCAACCATAAATCATTCAGGAGTCAGCTCAGACATGTTTGATTACCTCAGACACCTGTCAAGGGGCACAATGTTTAGGTTCTTCCCAGGTTCGCCAACAGATGATGTCCAGAAGCATGCAGGTACATTGCATCCACTGCACATACACCAGGCATGCTTCTTGCCCACCACAGGAAAGACAGAGGGAGATAGACCCAACAGAAAGACAAGCATAGACTCAAACACAGAGAAAGAGGAGGTTAACACAGCGACAAAAGCAAAGTCGCACTTAAGCTCACTCACAGGGCCCAATCATAAATAGAATGTAAACTCAATGGAGTGATAGCAGGCCAGAATTAAACATTTCAGTATGGCATCTCCCATGAGTTTACAGCAAACAAGTCTTAATCCCCAGAATGGGGAATATTCATGCGATCCAGAATTGTCAGGTGAAAAAACTCCAGTTTTTCCAGATTCTGGAGATTTTTACACCCACATTTACTACCTGCTCTGAGAATGTGGTAAACGTGAGTGGGGAGGCACAGCGGGTCTCTGTGCAAGGGCTATGTGGTGGGGGGTCTGGAGGGTTTGGGGGTAGGACAGGCTCTGGTCTACTGGAGAAAGCATTACATGCTACTCACAGGGTGTTGGGATTTGGGCAGTGCCTCACCCCTTTGGGTCTGCCCTATTAATCCGGTGGTTTTACAGAGCAAATTTCTACACCTGGTAAAATCGTACCTGGTATAAGGAGTGGCTCGTGATGTTTCAAAGTGGAGGGGAGAGCAAAGTGCCCCATCACCTCCCAAAAACACAAAAACATATTTTCCCTCCCTACAAAAGCCCATAGTAAAAAAAAAAGACTCCCTCAAAAGCCTAAGTAAAAATAACACCTCCCTCCATCATAATAAACAAACATTATATAAATTAAATAAAAATAAATTGTACTTACCACAGGCTCCGCGTCCTCCTCGTTGTCCTTACGAAGCCAGTGGAATGAAGACCCCCACCTATCCAATCCAGAAGCTGCTCTCATGCTGCATAAGAGCAGCACCAGGATTGGATGGAGAGGGTTGGCCTAACATTCCCTCAGGCCCTAGAGGCCTATACTTGGTCCCTACCCAGCTGTCTTAGTGGGTGGAGAGCTTCAAAGTGCGCATGTCACTTTGGCCGGCGCAAGACCACCGGCAAAAGTGACATGCTCACTTTGAAGTGTGTGGCCACCACTACTCCAGTCCTCCTGCTGCCAATCATCAGCAGAAGACAGTCAGGACACGCCCTCCTGGCTTGGAGGCAGGCTGGCGGCGGCGGCACACAATGGTTAAAACTAAAATGGCAAGCGTGGCTCACAGCGGGGGAGACGCTCACCGTCCTCATAAAGAAACCGCCGCTGCCTGGTATTCTTGCAACTGATAATTTCAAAGTGCTGTCAAAATAGTTTGTGACTTCTGTTCCCTTAGATGTCTTAACCCTGAGAACTGTCATGTGTGGCAACACTGAGACCTTACATCTTGTGGACAGCGACAGATATCATAACGGAGGTAAAGCGATCAAACTGAACGCGCTGATAAAGTAGATCCCCCTTTTGAATCTTGCCTCTCTCCTGTGTCACCCCAGTATTGTCCTGCACCTCGGTGTTGTCCCTGCGTGCCTTATGCTATAGTTCTTTAAAAACTGCACACTCTTGGGATAGAACTAAAGGTGGGACCTGGCATAAGAGACAGACAAAAATGATGTACATGGGCACATGCTCTAGGAAGGCAGTCTAGGTGGCCTTCGCTCATAAAGGCATGGCATGTGTGACTATGGGAAAAAGCAGACCTTCAAGTGGCAAGGCTTCCTAGTGTTCCTTGATATGTTACGCCCAATGTTTTGATGCACAATCTGCCCTTTGTGTTGTATTGCAGCACTATATTTTAGCCAAGGGGATTGGGTAGGGGGTTTCGAAGTGGTTCATTGGTTTTCATCATAGACCAGAGTGATTCGGCTTGTGAGGATGCAACAGAGTGAAAGTGTATTTTCATGTTAGGTGAACTTGTGTTGTGGCAACTTATGGGTGAAAGTTCATGTTGTTTGATGGATAAGAATGGAAGCCTGTACCGAAACAATTGAGGATACCTTGTATGATATTAGGCCTACCCGTTGTCCAGTACAAGTGTGTCTGTCTGTCTGTTTAAGGAAACTGGTGGGAACAAGTAAGGATGAGAAAGAGCAAGAAAACATAGGAACTCCCGTGGAGTGCTCAAAGGAAAAAAATAAGTAGTTCCCTCATGTGAGTTGTGGAAGAGTACAACTCATCCAATCAACAGTCTTGTAAAGAAGCTAGTCTTCAGCGGAGGAATAAACAGAAAGAAGAAGGAAAGCCATTGAGTAAATTGCAATCAAATGAGATTGACAAGAGAACCAACACATGATATGAAATGGGCTGACCTAAAGCCCACTCACAGGGCCTGATTCACGAAGGCACAGCAGGCGGGTGCGGGTCTACGTACACAGCGGAATATCTGCAACTTGAATTTTCATTGCAGATATTCCTCGCCGAGTGCAGAGACTCCCCTACGACTGCAGGACCATCGCTACGAATGCAGATGCCTGTTGTGAATCAGGCCGTAAGTACACTGAGCCCGATTAACAGAATTAACTTAAGACAAAATCCTAAATTTACTACTTTTGGTATTCACAGAATGCACTTAGTACTTTTGGTATTCACAGAATGTATTTACGACTACTAACTTAATGTCCGCACTCGGGCCGGAAATTCCGACCTGGAGGCGGAGCTTCTGGCTTGAAGGCAGAGCTTCTGACTTGGAGACAGACTTGCGGAACGGAGGCAGAGCTTGTGGCCAGGAGGCGTAGCTTCCGACTCGGAGGCGGAGCTTCCGGCTCGGAAGTGGGGATTTAGCCATGGCTGTAATCTCCACCTCTGGGCCGGAAGCTCCGCCTCCGGGCTGCAAGCTCCACCTCCAGGCCACAAGCTTCGCCTCCAAGCCGGAAGCTCCGCCTCCGAGCCGGAATTTCTGACCTGAGTCCGGACGTAAAGTTAGTAGTCGTAAATCCATTCTGTGAATACCAAAAGTAGTAAGTGCATTCTGTGAATACCAAAATAAGTAAGTTTAGGATTTTGTCTTAAGTTAGTTCTGTGAATCGGGCCCTCTGGGCCTGATCCGCTTCTTATGTTTGCAATCTTTTTAAGGCAGGGTGACGATTGAGGGCTCCAAGATAGAGCAGGTAAAAAATATTGACTATCTTGGAGTCAGGCTGACTGATACTTTGACCTGGGGCTCCTAAATGGACAAAAGTAAAAATCATTCTTAATTAAAGAGCATTGGTAAGTGGAAGAAAGTTTTAAACCACGTCTGGAGAATCTGTGTCACCTGCTGTTCTCACAAAAATATTGCTCTTTTGGGGTCCTTGCTCTGAATGTTAATGCTGTGTTTACTAGCAGCATATTTTGGTGAAGGGATGTGCTCAGACTAGATGTAAAGTCTAACAGTTCCTTGGCTGAACATTTCCCAATGGACTATATCTAGTAGTGGGGTGGCTGTTATGGTACTTGACCACTGTAGTGAACTGCCCAGTTTGTTGGTGGTCCTGCCAGGCATTTATATTGTGAATAACACTACATTCATTGCTGAAACTGATGTCATTATACTTATAAACCCGGACAATGTTTTAATATAAAGCCATTATGATAGGTGGAGACTGTGAGGCCTGTTCCCAGGGCTCATGCATACCCTGTGGTCACTGAGCTGTGTCCATGGTGGATAATGTTGTTTACTAATAGAGTCCCAGGCCCTAAGACACTATTTGATTCCTGTGGATAGCTAAGTCCCAGCCTACACTTGTCTTTACAAGGGCAGCGATAGCAAACATGCATTGCTTAACCCCTTCCCTGTGGGGGTTTTTCACTTCCTGTGCGGGGGGGAGGAGGGCCACGCGCGAAGCCACCGTGCTTGTGACGAGCTCAGCTCGTCATGAGGCACAGCGGAGCTGCACTCATGACGAGCTGAGCTCGTCACGGCCACACCCGTTTTTCGAACGTTCAGCACAGCGGGGAAATTATCCCTGCGTGCAAACGTTCCAACGGCTGTGACGAGCTCAGCTCGTCATGAGTGCAGCTCAATCGTGCCTCATGACGAGCTGAGCTCGTCATTAGCACGCAACGGGTTAATACATGAAATGATGGAGGGACTGGAACTCCGATACAATAGGTCACAAGTAAGTAATTATACTCAATGAGCTTGATGTCCAGCCAGAGCTTTACCGGTAAAGAGCCCAATGGCCTGCTTCTGAGGTGGTAGTACGGGAATGAAACTCAAAAATTTATACACTGGGACTCTTAGTCCCCTCTACCCCCCAAATAAAAGTCTTTTGATGGCTACATGCCTGCTAAGTGCCATGTGAAATGCTAAAATAATGGTGGCCATGGTAGAATGGCTGTAGGAAGAGAACAAGGAGACACATTCAGGGTTTGTCTACAACAAATGGTAGGACACAGGGTTCAAGCTTGGGTGACCAAAGGGTTTAGAGAAGGACGAAGAACTGAAGACAGTAAACGGAGGGATAAGGGAGAGGAAATGGACTGTAAATGCCTGACAAGAAATTGGTGTTGGAGCAGCGAAATGTTAGCTCCACCTTTAAACCTCACAGAAGTGTGATATTTATCTGCAATTAGTACTAAATATATTTTGTGTGCCGTAATCCTATTAATGTAGAATGAAGCATTTAACATACTGCGGGATTGTATTCAATGTAGAATACAGTTATTCATATAAGTGTATTCTAATATCTGCCTTATAATGTCACAAATTGTAGTTTCTGTTCACATTTACACATGTGCATTTCGAGTTATACTGCCTTTAATTAAATTTCATTTTATATACTCATGTATTCATATATTAATATTTGCATTTATTCTGTAATCGTAGGTGCATATATCATCATGTATTAGCCGTGTATACTGACTGTTTTATTAAGTTAGCTTAATCAAAGGCTTTGAGCATTTGGTCTGCAATGTTTAGCTTTCAACATGAAAGTTTAGCTTGCACTGCAGTGTTCTTTCTTTTGCAGGTGCGTTCACATGAACGTCAGTGAAAGAAATATTCTGCATTAAAGATAGTGAGCTATGGGAAAAGAATTGTTGGCAAGGATATGAGGCAGTAACAAACTACAGAAGACTTCTATTCACATGGTATCAGGAGCAAGGAGACATCCAAGGTTGTTCTGATGTACAAATCGTGGGGAAAACAAGTAAAGTTGCCATTTTCTACTGTGAAGATGGTGGAAATCTACTGAAGTTGATGATGTGGAATTCTTGAATGTTCTGTGGGTATAATTTGGGTTCACACTTTAGTCTTTGGAGCAGATCCCCCTAGGTCTTGGAGAGGTTTAGACCTCTCTGCTCATCTGTCCATTGTGTGGCTTTATGCTATACTTTGACTCATTTGGAGAACTTTTACTGAAGTCTCCTCTATTCTGACACCTACCGGCTATCCCTGATTTAACTAGGTTTCCCTAGTCTTTGACGTTATCTCAGAATTAGTTAGGGGGACTTCAGGTCTATGCATGTGTAGAGGGAAGGATCGAAACATGTACACCGATCATCAAATTTCTTATCTTCTGTATTGTCATAACTGACTTTCTGGTATGCTTTGTGTTACTGAGGCTTAATTTCATTCAACGTTTTTGGCATACCTGTGGTAATTTTGAATCTTTACACCATATTTTTGAGATTTACACATGTTAGTTTGATTCTTAATTCGTAATCAATTCCTTTAACCCCTCCCCTGCTGGTGAGGGAACCACTCCGTCATCAGCCGTGGTCGCGCTGTGCTGATGACGGAGCAGTTCCGTCACGGCCCGCTCGGCACGCCTGTGCGGCGCGGATTCCGCGCCTGCGCTGAGCGTTCTATTGAGCGAACGGGGCCGTGACGGAACTGCTCTGTCGTGAGCACAGCGCAACCGCGGCTGGTGACGGAGCAGTTCCTTCACCAGCATGGGCGCGCCGCGCGGCCCCCCTGCCCCCTTAGCCTTGCGGCGGAATAGCCGCCGCAATGAAGGGGTTAAATGCACTTAAGTCTTTAATTTATGGCCAAATTGGTTACAATGTAAATTGAATTGTTCGATTGATATTAACTCCCCTTTACCTCTCAGGCAACTACCAAAGCTCAATTGCAGGATAAATGATAAGTGCTCCATCAGTGTTATTGCAACTGAAGGGAGAGAATGGCAGAGGAGAGAATAAGAAAGTGGCACGTGAAAGCAGGGAAAGAAGCGTGAAGCGCAAACTGAGGAAAAGAAGGTGGGAACAAGGGAGAAGAGCAGACAGCAGTAAAAAGAGGGCCACGACTTGAGTGTGGGGAAAGGAGGTGGTAAGAGGTGAGTTTTGAAAATAGGGCATTGGTCTGAGAGGAAGACATGATGGGTTTATGGTATAAGTGGAGAAAAACAAGGTATAATGTTCAAGGAATAAGATGAGAAAAAGAGAAAAGGGCTGGGGGTGAAACAAAAAGATGGAGTATGGCGTACTCAAGGGAAGGGAAGGATGCAATAAGGGGAAATACTAGAAAAACAGAAAAAAAAATTAAATGGAGAAAAGGATGGATAATGGAGGAAATGAACAAAACAGAAAACAATGGAAGGAGATAAGGTAAGTTGATAAAGCAGATAGAAGGACTCAGAAGATGTCAAAAATATTTGAAAAACAGAAGGAAGGTGGTGGCCAGAAGGAAGTAGAAAGAGCATGAACGGAAAGTACTAGGAGAGGTGTGGGGGTGAGAAGGGCATGAGGAGAAGGTGGAAGGAGGACAGTGAAAAACCTCTTCATTTACCGGGCGGAAGATGGTGGTTGCATCTTGAGCGAGGTCTGACAGGCACACAACCATCCTCCCTAATCCTGGTTGACCCGACGCAGCTTCTCCAGCCAGCATGACCCACTATCATCTGATGCAGCCTGGGCTCTCTGACGGGCTCCAACCCGCAGCTGGAGATGGCGGAATAGAGCAGTGACTGGCCAAGACTGCCCCTGACCGCGTGGGCTGGAGAAGAGCTTCCTCGGGGCCTTGAAGCTCCAGGGCGGGAAGAGCAGACACAACAGACTTGCTGCTGGGGTCTGCGGGCAGGGGTGAGTTCGGGCCAACCACATGGACCCCATTAATCATTAGTTTCTGGCTCTCCGCTGGAGACCACAGCCTGATTCGGCTGAAGGCTAGGCAAGAAGTGGATGATCGGTGGCTTGCTGCCCCATTGCTGGAGTAATTCATGAGGTACAGGTCTGGGTTTTATTCCAGATGCCCCGAAAGGTAGGGTGACCAGATGTCCCAGATTTCTCCAGGCAGTCCAGGTTTTCAGAAGATTATCACGGCGTCCCAACGATTTTCCTAATTTTCATAGCATGTCCCAGTTTTTGAGTAAAAGGGCAAGTCATTCTAAAAAACAGGAATTAAACTATGCCCTCCTTTCAAGAGACCCCTCTAAAATTGATTCAATTTAATATCTGCTTCTTTCAGGCACCACTGGAGGAAGTTGGCTGCGTACCCGCAGCAGAGGGAAGACAGAATGGAGAGGAGGGCGGGGGGGGGGGTGCTTAGGGTGTAAGCCCTGCCAAAGCTAATGTTACATAACGTAGACTTGTGTGTGTATATATATATATATATATATATATATATATATATATATACACACACACATACTCAATAACAAGGCTATGCACAAACAGGGACAGTTCAGACATAAAAGTAACACAAAAGACTTTAGTCCTAATTCTATGTCTGACCTGTCCTGTATTTTGCTTCTCAAAACTGGTCATCTTGTGGGAAGGGAATATGAGAGCAGAAGGCTGATGATCTGAACTTCCTTCACCCCTAGGGTGCCTTGGGGATGACACTGATCCCGCCCTCCTCAGGCTGGTGGGGCGATATAAAACCCATCACCCCCTGCTGCTCCTTGCGAATGCATTGCCTGGGCCTTGGACCATGTGGAGAAAAAAGGCCGCCCCTGCATGCCAGCAGACCAACAGAATAGACAAATAAGCCGCATCCAGCTATTGACTCATGGTGCTTAGGGAACCCTAGAACAGCCGTGGGGCTAAATCAGCCGTCAATCACTCCAGAGAAGATCTTTTGGGACATATCTGAAATCCAGTTCACACTTAAGATCTCCTTGATTAACTTGGTGGCTATTATTCTGGCCAAGGTCCTGGCCAACAGACTGACCAAGGTCATTCATGCATTGATACACTGGGACTAAAACAGAATTATAACGGGTCATAGTACTCACAGTATATCCAACGCCTAAACATCACGCTGGATCGTTCCTAGAATGTCGTCAAGAGGACCGCCCTTGTTGCGATTGATGTAGAGAAGGCCTTTCATTCCATGCACTGGCCTTTTCTGTTCCAATTAAGCGCCTGGATTAAATATGGTGAACCTTTCTAAAGGTATGTGCGGGTCTTATACAAAGACACTTGAGCAGAAGTTGCTCTATATCCCCCTTTCCAATTCAAAGAAGTGCATGGCACGGATGCGCACTTTTAACCCTTCTGTTTGCATTAACTGTTGAACCATTCCCCCAATAGATTTGATGTGATGTGCAGAGCAGTGGCTTGTATGACGGGTCTTCCAGGTAACATAGAATCTTGCTATATGAGGTTTATATTTTAGTGTAAATTGAGAAACCTGAACACACTCTACTAAGAATAATGTGCATCTTGGATGGAGACACTTTCGGTCTCTCGGTCAACTGGAAGAAAATTATTTATATGCCGATAACAGGACACCATTCTGACTTAGGGTAGGTGCCAACTTTGCAGAAGGCAAACAAGCACTTTAAATATTTGGGCATGCAAATACCCTCACCCGCCGTCGGGCCTGGGAGCTAAACGTCAAACGCTTGGTTAACCGCATGACCCAAGTTATGATGGCGTGGAGGCACCCCCACTCACTGTGGCTGGTAGAGGTGCACTCCTCAAAATAATTTCATTCCCACGCTTACTTTATGTCTTGCGGAATTGCCCATACCTGATACCAGACACCGAGTTCCAGTCCCTGCAAATCTCCATTTTTTTTTAAGGGTGCGACAAAAATCCCGCACCACTTTTCGTAAATGTGTCCTGTCATCTTGTGATGGTGAGGTGGGCTTGATGGATGTTAGATTGCACTATTTAGCTAGCCCAATGATACCTATTAATGGCTGGCTATTTACAGACCGGGATGATCCATTGGTCATGATGATTGTATTGTATTAGAAGGAATATATTTAACAATACAGGGTAATCGATTTAGTATGTAGTCTGGAAAGACATAGATACCTTCCACACATGATGAACACATCCCTGGCATGTTGGAACCAGGCACTTAGGTAGACGAGGTGCGAGGCGTTCCCAATAGCTAAGACTCTGTTGTGGTAGGAAACATGATTCCAACATGCAGCTTCCCTTGGAGGCTTTCATGGTTGGGATAATATAGGAATATCCAAACTGGGAAATGTATAGGAAGGCATTAAAGTTACAAAAAAGGTTTCTGTTTCCAGATACCTGAGAGCCTTGCTAGAGGAAAGGATAGCCACTACTCAATGGGGTTGGCTGTTGTGATAGTGTCTAGTGTATAACAAAGGAAAAATTTTTCCTTTTTTAGGTGTCCCCTCACTCACCGGGGTTGCCCCACGGTGACATGCTTCATCATTGGGGCCATCCCAGTCCTCTACGGGCTGGGGCGTGCTACGACTTGCGGAGTTACGTAGGAGCACTTAAATGGACTATGTGTGGTGCATGTGTATTTGTGGGGAGTGGACTATGTGATGAGTTAAAAATACCTGCCCAGTAGGTTACTAATAAACTTTATTCTGGCCTCTAGGTGGTAGTATTAAAAACGGGGTAGGGAGATAGGCTATTCTAAACTCAATGTGTCCAGATGTACCTATCAACTCCTAAGTCGACATGTTTCGTGCATACCCCAAGCACTTCTTCGGGACTACACAGGGACCAGCCCTGTGTTCGCCACTCCTTACTCTGTCACTGAGATATTTACAAAAAGGGTTTAAATTGCAGCACCGGACCGGAGGGAGAAAGAGTAGGTGCCTGAATACAGGAGGTAACCAGAGCACAAAGTTGCGAGGATACCGATACCCCTCCGACTCCATGGGGCCCAGTTAGGTCTCATAACAAAGAACCACGTGTTTTTGGAACAAAATACGTAGGTATAAATGCATGCACTTAACAGAGTTTGCTGCAATTTAAACCCTTTTTGTAAATATCTCAGTGACAGAGTAAGGAGTGGCGAACACAGGGCTGGTCCCTGTGTAGTCCCGAAGAAGTGCTTGGGGTATGCACGAAACATGTCGACTTAGGAGTTGATAGGTACATCTGGACACATTGAGTTTAGAATAGCCTATCTCCCTACCCCGTTTTTAATACTACCACCTAGAGGCCAGAATAAAGTTTATTAGTAACCTACTGGGCAGGTATTTTTAACTCATCACATAGTCCACTCCCCACAAATACACATGCACCACACATAGTCCATTTAAGTGCTCCTACGTAACTCCGCAAGTCGTAGCACGCCCCAGCCCGTAGAGGACTGGGATGGCCCCAATGATGAAGCATGTCACCGTGGGGCAACCCCGGTGAGTGAGGGGACACCTAAAAAAGGAAAAATTTTTCCTTTGTTATACACTAGACACTATCACAACAGCCAACCCCATTGAGTAGTGGCTATCCTTTCCTCTAGCAAGGCTCTCAGGTATCTGGAAACAGAAACCTTTTTTGTAACTTTAGTGACTGGAGGGCGAGCCAAGCTAGTAACCCTCTAAACTCCCCTAGTTTTTTTCCCGATATAGGAAGGCATTCACATGAATTTTCTTGCGCAATTGATGGAAGCCTACGACATACACCAGATGCAAATCTATGAATATCTTCAATTACGCCACGTTTTAGACATCTGTACATGAGGCAGGGACACATTACCAGATCATAACCCATTGGAAGCCCACCCAACACTTACGGCAATGGGACATAGTGGGATATCTCAGGATTATTGCTCATTGGTGCTCAATAGCCCTGATACACTTCAGCAGCTACAAGATAGGTGGACAAAGGATGTAAGAACTTTGGGCGATGATCACTGGACTGAGGAAAATATGCTTCCCCCCACCCGGGTGCTTGCAGTAGCTATGCTCCTCAGATTGGTCCACCGCGATACTTCCACCAAGTTTATTACCATCCTACTAGACTACGCAAGATTAGTGCAGGAGTAAATCCTCACTGTCTGCAATGTGGAGATAGCAGGGGTTTCTTTTATCACGCCGTTCGGTCCTGCCCTGTGATACACCCTCACTGGCAATAAGTGCAAACTGTATTATCATAGGTAACTGGCAGGCGTTAAACTACCGCTTCCAAAATGGCCCTACTCGGACTGATGGATGAGTGAGGGGGATGGAGGTGTGCAAGGCTTTTTATGGCTGTGGGTTTTCTGGTAGCCAAACAAGATACTGCCCCCCACTGGACAACCACCATGGAAGAGTGGACACGAAGCATGGACTACTATACCATAGCAGAGGGGCGTTTATACCTCTAGGGGCTCTCTGCATAAATACCACAAAATCTTGAACCAGTTATGGGCTTACCACCAGGATGTTAAACCAATTTAGATGGCATTGTGATGTAGTAATACCCCCATTATATTGTTATTGTGTGGGGGTACACATGTGTGTGGTTTGTGCTGCTGCTATATATACTGAAAAGAAAACTTTTCATTTACCTCATATTTCATCACAGATAAGACAGTATTACGAACCAAGCAGGGGTTTGCAAGAGGTTGCAATCCAATAATGTGAGACACTTTTTATTTAGGTGCCCTGGCTTACTTTTGGTCCCAATCTTATTCTAGTTCCATCTCACAAGCCCCTTGGAGGCACTGAATGCTGGAACCCTACCACATGTTGATGAAATCGACACCTGTATATCAATTATTAATTAAGGACTGTTGTGTCTGCCAGGAGATGGAAAGGACCAATTTGTACTGTGTGCAAACCCAGGGATGTTACATAGTATATGAAGAGTTTTTTCTTCTGTTCTTTTTGCACCATAATTGCCTTTGGTGCATGTCTGACATTGCTCGGAACAGGTCCTGTGTTAGAGTATGGTGCCATGGTAAGATAACATTGTCACTTCGGTCTTAGTTCCTATCTA
Organism: Lissotriton vulgaris; assembly: GCF_964263255.1. Lineage (NCBI taxonomy): Eukaryota > Metazoa > Chordata > Amphibia > Caudata > Salamandridae > Lissotriton > Lissotriton vulgaris. The sequence goes on from NW_028253406.1 coordinate 392,414, forward strand.
AAATGTAAAGCAAACTGACAAACAGAAAATGGAGCGCGCGTCGAGTATTGGTTCTTCACCCTTCTGTGGGCACCACTGATTATTATATGGTGTCTTTTTTATGTATAAAGATTGTATATTGTGTTATTGGATGTATTAATTGCATATTATTTTATTGTACTGTCATATAACCTGAACTTCCTTGTTCCTTATATGATTTTTATCAAGTATATTAAAAACATGTTTATTTTTAATTAATGTATTTTCTTATTATTCTTCAACTGTCTGCCTGTTCCTATCACCACTGAGCCCATATTATTTCTTGTCTACTATTAAGATTGTCTAGGAATTTTTTACATACGCAGCTTTGACAATCCCACTCAAAAGAAAACAACTGGGTTGGAAATTCAAGGCTTTTAATTTCACAATACACTAGCAGCCCGTCCCGACGTTGTCCGGGTATGAATTGCTGCCGGCCAGTAGTATATTGTTTTGTAGGATTTCGTTTTGATAGCATTTCTTATCTGTGACAGGCCTGTGAAATGCTCCGATTCACAGTGCACTGCTGATGCACTTAAGAGTGCGCGTTCAGTAGTGTGTGAACTCGAGTTTCCCTACTTTATTTTTCCTTGCAATATTATATAGCGCGAACTCGACAACATGGCATGAGCACAATTTACATTACAGAAGAACACATTCATTTGTGGTAGGCACGGGGAGACAAAGAGATTTGCCTGGAATCACAGGATGTTGAGCTGATGCTGAGATTCGAATGTAGCTCCCCAGCTCTAAAGTTCGCAATTCTAGAACTTGTGGCGGGAGGTGTGTCTAAATGTGTATGTCGGTGCTGGCCATCAATGAGAGAGACCTGTGCATTTTTCAAATGGGTGGTGAAAAAATATGAGTATGTTGCTGGAGATGTGGGCCGCCGTGCCACCAATGTACTTACCGGGGGAAGGTAAACACCCATTATTCCGCAACTATCTTTCCGCTTACCATCACGCCACATACTTTCATTAAGAAAGTACCAAGGGCCTCATTTATGAGGCTATGCTTCACTTTTACGCTGCTGGTGCGTCACTTTTTGTGATGCACCAGTGGAGTAAAAAATGTGCCTTGTTGCGCCATATTTACAAAGTCGATTCAGAAAAGTGGGTGGTGATGAACAGAGTGTCTGAATTAAGCAGACCACTCTTACCCAGTCCAAAGATCAGGGCTTGATCCATCACCGTTATTTATCTCACTGCACAATCCCAGCTCAGAACCTGGCTATATGCAAATCAGTCTGTCCCTGGCCCAGTGCATCATGGGAACAGGGCAGACTAAACTACCAAGCCAATTCTTCACCAGAAAGGAGACAAGCTACCGGGGACCGGTTTCTGGCATTTCAGCCTTCTTCGGCCCGGCTTGCTTGAATCCTGATGGTGCAGTGAGAAAGGGACTCATGTCTGAGTATACCCTGCCACACCTATAGTGGCCAAAAACGATTCAGAAAAGGGGGTGGTGATGAACAGAGTGTCTGAATTAAGCAGACCACTCTTACCCAGTCCAAAGATCAGGGCTTGATCCATCACCGTTATTTATCTCACTGCACCATCCCAGCTCAGAACCTGGCTATATGCAAATCAGTCTGTCCCTGGCCCAGTGCATCATGGGAACAGGGCAGACTAAACTACCAAGCCAATTCTTCACCAGAAAGGAGACAAGCTACCGGGGACCGGTTTCTGGCATTTCAGCCTTCTTCGGCCCGGCTTGCTTGAATCCTGATGGTGCAGTGAGAAAGGGACTCATGTCTGAGTATACCCTGCCACACCTATAGTGGCCAAAAACGATTAAGAAACGATGCCAGAAACCGGTCCCCGGAAGCTTGTTTCCTTCCCAGTGTAAGAATTGGCTTGGTAGTTTGATTTGCCCTGTTCCCATCATGCACTGGGACAGGAACAGACTAATTTGCATATAGCCAGGTTCTGAACTGGGATGGTGCAGTGAGCTAAAAAACGGTGTTGGATCTAGCCCTGATCTCTTGACTGGGTGAGAGTATTCTGCTTAATTCAGAAACTCTGTCCATCACCACCCCTTGTTGTTAAATATTTTGTCCACCCCGAGCGTGGAAGGGTATACTTAGATGTGAGTCCCTTGCTCATTGCACCATCAGGATTCAAGCAAGCCGGGCCGACGACGGCTGAAATACCAGAAACCGGTCCCCGGAAGCTTGTTTCCTTCCCAGTGTAAGAATTAGCTTGGTAGTTTGGTTTGCCCTGTTCCCATCATGCACTGGGACAGGAACAGACTAATTTGCATATAGCCAGGTTCTGAACTGGGATGGTGCAGTGAGCTAAAAAACGGTGTTGGATCTAGCCCTGATCTCTTGACTGGGTGAGAGTATTCTGCTTAATTCAGAAACTCTGTCCATCACCACCCCTTGTTAAATATTTTGTCCACCCCAAGCGTGGAAGGGTATACTCAGATGTGAGTCCCTTGCTCATTGCACCATCAGGATTCAAGCAAGCCGGGCCGACGATGGCTGAAATGCCAGAAACCGGTCCCCGGAAGCTTGTTTCCTTCCCAGTGTAAGAATTGGCTTGGTAGTTTGGTTTGCCCTGTTCCCATCATGCACTGGGACAGGAACAGACTAATTTGCATATAGCCAGGTTCAGAACTGGGATGGTGCAGTGAGCTAAAAAACGGTGTTGGATCTAGCCCTGATCTCTTGACTGGGTGAGAGTATTCTGCTTAATTCAGAAACCCTGTCCATCACCACCCCTTGTTGTTAAATATTTTGTCCACCCCAAGCGTGGAAGGGTATACTCAGATGTGAGTCCCTTGCTCATTGCACCATCAGGATTCAAGCAAGACGGGCCGACGATGGCTGAAATGCCAGAAACCGGTCAATGGAAGCTTGTTTCCTTCCCAGTGTAAGAATTGGCTTGGTAGTTTGGTTTGCCCTGTTCCCATCATGCACTGGGACAGGAACAGACTAATTTGCATATAGCCAGGTTCTGAACTGGGATGGTGCAGTGAGCTAAAAAATGGTGTTGGATCTAGCCCTGATCTCTTGACTGGGTGAGAGTATTCTGCTTAATTCAGAAACTCTGTCCATCACCACCCCTTGTTGTTAAATATTTTGTCCACCCCAAGCGTGGAAGGGTATACTCAGATGTGAGTCCCTTGCTCATTGCACCATGAGGATTCAAGCAAGCCGGGCCGACGACGGCTGAAATGCCAGAAACCGGTCCCCGGAAGCTTGTTTCCTTCCCAGTGTAAGAATTGGCTTGGTAGTTTGGTTTGCCCTGTTCCCATCATGCACTGGGACAGGAACAGACTAATTTGCATATAGCCAGGTTCTGAACTGGGATGGTGCAGTGAGCTAAAAAACAGTGTTGGATCTAGCCCTGATCTCTTGACTGGGTGAGAGTATTCTGCTTAATTCAGAAACTCTGTCCATCACCACCCCTTGTTGTTAAATATTTTGTCCACCCCAAGCGTGGAAGGGTATACTCAGATGTGAGTCCCTTGCTCATTGCACCATCAGGATTCAAGCAAGCCGGGCCGACGACGGCTGAAATGCCAGAAACCGGTCCTCGGAAGCTTGTTTCCTTCCCAGTGTAAGAATTGGCTTGGTAGTTTGGTTTGCCCTGTTCCCATCATGCACTGGGACAGGAACAGACTAATTTGCATATAGCCAGGTTCTGAACTGGGATGGTGCAGTGAGCTAAAAAACGGTGTTGGATCTAGCCCTGATCTCTTGACTGGGTGAGAGTATTCTGCTTAATTCAGAAACCCTGTCCATCACCACCCCTTGTTGTTAAATATTTTGTCCACCCCAAGCGTGGAAGGGTATACTCAGATGTGAGTTCCTTGCTCATTGCACCATCAGGATTCAAGCAAGCCGGGCCGACGACGGCTGAAATGCCAGAAACCGGTCCCCGGAAGCTTGTTTCCTTCCCAGTGTAAGAATTGGCTTGGTAGTTTGGTTTGCCCTGTTCCCATCATGCACTGGGACAGGAACAGACTAATTTGCATATAGCCAGGTTCTGAACTGGGATGGTGCAGTGAGCTAAAAAACGGTGTTGGATCTAGCCCTGATCTCTTGACTGGGTGAGAGTATTCTGCTTAATTCAGAAACTCTGTCCATCACCACCCCTTGTTGTTAAATATTTTGTCCACACCAAGCGTGGAAGGGTATACGCAGATGTGAGTCCCTTGCTCATTGCACCATCAGGATTCAAGCAAGCCAGGCCGACGACGGCTGAAATGCCAGAAACCGGTCCCCGGAAGCTTGTTTCCTTCCTAGTGTAAGAATTGGCTTGGTAGTTTGGTTTGCCCTGTTCCCATCATGCACTGGGACAGGAACAGACTAATTTGATTATAGCCAGGTTCTGAACTGGGATGGTGCAGTGAGCTAAAAAACGGTGTTGGATCTAGCCCGGATCTCTTGACTGGGTGAGAGTATTCTGTTTAATTCAGAAACTCTGTCCATCACCACCCCTTGTTGTTAAATATTTTGTCCACCCCAAGCGTGGAAGGGTATACTCAGATGTGAGTCCCTTGCTCATTGCACCATCAGGATTCAAGAAAGCCGGGCCGACGACGGCTGAAATGCCAGAAACCGGTCCCCGGAAGCTTGTTTCCTTCCCAGTGTAAGAATTGGCTTGGTAGTTTGGTTTGCCCTGTTCCCATCATGCACTGGGACAGGAACAGACTAATTTGCATATAGCCAGGTTCTGAACTGGGATGGTGCAGTGAGCTAAAAAACGGTGTTGGATCTAGCCCTGATCTCTTGACTGGGTGAGAGTATTCTGCTTAATTCAGAAACTCTGTCCATCACCACCCCTTGTTGTTAAATATTTTGTCCACCCCAAGCGTGGAAGGGTATACTCAGATGTGAGTCCCTTGCTCATTGCACCATGAGGATTCAAGCAAGCCGGGCCGACGACGGCTGAAATGCCAGAAACCGGTCCCCGGAAGCTTGTTTCCTTCCCAGTGTAAGAATTGGCTTGGTAGTTTGGTTTGCCCTGTTCCCATCATGCACTGGGACAGGAACAGACTAATTTGCATATAGCCAGGTTCTGAACTGGGATGGTGCAGTGAGCTAAAAAACGGTGTTGGATCTAGCCCTGATCTCTTGACTGGGTGAGAGTATTCTGCTTAATTCAGAAACTCTGTCCATCACCACCCCTTGTTGTTAAATATTTACAAAGTGACGCATCTAGGTAGATGCGTCACTTTGTAAACCCCTGCGCCACATTATACCTGCACCAGGTATAATGTATGCAAGGGGGCGTATTGACGCAAGAAAGGGTCGTAGAAGTGACGCAGTGAAATCTATGTGATTTCACTGCGCCACTTCTAGGACACAAATGCGTCAATTTCTTACGCCTGCCTCACAGCAGGCGTAAGACTGACGCAGGCCCTTTCACATGGGGCTTGCCCCATGTGAAAGGTGACATTGCTGGAGTTGCGTCACTTTTGTGACACACTCCAGCAATGCGCCACTTTTGCGCCATACAGATACGTCAGAAATACTGACGTATCTGTAACTCCTTGCTCAATGATGCGTCGTACTGTAAATATGACACATCATTGGTGGTGCAGGGAGGGCGCAGTGAAAAGTGACGCATCGCTGTTTTCATGCAGCGATGCATCACTTTTCATAAATGAGGCCCCATGACTCCCCAATGCCATTATAACGCATGGCATTACATTTTATATGCTTTTACCACGCATACATTTACAACGAAATTCGTTTTAAATGCATGAATGGTAAAAGCATGTTTTTTTTATGTTTGGATAAGGTAAGTATGGTTATAGGGGTATATGTTTTGGGGTACTGAGGTATATGTTTTGGGGTGTTTGGGTATTTTAAGGGTTCAGATATAGTTTTGGGTTATGGGGTACAGGGGTAGTTTTAGGGTTTTGGGATAGGTATGGGTTTTAGGGTACAGGGGTATTTTTAGGGTTCAGGGCTGGGTTTGGGTTTTGGGGTATAGGGGTATTTTTAGGGTTTAGGGGTAGGTTTGGGTTTTGGGGTACAGGGGTATTTTAAGGGTTCAGGGCTGGGTTTGGGTTTTGGGGTATAGGGGTATTTTTAGGGTTTAGGGGTAGGTTTGGGTTTTGGGGTACAGGGGTATTTTAAGGGTTCAGGGCTAGGTTTGGGTTTTGGGGTACAGGGGTATTTTTAGGGTTCAGGGCTAGGTTTGGGTTTTGGGGTACAGGGGTATTTTAGGGTTCAGGGGAAGGTTAGGGTTTTGGGGTACAGGGCTATTTTTAGGGTTCAGGGCTAGGTTTGGGTTTTGGGGTAAAGGGGTATTTTTAGGGTTCAGGGGTAGGTTTGGGTTTTGGGGTACAGGGGTATTTTAAGGGTTCATTGCTAGGTTTGGGTTTTGGGGTATAGGGGTATTTTAGGGTTCAGGGGTAGGTTTGAGTTTTGGGGTACAGTGGTATTTTTAGGGTTCAGGGCTAGGTTTGGGTTTTGGGGTACAGGGGTATTTTTAGGGTTCAGGGGTAGGTTTGGGTTTTGAGGTACAGGGGCATTTATAGGGTTCAGGGATAGGTTTGGGTTTTGGGGTACAGGGGTATTTTTAGGGTTTAGGGATAGGTTTGTGTTTTGGGGTACAGGGTATATTTATAGGGTTAAGATAGGTTCATGTTTAAGGGTGTTGGGGTATTTTAAGGAGTATGGGTGGGTTATGATTATGGGGTACAGGAGTATTTAAAGGGAGCAGGGTGGGATTAGCACACAATATGAGACATGACATGAAGGGCGGAACCTACCACATGCCCCCAGCGTTAGTCACGCCCCCAGCACACGCCCACAGCACAACGCAGACACGCCCACACGGGACTACTTTGTTGGCACGGTTCTTTTACCTTTTAAATGTATATGGTGGGCGTCTGCATAGCCTATGTCCTTCTGCTGCAACTGCCCTTTCCAACGCTGTATTGGGTGTTGTGATTGGTGCTGTGGTTCCCCGCCTCAAAGGTTTGGGCTCTCTCTTTATTATATTAGCATGGATTTAGGGGTTTATTCACAAGAACGTGTGATAACTACTGCAAGAGTAGCGTAACGCAACTTTCAACATCGCAGCTCTTTGTGGGAAAACAACTCTGTGACAATGTGTAATTCACAACACGGCGGTAGCATGCGATATTCTGCCGACACCGCGGCCAATGCCCGCAACTCAACCACCTCGACGGAGATAAAAACACAAACTCCAATGCGAAAAAACCTGCGATGGGCAAAAGCGTGATAAGAAAACAGTGACAACCAGCGCGAGGGCAGCAATACACACACACAATGCGGGAATAATCCCAAGAACAGCATACTGAAAAAGCCACAGAACAAAATCCAGCAACACCGGAGTATCACGGATGTTCCCTGGCCAACTGCAGAGGACTACATGTACACCAAAACTACCTAGAACCGTGGAAGAACAGAACCGACAGGCACACTGCATGAAAGAGAGCAGTGGCAAACAAATCAGAGCCACCGAGCGACACACCCACTGTGCAGCATACACACACAGGCAGGAGTGCACCTCGACATTGACAACATCCCCGGTACAAACAGCAAACCCACCACATTTAAACACAAGACACAATTGATTCTGCAAATGTGCACGACCTGGCAAATCACATCTGAAATCGCAGGGAAAAGTTACACTAAATGTACAAGTGCAAGCTGAAACCTGCAAATATGTTTTATTCACACCTGCAGTGCATATGGGCATTTACTACTGTTGCTTGATTGCCATGGATGGCCACATTGTGACATGCTCATGAGAAGTAAGTGTCAATGATGGCATTCCATCGGGCCATTCCTCCCGCTGCTGCGGTGGGATGAGGCCCACCTGCCCCATCACCACCATCATCGTCTGGTACTTCTGGATCTGAGATCCATAGGTACTGGTGCGAACGCAGATGTTGTGCAACACACAACATGCAACGATCAGCTTGCACACGATGTCCGGGCTGTACAGGAGCTTTCCACCTGTGCCGTCCAGGCACCTGAAACATGACTTCAACACGCCAAATGTGCATTCCACAATGCCTCTTGTGCATATGTGGGGCGCATTGTACTGCCTCTGGGCGGGTGTGTTTGAATCTTGAAGGGGTGTCATCATCCAAGGGCAGAGTGCATATCCTTGATCAACTGTGACAGTGCAGGGAGAAAAGAGCCAATACTTGGTTCGGCCGAATGTGATGGCAGGTCCACCAATCCAGTGACGCCTGTGCTGGCTGTGTGTGGGTGGAGTGTAAGCCAGCCTGCAGGGAGTAGCTGATGCTGGCAACTACATCAACAGTCATCAGGCACCCAGAAATGCAATTTCAGAACTACAAGGGGGGATGATACGAGTGGCACAGGGCTAGTGGCCCCGGATGCACAGCAGGCGAAACGGGCCAACTGCCACGTGATGCTGACCTGCGGGAGACTGGGGTAGAGTCATGTGGACGGAGCAGTGCCTCAAATGTCTTATGGCTGCATTTCGCAACTCCACACGTTCAACTGTTGTGTGGCTGTGGTGCCATGAAATGTCAGTTTTGGGTGCAGGGGTAGGCCAAAATGACCATGGAGTGGTGTGGGCTGGTAGGTGGCTGTGTAGTTTGACATGTTGATTGTGGTTTGGTCACCTGTGCATCCCCACAGTTGAGCATTGTGCTGTGGAGGCATTGGGATGTGTGGTGTGTTGTCATGGTACTTACCAACGAGCAGTCCCATTCCATATGTGCCATCCTGGAAGCGCTGGTTGATGATGGACTGTTGGAAGATGAAGGAATCATGCACACTGCCTGGGTAGTTGGCGACGACATTGGTGAAGAGTCCCCAGTGGTCCACTATTGCCTGCACATTGATGGACTAAGTGCGCTTTCTGTTGCAGTAGTGGTGGGCAGTATCTGCAGGGGGCACAAGTAGACAATGTGTGCAGTTGATTGCCCCCAACACAGCCGGGAACCGGCTATGGCGTAGAAGCCTTGCTTTGTCTCCAGCTGTTCCTGCGCAGTGTTGGGGAAGTGAAGGTACTGGGGTATGAAGCTGAGGATGGCATCCAGGACAGGTGTGATGAACTTTGATAGGGCTGGCTGTGAGACTCCTCCGACTCTGGCAGTTGTTGGTTGGAAGGTACCAGAGGCCAACAGGTGCAGCACAGCCAGCAGCTTTGTCTGCAGAAGGATGTTGATTCTCCGCTGTGTTGGGACCGTCAGCCTGTGGGCGATGTGGGTCATGATGCGGTGAATGGATTTCCTTTTGAGCCTGTAGTGGGCAATGACATCCTCGGGCTTCAGGTCTGTGAGAGTGGTGAGTGTTCATTTTCGGTAGGTCCACTGTCTTACTCTGCGCTGCCTCTTTGGTGGTTCGGGGGGGGGGGGGGGGGGCGATGCGGGTCCGGGTCCTGGGGTGGTGGCGGTTCCAGGGGGTGGGGGGTGGCGGTGGGTGTTGTGGCCCTGTTCGGGCTGCTCAGAGCTTCATGATGAGTAGCTCCATGGCGTTGTTTGTTCTTTGGGTGTGGCTGTGTGCGGGGCTCCGATGTCTACTGCAGGTAGTCGTCCGTTTTTACACCTGCTTGAGGCAGGTGTTAAATACCTGCGTCTACCGTGGCTTATCCCCTGTTTTCGCTTCGCTGCGTGGATCTGTCACTTCGTTGTGAAAGTGGTGTTGTTGTTTTTCATGTGTTTCTGCACGGGAACGCCTACTATGCATCTCATTAGCGTTAGTTGGTGGTGTCCGCCGTGGTGTTAGGTTTTGGGACTGTTATCGTTGGAATTCTGACGATATCTGCTATCAGCACCAGCTTGTGAATGGTGGGATAAATGTATCTCGATTTTGACTGTGCTAAAGTGGCATTAATTTTGCGATAGCTCCTTGTGAATATGCCCCTTAGTTTGCAACATCTTGCCAAACCTTGAGTTCAAAAAGCTAAAAAAAAAAAATTTAAAACCCACTTTGTTAAAATGTTTTATGATTAACTGTTTAATTGTTTAAAAGCAATTCATCACAAGTTTGTAGAATGTTTTAAAACCTTTTTTTAATTTTTTTTACAAATGTAAACCTAGCCATAACTTCAACTCTTTCTCACTCGCAATACTGTCTTTTTCTATTACTTCTCATGGGAAGATTTACTATTCTACTCTGACCATGGCCAGTTTGGGTGCTACAACCAAGTCAATTCAATTTGATTATTTATTATATACTTACTAAAAACCATTACAATTCCGCAGTGAATAAAAATAAAATAAAAACACTAATATGCTAGATGGAACAATATATACACACACACACACATATATATATGATCTAGTCAGGGATCTGCCGAAACGCGTCGTGATGGCTGGTGGCACTCGTAAAATAAATTAAAACCAGCATAAAATTGGGTCTACCTCGACTTATTACAAGTCCATGGTGAAGTTGTAGCTGAGGCGAGCTTTTGAAGCATATATATATATATATATATATATATATATATATATATATATATATATATATATATGTCACGCACTGCAGCGGCACCCGAAAACCCGGCATGGATTAGAAGAGGAGCGACGCAAAAGTGACCATGGAGGCTTGGTTTACACCCACAGCCAATCAGAGAGGGGTGTGACTATTTTTAACCGGCCCCCAGGTGGAAGTAACCTTGTGTGATGAAATGTGGCACTGAAGAAAGCAGATAAGCTGAAACGCGTCTGCCGAGCGTTCTATCAACTTTCCACCCAGTGCATTATTTGAAAAATAAAATCAGCTAACAGCTAAGAGTGGGCGTAAAATCCGTTTCGCGGGCGAATTTGCGGATTTTCTAGCGATTTCGCGATCCGCGAATCTCGCGAAATCGCGGTATAATTCGCGAATCAGCGGGGACGAATTTTCAGCCAAGCAAGGGTTACAGCAGCAGGTGCAAAAGTTGAACCTAATTTCTTTGTAACCTTTTACAAAAGGGTTACAAACAAATTAACTTCAACTTGGACACCTGCTGCTAATTGCTTCCTGGCGCCTCCTTGCCTACTTGCAACTATTCTCTGACCCTGCTCTGACCCTTGAAGCAGGGTCAGAGAATAGTTACAAGTAGGCAACAAGGCACCTGTCCAAGGAATTAAACCTCATCAGGAAGCACTTACAGATATAAAAAACAGGAAGAAGGGAGAGGATGGCAAATACACACATTTTGAGTTGTCAGGAGGGGTTAAACTAAAAGAGACCTTTACAGCACAATTTTCATATGCATTTTGCTAAAAATAAAAAGCTGTATGTACATCCCCTTTTCTGAATCATTTTGTCCACCATAAGCATGGAAGGGTATACTCAGATGTGAGTCCCTTGCTCATTGCACCATCAGGATTCAAGCAAGCCGGGCCGACGACGGCTGAAATGCCAGAAACCGGTCCCCGGTAGCTTGTTTCCTTCCCAGTATAAGAATTGGCTTGGTAGTTTGGTTTGCCCTGTTCCCATCATGCACTGGGACAGGAACAGACTAATTTGCATGTAGCCAGGTTCTGAGCTGGGATGGTGCAGTGAGCTAAAAAACGGTGATGGATCAAGCCCTGATCTTTGGACTGGGTAAGAGTGGTCTGCTTAATTCAGACACTCTGTTCATCACCATCCCCTTTTCTGAATCATTTTTTCCACCATAAGCGTGGAAGGGTATACTCAGATGTGAGTCCCTTGCTCATTGCACCATCAGGATTCAAGCAAGCCGGGCCGACGACGGCTGAAATGCCAGAAACCGGTCCCCGGTAGCTTGTTTCCTTCCCAGTATAAGAATTGGCTTGGTAGTTTGGTTTGCCCTGTTCCCATCATGCACTGGGACAGGAACAGACTAATTTGCATGTAGCCAGGTTCTGAGCTGGGATGGTGCAGTGAACTAAAAAACGGTGATGGATCAAGCCCTGATCTTTGGACTGGGTAAGAGTGGTCTGCTTAATTCAGACACTCTGTTCATCACCATCCCCTTTTCTGAATCATTTTGTCCACCATAAGCGTGGAAGGGTATACTCAGATGTGAGTCCCTTGCTCATTGCACCATCAGGATTCAGGCAAGCCGGGCCGACGACGGCTGAAATGCCAGAAACCGGTCCCCGGTAGCTTGTTTCCTTCCAGTATAAGAATTGGCTTGGTAGTTTGGTTTGCCCTGTTCCCATCATGCACTGGGACAGGAACAGACTAATTTGCATGTAGCCAGGTTCTGAGCTGGGATGGTGCAGTGAGCTAAAAAATGGTGATGGATCAAGCCCTGATCTTTGGACTGGGTAAGAGTGGTCTGCTTAATTCAGACACTCTGTTCATCACCTTCCCCTTTTCTGAATCATTTTGTCCACCATAAGCGTGGAAGGGTATACTCAGATGTGAGTCCCTTGCTCATTGCACCATCAGGATTCAAGCAAGCCGGGCCGAAGACGGCTGAAATGCCAGAAACCGGTCCCCGGTAGCTTGTTTCCTTCCCAGTATAAGAATTGGCTTGGTAGTTTGGTTTGCCCTGTTCCCATCATGCACTGGGACAGGAACAGACTAATTTGCATGTAGCCAGGTTCTGAGCTGGGATGGTGCAGTGAGCTAAAAAACGGTGATGGATCAAGCCCTGATCTTTGGACTGGGTAAGAGTGGTCTGCTTAATTCAGACACTCTGTTCATCACCATCCCCTTTTCTGAATCAGCATGTACTGTAGGGGCAACTCAGGAATCTGGCCCTTCAGAGATCCGGCCTCTCTTTCTTTCTCTCGTTCTCTCTCTCCCTCTCTCTTTCCCTCTCTTTCTCTCTCTTTCTATCTATCTATCTATCTATCTATTTATCTATCTATCTCTCTCTCCCTCTCCCATAAACGACTGCATGGGTAACTTCGCTATGCAAGCGGCTCGCGAAGACGCAAAAGCCCCGCGAACACGCAAAAAACCCCGCGAACACGCAAAAAACCCCGCGAACACGCAAAAAACAAAAATCCGCAAATTCGCGAATTTTGCGGATCGCGAATTCGCAAATCTGCAAATTCGCGGATCGCGAATTCGCTAAATTTGCCCATGCTTACTAACAGCACCGAGCATGTGTCGGACCCGTTTTTCCAGGTGAAGAGGGGGATTGGACTACATATGCAAGTGGTGTAGCAAGCATCACTATTCCGGCACGCCCTCTCGGTCTGGAGCTCCGCGCAGAACTTGCTAAAACTTTGGATTTGTTCGAAACGACATTGCGGCGCCCCCTCTTATGCCAAGAACACTCACCTGAGTCAGAATTGCATAAGGGGAGAGAGGATGCGGTATGTTGCTGCATGAAGTGACTGTAAGCTGAGGTAACATCTTATCATGGCCCCCGATATGAAAGGCTGGGAAGAAGTGCGTCCTGGGGCCAGCAAGTCTGGGAACTCACTTGGATCATGTGTGAATTCACTGTAATGTCACGCACTGCAGCGGCGCCCGAAAACCCGGCATGGATTAGAAGAGGAGCGACGCGAAAGTGACCATGGAGGCTTGGTTTACACCCACAGCCAATCAGAGAGGGGTGTGACTCTTTTTAACCGGCCCCCAGGTGGAAGTAACCTTGTGTGATGAAACGTGGCACTGAAAAAGCAAATAAGCTGAAACGCGTCTGCCAGGCGTTCTATCAACTTTCCACCCAGCGCATTATTTGAAAAATAAAATCAGCTAACAGCACCGAGCATGTGTCGGACCAGTTTTTTCCAGGTGAAGAGGGGGATTGGACTACATATATACATATATATATATATATATATATATATATATATATATATATATATATATATATATATATATATATATATCTATGCACACACATACATATATATACATATACACACAAACACTGGTTTTGTAAAAAAAAATGTTATTCTCTACTCAAATTCATACAGATAATGTGACTAAGTGCATATCTTTTCTAGAGCCATTAATCAATTTAATTCATAATTTTGTCTCCTGACAAGTCACTTTGTGTATTTTCTCTAGTTTATCAAATACCACATTAAGAAATCCAACGAATCTGCTTGCCATTTGCATATCTGTTGGATAAAAGCATTTATTCATGGCCATTGTATGTTCAGACGTCTTATAGCAGGAACTAGGAGTTTCGACCACTCAAAGGAGAACCCCTGACAACATCAGATGACATGTGCTTCCTTCCAGTATTGGCTGAAACTGCAGCTCTGTGATGTAGGTGCATATCTCCACTGTTGTCAGGTCTCACCCACATCAAAAACACCAAATCATAGCATCGCTATGTACCTTTAATTTTAAATGGTATTGTGGCCTCCAATAAGGTTGCATTTCATTTAGGTGATATGGAGTCAAAAACTGACCACATGTTTTTTAAAAGAGCGGGAAGTCTGGTCTAAAGCAAAGGTACATTTAAATCTGATGTATTTTTACTTGTATCTTACATTGGTTCTAAGTGAGAGGGGGCTCCCAAGCTTCTGACATCTTTAAAAGAACAAGTGAGTGTTAATGTTCTCAAAATAAACATTGTAAATCTCCGTACAGGATTGTACTTTGCTCTACGTCCCAGCCCTAAGTGTTCTGTGCTGAGCTGACTTAAAATTGTGCCAAAAATGTAAGATGCAGTCAGTTTGGAATGAAATCTGGTTCAATAAATTAAACTCTAAGCAAATGTGTGCTTGTGATGTGGATGTTAACAGAGCGAAAAGCTGCCTGAACAAGTTGCAGTTTCACAGTTCTAACCTCTTGATAAGGGGTTCCAGAAAATGTTTACAACCATATCTTTGTGATGGTGTCAGAACTCCGTTCAGAGGGCCACGGAGCAAACAGGAGCCACTGGGCCCAACTGGGGGGATTGAGGCCTGATGTCCGGGGGCCTGACCAACTATGGATCCTTAGCAATTGGGCCAAGCACCCCTTCCAGGCTTGATTCTCAGTGGTAGCGAGGGTCGAGCAGTCCAAGACTCCTCGTGAGGAGTGCGGGGGTAGATACAGGGAGGGGGTGATCAAAGGCTCACAATTCAATATATGCTCAGCAGCATCAATAAATGATTGTTCAGTCAAATACTTGCTTTTATGTAAAAAGTGGGCATTTGCATACAAACACACAGTAAAATGTGTCATTTACAAACAATACACAGTCACCTGAGAAATGGACTTTAGTGTTTCATAGGTGGGCTTTGTGCTCCACTCCTCTCTCCCTAGAGGTAGTGGTTATTCTCCGGTCACTATAGGCGACAATCAAGGTCAGCCCCACTGTTAGTCCGAGTCTCAGCTCAACTCTTTATTAATATCATAAGTGTACCAGGGCCAAAGAGCTATCAGACAAGCCAGTTACTGGGGCCATCTGGCCCAACAATCATTCCTACCAGCACCAGCCGGATCCATGTGCCTGGTATATCTGAGCATGCCTCCTTCATGGATGCTGAAGCTGCAGCTGCTGCCTCTGGTAAGTTTTCCACACGCGAGGCCTGGGAGAGCTTCAGTCATATCGTCATAAGCGATCCTGTAGCAACTGGGTGGGAGTTCTCAATGCTCCTCCGTTGCGGAAAGTTTCTTGAGTTCCTCCTCACTGGTAGGGGATACAAGGCTCCTAGTGTAAGTCCTCAGTCATGGCTTAGACCTGCTAGAGACATGGGGTTCAAAACACAGGCTATGGGCGGATCAGTGCAACAGTGCTCCTGGCTCACTTCATGGCAGCACTCCTCTAGCATACTGGAGTCACAACTTTTCCCTGCACATGAGCAATGACCCAATCAGTGCATCAGCCATTTCCTCACACCTCTCAACGGGGATCCAATCGCCGGGCCCTCCACTGGACCTCGCTCCATCCAGCCCCTCCCCTCCCTCACAGGGGACACTGGTTGTGGCAAGCAGCCAGGCACTGGTACTCCAGGCTCCAGGGCAGGTGGTCTTGGATCCCCTCCCCAGCTGCGAGACTGGCAGACCTTGGCCTGCAGTCCTGGTAACAGGCAAGAAGTCCTGCAGAGCTTCTCATCCTCGCACAGCCCAACTGCTTGCTTGACAGTTGACAATTTTGGGGTGCTCAAGCTCCCCTTCATAATAGTTCATTTCTAGACACCAAATGTGATTTTAAAGTGTGAATCTTTGAAGTTTATTTTGGGAGTCTGCGTCCTTTTAAAGTGCCCATTCCTCTGCCCTGCCCATCCTTCAAAAAGCAGCCTGTCAAAGTAGGAGCGACTCCACATCTGATAGGCCCCCCAACACAGGCCATGTTGGGGCACCTTGATATCAGCCACAGTGATATGTGTATAAAAAGGTCACCCCAGGGCCTCGGCCTACTCTTTAGAATTCTCATCTCAGCCCCACCTCCTTCCTGAGGTGTGCCCAGGCCCCTTCCCAGAGCCTCCTCTTTGAATCAAAGAGCACCCTTTGAAGTGTACTGGAGGGATTTGCTCTCCCTTCCTCCAGTATGTATCACCCAGCTTACAGGAATGCAGCAATACACAACTATGTCTGTGGGGATTCCTCTACCCCCTCTCCTCGTGTTCCTCCAGTCAGCCCTGGGTCCTCCAAAATGGTGCCCAAAGCCTGCATGCAATGCACGGTACTACATACGTCCTATATTGTACCATTCACTGGCACACATACACCAAGCACATGCGTATAATATACATGCACTGCACAGCACTGCATTATGTCTGTATTGTAACATTCACAGGCACACATACACCGAGCACATGTTTAACACACACGCACTCCGCAGCACTATACACCAAACTGATGTAGGCCAAAGGTGAGTTAAGTACACAGCAGAGTAACTTTAAATAAGTGAACTTGTAGGCCTCACTCTAGTGAGGCAGGTCAAGAGGTATTCATTCCTACTGACCACTACATGGTATGCTGCTACCACAGCGCTCATGCTGCTTAACTCCTGGTAAAGGTGGTAGCCTTTCACCACAATGAAGGCAGTGTTTTGGGTGCCCCTACTGGTCCAAATAGACCACAATCTGTGAGACAGGTCTACGTCATGGAGCAAACGCATGATCCGTCTTCACCCATGACAACAAAAATCAGTATTAGAGATCCAGACATCATTACCATTGGGACACTCAGGGCAGGGGTGCACATCAATCACCAGGTGAGAGACTTTTCCATCCCAAAAGTTGGCATACATTTTGCCCTAATCAGGTCGATCAGTGGTTTTAGGGAAGGGTTTTAGTAATGCATATGTTAGATTCCCTGCTTTAATATTCAATTCTTTATGTTATTAAAGGATCCAGCGCTATTGAACCAGAGGCCCAGGTATTTATACACATTTCCCAGCAAGATTGCTTTTGCCATTTTTATACAATCCACTTTGTTGTTTTCCTAAACCACAGCACATTTCATTCATCATAATTTACAGTAAAATAGCTGCAATAAATCTCAAAGCATCTCAATGTGTGTTGCACACCAACACTAGTTGGTTGAAGATGACAGTATTGGATCGACATTTATAAAGCGCACTGTAACCCTACGGGCTTCCTGCGCTGAGATACGAGTAAGATGCTGGCGGGTAAGCAGTGTGGCAGAGCCAAATGATTATGCTCTAGGGAAGAGCCAAGTCTTGACTTTCTTTCGAAACAACAATAGGTCCTGCATTTGCCTCAATTCCAAGGGAAGACTATTCCAGTCTTGTCTAGGTACAACAATATCTGGATTTTACTACCCCCATTTGTAGGAGGCAGGCTCCTTGATTGTGCAAATTCTCTATAATACCAGTGACATAAAGGTTGAAGAGCATTGGTTTTGTCGGCTATTCCCAGGAGCCTTTGACCATTTATTATCATTATGATTTATTAAGCTCGATGTTACTTCATTCCATGCCATGGTGCATGTTTCTGTTCTTTCTTTTGAATGGTTACCACATCCTTGTCAAATATACATACAGCGAAGTAGTTGTAGGCAAAGAACAAACTTTCAAACTTAGTGGCTCATTACGATGATGGACCGACTCGGTCATGGGACCAACCAACACCTGGTCATCGGTCCTGACCGCGCCATTAGGATGCGACTGAACACTGTTCAGTCGCATTCCTATATTTCTTATGGGAGCATTCATTACAGTCATTAACCGGCCGTAATGCATGCCCCCGTAGTGAAATGGGAGGTGCCGTTCATCCCTGCACCCTGTGGCAGGCACCTCAAGGTGCCTGACACAAGTTGCAGGGATCAACAGAGTGCCACCATAGGGGCCCCTCAAACTCCAACCGGAGGCCATGCACCAAAGGTGCCCTGCTGAGGGCCCTCTAACACGCTTTCAGACATGGTTTCCATGTCGGACAGATCGGCATGGAAACCATGTCCGAAACCGTGTATTGCAATCGCAAGGGCAGAAAGAGCCGCCCTTGAGATTACAGGCCACATTCTGACTGGCGGATGGGCTCTCCAAGCCCGTCGGAAGCCGCCCAGAATAACCGGTTGGATTCCTTTATGACCGCCTCCATCAAAATGAGGCGTTCGGAAAGGAATCCGACCGGCCAATTACGATGCCGCCCTAATGGCTCCGACCTTCGTAATTGGCCCCTAAAGGTTTTGAGAGCTAACAGTTTCAAGGTAAATTATTTTAAACCTAAATATGTCAAACCATATGACTAATACTAACATTTATGTCCAGGGAAAGGAGGGCATCTATCTGGCACTACCACTTTAGAGGAATCTTTTTTGAGACAGGCTCAAAAGATCTCTGACCCCCACTTATTGCACTGAGTTTATACATTCAGATTAAGTTTAACATAGTTAAAAATGCAGGTGTAAGAAACATTCTGAATATGCAAAGTGCCCATGTATGTGCTAAAATGTGTTTCGATTGAAATAAAAAAGAGACAGTATGTGTGAGGAAATGGGGTGTATCATGGTGTGGCTGTACGCCCTCACTGTGTGATACACTTATCAACCCCTATAGGATCAGTAGGTTTCATTTGTCAAACCCTTCAGCTCAACTCTGGATAGCTGTGGTTCTGAGCAGTTAGGCTTACATAAAGGAACAAGAATAAAGCATTTTAACAGCACCAAAACAATTTCAGAAGAAATACACAAGACACTCAAAAAATCTGACACTACTTTATAAAAAATAGACTGTATTTGTATGTATTTTACACAGCAAAAAGATCCACTGGATGGTTCTGGAGATACAACATTTACAAGATACAATAAACATGCACTTTTTACTTAACTGTGAAAAAGTTATGGCAAATGTAACACATTTTGGGTACACATCAATGCTGTTACTTTAAGTTACTTTAGGCGACCAGCTCCAGCAGGGAGCCTGTTAGGGGACCAGCAAGGTCCACAGAAACAGTTACCTTAAAGGAAGAAGCAGTCTTCAAGAAACTTTTTTCCCCTTGCCATTGACTCCTAGGGAAATGGTCCTGATGCGCAGGATACAGGATGCTGAAGATGCTCAAGGATGCTGTGGATGTGATGCGTTCGATGAAGGTATTCCTGCAGCTACTCCTCAGCCCATGGGCTTGGTGAGGCGATCTTGTCAACGTGGGTCGATACACCTCAAAGGCTCTTGGTGTAAACGGTGAGCCCAAATTACTATCGATGCCCGGGCTGCTGGCGCAAGTCGCCTCTTAGTTCCCATTCTAAGTAGTCACCAAATAAAGAGACGGGCGCTGGGAGCAGGAATCACAAGAACAGGATTTATTACTCATGAGGAGAGCCTGTCATTTCGGACACGAAACACAGTGTCTTTCGGGAGGTGCTCTAACAAGTGGTCTGAGACATCGCCTTTTATACCTTACAAAACACTCCTTATTACAATAAATGACATTGTGAAACAAGGAAAAGACATTCCCGTTATCCTCGTGTCAATCCCACCCCACATGAATCCACAATAGAGACCCTTGAACTGTCGATAAGAGAAGGGGCAATCACACAGCTGAGTGTTCTGCTGATTATTAGGATGTGTGCGCCTGATCGTATCCCAAGGGGTGGTGAGCCCAGGATCAATAGTGGGTTCTTTGAAGAGGAGTGACTCCATACAATAAGGGGCAATAAACAGTATCTTCCGGCTTAGGCGATGGCCTCGGACACGTGTGGACAGTCCATCGCGGAGGGAGGGTTCACTAACAGAGGGGTTATTCATGAAAGGAATGGAGGTGCTGGTCAGGTGCGGCTGTGACTCCCAAGGACGGGGTCTTGCAGAAGAAGGAGGTTTATGACTTGCCCATGTGAGGGAGGAGGGGAGAGCCAGGGTGCGCACAGGGACAGAGTCGCACAGAGAGAGAGGTCTTGTGACCTGTACATGAGAGAACGGGGGCAGTCAGATACAGCTGGGGGGGGTTATGTCAGCTGAGGCGAGGGATGCTTTTTCAAGAGGAAATGGGGGACTTTGCGTGGGTCAAGCAAGAGGATTGCTTTTCATAGCAGGGTCGCGCAGGGGGAGAGGGTTGCATGGTCTATGTATGTGAGGGGGGGGGGGTTCAAATACGCGCAGGAGGGAAGCCGGGGATTCCGATGAGTGGGCAAAAGGCCATGGTGCCTAAAAAATGGCTATCAGGTACATGTGGGCACGGGCTTTTACTGGCGGAGTGGTGTGGTTAACGTACAGGGAAGGGAATGGGAAAGGGCAAATGAACGCTGCTTATGTACATCAATTTCGTTATTTTCCACAGTCGCCGCTTTTTACATAACAAAGTTCATTTTCCCTATTCTTCCTAGTAAATGGGTGTACATATAAACATGTGTGGTTGACGAAACGGCATTTGTCAATACTAACATATTGCATATAATCATGAACAGTTGGTGTGATTGGCAGAATGCAGCACATAGGAAATTGCATTTGCAAACGAACTTCATAGCATAAATGCTTCCGACTTTCTCAAAAAGGTGACCAATGAACATTTTGACCAAGCAATTGAGGGAGGAATTCAGTCCAAATAAGATCTCTTCGTCACAGTGTCTTTTTGGCTGAGGCAAGACAGCCCCCCCCCCCGTGGCCTGCAGGGCAGCAGGAGAGGGGAAAAGGAGAGACCTTTACGATTTTTCGGGTCGTCCGCCCTACAGCCTCCCCTTCCGATGGCGACCAGCCAGGCCCTGCTCTGCACACGCTGAGGCCTCGCCTTCCGGATGGGCGTAACCGCGGACCTGCAGCACTTCGGGAGCTTCCGGAATGGGGGTAGGTGTTTTATTGATTTGTATCTATTTCATGTTACCGTTCTTTGGGCGTGGTGGGCAATGAGGCAGACATGTTGGGAGCAGGAATAGGCAGTGGAGCCTAGCTACCTCGTGGCTGTCTTGCCGTCAAGCTTTCGCCATTTTATATTTCTCATTACGAACTATTCCTAATGTTTCTTATTTTTAGTGAAGTCGGAAGCTCATCAGGGGGTTACTGACTTAGCCCGATTTCTTTTATTTTTCCTTCCTTTCCTTAGCGTGTTTCGAGCTAAAGTTCTCTGTTAGTAGGGTACGGTGATCACTTCATTTTTATATGTCCTTTCATTAGGGGTACTCCTGGACGGACCAGATGAGTTACCTCCAATAAATGGTCCGGGTGGAACTAGATTATCAATCAGAGGGGAACACATATTCCTTTGTTAGGGTATCATCCTGGACGGACCAAATGATGTACCTCCACTTACTAGGGTAGCCTCCGGAACGGACCAGATGGGTTACTTCCAATAAATGGCCAACGGGTGGGGGCATGTGTCCTCCATTAGGGTAGCCTCCTGGACGGACCAGGTGAGCTACCCCCCAAATAATAGTCAATCAGTGGGGAGTGGGTAGGACTGACAAATCAAAAAAAAGGGGCATAACCTACCCTTTACTACTTGCAAAGACTAGTCAGAATATTTCTATTCCACGTTGTTTGCAAACAGAAAATACCTCAAACAAACAATTCCTTGGACAACAATGTCCAGTCAATCAATCAATCAGTGGGGAGAAAAACAGGCATGACGGATTACAACGGGGACAAACGTCTGCATTACCTGCCCTTCGCTATCTGCAAAGGGAGACAGAATATTTCTATTTGTCTCTGTTTGTGGACAGGGAAGATCTCAAAGAGCAACAATCGATTATTTAATCGATTTCAAACAATCAGTGGGGAGAAAAGTAGGCATGACGGATTACAACGGGGACAAAAGTCTGCATTACCTACCCTTCTCTATCTGCAAAGAGAGACGAACGTTCCTATTCGCCGCTGTTTGTAAACAGAGAATGTCTCGTTCTCGAGAAGAGAACCAATATTTCAAGTAGCATCCAAAGCTAAATGAACCAATAACCAAACAATATCAGTATCCAAATACCGATTCCAATACAATCAATCAAACAATCAGATGGATAAAACCATCCTACCAATCAGGCGTAAAACGCCCTACTTAATCTTACCCGGACTGGACCATACGAACAGTTCTTCGTCTTCCTCCTCCAGCGCCCGATCGTTCTCTTACTCCATGCAGCATTCCTGTGGGATTCCAGTCAGGACAGTAGGTCACTCGAGAGAGGTCCACTCAGAATCGGTGAAGTTCATTCGATCGGCAGCCGGACGAGGGCCCTCTCAAGGCAGGTATACTCCGATCATTTAGATGTTCACCTCTTCGTCTGGATCTCTCTTACTGGACCTTATGTCACTGATGGACCCCGCGTTGGGACGCCAATTGTAAACGGTGAGCCCAAATTACTATCGATGCCCGGGCTGCTGGCGCAAGTCGCCTCTTAGTTCCCATTCTAAGTAGTTACCAAATAAAGAGACGGGCGCTGGGAGCAGGAATCACAAGAACAGGATTTATTACTCATGAGGAGAGCCTGTCATTTCGGACACGAAACACAGTGTCTTTCGGGAGGTGCTCTAACAAGTGGTCTGAGACATCGCCTTTTATACCTTACAAAACACTCCTTATTACAATAAATGACATTGTGAAACAAGGAAAAGACATTCCCGTTATCCTCGTGTCAATCCCACCCCACATGAATCCACAATAGAGACCCTTGAACTGTCGATAAGAGAAGGGGCAATCACACAGCTGAGTGTTCTGCTGATTATTAGGATGTGTGCGCCTGATCGTATCCCAAGGGGTGGTGAGCCCAGGATCAATAGTGGGTTCTTTAAAGAGGAGTGACTCCATACAATAAGGGGCAATAAACAGTATCTTCCGGCTTAGGCGATGGCCTCGGACACGTGTGGACAGTCCATCGCGGAGGGAGGGTTCACTAACAGAGGGGTTATTCATGAAAGGAATGGAGGTGCTGGTCAGGTGCGGCTGTGACTCCCAAGGACGGGGTCTTGCAGAAGAAGGAGGTTTATGACTTGCCCATGTGAGGGAGGAGGGGAGAGCCAGGGTGCGCACAGGGACAGAGTCGCACAGAGAGAGAGGTCTTGTGACCTGTACATGAGAGAACGGGGGCAGTCAGATACAGCTGGGGGGGGTTATGTCAGCTGAGGCGAGGGATGCTTTTTCAAGAGGAAATGGGGGACTTTGCGTGGGTCAAGCAAGAGGATTGCTTTTCATAGCAGGGTCGCGCAGAGGGAGAGGGTTGCATGGTCTATGTATGTGAGGGGGGGGGGGTTCAAATACGCGCAGGAGGGAAGCCGGGGATTCCGATGAGTGGGCAAAAGGCCATGGTGCCTAAAAAATGGCTATCAGGTACATGTGGGCACGGGCTTTTACTGGCGGAGTGGTGTGGTTAACGTACAGGGAAGGGAATGGGAAAGGGCAAATGAACGCTGCTTATGTACATCAATTTCGTTATTTTCCACATTGGTCCTGGTAAAAGTCCAGTCACTACTGGGCCACCAGTTGCCCAATATCGCGGTCACGAGCAGATCCTTACCTGAGCGGCAACTCACCTTTTAGGTGACTGGGCTGGACTCTCACAACACTCTGGGTCCAGCAGACTCCGTGCTGGTGTGGTTCCCTGGTCCTGGGTGCTGCAGGGCCCTCAGGAGCAGTGATGTGAAGATCTGGGCCACCAACTCGTGCCAATAGGTTTCTTCAGCGGTTGTGGCCTTTTGCTGCCAACAGGAAATCAGCCAACTGATCATTGGAGTCTCTTGCTTTAGCTGGACCTGGGAAACAACTTCTCCATGAGCAGGGCACAACAGGCATAGTCCCTTCTATTTTGCTAGCCACCAGGTTCAGAAGATACAGTCCACGCTGGTACCGCTTCTCTTCACTAGGTTCTTTGTGCAGCAGGGCAGTCCTTCTTCAATCCTCTTCTCCGGTACAACAGGATCAGAGTTCTGGGTGCCCTTTTTATGCTCAGAAAATGCCTTCGGGTAAGATGCAGTTGGTAGACAATGGGTTACAAGGTTCCCTCCCTCCTGGTGACCACTTCCTGCAAACTGTGGCATCTGGCTAGCACAGAATGATCCATCCTGCCCACTTGCAATGTGGCAGAACCCCTCTCTTGGCGTACAGAGCTCCCTAGCCCAACCCAGAGGTACAGCTACCAAAGAGGCTACACGCCCTATAAGAATGGCTTGGCAACTGGTCCCCTTCTTCCCTGTTCTAGTGGCAGTCTGTCTACCTAGGTAAAAGAGCAGCCCCTCTCACAAGCGTTGGCCCTTTTCCCTTCAAAAGCAGCTTCTCCTTTGAAATTAGACTTTTGGGCTAACAGCCGTGTGGCTTCCTGAGAGAGGGAGTTAACATCTCCCTTCCATGCAGGCTTCTATTGTGTCTTTTCATGGGAGTCATTTGCATGTCTCGCAAAGAGGGTAGAAAGCTGCCTCATGGACAGACCCCATGCAGTAAGACAGGAAACTTTGGGCAACAAAGAGGCAAATTTGCAAAAGTTGCACAATGCGAAAAAACTTACATTAATTTGGACTTGAGTATCAAATCTGGCTTAATGTAACAAGTTCTTTGATACAATGGAGTTTCAACTTTGGTCAAACCGCTTAGGAGATAGTCAGAACAGCTGAGAGATCAGTGTGAACCCTGCACTTGCCAATGTGGCAACTAAGTTCTTCCACAGTAAAAACACCAATGTGATGTTTTTACAGTCAGAGCAAGTAAAATACATTCTGTGCCCCAAGAATATGTTGCACTCTGCCTTAGGGCTCGCTAGGCCTGCCATAGGGGTGGCTTACACATATTAGGGAGGGAGGTTGGGGCTTTGCCATATCTTTAAATGGAAAAATTGGGTTAGCAGCTGGTAACTTCTCTTCCAGTGTGCAGTGGCGGACGGGGAGACAGGTTTTACCTTTGTCAAATCCAGGGTGGCATAACCAGTGTGGCAATACCTGTGATGATCCTCAAACCTACAGTCCCAGGATACCATTTACTAGGGCCTTACAGGTAAGTTAGCTTAGGCCAGTTGGATAAAGCCAATCAGACACACACGTTTTAAGGGCAGGGCACTGAGGTCTGGTTAGCAGGCCTCAATGCACTCTCGGAGTAGAAAAACCAGCAGCATCTATCTGAAAACTTGGGGGTGACTATGCGAAAAGAGAAATTTGCTTACAGTGGGAAAGATGTTGTAATATACACGTGGTACCTATAGCCACTACCACAAACACTATCATTGCTGGCAATAGTCAATTCAGAATATGTGGCTCTTTAAGAAGAACAAATACCTCAGCAGACAAGACAGCCGCCAAACACAACACACGGAGGGCCATTCCACCAGCTCAGCCCCGGGCCAACCATCCATGTCCATCTCACCATCCCACATACCACCCCTATTCTGTACACGTCACTTCCTCATGCGTCTCTCTAAATATTTCAACCTTTTAAAGAAGATTCACTCTTCGTGACATTAAAGTACGGCCCTTAATTCACTTCTCCATTGACATGCTTTGGACTAAAGGAATCACGTAGGGAATTATAACAATAAAACTGTCCTTTTTTTCATTCAAAAGGAGTGCATACTGCTGATTAGAACACGCGTTTTGCCTCAGTTCTTATTGAACGGTGACCTCTTCAATTAACCCTTAGATAACTGCACTTGAGTGTCTGTAGAACGCAGGTCAGATCTTCCAAACGAGGGTCATTTTAAAACTAATTAGAGTAAAATGCCGGCCGGACCCTTCAAGGGGGGTCTCTGGTCTGGACAGGATTTCACTCTCGCTGTCATTCAAGACTGGCACATCTAATGGCGGAACTTGGATTGGTAAGGGTGATGACTCGCTTGTCGAGGATGTAAGGTTCTCGCCCCACCAGTCCACAACATATGCAATCCATCCTCCCGCAAACCCCGTTCTGCTCAGCCCACTTGCGCCAGTGGGAAGGCAAACATTTGGCAAGGAATTGCAAGGCGCCAGGCAGCCATTTAGTTGGCCTTTTTCTATTTTAATGAGGTGCTAATTAGCATAATTTCGCAATTAGGAGAACTACGAATAGGACGCGTTCTCATTAGCGGCAGCCCAAATCTGCTCAAAAAGTTTCCATTAGAGCTTAAGAACACATGAAACCATAAAAACATACAGACATGAAATCCAGTTACAGTGACCCCAAAACCATTTCAGGAAATACTGAAAGGAAACATCATATGCTTCTGTCCCTTCAGTTAACAATCAAGAGATAAAACGTTAATATCATCCACACTTCAGTCAGAAAGGAGATCAAAATAGTTGAGCAATTACCCACTAGATCCCGCCAATCAAGCAACAGATCTAAAACAGAGCCCTGCCTCCTTTGGGAAAATTGATCGTGTTGTATAGTTCTCTTATTACACATATTAAGCTCTTTTTACATCCAGCAGCAGTAGTTGGCCCTATCTGAATTAAAAAAACAAGCCCTGGCAAGCCAAATGGTCTCTTTAAAAGCGGTGTAGACCAACTGGCTTTGTTAATTCTTTTTGATGATGTGATTCAGTATTGGCAACAAATGCTTCTTTGTTGATACTGAAAAACACTTGCAACAGGGGGTGCTCCGATGCATTCCCTACAGGAATTTTTTTTTTTTAAAGCAGAACCTGTCCCTTGAATGGACACGACTGCTTAAAAAAAAATCCTATTTGGAAATGTAAATACAGCGATGGAGGTTTCCTGTCCATTGACGGTCTCCACCACTACAATTACAGACAATCACAGAAGGTCGCAGATTGTGACTTGCCTAATTAACATTAATTAGAATGGCCAGTTGTGAGAATTAACAATTCGTGAAGTAAACTAGTACCTAGGTCAAATCGCAAAAATGCATTCCCGTTTGCAAACCAGTGTGCAAATTGCAAATCCCTGGTTTGCAAATGGGAATAGTACATCAAGCTCGGTTCTTAAATAATTACGGTCTGTCTCAAATGGCATTTTTTTAAAGTTCTTTTTATTTATTTCTTAAATCAGAAGAGCAAGAAATAAAAAAAACTAAGTTTTATATAAAAACATGTAAAGGGCACAGATTTATAAAACACACTTGTCATACAAACACGAAAGTAGAAAGTAAGCAGAAGAAATGGCAAACATGGGGATAGAACACCTGAAATCAAGATAACTGCAGCATATTAAATTATAGATAACACGGCACACCATTGCATAAGATGAGATAGGCTGGCATAGAATTGCTTATCATACCCACATGATGTTATAAATCGAATCCTAGCCTATTCATTTGCAGGCACACATATTGGTCTGTGGGTCCCAATTAAATTATACCCAGATTTGCTATAATCTTTTGATGAAACAGGCGCCCCTTGCTTGAGCCAGGGCTAGCACTGGCTCAGACATTTGTCGAATAACAGCCCACCACTCAACTAATCCTGGAAGTCGGGGGGAAATCCATGCTCTAGCAATACAAAGTCTAGCCAAGACAATTATTATGGACAGCAAATCAATAATAAATTCCATTATGTAGCCCAACATGATCCCGTAAGAGGAAAGTAGTACATCATGTCTAAAACAGAGAATTAAATGTTGGGTCACCCCTGCCCAAAATTCTTGTATATTAGGACAGGTGGTGAACATGTGTAAAATTTCTGCTGCATAGCATCCATATTTGGGACACTTGGGGGCATATTTACAAAAGAAGTGACGGAGCGCAGCGTTAGCCATGTTGGCTTAATGCTGCTCTCCGCTGCTTCTGAAACGCAGGGCTGCACTGTATTTACAAGAATACAGTGCAGCCCTGTGTTTCTCCCTGCGCTGGTGCTAAATTTAGCAGCCTAGCGCGGACACAGGCACCCTTGCACCATAGTGCAAGGGTGCTTGCTTTGAGGGAATGATTGTTTATGTGCAGGACGGTGTCCCTTCCTGCACATAAACAATCTCTAATGGAATTTTGTAACTTCTATGTGTAGAAGTTGCAAATCATATTTTTATTTTAATGATTGTTTATGTGCAAGAAGGGACACCTTCCTGCACATAAGCAATCAATGGTGTTTTGCTGTTTCTCTGTGTGCTGCACAACGCAGCAAATATAGAAACTGCAAAAACCAGGGGAAATAAAGCATTGCTCCTCATTTCGCATGGGTAAGGCAGGTTTTCCCTGGTCTTAATTTTGCCATTGCCCCATATTTACACCACCCTTGTAAATATGGGACAGGCCAAAATCAATGGGTGTTGCGGTGGAACACCCACCACAACACTTAATGTCCGCCCCTTTCACACTAAGTATAGCGTGAAAGGTTGCCTTATTTACAAGGCCGCGTTAAGCCACGGTAAGTGGGTTAAAGCTGCATTGTAAATAAAGTGAAATCCATATTGCCACAGGGACGTCACAGGGACGTCACTAAAAGTGATGTTCCTGTGGCGATAGGGGCTTGTAAATATGCCCACAGGTCTATCAACCACAAATCTACCTTAGAGAGACATAAACCAACAAATTAAGTGTGAAACTAGATAAGAAGATCCCCAGCTTTAACAAATATCTGCCAAGATGGTTACCTTGTCAACATGTTTTGGCAGTAAATCAGGACGGCAATGGAAGAAATCAGTGTGAGATAAAATAAAAGCGGTTCTTCTTCTCCCTGAGCAGCAGCCAGGAGAGGCAAGGCCGTACCCTCCTGCTAACTAGTGGCTGAGTAATCCAGGTGAAATGGTTCTTTAATTTTATTCGATCTCACATTGATTTGTTCCATTGCAGTAGCAATCATTGATAGAGGTCCTGAAGAAGGCAGAGGATAGGAGTGTCCTGATTTACTGCCGAAACATGTTGACCAAGTAACCATCTTGGCAGATTTTTGTTAAAGCTGCCATTTTTTGCACTGTTTTTAATCTTGGGCAATTGAGCAATAATAATTAAGTCTTGTTTCTCTCACTTACCCAATTGTAAGCCACCAATTATTTCACACATTTCACGCACTGCAATTTTTTTCATCTTTCACCCATCAATCAAAACCATCATTTGACATCTATAACGTGATCCCGTGCCTCATAATTAGATGCAGGACGTGTCAACCTAGTCCTAGTTAACATCTTTTATGATTCACGTTGGGAATATCTAAGGAAGCCCAGATGATGACTAGGGCGGTATCGAATGGTGACTGATGGGTATCCTTATTTATAAGGGGATCTTCTTATCTAGTTACACACTTAATTTGTTGGTTTATGTCTCTCTAAGGTAGATTTGTGGTTGATAGACCCGTGGACACTCTGTGTATACTATGTTCAGTCTTGGGTGTTGTGTCCATGCCAGGTCTCTAAATATGCCCTAGGACCCTCTCTTATCGGTTGGGGTTTCTTTGATTGTAAATATACCCCATAGTCTTCTCACCCCCAGGGTTCCCACCCCCACTTAGTAATTCTGCAGGGTGTATAAACACATGCAGATTGTCTTAAATTAATGCAGCTTTAGGTTAATGGAATGGACCGAACCGTCGAGGGTCTCTAAAGCACCTGGGATTTCTGAAACAAGAACTTCATCAGAAAGCACTGTGCTCCATTTTCCCGCAAGGATGGGACTATCATCGCCCCTGTGGTTGGCAGAGCCCTTGATAAATCATACTAATTAACGATTTCCTAGGCAATTTATGCAAACAAGAAAGTAGGTCAGAGCTGTCCAATTCAGAGGTGAGCCTACATTTAGACATACAAAAATCCCTTATTTGTAGGTATTTGAAAACGAAATGGTGAGGGAGATCGAAAGAGACCTGGAGCCCACAAATGTACGAAATCCATTAAGGTCATACAGCTGGCACGAAGCCTCCACCACCACAGCACCGCCAAGCTTTACCCACTGCATCGTGGAATATGGCCAGGAACACTGGATTATCCCACAGATGCGTATCTGAATGAATCAGCAGGAGACAGTATTTAGTAGAAATTTCCTGCCATATACTGATGTCCATAATAAACTAAACCTAACATGTTTAAAATAATTGGGATCTCCACATCTATATAAAAATAGCCTGTAGTCTGGCCCTAGTGCTAGTCGATAGCCAAAAACTGAGAGATCTGGGTCACCTCGTATTAGCAGATTACGCAGGCAGCCTGCAAATGCCACCTAATTAGAGTTTAAGGTCAGGGAGCTGCAACCCACCCTGTCCATAAGGGAACTTTAAAAATCTCATGGCACATCTATATCCCCAATGAAGCTGCCTATAGCACCTTCTATGTTCTAGGCATTTAAAAAATTGGTTGGGGACCCGGAGGGGGTTGCCCAAAATCGATATAAAAATGTTGGCAAACTGTTAATTTTAATGAAATTACATCGAATTTGGCGATGCAGTGCGGGCAACAAAATTCGTTTTATTTATTTATATGTTTACTTACCTGCATTTGGCTGTATTCCATAGTTTACTACCCCCACCCTGACCCTCCCCTGCCCCATGTCACCGCCCGGGAGCACTCCCACCACCGACCGCTACTGGAAAGGGTACACATTTGCCAAGAAGCTGCTGGGACAGTCTGGAATTTTGTACAGTCAACGGTAAAAATGCAAAAATATTTCTCAATTGTATCAATGGTGGCTGCCTCTGCATGGGGGTGGTAGGCTGGGGGAGGCTTGAAAAAATTAAATAAATAAACTTACCTTCTTCGCCATCTCCGCACGCCTCTCCTTACTCACTCTGTGCCACCGGAAGCACCCAGGCTCCCAGACTCTCCCAGCCAATCACGATGCTGCAGGTGCAGTGTTGTGATTGGTCTGAGCGGCCTGCTTGGCCGCTCAGGCAATACCTGGGAGGCTGGGCATGTTCTCCCCTGGGCTGTGCAACACAGCCCAGTGGAGAACATTTCAAGTGCGCATGACTGTTTGGCTGGCCCCAGAGTGCCAGCCAAGCCGCCATGCACACTTAGAGAGGGAGTGCAAACCACTCTTGCTTCACTGGATAGAACATGATGCATTATATTTTTCAGTGTTTAAACACCAGGTTTTAAAGCAGGAAAACAATCAATCCCACACATTTATTTTGGAAGGCATTTAAAGTCGGGTAGAATTCAGTAGGAATGCAGAAAGCGAATTAAAACTAAGAAAGTCTCACGAGAAGGATCGGCGCAGGGAATTGTACTTTTCTATGATCGGTGAATGAGTGCCACCTTACATCATGCTGCAGTAATATGACCTTATTTCTATGCACAGCACTGAATATGTTCATAGTAGCGAAAACAAATGTATTGAACACGGTCAATAGGAACAATCAATGAATAATGAGGGCGGACACTTTTAAAAGAAAAAATGAAATGCTCATCAATGGAACAATCAAATAGTCCCTTTCTTGATATGCTTATAAATAAATCATCAAACACAGAAGTGAGGAACAATGGCATGGCTATTTTTACAATACTAGAACTGCAATTGGCTGATCATTTTAATACATGCTTTAAGAACTGAAAATGACTCAAGTTGAAGTCGAATGTGTTTTAAGTCTGTGAAGCTAATATGATTGGAGACTTGAAGAGTTGGAGACTTCTGATCGACTCTTCAAAGCCCTCTTTACTCCTTGGTGTCTCATGCAGGTCAGGCCAGGAGAAACAGAGATAAAGTCTCTTTGTTGAGCTTGGCCTGCCTCTCCAGCACCCAAATGAAAATTCTTGCTGTGTTTATGGCAGGCCTGTGACACAGCTTGCGAGAGATATTGTATACAACAAGGGACTTGCAGCCCGCCTGTTGCTTAACATTAGTTGCCTTCATTGTCACTCTTGTTTGCTGCTTTTTAGGTTTAAATCTTTTTATTGGTTTGAAAGACAAGAAGGACAACACAAGATGCATTAAGCAATACTGCCCATCTCGTGGGCCATAAGCAATCAAAACGCTACATGGTGCATCAAGAACAATCAAGAAAAACAACCCAACACCCCCTTGTCCCACCCATCCCCCCTACTCCCCCTCCCCCCGTCGCTACCAAGGAAGTATCTAAGCCTGACAACTAGCAAATTAGAGGCCCTGAGGCTGGGTGGTATCTTGCAATAGTGCAGAGAGGCGCAGTAGGAGCAGGTACCTAGGGCAGGTAAGTTCACGAAATTTTGAGCATAGGAGGGCGTTGAAAGGGTGCCACAATTCTGCAAAAGAGGCTCCCTCACCCTGGAGAGAGAAAGAGATATGCTCCATACTCAGCACGCACCACACCCTGTGCAGCCACCCCTGTATCGAAGGTGCCCCATCTGAGCCCCATGTTGACAATATATTCTGTAGTGCCGCCCCCAGGGCTATACCCATTTGCTGCCCCTAGCAGGATTTGAAGGGGAATGTGAGTCTATAAGAGATGCCTAAGACGGTGTATTCCGGAAAACATAAGATAGTGGTATTGAAGTGTTGGTCTATCACATCCAAAACCTGTATCCAGTAGGCCTTAAGATGGGGACATTCCCATAATATGTGCAACAGGGTGCCTACGGCTCACCATCCCCTCTAACACCGCGAGAAATGGCTGGGGTCACTCTGCTGCAGCCAGGGGGAGGTAGGAGGGGGGTTGAGGTACCAGTAAATCGCTATCTTGGTAGCTGACTCTACGCTGGAGATATTGCGCGCTAAGTGTCGGGCCCTAAAATGAATGTCACACGATTCTTTCTTGGTCAATGTCCGCCCCAGCTCTGCCTCCCACCTTTTCTGGCCTGCAGACTTGGTTGCTTGTTCCGGGGGGCGTAGGATGTGATAGAGTTCTGTGATGAGTCGTTTCGTAGACTGCTTGGAAAGCAACCATCGTTCATAGGGGGTAAGCCTTCTCTCAGCTCCCTGGCGCACCAGGGCGTTGCATCACCCAATGCCGTATCTGTTGATAGTGGTACCACTCGGTTTCGGGCATGGCAAAATCAGATCAAAAATCTGCAAAGAACACGGGACCGTTCTCATTAAAAAAGTGTCCTATAGATCTGCGGCCTCCCTTGTCCAAATGGCCTAAAGCTGCCTGATCGAGGCCTGAGGTAAAGTCAGGGTTACTAGTGATAAGAGTGAGAGGCAATGGGAATGTGGTGAGGCCATTGTGTGTAGCCGTGGTATTCCATGCGTTGAGAGTGGCTTTCACTATCGGGAAGCCATAAAGTCTTGAAGGTCTAGAAGCTCTGCAGAGAAGGGGAATCTTCCACAGAGGCTGCCCAGCTAGTGCTCGCTTCATATAAAGCCAGTGTTTCTCGGACTCCGGTTGAGCCCACTCCAACAAGCATCGAATCTCAGTAGCCTTGTAGTAGTAGTCTAGGTTGGGCATTCCCAACCCACCTCTGCTGAAGATCTAAAACTCATGTCCCTGCTCATCCGTGGCTTCCCGTCCGCCCAGACAAAGGAGGAGAACTCTGCCTGGAGCTGCTTCAATATGCCCGGGGCGACTCCACAGGCAAAGTCTGAAAGAGGTGGTATAACATTTTAGGGAGCATGTTCATTTTAAGGGCTGCTACTCAGCCCAGCCACGAGAGGCAAAACAGGCATCAGCGCTGTAGGTCACGCCGTATCTGCGCTAATAAACTCCGTAATTTAGGGAGACTGTCTGCGGTTGAAACTGCCAGCATTGTACCTAGGTAGGGGATGTTTTTTTGGTCCCAGTTGATGGGGCTTGCCTGGACCAGGGCAGCTATAGTTGACGGCTGCAAAGAGAAACCCAAGGGCTGTGACTTGGACACGATTCTCGAAAGCCAGAGGCGGAAGAGAACTCCTCCAGTTCAGCGAGGAAAGCCGGGACACACGACTCGGGGGACTTCAGCGTGGCGATGATATCGTCCACGTACAGGATCATGGTGTGCCTCTCCCCTCCCAAAAGTACCCTGCTGATTATCTCAAGCCCTGTAGCCCAGCGGCTCCATATAGAGGGCAAACAGGAGCGGGGAGACCGGGCAGCCCTGTTGGGTGCCTCTGGCAATCGGAAAGGGGTCAGATGTGAAGCCATTCACTCGAACAGTGGCCGAGGGGTGGCTATATCTATATCCGCTGAGCACACATCTGCGAAATCGACTCCCTACCCCAAACTGCTCCAAAGTGGTCTCTAAGAAGGGCCAGTGTACCCTGTTGAACGCCTTTTTAGCGTTGACAGATAGCACAACTCGTTCCACTGGTTGGCGGTGCACCTTGTCCAGGAGCTGAAGCAGCCTCCTGGTGTCATCATTGCACTGTTTTGCCGCCACAAATTCAGCCTTATCTGGCTCTATTAGTCAGGCATCAGCAGGCCAAGCCTGGCCGTCAATATCCTGGTAAAGATCTTAAGATCAATGTTGAACTGGGAGATAGGCCTATATGAGGCAAAGTGCCTACCATCCTTGCCAGGATTGGGCAAGACTGCCACGGATACTATGAGCATCGTAGGAGGCATGTCTGAGTTGTCTCCGATCGCGTTGAATAGCCGTGTCAGTATTGGGGCTAAATTTGAGCAGAAAGTTTTATTAAAAAATGGCTGTGAACCCATCTTGACTGGGGGATTTAAGGAGCTTAATCCTGGTGATAGCTGAAATTACCTCCTCAACTCGAATCAGGCTATCCAATGAGGTGGCCTGATATAGTGCCAAACGAGAGTGTGTTATGCCATGGAATTATGCAGAGGCGTTATGCTCTGGTATTTGCTGCGCTGAGGTTGGTGTATAATTCCATAAAGGCGCAAGAAATATCTGCCTCTCAGGTAAGTTCAGAGCCCCAGCTTCGATGATCAGTGGGACAGCCACTGCCTGGCACTGCTCACGCAGTTTATGCGCTAACAAGCAGCCATACCGGTCTCCTTCTGTGCAGAACATATGTTTGAGATGGAGGGTCTCGTACTCTGCTCGGTTCAGGTCCAGGCTGGCTAATTGAGCTCGTGCTATATTTAGTTGCCTCCAAACCCTCGGAGAACTGGTTCTTTTGTGGATCCCCTCTAGTTCTGAGACCTGTCTGGAGAGTTCCTCCCTTTTCTCCCTACGTATCCTATGGTCTGCGGAGGATGTAGCTATTAAGTCGCCCCTAGCCACTACATTGAGTGTTTCCCACAGGAATCCTACTGATGTTTCTTGAGTGTCACTCTCAGCTAGGTAGTCCTCTAGTGTCTTAGTGAGGCGAGCAATAATTTTGGGGCGATGAAGGAGTGTATCTCTAAGCCTCCAAGAAAAGGATGGGCGAGAGGTGGGGGGAGATAGCAGGGTTGTGGTCAATGCTGCGTGATCAGATAGCGCCTGAGG
The DNA here is from genome assembly GCF_964263255.1 of Lissotriton vulgaris. Lineage (NCBI taxonomy): Eukaryota > Metazoa > Chordata > Amphibia > Caudata > Salamandridae > Lissotriton > Lissotriton vulgaris. Next base: position 427,714 of record NW_028253406.1, read on the forward strand.
CTCGATAACCAACTCCTGTAGAAAAGGAAGGAGAGATCGGGACCCCATGAAATAATCTAAGTGGGCATAAGTTCTGCGGGAGTGGGAATAGAAGGTGTAGGCATTTGAATGGGGGTGTAGATGACGCCACACATCAGTTAATGCCAGGTCGTGAAACCACTGCAGAGTACTGTTAGAGAGAGCACCAGTCTGTCCCTGCCTCTGAGCCGAGCGATCCCGCTGGCCGTCAAACACAATATTCAGATTGCCCCCCAACAGTATTTGTCTATCAGAGGAGGGCGTCAAGTCCGCCACTGCTTCGTGTAGAAGCGTCACTTGGCCCTCATTGGGAACATAGATGGTGGCTAGCGTGATCGTGAGTGTGTGCGGCCCCACAGTCAAAGAAAGTGCCAAGAGCCTCCCTCTAATCTCTAGCACCTTTGCCCCCACCACCCCAGGAAAAGAGCGCAAAATGAGAATAGCAACCCCTGCTCTCTTAGTGGGGAGTGAAAAAAATATTGCTGAGGAAAGGCGCAAGAGCGTAATCTATGTGTGTTGCTGCGCAATAGGTGGGTCTCTTGTAACAAGCAAATGTGAGCTTTGGAATTCTCCAAGTAAGACAGGATGGCTCTGCGTTTAAAAGGGTTGGTAAGCCCCTTCCCATTGAGGGTCAGGATTTTAATACTTATCCAAGCAGATGGTGGAGACGTTAAGTGAAATAATTGCTGTGAAGCAGATCGCGCATTCCCTGAATGGGGCCATGTGAGATAGCAGCAATAGGCAAAGGTTGCAGGCATGCAAGGAGGGCAAGAAATGCGCGTGGAAGAAGGGAGGGAACCCATTACATACAAGAGAAACACCCCAACTTAGCAAAAACATTAATAATGAAGAATGGCAAACAGTCAGTGTCCGGAGTGTACTGCTCCAAAGAAAAGTAGTTTAGGGTACCTGTGGTTAGCAGCTCCCTGCTCCCCCCAGTTGAGGCCTATACAAGTAAGTGAACTGTATCCAGTGACCAGAAAGAGTGATAACAGCAAATGTCCGAGCTTCTGTCTTGACATATCCATTTACTCTGAAGACGCCCCTGTGAGGGACGCCAGGACTGCCTGACGTTCTCTGGCATAGTGTCTGGGTCAGGGCGTGTTGACGGGCTAGGGGGTTTGATAGTGGTCCACCCATGACCACTGCAGTGTCTGCGTGTGAGGTTATTGTGGAGCAACATGCCTGCTGGAGGGTCCTTGATGCCCAGAAGATTACAAGCAACAGAGAGGGGTCGAATTTGCCTCAGTTCTCCTTTGAAATGAAAGATCAGTCTGAAGGGGTGTCCCCAGGAGTATTTGATGCCGTTGTCTCTGAGGTAGGACGTGATCAGGCGGAAAATTTTGCATTTGAGTAAAGTGGAGGCTGCTAAGTTTTGATATAGCGTAAGCTATAAGCCTTCATATGTGAAGTCCATGTGGCTCCGGGCCTCTCGAAGGAGCCACTCTTTTAACTGAAAACTGTGCACGCACGTCAGGATCCGGGTGCTTCGTGGGTGGCTGACCCCCTGCTTGCTAAGCTGCCGGCATGAGCAACAAGCCTTTCGCTGATCTATCTTTCTTGCCTTGAGAGGTCCCCATTTCGCCAGTACTGTGTTGCCTTTCTGTATGGGTGCAGGCCCAGAGCAGGGGGCCCGACAGGCTGGTCAGTGCAGTGTGGACCCAGAAGTAATAAGATGCTATTGCGATGAGCCCGCCCCACTCACCCCTCTTCGATCTCCAGCGGGGGGGTATTCACTATTCCGGCAGGGGCCCTGCATCAGACCGGTGAGGGCAACTACAGAGGTATCCAATGAGTGGCTGACCTTAAGGTCCAACAGAGCCTGTGAGGCCCGGACCCCCTGCTTGATCTCCTCCGGCGGGGCCTGTGTTTTGCGTGGGTCTCCCTGCGTCCCAGGAGGCAATTACCTGTTTCCCACTAGAATCTCTGCTCCTGGGGGAATTTCTGTATAGGCTTGGCAGTAAAGCTGGTTCACTGTTTGCTTGGAGCATGAGCACTGCTGACTTTGGCAATGATTTGTAGCCTTGCTGTACAGCAGTATGGCTGCTGTGCAGCACAGCTAAAAGTAGTTAAAAAATGGCTATGATGCATCCAATGCTCAAGTACTTAAAAAAAAAGCGCATTCATTCTGGGTCCATTATAGCTCTTTTTAAAATGAGTTTTAGATTCTGCAAACCATTTGCACTGCTGTACAGCATGGTTATAAAACATTGCCAAAGCCAATAGCTCTCATAAACAAGACCTATTGGCTTTGCTAATGCTGGTTTAAATCTGCAGAGAAATCAGATATCCACAAATGCAGTCGAAAAATCTCTGGGGGGAGATTTAGATTGCCTTTATCTATTATCACCGAACTCAGTGGCACTCATTTGATTAGACAAATGAAAAACTATGGGGCATATTACCAAGCAATAGCGATAATTATCGCTATTGCTTGGTTAGAGACAAAAATTTACTGCTGAGCTGCGGCGATTTTTATCGCAGATAAACCTTGGTATTACCAAGGTTTATCGCAAATGTGATAAAAATCGCCCGCAATGCATGAATATCGCTGAAAAGTCAGCGATATTCATGCATTACCGAGCTAATGCTCTTAGCCATGTTATCCACCTCCCATTGGATAACATGGCTCAGAACTGCTCAGGGCAGGTGTTAGCTTTTGGAGATATTCGCGCTTAGCCCGAATATCTCCAAAAGTTGGTAATAGGAGATAACGATGTTAGCGACTGTTTCCAGTCGCTAACATCTTGGCACGCCCACTTCGCAAGTCATTAGTGATAAATATCACTGACATGCAAAGTGGGGCCCAAGGTGGTCGCTATCTCCTACTAGCTGTCGCTAACTGGTGTTAGCGACAGCTAGGTAATAGGGAGATAATTTTATCTCCGCTTTCTTGGCTTTTAAAGCCAAAAAAGCAGAGATAAACCCCCTTGATAATATGTCCCTATGTTAGCAAGAATGACGTGAATGTGTGATTTTTAAGTTCCCACAGTTTTTCACATTAGGGTACTTTACCCATTGAGATATGTTTCAAGCATTACCTGGTGCCAAGTGTTTGGATGATAAGATAGCTCAGCGGGCACAGATGCCTGATCTGGAGAGCTGGTAAGACAGCTCAAGTGGTTGGTGGGTCCGATGACAAGACTGCTCACTGGGGTCATGCATTTATTGAAGAGGGCCCAATATAAACCTATAGGTCAAAATCTGCTATCCTGAAAGATAGCTAAGTACACTATGCATCTACTAAACAGATTGCCTTTAAGACACACAGCATAAATGGTAACCCTTTGCGGGACTAACCCAAACTTGCAGCTTTCTGAGGGTAATTAACAGAGTGCAATGGTATTAAATAAAACCAATCCAATGAATGAACAAAAATAAACAATTCAATTACAGGGTCATTTGCCTGGCGATGTGGTCAATTCAATTTGAAAAATGTTTGCACTAGTGCCCATTAGGGGCTAAGTGCAAAGTGTGCTGCGTTAGACCAGAAATGTCACTTGCTTGGTTTTGTAAGAATGAACCTTTGCCCCTAGTTTCTCTGATGCTTTTTGGCCTTGTTCTTGCTCTCAGATGGCACAAACCTCATGCTTGTATGCTGAGGGCTAGCTGTTGGACAACTTGCAACCTAGAGGGTGACTTTGTTGTTTGGAGGGACACTCTAGACGCCCCGATCTTTTGATGTGAGTAACTACTGTCTGCTGGCCTGACTTCAATGTACTGACAGCCATGGTGGTTATCTGTTTGCTTACCAGGACAGGCCTTGTTACCTGTGTGGTGATATCCACCTGCTGGCCCTCTCCTTTAAACTGTCTGCCAGCCCTCTGCAACCAGGTCCTTCGCTGCATCCAGGTAAGCAGGGATGTAGTGTTTGCGTAGTGTTTGCGTGCAAGGTATGTGCGTAGCAGAATTAACTAGGAGCTTGTGTGTCACTGTTGACGTTGAGCACAGTGGAGTCCAATTTGAATTTCCTCTCTGACACCGGTGTGCACTGTGCAGAATGAGTGGTAGAAGTAGTTTGCGAAGCAAGTACTGTATATTGCATGAGTCCGTTAATGCATACCTGAAACCTTTGCTAGTAGCCAGACTCACTCTACCTTGTGGGCGAGTAGGAGAGTGAGGTTCCTTTTGAAGTGAAGTTAGCTTTTGCCTATTTCCCATCCTTTTGTTTCTGGTGTTAACACCAAAAGCTTGACGGGTGTAGGGTATGAAGTCTTCTCTCTCCATACATTGTGCTATGGCTCGTGGCAGGGCTCCTGACTCTCATAGACACCTGCACTCTAAGGCCCACATGCATCAACATTGCCATTTGCGATTCCTTATTAGCGAAAAATAAGGAATCGCTAATAAGGAATCGCAAATGGCTATGCATGAAGAAATTGCTAAATAAATTGCGATTTCTTATTATTCCTTAATTGCGACTCGCTAATTGCGAATCGCAATTAAGGAATACCTCCTCATTCATTCCTATGGGCCTAGAGGCCCATAGGAATGAATGGGAAGATATTCTCAATTTGCGATTAGCAATTAGCGAATCGCAAATTCAGAATGCGATTTCAAGGGTGCAGGGGTGTCCAAAGGACACCCTGTTGCACCCCTGAAATCAATCTGTGCACATATGTTGTGCATGTATGCACAACATGAAACTTTGAAAAATGCACAAAAGTGCATTTTTCAAAGTTTTCGCAAATTACCATGAGGTTCAACCTCATGGTAATTTGCTCCCCCTAAGTGCGAATTCGCTATTTTTTCAAATTTCATGCATTGCATTTAAGAAATCGCAAAATGCGATTCCTTAAATGCAATCGCAATTTGAGAATTCGCAAATATTTGCGAAGTCTCAAATTGCGAGGGCCTTCACCCTTAATGCATCCCAAAAATTCAAATTGCATTCGCAAAAGGCCGATTTTTGCAAATCGCACCATTTGCGAATGCAATTTGCAATGATGCATGTGCCCCAAAGAGTTCAAATCAAGCCAAGAGGGTGAATGAGAATGTGTCACCTTAAATTGACAAAAAGCTGAGCATTTTACGTTAAGAGTGATACTAAGCAAAAAAGGCATCCACAAACTGGAGAGTTTCCACTTGGGACTGATGACCCAAAATAGGAGGAAGAACCTGGGAAAAAATTTGTTGACCAGGCGCTTGCCGATAAATGTATAAGAAGTCTGCTGCAAACCAGGGTTCAAACCATGGGTTAAATTTGCATTATATTGAGCTGATGTGGAAGGTGAGTCCCTCAGATCAGAGAACGACAAAAGTAAGAGTACCAGGTACCTTATCAGTTAGAAACACCCAAAAAGATGACAGGCTGCCCTAGGCATGCTCAGGAAGGGAAACCTGGCCCTGGTTATTTTTACCTCTGGTAAACGGGGGGATCATTAGTGAGAGCGATGAGCAGTTTTGGTCTGACAGTATCATGCCCCCTCTTCAGGGAACTGCTCATAGACCCTACTCCTACCCCTTAATCCTAAAACGTCCTATGTAAATCCTAAATTTGGCACTGACAGACCAGCACTTCATAGGTGGCCCACACCCGCCCACCTAGGTTGATGTATTTAGGTTTTTATGAAAGATTGACACAACTCATTACCAAATTAACCACACTGTCACTGAGGACATATAAATGTTGCATGTCTTTGTTGATGCGTCTGTAATGACACTGAGATGATGTGGATGGAGACATGCTCAAATCTGTGTATTAATCTCAAATCTTAAATCTCTTAAATCTCAAAAACTTAATAATTTCACAGTTAAAAAAGTAAGGTCTTCTTTCTCCTCTGTGCCTGTGTTTTGGGTTTTGAGTTGGAAACTCTGTCACACACCTCCTTTCTGCTGATACTTGAAGGCAAAATCTGTCTGGCCTGACTGGCTCATGGGTTTAAGCTATATTGTCCCCTTTTGAAGTTTCCTGCTACAGGCCCAGAATTCCAGTGCACGCGTACTAACAATCACTTGTAGTCCTTCATCATACTCCTGCTTAGCGATCACGTGTTGCCCTTTTGAATTTACCCTTCTTTGTGCCAAAAAGCAACTAAATTGTCCTCTTCTGTCCTATTTGGGAAGTTGCTGAGCCAGGAAAGAAGCCAAAGAAGGCTATGCAGAAGTGGTGTATCGGGGTATTCTAAAATCTAATAGGGCCGACTCTCTAAGGCTGCACATCAACTTCTTCTATTTCTTCTTTTTATTCTCAATTTTTACTCTTTGGCATAGTAGACTAACAGGACCTCAGATATTCTGGAAGTGGGACTTCCTTCCGCCCCGCAAAAGATGCATCAAAATTCTATGTCAGGACCGGAGGCTTCAGATTATGCTATATCTTCCTTCGCTTTATTAACATAAAGAAACCACAGCAGCTTAGGAAAAGATATAATAAGAACAAAAAAATGCTTTAAACATAAAGCATTGACGTAATGTTCAACACAAATCAACAACAACTCCCAAGAGTCTCTTTGCTTATAATAGTCCACAGTCCTTTGTCTCTGTCCATCATCCCTATATAACCGGACTTCCCATCATCTTCCTCCTCTTTCTTCGCTGCTCCCGCAGCCAGTTAAGTACTTTTCTATTTTGTCTTCTTTTATTGTGATTGATTGTCTTGCGGTCTTTGGGGACTCCTTGCATGGTTTATTCCCTTTCAGAGTCCCTGGTTGCGGGAACGTTCTATCGTTCCTACGCGACTTTATTCCCACTTGTGTGCGGTGTGTACATAGACCGCAAGGGGGCGGCCTGTCGCCTCGCCGACCCTCCGGCGCGCCTCCGCAGTACGAGGAGCCGCGCCGTGGGGTCTGCTTGCGCAGGGGCCGACCCTCGCGTACCCCTCTGACACCTGGTGCTCCGGGTCTGTACTTTCACAATTTTGACGCCCTCTGGGGTCTGTATAGCGGTTTTGACCGCGTGAATCGCCTTCGGGCGAGATCTGTGCACCTCTTTAACAGTGTGTGGCCTAGCGCGCTTGAGGGGTACGTAGACCCGGTCCCGGCGAGGAGGGTCTGCGCGCTTGGGGGTTGGTGCTGCCCACCTGCCACGTCAGCTGGCCCAAAACGTGATCGCAGCCGCTGGGCCTGCCCACATTCGAGAACTTTCTCGGTTGCCGCCCTCTTGGGTGCCCCGCATTTGCCCTTGGTTCCGAGATGGAAGGGGAGTACGATGAGGAGGCCTGCCCCTATCTGCAGGATGATGAGTTTTACCAAGCGGTGGACAACTCCATCTATCGTTGTGTGACGGAGGTGGTAGGGCCCATGGAGGACCGCCTTTCGGCCCGCATCGTGGAGGAGTGTGCGAAGCTGTAAGCGGCGCAGGTGCCGCCGTCCCCCGAACTCCCGGGGACGTCCGGCGGGTTGCCGCCCGCTCCGAAGAGACCCCGGGGTGAGGGGCCTTCATCGGAGGCCCAAGGCGTGGATAAGGGCGCTTTCGAGCGCCTTCGTGACGCCTTCCTGGCCAAGGCGACGGCGGTGCCTCCGACGCCCTTGGTGGACCCTGGCACTTCGGGCGGCCTGTCGACGGCGCCCGCCTCCCCGATCTACGACTCTCCGGACACGGATGACGACGGGGAGTCGACCCGTTCTTGGCTCCCGACGCCTACAGGGAAGGAGATGCCCCGAGATGAGTCGGGCATGCTGGACCCGGACGAGATCGTCCACCCCCGATCCGCGGCCTGGGCCCCGGGGGAGACGGTGGCGAAGTTTGTCGCGGGCAGGCTGCGCAAGCCCCTGGAGAAGGAGGCGAGGGGTTGCCTGCGCGGGGATTGCCCTCGGCCTACTTTGGAAGGGAAAGTGGCCATGACACCAGAATTGGACCCCAAGATGGCCACCTTCCTGGCGAAATTCATGAAGGACCCCAGGAAGGGGATCGACCGGTCCTGGCGGGCCTGCCAGGACAAGCTGTTGGATGCGGTCGGGCCCGCCACGAAGATCCTCGATATGGCGGAGGAGGCTCGAGCGAATGGCACCGCCATTTCACCGGAGGTGCTCTCCAACTGGGCCCAGAGGGTGATCGTATTCTTGGGCAACGCCAACTGTGCCCTGTCCACGGAGCGGCGGCGGTCGCTCCTTATCAAGCTGGACCCGAAGCTGGGGGACCTGGCCTCGTCGGAGGCAGGTGCCGTGGCCCAGAGTGGCCTCTTCGGTGAGCCTTTCATCCGCGAGCTTGGAAAGTTCGTGAACACGTTCACGTCGCTGGACAAGGCCCAGTCCAGCATCAAGAGGGTGTTCCACCAGCGTTTTTCTGGAGGGGCCGGTCGCGGCAGGGGCCGCGCGATCGGCCGTGGTCAGCAGACCAACAACCGTGGACAAGGCTCCGGAAGAGGTCAGTACCAGACCTCGGCCAACTACACCAATTTCTACCCCACGAGGGGACAGCGCTATGGTGGCAGAGGATTCAAGAAGAACTCCGGTCAAGGAAATGCCCCCGGTAAGTGTACTTTGCTTGGATCAAGTCCCGCTTGGGGGGCGGCTGGCAAGCTTTTACGGGGAGTGGGAATTGCTCACTGCCGATGCTTGGGTTTTGCAAACTGTGAGAGGTTTCCATATAGAGTTTCACGACCAACCAACTCAGGTGAGGCCCCCGCGCCCGATGGTTTTCTCAGAATCCAACGCGCGATTGATAGACGGGGAGGTCTCAGACTTGCTGCGCAAGGGAGCCATCCGTCTATCAACGCGCCACCCACATGGGTTCCTCAGCAACGTCTTCTTGGTAGACAAGACGGATGGGGGCAAGAGGCCTGTGATCAATCTCAAGGAATTCAATGGGTGGTTGGTCTACCGTCACTTCAAGATGGAGGGGATCCACCTCCTTCGGGACGTGCTCCTCCCTCGGGATTGGATGGTGCGACTGGATCTCAAGGATGCCTACTTGGTCGTTCCCATCCACCCCCCTCATCGTCGTTTCCTACAATTCCTGTGGGACGGCAAGGTGTTCGAATTCACCGCCCTGCCGTTCGGTCTTTCTTCGTCCCCGTGGTGCTTCACGAAGGTCCTTCACCCGGTAGTGGAGTTTCTCAGGAGCCAGGGGGTCCGTATGATAGTATACTTAGACGACATCCTCCTCATGGGGCAGTGCCCAGAGGTACTGACAGGACAGCTGCGTCAAGCTGTCGGCCTGCTTCAGAGACTGGGGTTCGTCGTCAACGGCTCCAAGTCGGTCTTGGTTCCCACTCAGCAGATCACCTTTTTAGGTTTCGTGGTGGACTCGGTACAGGCGGTCTTGAGCCTACCGGGTCGGAAGGTCGCGAAGATACGACACCTGCTTCGGCAGACGATCGCGAGGGATCGTACGTCACTGCGCCATGTCGCCAAGGTGGTGGGTCTTCTATCGTCCTCCATCCAGGCGATTTTCCCAGGCCCGCTGCACTACAGGGCTCTTCAGCGCCTGAAGGCGCAGCATTTGCGCCGTGGGATGTGTTACGATCAGTGGGTTCCCCTCACAGACGAAGTGAAGGAGGAGATGTCATGGTGGCTGTCTCACATGGAGGCATGGAATGGGCGAGCGATCTTCGGGTCGGCTCCGGACTTGATCATAGAGTCCGACACCAGCAGGTCGGGCTGGGGCGCCCGGTGCGGGGATTTTTCCACCGGCGGCGCCTGGTCGTCAGAAGAACAACAATTGCATATCAATTGTTTGGAGCTCCTTGCGGGCTCCTTCGCGGTTCGCTGTTGGACCAAAGATTCGGTCAAGGCTTGTGTCCTGCTACGGATGGACAATATTTCGGCGGTCCGATATGTGAACCACCTGGGAGGTCCTCGGTCCCGCGCCTTGGCGGATTTAGCGAAGGACTTCTGGGATTATTGCCTGTCTCGTCATATTGCGGTGACGGCGGAGTATCTGCCAGGCCAGTCCAATCAAGTAGCGGATTGGCACTCTCGACATCTCAGGGATGCCAGCCAGTGGAAACTGGATCCGGGAGTCTTCCGGTGGCTACACTCCCTTTGGGGCCCCTTCTCGGTGGACCTCTTCGCGTCCCGTCTCGACCACCAGCTGCCGCGGTTCTACAGCTGGAGGCCGGACCCTCTGGCGGAGGCCACGGACGCGTTCTTACAGGATTGGAGTCGGGAACAGCCGTTTGCGTTTCCCCCGTTCTCCATGATCATGCGAACGGCGGCTCAAATACGCCGCCAGGGTGCGGACCTGGTGTTGGTTACACCGCTGTGGAGGTCTCAAGTATGGTTTCCGGTTCTTCTGGAACTTTCCTGGGATTTTCCAATCCTACTCCCCCTGTTTCCTCTGCTCCTGACGAGCCCGGATCAGGAACCTCACCCTCTCGTCATGCAGAACACTCTCCGCCTCGTGGCGTGGAGGCTCTCAGGAGACGCTGGACGCTCCCGGGCCTTTCGGGGTCAGCTGAGCACTTGCTCTCCAAAGCGTGGGCCGATAGTACGACGAAGCGTTACAGATCCGCTTGGCTTAAGTGGATGCGTTGGTGTTTACGAAGGGATTTGGATCCCATGGTCGCCGGCCTTGTTCCCGTGCTGAATTTCCTGGCTCATTTGGCCGACAAGGGTTTAGCGTATAGAACGATCAATGCTATCCGGTCGGCGATTTCTGCGGGCCATGATAACATCGATGGCCGTCCGGTAGGGGAACACCCTTTTGTGTGCCGGCTTCTGCGAGCGGTTCGCCTCGCACTGCCGCCAGAGCCCAGGTACTCCGTCCTTTGGGACGTCAATTTGGTTCTGAACCTGTTCCTATCGTGGCCAGCGAATTCTTATCTGTCTCTTAAGGAGCTTTCGGCGAAATTAGCCATGTTGTTATGTCTGGTCTCTTGTAGGCGCGTCTCGGACGTGCGCGCGCTGGATGTTTCTGCACGCATTTTTTCCCCGGATGGGGTTACTTTTACGGTGGGCCGACGCACTAAGACGTCGTCGCGTTCCATTTCTTATCCAGCCTTTACTGACACTCCTAAGTTGTGTGTCGTGCAATGCCTCAAAGCATATGAGGACCTGACCTTGGATCTGCGCCCTCCGGGCGAGCGTCAGTTGTTGATTGCCCTGCGGAAGCCACACAAAGCTGTCTCCTCCCCCACTATTGCTCGGTGGGTGCGTTGGGTCATGCAGGAAGCGGGCATCAATACTTCTCTCTTTGGAGCACACTCCGCCAGGGGAGCCATGGCCTCTAAGGCATTCTCGGTGGGTGCTCGTCTGAAGGACCTTATGCGAGCGGCGGACTGGTCCTCGGATTCCACCTTCAAGAGGTTTTATTTTAAGCCGGTGGTGGATTTAGCTCAGTTGGTGGTAAGTAAGCTTTAAACTAGCATAATCTGAAGCCTCCGGTCCTGACATAGAATCGAAATTTGCCTAGCTTACGTAACGGTAAGTTTCAATTCTATTAAGGACACGGAGGCGAGGATTATCCCACCCGGACTACAGTGGTGTCTCTACCCACCCGTATGGCAGTAAGTAAAGCGTTTTCCTTTACGTTGTCAGTACTGTGTTGTTCACTGAATGCTCCTCGCCTTGTTGTCGCATTTTACTGGGCCACCTCGCTGATACTGTTCCTTTTTCGACAGGCAACGACGGTGCTAAACAGGACCAATGAGGCTTAAGCGTGATCTACGCGAAGAAAGAGGAGGAAGATGATGGGAAGTCCGGTTATATAGGGATGATGGACAGAGACAAAGGACTGTGGACTATTATAAGCAAAGAGACTCTTGGGAGTTGTTGTTGATTTGTGTTGAACATTACGTCAATGCTTTATGTTTAAAGCATTTTTTTGTTCTTATTATATCTTTTCCTAAGCTGCTGTGGTTTCTTTATGTTAATAAAGCGAAGGAAGATATAGCATAATCCTCGCCTCCGTGTCCTTAATAGAATTGAAACTTACCGTTACGTAAGCTAGGCAAATTTCGATTCTCTATAAAAACCTCTGTAAAACTGTTCAGCAAAAATGTGCATCACCTCTACAATGCAAGCCTTTTAACATTAGTTTCCTCACAGCCACTGGTTGGGCAGGCATGGTGGTTTATAGGAATTGAGAAAATATTGCACACTAACAGGCACATGCATCAAAGGATTTTACGATTGCAAACGGTGCGAAATCGGCCGTTTGCGATCGCAAAATCTGCTTTTGGAATGCATGAAGGGTGAAGCCCCTCGCAATTTGAGAATTCGCAAATATTTGCAAATTCTCAAATTGCAATTGCATTTAAGGAATCGCATTTTGCGATTCCTTAAATGCAATGCATGAAACTTTAAAAAATTGCGATTTCGCAATTAGGGGGAGCAAATTACCATGAGGTTGAACCTCATGGTAATTTGCGAAAACTTTGAAAAAGGCACTTTTGGGCATTTTTCAAAGTTTCAGGTTGTGCACAAACATGCCCTAAGGGCATGTGTGTGCACAACATATGTGCACAGATTGATTTCAGGGGTGCAACAGGGTATCCTTTGGACACCCCTGCACCCTTGAAATCGCATTCTCAATTTGCGATTTGCTAATTGCGAATCGCAAATTGAGAATGTCTTCCCATTCATTCCTATGGGCCTCTAGGCCCATAGGAATGAATGGGGAGGTATTCCTTAATTGCGATTCGCAATTTGCGAGTCGCAATTAAGGAATTTTAAGAAATCGCTAATTTTTCAGCGATTTCTTCATGCATAGGCTTTTGCGATTTCTTAATTGCGATTCCTTAAAAATCGCAATTAAGAAATTGCAAAAGCCGACAATGATGCGTGTGCCTGTTAATGCTTACACTGAAAAGATGAAAGTCTGCAGGGGATTTTGCATTCATTGCGCCCACGAAATTCCCCGATTTTTGCCCACTGGGCAGGTACCTATGGGGTACAGCCATGTACTCTATATTTAAAATGTTCAGCATCAAAGATAACTCAGAGATAATACGTCATTGCCCTCTCACAGGATAACACTGGCCCGTTGTCGTCTACGACAGATGGACCGACCCACTACCCCCAGAACAGGGCCATAACCCTAAAGCATATGCAGCCCATGCAGGTAAGGGCGGTGTGGCCGGGGAGGGGGGGTGGATTTCAACAGACGTGACAAGGGCGAATGAAATAATTTATTAATTTTCCCTCGTCGTAGTATGTCGAAATCCCCCCTCCACCACCCGGCCCCACCACTCTTACCTACATGGGCCGCGGCTGCTCTAAAGCTGTTTTCCTCAATGCCTCTCGAGGGCTTCGGAATAGAGCCTTAAATTGTTCTCTATTCTTACTGTTTTTATTGCACTTTGATTCTAATGGGTTTATTGAGACCGGACATCAACGGACATTGATCTTTAGGAGGATTTCCAACTTTGCAAACTGAAAATAATCAAATATTTTCTCTCTACGAATCAGGCGCGCATGTGCCCATCTTTTCCAGAATCGACACTGGTAGCTCCATCCTAGTTGACTTTCTGGCCTACACCATGTTGTCCCTAAAAGCAGTTCTTCACTCCACCACTTAATTTAGTCGCAGAGAAAATAAAATGTGACCTCAACACAGCAATTTAATGGGCCACTACTGGCTCTCATTATAACAGCGGATACAGTTCAAACTTTGCTCACTTACATTTAAAACCCTACATTTTGGCTAACTCAGCCACTTATCTGACCTTCTAACGATTTCAGGGAGATTCAGTATATCCCATATTTGAACACTGCGATGTTGAAAGCTCTATTGAAGACAACAGAGCAGCAGCGGCCTATATGAACTGGCTTAGGCCCAATACACTCAACATTTCAAAGTTCGAACAAACAGCCTCTGCCTTTTTCTTTTCCAGCTCTTCAAAATACATGGAGTGGGCAGGGGAACGCGAAAGGCAGGGGTGGTGCTGCCGGGCACACCGCAGCCTTCTCTAGCTCAGAGTCTTGAGTCTCAGCCCATGGGTCTCGCTGACTTGGCTGAATTACAAAAAGCAGTTCAGCAAAGCCAGGGAGAAACAGGGCCGGACTGGGAACCAAAATCGACCCTGGCAAAGTGCTTGCCCCCCCCCACCACGGGGGTTGGAGGTGCTCGGCCGATTTTGTTACAGGGCCGATTTTGCAGCTATGCTGCAAAAATGGCCCTGTAAAAAAAACGGCCTCCACCCGTGTGGCGCACCGGGGGATTGCCCGATGCCCGCTACGGCCAGTCCGGCCCTGGGGAGAACCAAGGTCTGACTTCAGCCCCTTTTCACAGCTGTTACTGCGAATGTTCAAAAAGCTAACAGCCTTGGCCTTACACACGGCTGTTAGCTGTAGAACATTCACAACACAAGTTGATAACAAAGGCCTCACAGAGCCAGAGGGGATTTCAAACCTCTCTGGCTCCATGAGTCCTTTGTTTTACTATAGCCTTATAGCCCGCCGTAGCGGGCTATACCGGCTATTAAAGGCCTGCTGAATCGTTAAAGGCCCGAGCCGAAGGCGAGGGACTTTAACGAGACAGCAGGACTTTAATTGCCGGTATAGCCCTGCTACGAAGGGCTATAAGGCTATTAGCATGAGAAGTAACAACCAAGGCACTTAAACCAAAAACTATTTTTGTTTCGGTAAAATAAATATATAGGAAGAAGTAATGTAAGTAGGTCCAAATTCAGTTTTTTTTGCTGACCAAGTTAAAAGAATCAATCACAAACAAATACATAATTCAAGTCATAAAATTGAAAGAAAGTATTTTTCATTAAATGGTAAATAATACATCCACAGTAAACAATCAATACACAATAAAAAATATATAATCACATTTAAAAAAGTAGCACAAACAAATTAATTCTCTACGCGCGTTTCGGCGACCAGCGCCTTCTTCTGGAGTAGCCATGTGTATCACACTCTGACAAGGCACCTTGAAGTGGAATAATCACCAATAGAAGAATAATATCTTGTGTTAACGAAGAGGGGAACAGGATAAAAAGCTAATATTGCGAAAAGCCCATAAGACTATAAATCACACTAATCCAGGTTCATGGCAGTTGTGCTTTTACTTCTGATTTATAAAAATTGCCCTGGTGCCTTATATTCCTGGCGTTGATCAATATGCCTTTTAAAACTAGTCAGTATCCTGATCCAATCTGTTATATTTAGGCACTCGCTCCCCAGATCGTATTTTAAGACCTCGTGAGTATTACATTCTTTCACGAATGGTAATAAAATAGGGAGCCTTCTTGATACGAAGATCTTCCTAGTGTCGTTACAATACAGGATAAACTTTGTTAAAAATCTGACAATCGGGGAGAGAGGCACAGGGTTCTGTGGCTTCTTGGAACGTTTGCCTATAAGGCTATTAGAACATTCTGCCACTAGAGGGCAGAATGTTCTAACAAATTAAACAAAGGGTTCTCGAAGCTCGAGGGGATATAAATCCCCTCGAGCTTCGAGAAGCCTTTGTAGAACATTGGAATGTTGCTCTGCGGGCCTTTACCGGCCCATAGAAGCAGGGAGCACTCCATTGTCTGCAATGGAGCTCCCAACATTCCAATGTTCTAATAATTAGAACATTCTGCCGTGGTGGGGCGGAATGTTCTAATAGCTTTATAGCCCACCGTAGCTGGTCTACGCCGACCAATAAAGGGCCGCTCCCTTGCTAAAGGCCTGAGCCGAATGCTTAATGGCAGGTATAGCCCGCTACGGCAGCCTATAGAGCCACAGCAAAGACTCTCTCGCACTTGAATCCCCAAAATTCATATCTATGCTAACTTAATGACACACCTTCTCTCTTTTTGTGCCCTCCTCCTTATGGAACTCTCTGCCGACTTGATTAAGAACGACTACTGGCAGCCTGTCCTTCCAGAAAGGTTATGACCTAACTGTTCAGACGACATCTAAGCAACGATCTAAAAGACTCCCAGACTCATCCTCTCTGAGATGTCTGACTTTAACTTCACGAATGCTTAGTGATTAATCAACTGCTTGCTTCCCACTTCTCTTACCCCTTATTCATTTTTGAATCTACTGTTCTTATCTTCTCCCTGCCTCTCCCATCTCCTTATCCCCTTTGCCGCCATGATGCATCTTCCTTCATATATGCCATCATCTTTCTCAGCTCCTCTCCTTCTTTCCACGCTTCTTTGTTTCTGCCGAAAGTAATTGAATTTTGTAAACATATCTAGCATATGTTATGTACGGCTCTCATAGAGAGCCTCAATCATTTATTTCAGCTTCTGAATGTCATAACTCGCTGCTATGACATAGCAACTGTTGATAACTAAACTGGATACCCACTAAAATAATTAGGAAGATGTAATTATTTTATTTGGAGTAACTTGCATGTCAAGATGGCCCTGACCGAGGGAATTAGTTCCCGAAATGCATTGGGTGGATGTAAATAAACCATGGCATGCGGAACCTACTATGAACTCCTGAACCTTTTTAGAAAATCGGTGAACCAATGATTACGATTGAATAAAATGAATTGAACTATAAAGTATGGATGAAAATTAATGGTTTATGAAGCAGGGAGGGAAAGTATGGACTTGGCGATGTTTAGGGAGAAAACAGTATACATTGCTCGGGGGCGACCCCGGAAGTGGAGTAAGATATGGGGTCCCTGGAACAGTTATCGTGGAGACATTTGCACTCCTCCTAATGTGACCAATACTGATGCTCCGCTTTCTCCCTAACCTCACGTTCCTACCGCTGTATTATCTTAATATCGCATTGTCTCTTTACTCCCCTCCTCCCCTCTCCCATTGTCGATTGAATATGATTCGTTACTTGCTTTTCCTCCCTCGTATGAACCGGTATTTTGTATATTGTATTTTACTGCCTTGTTTGTTTATAATTTTTCAATAAAATGAAACAAAAAAAAGAAAATTAATGGTTTAAAATAGAAGAAAAAAGCAAAGAGTAAAGCACAGGAATTTAATTCATTTGATTCAAATGAATATGTGGCAGTGCGGCTCGGTGGAATCCGGGGAGGTTCCCATTGTGGATTCGAAATGATTCATTAACCCTTTCGATGCTGATGACGAGCTCAGCTCGACATCACCCACGGGTGTCGTGTGCTGATGACGAGCTGAGCTCGTCATGGTGCCAGCAAAATTGCAAAATTGCAATTTGCAGCACAGCGCAAAAATCCCCGCAGCAGCGATGCGGTTAAGGAAACAGCTTATCCTTACAGACTAAGCCCATTAAGAAACAAATAAAACTGAATACTTGTTGCGTAGCTACCAAGGGGCACTATGTCATGTGTTTTGTGTGGCACATTCTGCCAGTCTTAGCTTTTTAGCCAACCACTCTTTGCAGGACGAGGCTTCTAGCAAAAGCAAACCACAAGTTCCAGAACACAAAGTGATGCTGGCTTAGAAGCCAGCATTTGATCCAGGACCCACATATGACTGGCGTCTACTTGGCGTCTTTGTCTTTATCCCATGCAATCGGGACACAACCTGGGGTTCTGAGTCGATGGCTCTAAGTGCAGCAGTGGACTTTATCGTCAATGGCTGGTCCTTGGTTGAAGGGGGCAGGCATAATAAAACATGGCAGACTGATGCTGGGCATGCATCATTGTAATAGTTCAGGACTGAAAAACCATCAGCTCAATCCTTTGTGTCACATGTTGTGATGTGAATTATTGTATGTGCATAGCTCAAAAGGTAGCTATCGTCTGAGATTAAGAACACCATGGTAAGACTTAAGAGACTATAACAGCATCACTCCCGTGTTCCTAACCCCCTGAGACATGAACTGGACATTTTATCCCAGAGTCCTTAAGAAATAGGGGGTATATTATCAAGCCTGGGCGATAAAATTATCGCTGCTTTATCGGCAGAAAACCGGCGATAATGGGCTTGATAATATGCTCTATGGAATTCCAATCGAAGCCCATGTTAGATGTGAAGAAACCTAACATGGGCTTCGATTGGAATTCCATAGAGCATATTATCAAGGCCATTATCGCCGCTTTATCTGCAGTTTTCTGCCGATAAAGGGGCGATAATTTTATCGCCCAGGCTTGATAATATGCCCCAAGTTTCATAGTTCACCAGCTGCTGCACGTGCACTCACAAACTGCAAACAAGACAAGAGGACTCCGATCGCGTCATCATTTAAAAGGTAGGCCTGCCCTATGGAGTGTCTTCTTTTGAGTCCATATGTGAAATGATTAGTACTGCTGTGCGTACTGAGCGCCTTTCGAATCTGGGAATTAGCACCAGTTCTTTAAAACTGGTGTGGCACTTTCAGGAAGCTACTGAAGACCATGGAGCATAGGGACTTATAGATTTCGCAGTAATAGGAGCCTATGTGCTCAACAGAACAGGAGTCTTACAACGTGTGTTTCCAATGCTCTAAACCCACAGTTTTATAGGCCCTGTTTTTGTAGGAGTTTGTGAACTCAGGGGCATATTACCAAGCAGGGCGATAGGCAATTATCGCCGGATTAGCGATAATTCTATCGCTCTATTAGCAAGCTGTCGCTAACAGCAGTTAGCGACAGCTTTAGGCGATAGCAAGCGATTTGGGGCCCGCATTGCATGTCAGCGATATTTATCGCTAATGACATGCAAAGTGGGCGTACCCAACCTATTAGCGACTGAAAGCAGTCGCTAACGACGCTATCACCTATTAGCAAGGCGGGCGTAGCGATGTAAATATTCCCGCTATTGCCAAAAACTAACGCCTGCTCAGACCAGTTCTTAGCCAAGTTATCCAATGGGAGGTGGATAACATGGCTAAAAGCATTTCGTCGCTAATGCGTGAATATCGCTGTATTCTCTGCGATATTCACGTATTTTGCCTGATTTTTATCGCTTTTGAGATAAACCTTGGTAATAGCAAGATAAAAAATTTGTTGCTAAGCCTAGTTAGCGATAAATATCGCTAATCGTTGGTAATATGCCCCTCAGTCTGTTAAAATGTTTTCACATTGGCTTACTTTTTACACAGTTGTGCTGCACCACATTGCTTTGCTCGGCATGCTCTACATATTCATTTCTTTTTAAAGACAGCTTTATTCAATTCCATTCCAAAACTCTTTATTCCAGTAATATACCATAAAAGAGAGGCACAATAAAAATACGGTGGCGTTATCAAACGGTGGACAATTTCATGTATTTCATATACATATGCATGTGCAATCGCCTTTCCTTCACTCTTCACAGCATTTCCCTGTGGGAGGCCGAGCTGTGATAGATGAATGCGGGGACTTTCAAATAAAATGTGCAAAACCATTTTGTTTGCTAAAGTGAGGGCAGGGAAAGAAGGGAAATAATAGGGGAAAAAGCAATGGGGGACAGGGGAAGGGATGGACACGAAAGCAACATGGGGGACCTGGGGGGTAACGAGCACGGAAGCAACACGCGAGGGAAGGAAGAGGGAACAACAGTGGGCCCGGCAGGGGGGCGGCAGTGGAGAAACGCACACGTTAGTGCAACAGGGAGGGAGACGGCGACAGAGAGCAACACAGGGAGAGAAGTACAAAAGGGAGCAGCTAAAAAACACACACACTCTCCTGGAGTGCTCAACACAAAAGACAAGCATTTTTATAACCAGCAGGCCTCGCCTTAGGGCCCTTTTAAGTGTTTAGCCATGCAGCACATTATCTTGGGTGGTGTTCCCCTAAGGATTGAAGAGCTATACAATGACTTCACACCGGGTCATGTAATGTGTTTCAGAAATACATGCTTGTCTCAGGAAACATTAATGGACACATTCCAAGGCTTTTTAATGCACAGACAGAAAGACAAGTGCCTCGATTCAAGTCAACAGCAGTATAACATTCTGTGTGCGACTAGATCACTAGAGTATTGAACAGCCTTTGAAAAAAAGCTGTTAGGTACTTTCCAATGGCAGAGATGTCACATCTCTTCTACCCCAGGCCTCTATTCACCAGGCACCCTTCTTCAGAGGTTTCCATTGAAAACACCGCTCGCACCATCCATTTACCAGCAAGCCCCGCCTTCTGTCCCAGCCCCCGTGGGTATAGGAGCATGGACATAGTAACAAGTAAAAACTGGTTACATTTGTCAGGTAGGTGGGAAATAATGAATGAACAGGGACAGCATTACTTAATCTCTGCGCACCGAAAACCCAAAAAATGAACCTGACCTTGTGTAGTGGAACTGGCGCTTTTGTAAAGCGCTTCAATACCTTTGGGTCAGTTGAGTTCAACATCTATAAAAATGCCCCCCAAAATGAATCTGACATTGTGTAATGTAACTAGCACTCAAGTAAAGCGCTCCAACACCTTTGGGTCGCTCAAGTTCACATTATATGTTAGGTTTGGGACTCTGCGGGGGAGAAAGACAACGCCGTGTAGGGACTCCAAGTCCCAGGAGCCTGGCTAACAGCCGCCACCTGTGCAGCTGAGGACTGCCCACAGCCCTTCATAGCTCCTCGCGGCACCTGCTGCGCGGGTGCCGCTTCGCTGGTTTGGGACTCTGCGGGGGAGAAAGACAATGCTGTGTAGGGACTCCAAGTCCCAGGAGCCTGGCTAACCGCTGCCACCTGTACAGCTGAGGACCGCCCATAGCCCTTCATAGCTCCTCCCGGCACCCGCTGCGTGGAGCGCGTGTGGGCGTGCACCGGGCGAAGCCCGGGCCAAGGGCGGGCCCTTTTTGTGCCCGTTGGAGACCGGTGGAGGCCGGGCCGGGCCACCCCTTTAACGCCGGCAGTCCAAAGGTTAGTTATCAGCCACTTTATTCCTATATCGAGCAATAGACTCTAAACATTATACTTGAATAAGCCATAATGCCTGGCCATGAGGGAAAGGGAAGCAAAGTAGCTACTGGCGGGCATGTGGTTGGGACCCTGGACCAGTTTATTACAAGGCCAACCTCGGTACTAGCCCATGAAATCGCCATAACAGAGCGCTGTGTGTCCCAGGAAATAGAATTTGCAAAACGTTCATCTTTGGGGGGGTTTGATTTTGGCACGGACCCCGGAGAGAGCTAACTGCAGGGCCATTGCTCCCGGAGTCCTACCTCCAATTAATAATGTTTCGCCATAGGAGGAGGTGCATGGTTTGTCTGATGAGGAACCTGACCAGGAAAGTAGGACTGTTCGAAAGAACCCACCGGCTTCTACGACTGGAAAAAATGTAATTGTCGGTGGGCCAATAGGGGTGTCTGAGAAAGGCCTGCCCAACCAACCGGTCCAGAATCCAGGGGCAATCCCGAGGAGGAAACGGGAAGGAGGCCAAATGAGGGGAAAAAGTCTAAATTCCCTAAATTGAACAACCAGGGAGGTTTATCGGATGCTAATTCCCAAAGCCCAGGTTTAGCACATCCGGATATACCCCCCGCCGCTCTTTCACCAATGGCTAACACTAATGGTATGCCACCAAAATTGAACGATGGTCTCCTGCTAAAGATTGGTGGCCTGATTACCTTGTCCTTACAACCCCTTCTTGTTAGACTTAGATCAATAGAGGAAAGGCTGGCGAAATTTGAAAATTCAATAATGTCCAACCTTGATGGTATCAAGAAGTCAATTCGAGCCGATGGTCAGGCTAAGAAGATAATAACTGATGGATGTACCGACTCTGGTGGCAGAAATTAGACTATTGATGCTAACGCCCTAGACCCAAAAGCACCAATGGAAGAAATATCCTGCAGGAACATTGTAATAGGCCCCACTGCTGCTAAAGCCAGGATACCTATGGTAAACAGCGACTCCACCAGGGGCGACAGAGAACTCCGCCAATTGGTGGAAGAGGGTCCAGTGACATTGACACATCGGAGCATAAAGGGACCTGATAAGCATGCGAACACATTAGCGCATATTGACTTGCCCCCGGAGTCAGTTCCTTTTGTGGTAGTTTTGGCAGGGGTCCCTGGTATAGCCGAGGGTAGTTCAGAATCATTTACTGAGTTAAAGAATAAAACTGTCCACTGGCTGAACATTAATAGACCATTACCCCTAAATGTACATAGTCAAATTTTGTTTGTCCGCAGTGTAAGTTGGGTAGGGTGGAGGAAGAACGACATCCCAGGAAATTGTGTATTAGTCAATTTTGGGGATAGACGGACAGTCTCACACATCTGGGAGGGACCACCCCAAATTCTGAGTACATGCATCCGGGCACTTGACCTTGGCTATTTTTACCCCAGCACGTCAAATGGGGAGTCGTCTGGGTACCACCAAAGGACATGGGAGGGACGCCCTATACACAGAAACTCCACAAATAGTATTGGACTGGCTGGTATGGGTCCTGTATATAAAATTTCAGTAAGAAACAGATATAGTGTCTTGGATATGGTTGACTGACTAGCACCAAATTCTTTAATTCACCCCACCACCACTAATCATTCCCTTGACTCTCCATCAAGTCCGGGGGCTGATCTTACAGGATATTTGTTGGAGCGTAGGGGGAATACGGGCTGTGACGACACTGTAAAGGAAAGCCCGATTGCCCTGGGGAGGATATGAGCAGTACGGTCGTTGGTCCCGCACCCAACAGTGTAATAGCTGAGGACGAGGAACCACATCCCCAAACCCCCATGAACTTTATTGATAGTCCAGGTTCGACAGTAAACCTGAACCGGCAAGAAGCTGAATTGAATGTTGAGGGTGAGATTGATAAAAGTGTAAATGGCCTTAGGGTTATCTCATGGAATATAGCAGGGTTGCAGGGTAAACTAGAGCAGGCTGATTGGGGCCATTTTGTGGATGCCCATGAAATGTGTTTATTCCAGGAAATATGGGCTCTAAATAATCTGCACAAAGTTGGCTTTATATTGTTCAGTGAGCTAGCAGTGAAAGGTGTGAGAGGTAGACCATCAGGGGGCCTGTGTATATGGGTGGGCATACACCTAGGGTTTACCTTGAAGCGTTTAGACACCCACACACCGGACATCCTTTGTATTCTCCTCTCCAAGGCAGACTTTCCCAATCTGGCAGTTATTAATGTCTATTCTAGGCCAGTTAAATATGGGCATACATCGCCAACTTTGGATCATCTGGCGGCCTTACTGGCCACTCTTTCGGGGAACGTTTCTCTTATAATAGGTGGCGATTTTAATTGCCACTTCGAACCCCTAAATGGGTTGACATTACCGATTACAGAGGAGGATGCAATTCTATCAATCCCTGCAGCTAATGCTTATCCAATAAGGGGATGGACCCCACTGGTACTCCAAATGACATCCCTAACCCTTACATATTCGTTTAGGGCCTGTAACGACCGGTTTCCAGATGATAACCCGGGCCATTTTACTTTCAATAAGCCAGCCCAGGAATCGATAATAGATTACATTTTTATTAATATCGAATGGTAGAACAGAGTACAAAAGTTCTGCGTTTTTCTTCGGGCTGAAAGTGATCACAACCCGTTAGTCCTAACACTTGAAGCACAAGCATCAAAATTAAGGCTACCCTTGGAACAGAAGCAATCTGACAACTTAATAGTGGCAGAGGAAGGCCGGCGTATCAGCTGGGTTGTAATATCCCAGTCAGAAGACACTATAGCAGAAATGTATCTAAGTGTCATCCCAATGCTGGAAAAGGCAAGTTCTCTCATAAGAGAAGGTCCCTGTGAGGAGGATAAGCTGAAAATGGGAAGAGTTCACCAGGACCTGGTTGCAACTCTGGCACCCTTTTTTTATAGTAACAAGCTAAGTGAGAACAAACAATCAAGAGGAAAAAGTCCATGGTATAACTTGGCATGCAGAGACGCAAAAAGAGTGATTCTGTCATGCCTTAAAGAGGGCGATAGGACAAGTATTAGGGAAAGTAAGTTCTTTTTTAAAGATACTATTACCTCTCCGAAAGCAGATTGGGAACTGGCAAGATGGCAGGCAATAAAAAATGGCCTCACACACCCCGAAGGATGTCATGCTTCATCATCGGCAGTTGCTCCTCGTCGGGGAGGCGGTGCAATCCCCGACGGGCTCACCTCAAAGAGGGGCTCTTTGGCGGAGATCTTTTTCCAACTGCCTTATGGTGAGGTGGGGGTGTGTGGACCGGGCTAGGTGTGGTGGTGTGTGGGGTATTAAAATGTAGCAAGGGGTACCGGAATTCAATTTATTCTGGGGGTCCCCTGGCTGCAGTTAAAAAGAGGGGTTAGGCTCACTACGAGTCAACAAGTTAGGTCAGGTGACCCTAGATGAGGCTAAAGGTGATGAAGGTCGACATGTTTCACGCTATGGGTATAGTCACCCGCGATTCATCAGGACCGTGTAAATGTGCAGTGTCAAAACATGCTAGTGTCATGTATGTCTTATGTTTACCTCTGTGGGTACTCCTATGCCTAAAGGTTGAGGACTACATGCCACATGAGGGGTCGGCGGGATTAGACATCAGGGAGAGCCCAAGGTTAAAGCTCGTTCCTCCTGTGTCCACGCAGATCGACCTACCCTTCACCGCCGAGCTCGAGTAGAAGACATCCTTCGGGGTGTGTGAGGCCATTATATCCAACAAAATGGATGCCCCAGGATGTTACTCTAACATCTGTGGTCATGCCAGCTAGACACTTCCCCCATTTCCCATAGGAACAGTACAGCGCCCTCTTTTGTTTCCTTAGTGCAAAACACGGACACAAGCTGCAACTGGACCTTCCACCCACCTCGTGGGTGGTTAACCGTGTCCGTTGATCGATTGATCTCCTTCTCTAATCTCCCTCCTTTTGATACAGGCAATAAAAAATGCCTTAGACCATAAAGATCAAGTAGAGGAGGTGGAATACCAGATCCTACGTGGAGCACAGCTATGGACAAGTATGTCTCAATAAATTACACAAAACACTTGTCTGTGACATTAAATCTGTTAAATGGAAGTATATCAATGGTACATTGCATGTATACAAATGACAAGATGAATGCAATTAATAGCAAAAACAACTTTCTCAGTAATGCAAAAAAATCTTTAGCACTTCCAGAACAGTGTCACTTTGGAAATTATATATATATACGAGATTGTGATAATTATAATTCCTATGTACAGTGCATTATTGTAGAAAATCCCAATGCATTTCGGGTTCAGTTGAAACCCTTCGTCAGGGTATAAACATCTTCAAAGTAGTAATTCAGTGGAGTGAAGCGGATCTTCCTCAGGAATCTACAACACAACAAATATAAACATATAACTTAATCGCCTTGTTTATGTGTGTGTTTATATAAGAAATATACAGGAGAAAGCTAGGATTTGCACTCCAAAGTGAAAGAGACGGAAAAAAAAGAAGACAAAAGGGAATCAAGTGACATCAAGAAAAGCCTGCTGCTAGAGATAAAATGATGTATGCGCTGAATAATCAATAAAGTGCAAATGTAATGTAAAAGATAGGTGTCCAATGTGCCACCTTGCAAGGATCTTGCCGTGCAAAAAAAGCCCTAGTCGTGCTAAAAAACAATTCCATAAAGATACCAGAAGTTTCTGGAATCTAGTCCATACTGTTCGAGCTGAAGGCAAGACTGCTATTGAGCCTAATATTAGTGAGGAAGCGTGCTCGAATCTTAGCCCCACACATGGATGCACCAATCTGTTCTTTACCCGAGGTATCATCAGCAATTAAGAAGGTACTACCAAACAAGGCCCCCGGGTTAGGTAGGATCCCTGGAGACCTGTTCAGAAGTGAACATGCAGTGTGGGCCACATACCTTCAACTACTTTTTAATGCGATCCTTAATGGACTTTCTCCCCCCCCCCCACATGGGCTGGGGCGGAGATTATCCCAATTTATAAATAAAGGATCTCCAACTGAGCCCTTAAATTATAGACCCACCATTCATTGATGTGTCACAAAAAATATATGCTAGAGTCTTACTGGCTAGACTCCATGAACGGATGGAGGACCTTGACATCTTAACTCCCCTTCAAGCTGGGTTCAGAAGTAAAACTTCGACCATAGATCAGTTGTTTAGGCTACAACTGATCTATTGGAAGCACATACTCCTTGAGGGTGGAAGTCTGTATCTCACATTCGTGGATCTAAAATCTGCCTTCAATATGGTGGATCGCGACCAGTTGCGGGCCATCTTGTTAGACATGGGTGTCCCACTGTATTTATGCCATCAGTTTAGGTCCCTCCACGAGGGAACTTTTGCCAGGGTCAGGTTCAGCAAGAATGGTAAATTGACATCACCCTTCCCCGTAGAAAAGGGGGTGAGACAGGGTTGCGCGCATGCACCTACTCTTTTCTCCATCTTCCTCAACGGGCTGATTGAAGACCTTCTTGCTGTTAAAGATATCGACCCACCTAAATTGGCGAACCGCAAATTTCCTGCATTAATGTTTGCGGATGACACCCTGCTCCTCTCGAAATCACCTATGGGGATGTAGCGTGTCTTAGAGGAATTTAGCCAATTCTGCAAGAGGAGGAACCTGGTGGTTAATATCACAAAGACAAAATACATGGTTTTTAACGCGAATTCCACCAACTGCCCTCACCCTATAATGGATGGCTGCCCTTTAGATAGGGTTTCCATCTTCGACTATTTAGGACTTACTTTAAATGACAAAATGAGGTGGGAACCACAAATTAATAAGCAAATCTAAAACTAACCCAGGCCATTGGGGGGATCCGCAAATTGTTTAAAACTTCGACTCAAAAAGATATAAGTCCGCCACTAGAACATTTTAAAATACAAGCTAGGGGAGCTACTTTATATGGGGCCGAACCATGGGGGCATTGCCTAGTGAATACTCTCACAGTACCCGAAAATGATATCATGAGACAGATCTTAAGCCTCCCAAAAAATACTCCCCTTGTACCACTTAGAATGGATCTGGGTATCTGCCCCATAGCAGATCTAATATCAGCACGCCCATTGATGTACTGGCGACGTCTCTGGTGCACCCCAGAACTGGCCCATTATAGCGATGAGTTGAAAGTGGTACTGTTTATGTTAGGGGCGGGCAGGATCCCCTGGTTGGCTTTATAAGGGACACATTCAGAGCAATGGGTATGGAAGATCTATGGACTAAACCAGAAATTTCATGTGCGGAAATTTAAAAAAAGTCCTTAGCATGCACTGTGAAGGAATATAAGTTGTCTTGCATTGTACAGACTGTTGATTCCTCTACTTTAACTTACGGGTTTCTTGATTTTAAGTGCCATTACAAGTTTGAGCAAGTGTTAGACACTATGCAACCTGTCTTAGTAAAAAAATTGTATCTCCAATTTAGATATGGGACTCTCCCGCTCAATGCCCGAACAAACAAGTGGGGAGGCACCCTGGGCCGTCCTTGCCCAGGGTGTCTAGTGGCGGAAGAAACTGTGATACACATGGTTTTCTTCTGTCCGGCATACAAGAGTCCCCGATCTAAGTGGGTGATCCAACTGTGCAGGAACCTGGGCATTAGAAACTATATAGAAATCTACAGGATTCTAAAAACAGACACTGAAGCGATTTTTGCTGTTGTGATTTCAAATTTTTTATTTGCAATGTGGTTAAAAAGTAGGTATCTTCTTGACAGCTCCAATGTGAGTCTAGGATGTTTGTAGTCTGTTCATCCTTGTGCAAATATTACGTGAGTCTTACTATACATACCTATACACTTGCTGCTTCAATAGGGTTGAAATACATTTTATGATTGCTAGTTGAGGATAATTGTTAGTCACTTTTTAATTAGAAACTTTTATCTGTTTTAAAGGTTTGATATTCATTTATTTTTTTAAGACATCTTTCCCATATTGAGGTATAGCTAATGTCCAAATTCTTAAAAAGTGAACCCATACTTCTTACGTGTTATGTACTTTTATATTTGCCAATGGACTATACCTCTGATTTTCTTACCAGCTTGTTAAAAAATGTACTGTCTCTGTTTTTATGCACTTTTATGGCTGTAATAGCGAAATAAAGTTTAATAAATGTGAAAAAAATGAATTAAAAAATGCCTCACAGTCCTTTGAAATTAGAGTTCTATGAGGAGGAGCACGACAGGAAGAGGCAGCAGGGAGGGGCATGCAGTGAAATGGGAGGAAGTGGGAGGGATGAATGCTGCTCCTATTTGTCAGGTAGAGGGGAAATAATGAATAAACAGGGATGGCGTCGTCATCACTTAATCTACATGCTCCTCATAATAAAAAAATTAACCTGACGTTGTGTAATGTAACTGGCACTTTTGTAAAGGGCTTCAATACCTTTGGGTTAGTTGAGTGTGCATTCCAGAAAAATGCCCCTCAAAATTAATCTGACATTGTGTAATGTAACTAGCGCTCATGTTATGCACTCCAACACCTTTGAGCCGCGAGAGTTCACATTATAAAAAAGCGTCAGAGCAAATGCGATGGAAGTTGCCCAAGGCTTGCCCTTTAATCTCAGTATTTGAACGCGATGGGGGATATTAAGTTATGAGCGCCGAAGCTGAACCGCCGAAGACGGGCAAACAGTGAGAAGAGCAGGAATCAAAGAAAATATTAGTTCTCCCAAATGAACACATATGCTCAATGTTAACGGTAATTGGGCGGTGCTTTGTGGGAGGAAACCAAACACAAAAAAGAGGGACAAAGGGGAAGGATTAACCACTAGCAATCAAGCATTTTTGAACCACAATCGAAGGGATGAATAAAAATTCAATGGGTGGGCTAAAAGCCTACAGACTGAATACAGCATGTCTCACAGAAACAGCGCATGCGCTGCCAAGGCTCGACCTAAATAAATAGTGCATTAAAAGCGAGAAATGAAAGAGGAAATGTCAGCCAAAGTGATGGTGAAGAGGCAATGATCCATGGGAGGGACAAACACAAGATTGCCTATCAGGGCCATGAAAATGAAGAAGGCAAATTAAAGTGACAAAGCAAGCCAACCAATGGTAAGCAAGGGCGGGCTCCTAGCTCCACTATGCTCATAGTAAGCAACCATATACCTGGCAACAGACAGTGTATGCGCTGTCTAGTAGGCTTGAGCTTAAGAAGTGGAAGAAAAAACAGGAACACACACCACATTGCAACAGCGAAGTAAACCTTACATTAATGTGCATAGAAACATTTTTGGGGATACACTGCAGGCAAAAGGATTTGAACAATCTGCCATAGAAATGGTTAAATGATCCATATTTAGGTTTGAAATCAGCAAATTCCTCTGTAAGACAAATGGGCAGATCTTCCGGGTATTTGATAACTAAAAGTAGGCTTTAGAATTGCAGAACAGTATCAAAAAGGTCACACAGCCCTTGATTTGTTGGTTGGTTTATTCTTGTGAAGACTACCTGATGCACACAGGTTTTTAGTTGTACTGTGAGCTCCAATGCCTCTTAGCTAAGCTTGCTTAAGAACATTTCCAATATAAACAAGCATTCAGAGATGGCTTTAAAGTATCTTTTTTTCAGCTTGGGTTTATGTTGTGTCCTCAACAAACAATTCATGCTGCATTACAACGTTCATCAAATATATAGACTCAGAGAATGGAAGCATTCTTGATGCTACAGAATTAAAAACTATTGTTCTTAAAATATAATTCACCTGACTGAGTTACAAGGAATCAACAAAACACCTTCTGAAGGAAGCAGAGCCACCACTGAAGATTGACATCATTTGCACAGTGTGCAAGTGCAAATGTTGATTTTAGGCAGTCTTGACTAGAGTGGAACCAGAAAACTGGTGGTTGTCCTATGGGTTTAATGGCCTAGGAAGGTACCATTAGGCTCTAATGCAAGAAAGGAAAATGTGTCCCCCTGGCCCAATATTGGGTAGGGAAAAACAGTAATAACTAGGGAGTAGGAGTTCCCTCAAACAACTTGGACCTGGTGCCAGTGCACCTGCTGCACCAATTATGACTACATTGTGTTTGAGGATCTGCATAAAATAACGAGTGTGACTTTCAAGAACTTGCGAGCAGGACCAATTCTGATTGCATCACTGTGAGGCAAGATGGCGCCTGAAGTGGAGAGAGGACCTTTGACTTCACTGACGTTTGCAAATTGTCAGTATCGCAACTTAAAAACATAACCCGTGTACAACTGTTTATTATAACCCACCGTGTTGCATTTGTCTTGTAATCTGCGATGATTCCTGTTTTTACTCCTACCTGATGTCGATCTTTCATTATTGTCCTTCCTTTCCTTCCTAATGTAAAGCGCTCTGATATCCTTCGGGATCTTGTTCGCGCTATATAAAACTTTATAAATAAATATGCTAAATATCTGTGCTTAGCATGGTGTGCCGCCTGACTGGTATTTTGCTGCTTCTGTCACTGCATCCAGATATATAATACAAGAAGTAACATTACACCTAAAACACGCCAGGACTATTGGCTTTGCCAATGGTTGTTAGTTGCATAAGAAAAAGAAGCAACCACTATCGTTGCATATGAGACTGCGAAAGAACTTTAATGATTCTCTTTGAAGTTACATCAAAGGAGGTGAGCAGTGGTGCCCGCTGCAGAGTTAAGATTGTTTCTTTCACCCTGATGGTGAGGGCAAAATTGGAAAGCCCCATAGGGACACATCTCAGCTAGCAGCGGCCGCTACCGGATGGGAGTGGGGTTTTGGGGGAGCGGGGAGTGAGGA
Source organism: Lissotriton vulgaris (assembly GCF_964263255.1). Lineage (NCBI taxonomy): Eukaryota > Metazoa > Chordata > Amphibia > Caudata > Salamandridae > Lissotriton > Lissotriton vulgaris. Next base: position 458,031 of record NW_028253406.1, read on the forward strand.
TGTGGGGGTCGAAGAAAATGAAAAAACAATTTACCTGGGCCCGCCGGCGTCTCCTTCCATCTGCAACAGGACGCACCCAGGTTCCCCATAGATGGTCTGAGCGCCGTGGATCGGCGCTCAGACGGGGAATGGGAGGCTTTGCAGGTTCCTCACCAGGCTGCGTAAAGCAAGACTTGTGGAGAAGATGCCAATTGTTCAGGACTGTTTGGCCGGTCCGAGAGGGCTGACCAAGAAGTCATGCGCACTTAGGGAGCGTAAACCACGCCTCTTCCTGATCTGGCCAGCCCTACCCTGCCCCGAGAGCCACTGACTCACTAGGAAAAAAAATTATAATAACAATACGCTATTATCATTTTATTTTTCCTTTTGAGCAGTGGGGCGACGCTCCTCCGCCTTAATGGGGGAGCCGCCACTAGCCTCAACAGCTGCTTTTTGGAACTGCCGCTGCTGAGCACCTGCAGGACTTGGCCCACTTAAAGCCTGCCGTCACCTACACTTTGGATGCTGTTCTGCATGGACAGCTTGGACTGTGTGAATGGTTACCAACTGACAGGGAAGTTGGTAACCTTTCAAAGCTTTGCAACTGCAGGAGGGTCATAAACCATTGATACATTTCCTCGAGGGCTGCAAACAGAGACAGTTGCCCTTTCACTTTCCCTTTGCCATACGACTCGCAAAAGTTTCCAATGCTGATAATGTAAGTCGCAAACTCATTTGCAACTTGTAATGTCATTTTGCAAATTGGGGTTTTGCGAAAGCAGAAGCTGCCAATTTGCACTGAGAAGGCTTTGCAACTACAAAAGAGTTCACACATCTAACCCTATATCAGGCAGTAACGCACAGCAGAAAGATTTTTTTTCTAATTGAGCTTTTACCTCTTGCTTCTGGCGAGGGACTCTCTATAAGATTAAGAACACGAGTAAGAGTGGGTTAGTAACTTGCAATCCCCGTGCAAACACTGGTTTGTGCAGGGATCGCAATGAAAAGAGGTGAAATGCTTAAAGCGCCATGTAATTACCAGGCCCAATAAACGTGCATCCACGCCTGTTCATTTCCTGCAGATTTGACGCCAAGATTTAATAAAAGTGAAAAATGCAAGGTAAATACAGGGACATTGGGGCATATTACCAAGCAATAGTGATAATTATCGCTATTGCTTGGTTAGAGACAAAAATTTACCGCTGAGCTGCGGCGATTTTTACTGCAAATAAACCTTGGTATTACCAAGGTTTATCGCAAATGCGATAAAAATCGGCCGCAATGCATGAATATCGCTGAAAAGTCAGTGATATTCAGGCATTACCGAGCTAATGCTCTTAGCCATGTTATCCACCTCCCATTGGATAACATGACTAAGAACTGCTCAGGGGCAGGTGTTAGCTTTTGGAGATATTCACGCTTAGCGCGAATATCTCCAAAAGTTGTTAATAGGAGATAGCGATGTTAGCGACTGTTTCCAGTCGCTAACATCTTGGCACGCCCACTTTGCATGTCATTAGTGATAAATATCACTGAAATGCAAAGTGGGGCCCAAGATGGTCGCTATCTCCTACTAGCTGTCGCTAACTGGTGTTAGCGACAGCTAGGTAATAGGGAGATACATTTATCTCCGCTTTCTTGGCTTTTAAAGCCAAAAAAGCGGAGATAAACCCCCTTGATAATATGCCCCATTGTTTTTTTGATAGTATAAGCACTAAAATCCGCAAGGTATTACCCAATTTTTCAGGGTAATCTAGGAATCGATTATATTGATTACGTACAATAAATCCAGAACATCTCGGTGAAGGGTTTCAATTAATACAATACTTACACACCCAACACCGAAGGAGAACTTTATATGAGATATCTGTATTCATTTCTTCACACGGCTTTTCTGTCTTTGTTCATTTTAATGTTCAGCCAGGAGTCCCCAGGGCAGCTGCAAGAAACATTTTAGAGCGCTTTCTTCTTACATTTACTGTATGATTTACTTGTAATCTTTTGTACCGGTCGGGACATTAAAGTACCAGTCATGCCGGCATAAAGCCGGACAGGTGGCACCCCTAGGCACTCCTAATCCGACCCAATGTTGCTTCTGGTAGAGGTTGGCCTACAGATAACAGAAATGTCTGCAACAGAAGCATTAACCCGTGCTTGCATGTATAGTAGGGTCTATCCACTCTGTTTGTGCACAGAGGTAAATAGTCCCCTTCACAAAAAGTTTCTAAACAGTTACAGGAAAAAAAGCAGGCGAGGGCACAATTGTCTCAGAACTAGTCGATTCCTGTTAAAAAAAAATACGCAAAACATGCACAGCCCCGGCGTTCCCAGACCCTCGGTAATATTTAACAAGCTGCTGATACATATTTAAAGACGGTCTCATCTCTTTGTCTAGAAAAGTTGTAGGAAAGAAAGAAGGAACATTCTTGAACATGTCGGAGCGTGTTCCATGCTAAGCACGTCCCAAATGTTGGCAGTCCACCAAGACGAGGGGGTGGCACCAGGTTGCATCCGCGCGCCATCAATGCATCCAGGGGGCTCTGCCGAGCACAGCTGTCTTGCTTAGTGTCCGCCCCCTCACAACACCTTCCATAAGCACTTCGGGGCAGATTTATGAAGGGCTTGCGCCACGTTTACGCCGCCGTTGCGTGACGCAACGGCACGGAAACGTGGCGCATCCCTGCGCCCTATTTACAACGTGACGCATCTAGGAGATGCGTCACGTTGTACAGCACTGCGCCATGAGGAGGCGTTCCTGCGCAGGGGGGGCGTTCCTGCGCAGGAACGCCTCCTGAAAGTGGCTGAGTGAAATCTATGAGATTTCACTCAGTCACTTTCAGGGCAATGCTGCGTCAAAACCCTGCGCCTGCTTGAAGCAGGCGTAAGGCTTGAGGCAGCATTGAAAGAATAGGGCCCCCCAGAGCATTGCTGGAGCTGCGTTGCGCTTGCGACGCAACTCCAGCAATGCGTCACTTTTACGGCACAGATGCGTGACGCATCTGTGCCGTTTTTGCCCCATGGTGCGCCGCATCATAAATGCGGCGCACCATGGGTGGCGTAGCTGTGGCGCACTGTGGCGCATGTTAACTGGCGCATCCCTCGGGATGCGCCAGTTAACATAAATCTGCCCCTTCATGTGTTGTGGGTAATTGTACATCTAAGAGTGGTTTATTTACGGGTTTCTTTCATTTCTTTACTATATGACCCGCGTAAGTACATTTAGTAATAATAATCTTTGGCCTTCAGAAGCTACTTAGTACTGACCAGAACGTCACTTTTTCGGACGTTCTGATGGCGTTAACTCCTTCGTCTTATTCACAAGGCGGCGTTATGCCACCTTGTAAATAATGCCCCTGTCACGCAGCACTTAACATGAAAGGGGCAGGCAATGAGTCTTGCAGTGGGCGTTCCGCCGCAACACCCATTGCTTTTTGATGCTACGCCATATCTACAAGGTATGGGGCAGCCCCAAAAATACAGCCATGGAATACCTGACGGCATATTTACATGGAAACTGTCGGAGCGCGGCGTTAAGCCTAGATTGCTAACGCTGCACTCCGACTGTTTCCAAACAACACAGTAATGCGCTGTATTTTCATTAATGCAGCAAACCCCTCCGTATCCCCTAGTGCTGGCGCTAAATGTAGCTGCTTAGCGCCAACACAGGCACTCTTGCACCATAGTGCAAGGGTGCCTGCGTTGTGGAGAATGATTGTTTATGTGCAGGAAGTGACACCTTCCTGCACATGAACAATCACTAGTGGCTATTTGCTCATTTCTATATGCGCTGCAGAATTAAGTGGCTAAACGCCACCTTGTAAACAAGACGAAGGGCTTCTCGCCACTAGAACGTCACAATAAGTGACGTTCTGGTGGCGATAAGCTCTTGTAAATATGCCCCCTTGCGATACAAGGAGAAATGTTTTATTTCTCCTCGTATTTTGCTCTCTTCTGCAGCACACGAAGATAGAGCAAACTGCAAGTAGAGATTGTTTATGTGCAGGAAGGTGTCCCTTCCTGCACATACACAATTGCTCCAGCAGTGCAGGCACCTAGCAAAATAAAGCTAGAGTGTCTGGGATGGCGCTAGGCAGCTTTTTTAGCACCAGTTCTAGGGGTAACGCATCCCAGCATTTTGAAACTGTCGGAGTGCTACTTTACCAATTTTGGCGTAACATCGCGCTTCATCAGTTTCTTGTAAATATGCCCCTAAGTGTGCCGCCGAAATCCTGCAATGCCAGAAGGGCTCTCTCTCCACTGCACAGGTCAGATAAAGAACTGGTTAATTGACCTCGGGGTCAAGGGTCGTATTGTCCACTTCGGTGCCAGACCTGGTGTTGCAATTCCGTTTTGCCCATTTCACTTTTGGGTGAACATAGAACATTGGAGGGGGGCTGATAATGGGGCCTAAAATGAGATTGTGGTACTGTTCTTAAGTTGACTCTGGCAGGATGGAGAAAGCACTGGATCAGTGATAGCAAAATAAGGAAGATGAAGGGTGTCAAGTCTGAATTTAGCTTAAAGGGGAAGTGGTGGAATGGGGGGGAAGAAGACTAAACTTAGTTATTTACATTAGGTATTTTAGACGATACACAATTTTCCTAATTTAATTTAGGAATATCACTCTAGGGGCAAAACAGGCCCGCAATCTTCACCCACCAATAGCTCTCAAACATCAGCAGATGGCGCCATGGGACTCCAGCTGCACCTCTGCCAGGCAATTGTGATGACAGAGTATTTTAGGCATCAACTTCAGCATTGGCATCAGTTCCTGGTACATTTTTGCGCCTCATCAAGGCATGCGGATAGGAACCAAGAGAGCATCAGTGACAATAACAGCATTAAACATGTTTGCATACCTTTGCATACATTTGCATGGCATTAAGTCACAGGAGAGGAGGGAGGGTAGTAAGGAACCTGTGGGAAGATTCTGTAACAACCAGAAAAATCAGCAACAGCGGAAACTTACTTTTAATTCTGATGTATACACCTCCAAGCAGATTCCTTAACTTATGAATGAGTCTCAAAGCAATCCCTCCCTGGGAGGTGTGATTAAGCAGTGCACATTAACCAAGGAGATCACGCAACCCAGCCCTGGCAAAGTACCAATCACAGTATGCTTGGCAAAAGTATGCAGAGGCGACCATGTGGCAGCCTGACAGATGTCAGCCATCAGACGCTTCTGGAGAAAGCTGTGAAGCAGCCTGGGCCCTAATGAAATGGGCGCAAATGCACTCCAGATGGTATATTTGGGCCAAGCGGTAGCAGATCTTGATACAAAGGAATGATCCAACAAGCAATTCTACATTTGGTCACCACACTGCCCTTTTTAGCTTTGGCACAGACCCCAAAGAGATGATCATCAACCCTGCCCTGATGAGTGCTATCGATGTGATAGGATACAGCACATCTTTGGCCCAGTCTATGCGGCTGCTCTTTTTTAGGTCTCGCTTAGGCAGCGCATGCACTGTCTCTTCGAGACATGCTGTGTTCAGTATATGGGCTTTAATTCCACCCTTTATGCCCCTCGCTGCTGATTTGTTATACAGTGTGTTGTTTTGAAAAAATCTTGTTGCTCTGTGGCTCCTTTACTTATAGGTCCCTCCTTCTCCTGTTAAGTTCCCTACCCTGGACTATTGGCCTATTAAGGGTATCCTTTCGACATAGTGATTTTCCCTTTGTGTTGGGCAATCTTTTTCTTCATATTGCACAGTGCATGTGCACACTGCTCGTGTTACACTGCCTGTGCCCACCCGTAAACCCCCCACTCCTTTTGTTCCACCCCCTCCCTAGCCTTTCTCTCCCACCATGCTTTCACGTATCACTCCGTTTGTTCCACCCTCTCCCTGGCCTCTCTCCCACCATGCTTTCACGTATCACTCCGTTTGTTCCACCCTCTCCCTGGCCTCTCTCCCACCATGCTTTCTTGTCCTCCCAGGCCCCTTGCACATGAGGCGCCACACTTCACATAGTATTCTTCTAATTATTATTGAAATCGACCACTTCTTGAAATGCCTGCGCCTGCTCTTCAAGCGATGCCCTCTTTGTCTTGCTTCTGGGAAAATTGTTGTAGAGCCTGGCCTAAGCATATCTCGCCTCTTGCTCTCTGCAGGGCTTGGTCTTGGTATGTGGCTCTCGTCACCCTCTGCTGGGTTCAGCTCAGTGTGTCTCCCCTCTCACTATGCGCAGATCTTCACCTCAGTATGTGGTTCTTGTTACCCTCTGCTGGGCTCAGCCCCAGTGGTGTCGCTAGAGGAGCGGGGGAGAGATGGAATTGGGTTGGGGGCCTGGTGGGATCAATGCTGCATCTGTAATTATTCTGCTCCCCCGTCTGCCACACCACCAGGTAACAACTGCAGCAAGCAAAACAAGCCATCTCTCAAGTGTGCAAACCTGAGGCACAGAAACCGGGAAAACATGGACCGGTTCCCAGCCCTCAGAGCTCACTTGCTGTAGTTATATTCCCATCTGAGCTCTCTTGTTTAATTCAGTGACGTTCTGTACCTGAAGGGAAGCCTACTACTCCTAAGATGGCCCCTCTGCATGCTTGCAGCCTCCAGTCCGCCCTTCCTGCAGTTTTGTTTCCTCTATCTTCGATGTACCAGCCCTTTTTAGGTCTCGCCTGTGTTGCAGGCACGCCTTGTCGAGTTCTATTGTCGTTGGTTTTGTGTCTGGCTTCTTTGGAAGTGGGGTTTCTGTCTGCCCTGTCTCCCTAAGGTCCCGCCCACCCTGACGGCATCTCTTTTGCTCAAGCACGGCGTCTCTTCCAGACAAGCGTGTTTATATTTGCATCGCGCTTTCACTGAAAGTGAAAGCGCGATGCAAATATAAACAAGCAGCTTTCATTGGCGTAATGGGGACAGAGGCAGCATCATGGCCGCACAGCGGTGGCATGATCAGAGGCGCCGCATGATGATCGGGCACTGCGGGGAGACTGCACGTAGTGCTGCGCAGCTGTGCGCCCGCCGGACCCCCTGTGGGCACAATGGCTGAGCAAATCGCTCGCACCACCACCACGGCGGTATTGATGTTGTAGACCCGACCCCATCGGCGCTAGCGGCCAGGCTGCTGAATGTGAACCACGCCAGCCGGGCCGTCAGAGTGGTTCAGCAGCAGAGTCCTGTGCGGCAGATTGTTTGCCAGAATCATGCTGTGTTGGTTGCCGCAGTAGTCTCCTCCAGTCCTAGTGGGCCAGCCACCACGGGGCCCACCTGTAAACGTGGTGCGGCTTGCCTAGCAGAAGTAAGTGCCCCAACTGACAGTAATCATTTTCTAGTTGCACTGACCTGCTATGCTCAAAATTTACTTTTTCGGCTGGTGCACGGTCAAGGGATCAATCAGATCGTGTGTCCTCCAGGGCCCTCTCACTAGGACACTGCATTGTTCTGCGGTCCATCTGACTCCTGTGACTGCCCTCTAGTGAAACGCCTGTTAGGTGACCATATAATATGGGCCGATCTCCTCTCTGTCAACTCGTGGCCTGCCCAAAATTTCAGCTGCAGTACCAAGTTCTGGAATACTTCAGGGCTTATCTTTACAGCTACTGAAAACAAGTATTTGCAATGCAATAGGTCTCGCATTGACACAAGTTTGAGCTATTGACATTGCAAATAACAATGCCTTTTATTTTTGTTTTCTTTTTAAAAACATAAATAAAAGGCATTGTTATTTACAATGCCAATAGCTTACACTCACGTAACTGCGAAACCTATTGCATTGCAAATGCTTGTTCTATGTTGGCGCTAAGTTCAACCACACAGTCAGTGACTGGATCTGACGTCAACTCCCCTGGCGCCGTAGCTTGCAGGATTAGTGTGAGCAACAGGGAGGGCCACAAAGTTGATGCTACATCCTAAAGTTGGGGCAGCGGAACACTAACATGAAGACAGCACACAACGAGCAGATAAGATGACCATATAAGGTCAGGACTAGCACACTTCTTAATTGTCTCTAAACAAATCATATTAAAATGCAAAATTGAAAATGTCATTTTTATTCCAAAATGTCAGTCCTGAGCAGCTTATCCAATCCTAATAACACTCAGTGCTCCCGGAGGTGTGTATTACACACCACTCCCCCAAGATGCATATCACATCAACGATTGGGCACAATCCAATTCAAAATCAGACCCATCCACTTCTAGCAACAGATCCTTTCACTCTTAAAACAGTCAACAACTATTTGAAGCGCCCTAAATGCTGGCTTCATTTGAAAGCATCTGAATGTACACATCAGTTATGCATGTAACACCTTCATCTCCCATCACCAGATATTTACCTAACAGTTGGCCATTGTTCCACTGTTTGAAATATTAAATGTGTTAATTTGACAAAGAGAGGTAACATTAGACAACATATGTAAAGGACATTGCCATTTACAACACCAATAGCTCTAACTTTCACAAATGCGAGACCGATTGCATAGCAAATGCTTGTTTATGGTGGGATGAGGAGGAGGAAAGAAGGATGGAAGGGTAATGGAGAGGCCCAAGTTAAAGGCAGATACTACCTTAAGCAGGAAGGCTGGACAGGTAGGAAGAACCAACTTATTCAGGTACCAAAAAGGTAAATGGTGGGCAAACTGTGGATCTGAAGTTCTCCGACCCTTTGTGTTGATGTTATTTGAAGTACTGCCACCAACAATAAAGTCTTCATAGTGAGAAGCTGAACTGGGCAGCTGGACATTAGCTCAAATAGGGATGCTAGGAGAAGCGTCAACTCAAGATTTTAATGCCACTGAGGAACTACTAACTAAGTGGAAGAAAACAAGTAAAGTAAACCTTTTAGAAAAATGTTGAAGGCGCGCATGACGCTAAATAGCCCTTAATGGTAGCTACTGTCAGACCCTTCTGTGCTAGAGGTGAAGCAAATTTACAGGATGTTGGAAAGTCAGGAGCAAAACGCATCACAGTCTTCTGACTGGGAGCAATGAACAGATCTGGCTTCCTGTCAGCCAAGATGATGATCCCAACTTCAGTAAGAATGCAAAAAGTCTCTAAATGGCACTGCACTGTCTCTGTGAGTGCTCCCAAAGTAATTGAGGATTGGGGTGGAAGACCAGGGCAACCTACTGCAATAGGAGGTCTACCTTGCGAGGAACAGGAAAAGGCGTCTGATTGCTAACAGGTCAGTATACATTACCATCCTTTCACAAACTGACGCAACCAGGATCAGCTTTGCTCAGTCCTCCTGCTCCTTCCACAGGACTTCCAGAAGGAGTGGAATTGGTGGCAACCTGTACAGGTGAAGCTGCTACTGGAAGAATACCCCATTGCTGCACCCATGGCTGCAGATGAAGCGCCTCCCCAAACAGGGTCCACAATCCCACACCAATATGACAGTTGATATAATGGACGGTCGTAATGTTGCCTGACAAAATCTGGATGTTGCTCCCTGAGATCGAAAGGAGAAATGCCTTCATGGCAAGACGGACTGCCCACAGCAGCAAGTTTATGTGCAGATGTTGCTCGGCCATGTGTCAAAGGCTTGCATCATCATGTCACTCTGATTTTAGCAACATATCTCATCTTCGAGCAGCGTTTTCACTAGACTTCAATGGAATTAACAATATTTGAGGATTCTGTCAATTATTCAATCGTTTTAAGGTCTGTTTCTTTCAGATGTAAACAACGAGAACACTAGCAAAGGAGTAAAACGTGATGTGTGCGAGTGATTAATTAATCAATGCTTGTACTGCGTCTGTGTGGTGTGTCCTGGTGCGTGTCTGTCCGTTTTCCCGTGCATTTGGAACAGGTTCAGGGAATCCCTTAGTATCTGCTGCTATTAGTGGAGCCCACAATATTTGTAATCAAGCCCTGTAACTTCCTAACTTGAACGTCTGGTAAGGAAATCCAATACTTACATATGTTTACTCACAAGTTAAGTAATTTCACTCCATACGTTCTGGTGCTAGCACATACAATTACATTAAGAATATTACAGTGAGTGGATGGATTTTGTTACGGTAATTTTAGCAACATATCTCCTCTTCGAGCAGCGTTTTCACTAGACTTCAATGGAATTAACAATATTTGAGGATTCTGTCAATTATTCAATCGTTTTAAGGTCTGTTTCTTTCAGATGTAAACAACGAGAACACTAGCAAAGGAGTAAAACGTGATGTGTGTGAGTGATTAATTAATCAATGCTTGTACTTAACTGTAGAGTTATTGCAGACTGTTGCACAAAAGGAAATTTGTATGAGACAGACGTGTTAAGCTTAAAATGATGTGTTCCACGGTTCTCTCACTTGCATTCCACGGGTGTATTTTGGGAAAATAGAGTTAGATATAATACAGACGCGGGGCTCCCGGACACTTGAGGGCATTGCTGTGGGGAGGGGGGAGGAGAAATGCGACACGGCGGGCAGGGGAGGGGGCGGAGCGCGGAGAGGGTGTGAAAGCAGCAGGGGCCTTTGAAGTGAAGCTAAGCTTCACTTCAAAGGTGTGGGAGGAGTGCGGCTGAGGGAACAGACGGCGATTTGGTGATGTGCACGCGTATTTTAGGTCAATGCGCTTGCGCATTGACCTAAAAGCCACGGGCACAGCACCAAATCGCCAGTTAGTTAAAGTTTGTTTAAAGCCCTATAGTCTCGCTTCTCTATCAATGCGCATGCGCATTGATAGGTCACGAGACCTAAAAAAACATACGCAGAACAGGCACAGCCCAGGAATTCCCAGACCCTAGGTAATATTTAACAAGCTGCTGATACATATTTAAAGACGGTCTCATTTCTTTGTCTAGAAAAGTTGTAGGAAAGTAAGAAGGAACATTCTTGAACATGTCGGAGCGTGTTCCATGCTAAGCACATGCCAAATGTTGGCAGTCCACCAAGACGAGGGGGTGGCACCGGTTGCATCCGCGCGACATCAATGCATCCGGGGGCTCTGCCGGGCACAGCTGTCTTGCTTAGTGTCCGCCCCCTCACAACACCTTCCATCAGCACTTCATGTGTTGTGGGTAATTGTACATCTAAGAGTGGTTTATTACGGGTTTCTTTAATTTCTTTACTATATGAGCCGCGTAAGTAAATTTAGTAATAATAATCTTTGGCCTTCAGAAGCTACTTAGTACTGACCAGAACGTCACTTTTTCGGACGTTCTGATGGCGTTCACTCCTTCGCCTTTTTCACGAGGCGGCGTTATGCCACCTTGTAAATAATGCCCCTGTCAGGCAGCACTTAACGTGAAAGGGGCGGGCAATGGGTCTTGCAGTGGGCGTTCCGCCGCAACACTTATTGCTTTTTGATGCTGCGCCATATCTACAAGGTATGGGGCAGCCCCAAATATACAGCCATGGAATACCTGACGGCATATTTACATGGAAACTGTCGGAGCGCGGCGCTAAGCCTAGATTGCTAACGCTGCACTCCGACTGTTTCCAAACAACACAGTAATGCGCTGTATTTTCATTAATGCAGCAAACCCCTCCGTATCCCCTAGTGCTGGCGCTAAATTTAGCTGCTTAGCGCCAACACAGGCACTCTTGCACCATAGTGCAAGGGTGCCTGCGTTGTGGAGAATGATTGTTTATGTGCAGGAAGTGACACCTTCCTGCACATGAATAATCACTAGTGGCTATTTGCTCATTTCTATATGTGCTGCAGAATTAAGTGGCTAAACGCCACCTTGTAAACAAGACGAAGGGCTTCTCGCCACTTGAACGTCACAAAAAGTGACATTCTGGTGGCGATAAGCTCGTGTAAATATGCCCCCTGGCGATACAAGGAGAAATGTTTTATTTTCCTCGTATTTTGCTCTTTCTACGAGTCTGCATTCTGCAGCACACGTAGAAAGAGCAAAGTGCATGAAGAGATTGTTTATGTGCAGGAAGGTGTCCCTTCCTGCACATACACAATTGTTCCAGCAGTGCAGGCACCTAGCAAAATGGCGCTAGAGTGTCTGAGATGGCGCTAGGCAGCTTTCTTAGCACCAGTTCTAGGGGTAACGCATCCCAGCGTTTTGAAACTGTCGGAGTGCTACTTTACCAATTTTGGCGTAACATCGCGCTTCACCAGTTTCTTGTAAATATGCCCCTAAGTGTGCAGCCAAAATCCTGCAATGCCAGAAGGGCTCTCTCTCCACTGCACAGGTCAGATAAAGAACTGGTTAATGGACCTCGGGGTCATGGGTCGTATTTTCCACTTCGGTGCCAGACCTGGGCCCTTATTTATGAGGCCTTGCGTCAGTTTTGCGCCGCTGGTGCGTCACTTTTTGTGACGCACCAGCTGCGTACAAAATGCGCCTTGTTGCGCCATATTTAAAAAGTGACGCATCTAGGTAGATGCGTCACTTTTTAAACCCCTGCGCCACATTATACCTGCGTCAGGTATAATGTATGCAGAGGGGGCGTTCCCCCGCAAAAAGCCTCGTAATAGTGACGCAGTGAAATCTATGAGATTTCACTGCATCACTTTAAGGATGCTGTTGCGTCAAAATCTTGCGCCTGCCTCAGAGCAGGCGTAAGACTGACGCAAGCCCTTTCACTTGGGGCTTTCCCCATGTGAAAGGACGCATTGCTGGAGTTGCGTCACTTTTGTGACACACTCCAGCAATGCGCCACTTTTGCGCTTACAGATGCGTCAGAAATACTGACGTATCTGTAAGTCCTTGCGACATGATGCGTCATACATTAAATATGACGAATCATTGGTTTCGCAAGGAGGGTACAATGAAAAGTGACGCATCGCTGTTTTCACGCAGCGATGCGTCACTTTTCATAAATGAGGCCCCTGCTGTTGCAATTCCGTTTTGCCCGTTTCACTTTTGGGTGAACATAGAACAGTTGGAGGGGGGCTGATAATGGGGCCTGAAATGAGCTTGTGGTACTGTTCTTAAGTTGACTCTGGCAGGAGGAATCAGTGATTGAAAAAAAGTAGGTCGAAGGGTGTCAAGTCTGAATTTAGCTTAAAGGGGAAGTGGTGGAATGGGGTAAACAAGACTAAACTCAGTTATTTACATTAGGTATTTTAGAAGATACACAATTTTCCTCATTTAAGAAATATCACTCTAGGGGCAAAACAGGCCCGCAATCTTTTCCCACCTATAGCTCTCAAACATCAGCAGATGGCGCCATGGGACTCCAGCTGCACCTCTGCCAGGCAATTGTGATGACAGAGTATTTTAGGCATCAACTTCAGCATTGGCATCAGTTCCTGGTACATTTTTGCGCCTCATCAAGGCATGCGGATAGGAACCAAGAGAGCATCAGTGACAATAACAGCATTAAACATGTTTGCATACCTTTGCATACATTTGCATGGCATTAAGTCACAGGAGAGGATGGAGGGTAGTAAGGAACCTGTGGGAAGATTCTGTAACAACCAGAAAAATCAGCACCAGCGGAAACTTACTTTTAATTCTGATGTATACACCTCCAAGCAGACTCCTTAACTTATGAATGAGTCTCAAAGCAATCCCTCCCTGGGAGGTGTGATTAAGCAGTGCACATTAACCAAGGAGATCACGCAACCCAGCCCTGGCAAAGTACCAATCACAGTATGCTTGGCAAAAGTATGCAGAGGCGACCATGTGGCAGCCTGACAGATGTCAGCCATCAGACGCTTCTGGAGAAAGCTGTGAAGCAGCCTGGGCCCTAATGAAATGGGCGCAAATGCACTCCAGATGGTATATTTGGGCCAAGCGGTAGCAGATCTTGATACAAAGGAATGATCCAACAAGCAATTCTACATTTGGTCACCACACTGCCCTTTTTAGCTTTGGCACAGACCCCAAAGAGATGATCATCAACCCTGCCCTGATGAGTGCTATCGATGTGACAGGATACAGCACATCTTTGGCCCAGTCTATGCGGCTGCTCTTTTTTTTAGGTCTCGCTTAGGCAGCGCATGCGCTGTCTCTTCGAGACATGCTGTGTTCAGTATATGGGCTTTAATTCCACCCTTTATGCCCGTCGCTGCCGATTTGTTATACAGTGTGCTGTTTTGAAAATCTTGTTGCTCTGTTGCTCCTTCACTTATAGGTCCCTCCTTCTCCTGTTAAGTTCCCTACCCTGGACTATTGACCTATTAAGGGTATCCTTTCGACATGGTGATTTTCCCTTTGTGTTGGGCAATCTTTTTTTTTATATTGCAGAGTGCATGTGCACACTGCTCGTGTTACACTGCCTGTGCCCACCCGTACACCTCCCACTCCTTTTGATCCACCCCCTCCCTAGCCTCTCTCCCTCCGTGCTTTTAGGTATCACTCCATTTGTTCCACCCTCTCTCTGGCCTCTCTCCCGCCATGCTTTCTTGTCCTCCCAGTCCCCTTGCACATGAGGCGCCACACTTCACATAGATTTCTTCTAATTATTATTGAAATCGAGCACTTCTTGAAATGCCTGCGCCAGCGCTTCAAGCGATGCCCTCTTTGTCTTGCTTCTGGGAAAGTAGATGTAGAGCCTGGCCTAAGCATGTCTCGCCTCTTGCTCTCTGCAGGGCTTGGTCTCGGTATGTGGCTCTCGTCACCCTCTGCTGGGTTTAGCCTCAGTGCATCCCCCCTCTCACTATGCGCAGACCTTCACCTCAGTCTGTGGCTCCTGTCATCCTCTGCTGGGCTCAGCCTCAGTGTGTCTCCCCTCTCACTATGTGCAGATCTTCACCTCAGTATCTTGTTCTTGTTACCCCAGTGGTGTTGCTAGAGGAGCGGGGGAGATATGGAATTGGGCTGGGGGCCTGGTGGGGTCGATGCTGCATCTGTAATTATCCTGCTCCCCCGTCTGCCACACCACCAGGTAACAACTGCAGCAAGCAAAGCAAGCCGTCTCTCAAGTGTGCAAGTCCGAGGCACAGAACCTGGTAAAGCATGGACCGGTTCCCAGCCCTCAGATCACACTTGCTGTAGCTATATTTCCATCTGAGCTCTCTTGTTTAATTCAGTGACGTTCTGTACCTGAAGGGAAGCCTACTACTCCTAAGATGGCCCCTCTGCATGCTTGCAGCCTCCAGTCCGCCCTTCCTGCAGTTTTGTTTCCTCTATCTTCACTGTACCAGTCCTTTTTAGGTCTCGCCTGTGTTGCAGTGCATGCGATGCACGCCTTGGCGAGTTCTATTGTCGTTGGTTTTGTGTCTGGCTTCTTTGGAAGTGGGGTTTGGGTCCGCCCTGTCTCCCTAAGGTCCCGCCCACCCTGACGGAATCTCTTTTGCTCGAGCACGGCGTCTCTTCCAGTGAAATCGCGATGCAAATATAAACAAGCAGCTTTCGTTGGCGTAATGGCGACAGAGGCAGCATCATGGCCGCACGGCGGTGGCATGATCAGAGGCGCCGCATGATTATCGGGCACTGCGGGGAGACTGCACGTAGTGCTGCGCAGCTGTGCGCCCACCGGACCCCTGTGGGCACAATGGCTGAGCAAGTCGCTCGCACCACCACCACCACGGCGGTATTGATGTTGTAGACCCGACCCCATCGGCGCTAGCGGCCAGGCTGCTGAATGTGAACCACGCCAGCCGGGCCGTCAGAGTGGTTCAGCAGCAGAGTCCTGTGCGGCAGATTGTGTGCCAGAATCATGCTGTGTTGGTTGCCGCTGTAGTCTCCTCCAGTCCTAGTGGGCCAGCCACCACGGGGCCCACCTGTAAACGTGGTGCGGCTTGCCTAGCAGAAGTAAGTGCCCGAACTGACAGTAATCATCTTCTAGTTGAACTGACTTGCTATGCTCAAAATTTACTTTTTCGGCTGGCGCACGGTCATGAGATCAATCAGATCTTGTGTCCTCCAGGGCCCTCTCACTTGGACGCTGCATTGTTCTGCGGTCCATCTGACTCCTGTGACTGCCCTCTAGTGAAACGCCTGTTAGGTGACCATATAATATGGGCCGATCTCCTCTCTGTCCACCCGTGGCCTGCCCAAAATGTCAGCTGCAGTACCAAGTTCTGGAATACTTCAGGGCTTATCTTCACAGCTACTGAAAACAAGCATTTGCAATGCAATAGGTCTCGCATTGACACAAGTTTGAGCTATTGACATTGCAAACAACAATGCCTTTTATTTGTTTTCTTTTTAAAAACATATATAAAAGGCATTGTTATTTACAATGCCAATAGCTTACACTCACGTCACTGCGAGACCTATTGTATTGCAAATGCTTGTTCTATGTTGGTGCTAAGTTCAAGCACACAGTCAGTGACTGGATCTGACGTCGACTCCCCTGGCGCCGTAGCTTGCAGTATTAGTGTGAGCAACAGGGCAGGGCCACAAAGTTGATGCTACATCCTAAAGTTGGAGGCAGCGGAACACTTACATGAAGACAGCACACAACGAGCAGATAAGATGACCAGATTAGGTCAGGACTAGCAAACTTCTTACTTGTCTCTAAACAAATCAAATTAAAATGCAAAATTGAAAATGTCATTTTATTCCAAAATGTCAGTCCTGAGCAGCTTATCCAATCCTAATAACACTCAGTGCTCCCGGAGGTGTGTATTACACACCACTCCCCCAAGATGCATATCACATCAACGATTGGGCACAATCCAATTCAAAATCAGACCCATTCACTTCTAACAACAGATCCTTTCACCCTTAAAACAGTCAACAACTATTTGAAGCGCCCTAAATGCTGGCTTCATTTGAAAGCATCTGAATGTACACATCAGTTATGCATGTAACACCTTCATCTCCCATCACCAGATATTTACCTAACAGTTGGCCATTGTTGCACTGTTTGAACTATTAAATGTGTTAATTTGAGAAAGAGAGGTAACATTAGACAACATATGTAAAGGACATTGCCATTTACAACACCAATAGCTCTAACTTTCACAAATGCGAGACAGATTGCATAGCAAATGCTTGTTTATGGTGGGATGAGGAGGAGGAAAGAAGGATGGAAGGGTAATGGAGAGGCCCAAGTTAAAGGCAGATACTACCTTAAGCAGGAAGGCTGGACAGGTAGGAAGAACCAACTTATTCAGGTACCAAAAAGGTAAATGGTGGGCAAACTGTGGATCTGAAGTTCTCCGACCCTTCTTGTTGATGTTATTTGAAGTACTACCACCAACAATAAAGTCTTCAGAGTGAGAAGCTGAACTGGGTAGCTGGACATTAGCTCAAATAAGGATGCTAGGAGAAGCGTCAACTCAAGATTTCAATACCACTGAGGAACTATTAATTAAGTGGAAGAAAACAAGTAAAGTAAACCCTTTAGAAAAAGGTTGAAGGCGTGCAGGACGCTAAATAGCCCTTAATGCCAGAGGTGAAGTAAATTTACAGGATGTTGGAAAGTCAGGAACAAAATGCATCACAGTATTCTGACTCGGAGCAATGAACAGATCTGGCTTCCCGTCAGCCAAGATGATGATCCCAACTTCAGTAAGAATGCAAAAAGTCTCTAAATGGCACTGCACTGTCTCTGTGAGTGCTCCCAAAGTAATTGAGGATTGGGGTGGAAGACCAGGGCAACCTACTGCAATAGGAGGTCTACCTCGCGCGGGACAGGAAAAGGCGTCTGATTGCTAACAGGTCAGTATTGAGAGAGCGCAATTTGAGTAAATTGTAGAAGTGCACAATATTTACATGTAAGATGCACGAATTTAGTTAAAGCACATTGGAGTGTCGAAAATATAGAATGCACATACTCACAAGTGTTTAATCAATATAGAATGCATATTTTAGGGTGTGAAGCTAATGTAGTAATGTTTAGAAATGTTAGAATGCTACTAGATTCCATGTTATGTGGCTGTTGCCGAAGAAAATGTAATGCTGCCAAACGTAGAAATGTGCAGGCCTCATGGCAATGTATGA
The DNA here is from genome assembly GCF_964263255.1 of Lissotriton vulgaris. Classification (NCBI taxonomy): domain Eukaryota; kingdom Metazoa; phylum Chordata; class Amphibia; order Caudata; family Salamandridae; genus Lissotriton; species Lissotriton vulgaris. The sequence goes on from NW_028253406.1 coordinate 475,751, forward strand.
AGAACGAAAACGTGCTTTTGCAGTTTCACATAAGATGGATTACTATTATTTAGAATATTATTGATCATATGTTAAAGTCATGTTTTATAGAAGTGCTTCATATAATCAGAGTGTAATAGGTTAGAATATTGTTTTAGGCTAAGAAATAACGGTTCACAGAGTGCAGGCCTGTTTCAAGTAATTTAGTAGGCCTGGAAAGATAAAGTCGTGATCTGCATGTGCTAGTTAAAATCGGGTCTTGTTAAGCATAAATTGCAGACCATGTTCGAAGTTTTACGACTTGGAAGATAAGCTGGAGGTCGGAATTTGGGGCCCAATTCATGGGTGTCTGTTTGCAGGTGTGAGGGGGTTCCAATCAAGAGAGTGATGAATAGAGCTCTGTTCTGGGAGACAGGCACAGGCCTGGAGGAGGCTTCAGGAATTTCCTGGGGGTACCGGCGTGCTGAGAAGAAGCCTGGGAAGCAAGGTCAACGCTAACAAGAAGCCCAGAGGAGTATCAGTATGGAAAAAGCCAGAACCGACACCACGTGAGAGGTGTACGTGAGGGGCGTCTCTGAGGGGCGTTTCAACTGTAATTGTGATTTTGTATTAGGGACAGCACCCTGGGGTGGAGTTAGAGCAGATGGCCTGAGGAACCTTAGAGAGCGGATGGGTAGGCAGAGAGGACAATTGCGATGCACAGATTTACAACGGAGACTAAGGGAAAGTGAGTGTACTTCTTTGGAAGTCACCACGGCTGACACCTTTTTAGGTTAAGATTCTGCTAAGTAGGGATGTCACTTAGTCTAGTGTAGGGACAGTCTAATCTGAAATTTTCTCCCCTTGTAAATGACGCTCAAGTTACAACTTGTGTCTATTCTTGCAAACCTGCTGATCTTTGAATTATTATAATAATGGGGTAACCCTAAAGGTACTGGACCTGGGTAATTTACTAATATAAACAAACAATGGTCCGAGACCCAAATTTTTGAAAGCGAGAAATCAAAGTTTAAGTAGTTCACGGTGTGTATTAAATTCACAGACCTAAACACAATTAATGAAAAACAGAAGAATAGGCAACAGCAACAACCTCAGACTCTTTCATAGCATTTAATCCATTTTCTGAAACAAGATTCAATCTACAGTTTTTTTACATTTTATATACAATGCCCCGTATCGAGAGCGTGCAGTAAAGAAAAAGAAGGTGTCGAAAGGGCGTGATCGTGAAAAGGTGAAAAGGAAAGGTTTCACACAGAGTATACAAAAATTATTCTATATTATTCAAGGAAAAAACAGTCAACAAAGAACTGGAACAATAAATCCTGGCCACTTAGGTAAATCAATATATAGTCCTTCTGGTTATTCAAGAGACATAAGATGTGTCAATGTCTGCACTAGGGGGGAATTAACATTAGTGGTCCAGGTATTTTTAGATGTCAAAAATTGTATATAAAATGTAAAAAAACTGTAGATTGAATCTTGTTTCAGAAAATGGATTAAATGCTATGAAAGAGTCTGAGGTTGTTGCTGTTGCCTATTCTTCTGTTTTTCATTAATTGTGTTTAGGTCTGTGAATTTAATACACACCGTGAACTACTTAAACTTTGATTTCTCGCTTTCAAAAATTTGGGTCTCGGACCATTGTTTGTTTATATTAGATCTTTGAATTAGTCTTGGTGATATTTTTCTGTCGCCTAAGATCGTTAAGAGAATTCATGTTTGTCTTGATACCAGTATATCTCTTGAACCTTATATTGAGATGTTTGTATCTCCAGTTATCTTTGGCTTTATAATAAAACTTTAAAACTTCTTGGTGGTAAGTGGTTCTTCAGAGTTGTGCAAATTACTGGATTGTTTAACCTGGTAGTGGATTGCTTTTTACTCTATGACAGGCAACAAAGGTTCAGTCGACCTGAATGGGGATTTAGATCTAGAGTGATTAGATAAGAGATCAAAAATCCCGCTGTCTCAGTATACATTACCATCCTTTCACAAACTGGCGCAACCAGGATCAGCTTTGCTCAGTCCTCCTGCTCCTTCCACAGGACTTCCTGAAGGAGTGGAATTGGTGGCAACCTGTACAGGTGAAGCTGCTACTGGAAGAATAACCCATTGCTGCACCCAAGACCACAGATGAAGCACCTCCCTAAACAGGGTTCAGAATCCCACACTAATTTGACAGTTGATATAATGGACGGTCTTAATGTTGTCTGACAAAATCTGAATGTTTCTCCCTGAAATCGAAAGGAGAAATGCCTCCATGGCAAGACGGACTGCCCAAAGCAGCAAGTTTATGTGCAGATGTTCCTCGGACATGTGTCAAAGACTTGCATCATCATGTCACTCTGATGTGCCTATCTTTCCTTTTCAGAGGCCTCTGTCATCGCAGCAGCCTGTGCTTGCAGAGGGTGGAAGGAACAACCCAGCAAAAAGTTAGAGGAGCTCATCTAATAGGGCAGATCTGGGAGGGCTGATTGGTAGATCTGCACCCTAGCTAAGGGCCTTCCTTGAAGCTGGAGCTACCATTTTCTCAGGCACCACAGACGAGCCCTCATCTGCCATCTGGCATAAGGCACCAACAGGATGCAGCAGGCCATGGGACAAAGAAGACATAAGAAGCATTGATGTCTGAGTCAGAAACATCAGAATCATCTCTTGAATATCCCTGATCCTCTGAGGAGGAGGAAAATCCTTCATGCAGTAAGTGTTAGTCCTGCTTCTGAGAAGGACAGCATCTGCAGCGGAGTGAGGTGAGATTTCTGTGTGTTGATAGTAAATTCTAAGTCGTAGAGGAGAGCCACCATGCAGATATGCTGTTTATTGACTACTGCAAAAAGAACAAATGATGTACGGGATGCTCACTGCCTCATGGATTCAAGCTAGCCTGGCTGATGAGGGGTGATACCCTGAAACAGGTACCAGGATGCTTGTTTCCAGTCCAGGGAAGATCAGGCTTAACAGTTCAGGCTGGACTGTACCCATGAGGAGCAGGGTCAAGACTGATTTGCATGTGGTTGGGTCCAAACTGGGGTGGGGTGGTGGGCAAAAAAACAATGGCTTAAACCCAGATCTGTTGACTGGGTGAATATTTTGCATTGTTCAGCATTCTGTCCATCTTCTGTTCTTTTTGTTTTTTTACAAGGCAGAGACTCTACTTTCTGAGATTTTATTTTTGGATTATACAGTTCTCATAGTTATAGCAAACATAGCATCCATTGCTGGACATTCACAAAAATTTGGCAGGATGTCCTCACACACCACCAGTTGTCATGCTTCATCAGGGGTTCTTGAGCCCTTCCTCCACAAGGGTCCGGATGACCCAATAGAGGGGTAAGATTGTGAGTTTGTCTCACGACTAGATAAAAAATTGTGTTGGGCTATCTCACAAGTGCAGTGTCACTTGTCAATGAGCATACGAAGGTTGCATGCTTATGGTTATCTAGAATTGTACATATGCCTTATCTACACACTAGGAAGATCTCAAATATTAGTTTTTATGTGTTTGCAGGTACATATGTGCCAAATATAAAAGAGGTTGACACAGGTCATCTTTTCTATTATTAGAGGCAAAATGAGTGTATATTGATCATACCAGGATCCTGTGTTTCTGCCCTGAAGAATGCTATTGACTCATATGAGCCATCAGGCAGAAACATGTTGGTGGTACAGTGGTGAAGGGATATTAATTCTCCTTGTCCTCACAGTTGCTTTTAGTACCAAGTGTCATTTCCAGTAAATAAAAGTGTTGTTTAGCATGTCACAATGTTTTTAGTATATCTAGATCACGGGTCCGTTCTTAGATAGAAGTGCCTCCCTGACTCCAGGGGAAGGCCCACTCTCCATCAAACCGGGTTTTTGTAGAGCAGGGGTTATCCTGTGATGAAGCATGACACCTGGTGGTGTATGAGGACAAACTGTCACATTTTTGTGTATGTCCAGCAATGGATGCTATGTTGAGTAGAACTATGAGGGATATATAAATAAAAAAGAAAATCTCTGGTAGCTTTTTTGTGTGAAAACTTTGGGTTCGGTGGCCAGCTCGCACCTGAGGTCGCACAGCCTCTAGTTCCCTACCTTGGATACATTCCAGGGGTGTGTGTTTGCTAGACACTCCACTTTCACCAGCCTGTTGTCCAAGTATGGAAAGGAATGGAGTCCTGACTGCTGCAGAGAAGCTGCCACAACTGCACAAGTTTTGTCAAGATGTGTGCTGCATCTGTCAGTTTGAATGGCTCTGCTATCATGGAGGATCGGCACACCAAGCTGGCTGCCACTAAATCCACATGAACAACGTTTGGAAGAACAGTCTCCATATCCAGAAGAGGATACAGCTTTGCCATAACCCTAGGGAGAGATGGGTCTTTCTAATAATTTGTAATAACCTCCAACACATATGTATGTTTAGGTAATCCAGAGCAAAGAGATTTTTGGACCTGTTGTAACACTGCAAATCCCTCAATTGAACCCCCTAAAAAGCAAGAATTCAGCTGAAAATTGCAGGCATGACCCATAAAGCTCTACACGTCAATATATCCCAAGCTACCTCGCCCAGAAGGTTGAACTTTCTGGAGGCTCTAGATCCTTCAGAAGCTCCAGCACCTTACTGCTGAAACAACCGAGATTTTTCCAAAAGAAAACCTACAACAGAGCCTTCTCTGGCATTGCCTGAGAATTTGGAACTCCCTCTCCCCTGAAATCAGACTGAATTCTTCAACTACATCTTTCAGGAAAGAAGTTAAGCTACTATTTATGAACACATTTCTGTCCTAAACCCTAGGAACTCTTCTCCCTGAGCATATCATATCTCATCCACTACACACATGGCTACTGCTCACATATTGTCTTTTTGAACTATCTGTTTTAACTTTGAGGTGACACCGCCCTCGTCTGGGGTGTTGCCTTATCCAGTACTGTTCTAGATTATGACATTATTAGTTCTACATGTCATGCTCTTTGATTATTTGTAAAGCGCTCTGATACCCATGAGGGTCATGTGCTCGCTATATAAAACTTTTCAAATAAAAAATAAAATAAGTAGGATCTTGAACTGATCGTGTTGGGACTCCTCCGTGATTTTGTCTTGTGGGAGGTGAGGATTGGCAGACGCAAATTAGAGTCCTGGAGCCCAAGGATGCCAAGCATTCCACCATATTGAGGGCCTATAGAATTTGGCTTAGGGACAGCATCTTGAAATTGTCTTGCTGGCTGTATGGGCAGGTTCAGGAGGCAAAGGTGAAGGACGGGTAAAGTCTGGGTCTGGTCTTGTGGACAAGAAGTTAAAGGGAGTAAATGCCTTTGACTCTTCAAGTTACATCACCTCTCTGGGCTGTTGGTTCTGTAAGGTGAGGACTTCCGCTACTAAATTCAAGGTGCGTTCTAGAGAGCGCATCCTTGTAGAGGGGAAAAAGTGCAAAAGGAGGGATAGGAAGAGTATTGCGGAACACCTGTGGATTAGTTGGACGATCCAACAATCCATTATGAACGTCTTCTAATTGGTGGGAGATCCTTCCCCCACTGGAACAAGGTGGTGTACTGGGGACCTCAAAGAGGGTTTTGAGCCAGATGATGGAGGGGACTGGATCTGCTGCTGGTACTATCCCCAGGTTTACCCTTGCCCCAGGAGAAGCTGTACATCAATTAGGGTATTTGGAGCAGCTGTGAAGGTTGGTGCTGCTATAAGGCTGTGCAATGGAAAAGGCTTGAGTTCAAGCTGATGAATCTGCTTCAACTGGGAAACCAGGCCCAGTGAGCAAGCTGTGGCTCAGCCATTCTTCAAAACGCCCCAGGGAGGAGGTGGCCACTGCCCATCGAAGGGCAAATCCATGAAGGTTGGCAGGATATGTCCTAAAAAGGGAGAGTTATGCATTCAAACACAGTGGTGCAATGTGGCGGCCTTGCCATTGGACCAAGCAATGGTGTCCACAGCGTCCAGGCTAGACTTCAAAATCTATTTGGAGACATCCAGCCCAGCACTGACCAGATGTGAGATTGTTTTTTCATGAGGTCTGGTATTTTGATGACTGAAAGTTTTGCCAGTTCCCACAGGGCATGAACACAGCATCTCAGGATACATGTGTTGTGCAAAGGTCAAGGTTGCCATAGATGAATACATTTTGGCCCTTATTGTCAAGTTTTTTTTAACTCTACCTGGAGTTGCCACAGGAAAGGTATTTGGGTTCAGTTTTGGGTAAGATTCTTAGAACACTGAACTCTCTGATGAAGGATAAGATGACAGCAGCTGTGGGTTTCCCAGGGCAAGTTTATATTGCCTAGCTATTTGCTTGGATTGAAAAGAGTTTCTCCCATGCACATGCAGCGAGGACAGGTTCCAGAATAACCTCATGAAAGTGGAGCCAGAGTCTGACCCTGAAGAAGATGGTTCCAAGATTTCCATCAACATTTTGAGGCCAGAGGGGAAATGGATGTTCCATTCGGGTGAAGTATTGATGCCACTTGCAATTTGTAAGTCAAGATATAAGCCAGAATTACGTTTTAGTGGGGAGGAGGATATCAGGCTGCAGGTCACCATCTTCTGTGTTGCTAAAATCCTTGTCCGGCATGTCAAGAGTCTCAAACCCGGATCCAAATAGTGTTAATATTTGGGGAAATAATTGAGCACAAGGAAGATGCTCACCAAAGGAAGGCCATGTCACCAAAAAATGCTTAGCCCCTTTATTTCAGTTCTCAAGAGAATTCAGCCAACTTTGTTGGCGACACCATAGTCAACTTTGAGGGTGGATCTGTATCAGCGGATCTGTAGGACGCGCTGACCAAATGTGTGATGTTATCTAGGCACAATAAAGTTTCTTCTTGTGTGCAGGAGCAGAATCCATTGATGTATCGATTTGGGAAGCCTTAGGGTCAAGGCAGCCAGAGTAACAAGCCTGTAACATTGTTCTCAGCCATGGGTCGAGGCCCAGAGGTTACATGAGCCTTCCCAAAAAAGTGTAACATAGCTAGCTGCAAGGGCTTGACTGACGAAGGGTCAGCAGAAGGAATCTGGAACTCCTGCTTTACCTTTTCAATGTGGGAATTTTCTCTGATGACAAGGAAGAGTCTAGCATCAGGGAACAGTGGTAAGACTCCAAATGGTCCCAGTAGTGGGACTGTTTCCTGGAGAAAGAAGAGGATTACTCCTTTCTGAGCTTTTTTGTGTGAAAATCTTTTTGGGTATCATTCCTTGTCAGCAGATTTATCTGAAAGCAAGGTGGAGTGCTTTGGCAAAAAATAACTTGGCCTCTCACTCACTGAAGTGTGGAGAAGTGTGGCTCAATGGTTAGAGCGGCAGACCCTAATGCAGAGGTTTAGCCCGGGACCAGGGTTCAATTCCCCGCCTCGGCGGGTCTTGGGCTCAAAATTCCACGGACCTGATAATTCTCGCCTCGGTGCCTATTCTAATCATAGAGTCCCACTCTGCAACTCTGAGCAATAGCTTGCTTAATCTCCACAACGGCCCCCACAACACTAAGGATGCCTGGCCTTCACCCTGGGGGTGCCCAGGAGTGGACGCCTCACAGGGAAAGCCAGGACGGGTTCCACAGCGGTATTCGTACAAGCGCCTTCAGACCCTTGCGGGTGAGTAGTGCACTATACAAGTATCAATTTACATTACATTACATTACATTACTGATGGCTTTAGGGTGCATCGAAGAACAGGAGTCATGTATAGTGGCACTGTGTTTCAAACCCAGACTACATACCATTATAATGGGAGTGTGTGAGACATTTCCTACCAGCACCTTGGACAGACTTTAAACTCTGAAATCCAAAAGGAGAGATTTGACCTAGTCACTGTCAAAATACTGGTAATTTTGCCTGTGAAGCAGCAAAAGATCTTCGACCTTCCTTGATAAGGCACAGAAATACAGGAACTTATGCTGGTGCACCGGTTGATACTTAATATATCTTGGTGTCGTCACAAACAGCGGCAAAGTCCAGGCTGAGGCCGCATGGCACCTCCTGGTGGTGCTGGAGAACTAATACTGGAAAACGTTTTTAGACTCATCCGGCGCTTGGAGGGATATTCATAAGGTGAGGAATCTATTGTTATGTACGAATCTAGGACCCTAGTGTAATTTTCCCGATTCATGCCCATATATAGGTATAAATCACCCGATCCTTATATAGGCATAGAAATCATACCCTTATTTAGACGGAGCCTATGCAGCCCAAATACGGCATGGCTACTTCCACTAAGTTCTGAGAATCCACAACGATTTCTTGGAAAAACCTGCCTTCAGCAGCTAGAGACTTCCCCTTGCCTGAATACTAATTTATCCAGGAAATCATGGAGTTTTCAAAAAACGGAGTCTTTGATGACGTTATTATGTCCAATCATACGTCAAACTCGGCACCTTCAAGGTATAAATATGCCTACATTTGCCCAGACAAACACACAGTGGTTTGGAGCAGTTCGACTATCTACTTGCCCGAAGCGCCCTGCAGCAGCAAGTGCCGAAGGAAGCCGACCCTCCAGCTGACGCACTGAGAGACGCTGTCTTTTCTCTTGCTGAGAAATCCAGCTCCAGTGTTTCCAGGATACCCTTGCGGGTTGCTGGGAAATCGAGTCCTGAGAGAGAGATACAAGACCTCCTTCATTCTAAACTAAGGTATGAAGCTGATTAGACCATTAGAGAATTCTTGGAATAGATTCTTGGCAAAGAATACAAAACTTAAGCTACACCTCTCTTACTTCTTCCCTTATAATAGACTTAGGTTAGGTACACCGGGATAGGAGTATTTTATAAGCACCAGTTGAGCATTTATTTTTTTGTCATTATTTTATCACTGTATGTATTTTAGGTATTTTATGGCTTAGAAACCATATCATGCTTTTACAGTACTACTTTATAATACTTATCGTATTATATACCTTGTACTTTATAACCAGTACTACAATTGTAGCAGTAAATTTCTTATGCTTGAGAAAGAAGACTGTTCAATAAATATTTTTTATTGAAAACGCCCGTCTCAGCACCTCTGGTGAAACTAAGCATGAGCGATTGACTGAGTGAAATAGTTGTCTATTGTTTCCGTGACTCTAGAGATTGAATCTTATTCTTGGGAAACAAAGTTGTCATGTTTATGCGGTTGTCAGAAACTAATCCCTTCTTGTGAATTCGAGAACGTTTCTAGTGACATCTGTGCTAGCTGGCTCTCACAATTAAGTTTAATATATTCGATAGAGACCTAGTCGACCTCCGTCCTACGTCTAAACTATAGTATATATTATTCCAATGCGCAGAGCATATTGGGAATATAGGAACTGCACTAGACTATGGGAAGACGTATCCATTAGAAACACATTGTGAGACAGGCAGAGGTGTATACCTCCAGGCCACCAATGAGACGGCACACTGACTTCCATGGTAGATGGTGGGTGGGTGGTCACCGGCTATCCAACAACATTTGAAATTGGGCCCTTAGACAGTCATGACGAATGGGGGTGGGGTGGGGGGTGGGGGGATAGTATAAAAATGTGAAAGTCACAACTCAGCAACAATGGAGAGCTATAAGCCTCAAGACAAAAAATGGTTTGGGCATAGAGTGGTGTGGGACTTAAGAAAGGCCAAATGTCAATATACTGGGGATGGGATAGAGGGTGATCTGGAAGAATGAAGAGGGTAAGACTCCCTGTAATGTGACTTGGGAACAGATGTGTGGGAAGACAGAGGGCATATTAACCGGCAGGCAATGGTGGTGAAGGCAAACCTGTGAATCCTTACCTGTTCACCGGTGTGAGGTCAAGCTGCAAGACACAGAAACGTGACAGTTTTGAATCACATCGGCCCTGGTCAAGGCTGATCCAGTGCAACACATGCCTGTGCAGCACTCACTAGGTAATAGATCATTCTGTGCCAGGGCATAAGCAAAGGCACAGGCAGAGAGAAACACAAACCCTTCCTTCCTGACCACCTCCCCATCATATTATAGTTGCTGCCCGACAACTGGTCGCTTCCATCATATTGCTAAAATTCTCTGCTAGGAGTCCTGTATCAAGCACATGCCCTCTCACAAAAAACTGACACTTTAGACACAAATACAACACAAAAAATAGATAGACTACACACATTTTGAAATTACATTTATGTATTTCTTGCACAAGCACATCACCTCAATAACAGACTGCACATCACGGCAATGTGTATAAAAAAGCTGAGTGGATTGTCTATTCGACCCAGGACCAACGACGAGTGCAAATCACACCTGGACTGAAGGGTATCCGACAATTAAATGGCAGTATCGATGAAGCAGCAGAATGGCCTGGTGGGTGCCACAAATCACAGGGTTAAAGCTATAGCCTTAGATAGATGCAAACTTTTTCCATTTTTTTGTGCCAGAATAGGTTTTTTTAGTGGGGAGGTTTATTGTGCAGGTGGGTTAATGGATTAAAGAAATCATATTCACACTCTGGAGAAGGGCAAACGCTAGTTAGTTGCAGTACTCTCAAATGAACCCTTCTAATAAGAATAGATGTCAAGAGAAAATGGGTTTAGCTACAGATCCAAGGGAGGGCTGAGGGCTTCTGGAGGTTGCAAGATGACTGAGGGAGATGGATGGGGCCGTTGGGTTGGTTAGAGATGTGTCTATTAATCGCAAATCTTCCCAGGGCATGGTGTTGTCACCAGTCTTTAGATAAATCCTTGTATAATTCAGATATTGAATAATTTTGAATCAGATGGCGGGAGGACTTAGATAGTGTATTCTTCTTTGTATACCAAGATGAGCATACATGGAAGATGGGCTATGCTCTCGGCTTTAGAGATTATCCCTGCTGGGTGACCAAGATGTAAATAAGCTTGAGAAGAAGTTCAAAATGGCAACAGAAAAACACAAAAGTTTAAATCCTGAAAATTAATCCATTGATGTGTACACATTTGCAAGTCTATGGTCAATCAACAAACTTTTAACACAAAAAATACAACAAGCACTTAGTTTAAGAAGGAAATGGGCTGTCAGTGGATGGAGCCCCAACCCCTAAAGATGATAAAAAGACTCCAACATTGCAGCAAGGCGACGGTCCTCATTCTCTCCAGCTGAGATCATTTTTCCAGCTTTCTCTGAAATTCAGAGATGGGACTGGACAATAACTGTAGAACCTGCAGGGAGACAAACAGCAGGATTTTAGAAGGGGGAAAGGAGAAGGGAAAGGAAGAAGGAGAAACAAGTTAAAGGAAACAACGGGAAAGGACACATTTACAGCAGACGAAAGACATACAGGAGAAAAATAAGTACCCCAAAGAGAAGAGCACAGAAGAAAGTGTGAAGGAAGGTTGTAAAGACATAGGACAGAGAGAAGAGGAAGAAGTGTAGGAGCCCCAAGTTGAGACTGTAACTCCACTCTGCATATCTCCAACTCTTAGATTTAACAGAACCAAGAGACTATCTTGTTCAAATGGGCGAGGCTGAACCACATGCAAGAACACTGGCTGAAATAGAAGAATGGCTAAATATGAAAGGCCCACTATTTAAAATTGTCTTTAAACTGCTATGCTGAGTTTATTTCGAGGATTTGGTAACCTAGCAATGGGAATATTTAAGGCCTGTGAATTTATGATTGACCCATTGCTTTCAATGAAGTCAGTGGCCTGGAAAACCCAAACCACATTCTAACCACATTAAATGAGCCAAGTTGTGCAACAGGGTCCACACACTTGAGTTTGCTAAGCATTCTGGGGAACAGAGTGAAGATCTAAAGATACATGCTCAACTGAGAGAGAGTGAAAGTCTCTCCCTGGAAGGCTGAACAGTTCCCCATCTGGAAACATATAGGCAGCACCTGGATTCGGGATTTGTGGCAAATGGTGACACTCTGATGCAGTTTGTCAATTAAATTGTAAATGTATGTGACCACTCATGCAGCACAGGGTGGAGCTTGCTAGGTCTGTCAATAGCTTTTTTGAGCCTTCGAGCGGGCTGTACAAAAAAGGATGCCGTGATCTGTTGCCGTAAATCAAATTTTACTTGTTCAGCAACACAGTTAGAGCAAATACTTTCAGTGATGAATGTTGCAATAAATCAGCACTATGGACTTGATAGTATGGACTATGGTATGTTTTTTTTCAACAATGGGAGACATACCCTCACTTTTGCTCCAAGATTGGTCATGAAACAATGGTCATGAAAAGAAAGAAGAGTATTATCAAAAAATGATTGCGGTTAATTCTATGTGGAAAAACTAGATTTAATGAATCATAGAAGACGGCTGCTTTCAGGAAATTTACAATCTTGAGTGTTTTGGTCTCAGGAACTATGTATCTGTCTTGACACTTTCCTCCTTTCTGAAATAGCTCTCATTAAAAATCCTAAAATATTTTTTTGTAACTCCAGTATGTACATGTATGGCTTTCCTTGTCCACGTCTGCCACAGATCAAGCCACTGCATTGAAATCTGGACTTCCTTAAACAAAGAGTAGATGGAAATCCTGCTCCAGATCACACCATTCTCAAGATCTCCTTTGGACACTCACCACCCATGTGTATGCCCTTTGTGCCCTAGTGTAAGGCTTCAGCTCAGCTCCTTTTCTACTGAGCTATTACATGAAAATACTCTTACCACCCCACTTGTGAGCAATCTTTCTTTAGATCCTGGTGACCACAGACCTATTTCTAAATTACAGACCACAATTTGCTTCTCAGTTCTGTGGGTCATAGAAAAATTACTTGATATCCCATTGTTTCCCAGCTTCAGCTGCTCACTTAGGTAATATACTTTTGGAACCCCTCCATGCAAGCATGCCAGTTCTTCTCCAACTCTACTACAGGCCATCGTACAATAAAAATAGACTCAGTCTTTCGATAGACTCCGCGTTCTTATCTTTCTTGACTTCTCTGCCACATTCAACATTGTGAACCATGTGATTCTTATTGGCCACTGATGTAGTGATCGGTAACCAAGCCTTAGCTTGACTTACAACTTTCTTCCAAGACTGATTGTCAGTGATATCTAAGCTATGCTTTCAATGTGACTTTTCTCAGTCTGCTTTTGGAGTCTACCATGGGGCTGGGCTAACTTTAGGGCAATGCAGATTACCTACTCCCATTCATCTAATCAAAAGTTTGAGTCCTAAGTTTTACATTACCACAGCTTCTACTTGACAGTCTGCACAAAATGTGAAAAAGGGGGTACAAATGTAAAAAAACAGGCACAAAAACGTGTGAACACGTATTGCATAGTTGCCCCCCCCCATTGTGGTACAAATTTGGTCCTGAGGGAAGCTAACACCCCTCACCCAATGCAAATGTTATTAACACCTGGATCTAAGGGCATTGCCAACCAAGATGGCTGACAACACGTCCTGAACTTAGGCTCTGGATCCCCCTGTCTAATCCTGGTGCATCCTGTGGCTCCATGCCCCTGTGGAAGAGCTTTTTGAGTTTCAGAGGCCCACGGTGGTGGAGGCCCCCACTACAGTGGTCTTGAGTTATTTCACACTGCCTTAGATGGGCACAGCCTGTGGAGTTCTGATGAGCGCTGCACCTACAAACTGGCGGGCAGACGGCACTAAGGCTGGCACGAGGCCCTGAAACAACCGGAGCGTGGCTTCTGAATAGGCCCAGCAGTCCTGCATAGTGAGCATGGTGGAGGGAGCAGAGCACCAAGGTCTCGACGCGGTGGGTGTGGCCTGGATCACCATGCTGCTTGCTGGCTGAGTGGTCCGCGCAATGGGTAGAGGACCAGATAGTAGATTAGTGGGGCTGTCTGGGCCGCCCTGCTCTTGTGGCACGCGGTTGAAGATACAGTGAAGAGGCAGGCGCTGGACACAGGAGCAGCGTGATCCTGTGGGATGCCCTGCTGGGCTATTTTGGAGTGGGCAGCCTGACTGGCAGAGCACTGGGGAAGGGGTAGCACGGCTAGAGAGAAGCGGCAGATACCTGCTTTGGCTGCCCTGAAGAGGGCTTGATTGACTTGGGGAGTTAGCCCTGCCTGCTAAATCGCAGGAGATCGAGGCCAGACCCCCCTGCCCCCCAGGCTGAACAGGCTGGGCAGGTCGAGGAGGCCTGGAGAAGCTGTACAGCCTACTGTGAGAGGCAGAGAGATCTACACACAGTTGCTTCTGCCGGTTGGCACGGCTGGCCCTGAGGCACTTGGAAGGTGACTTGGAAATAAGGACAGATTGCACTCTCCCTGTAAAGGCACCCTCTGGAGCTGTAAACTGGGATGAGATTGGCCGTCAAGGACCTCCCTGCAAAAAAAAAAATGAACCGATTCATGGATGGAACTGGGGGTTGTAAACGCCAGATGAGTGCTGACAAAGGGGACGCTACCTACCTCCCCAGAGACATCTGAAACACGAATACTGGAAGCTATATAGCAATCTAAACAGACATTGGAGCATAAACTGGACTCCATCTGTACTGAGGTTAACCTGCTGAGAGCTGACTTGTGCAGGGTTACGCTCCCTGACAACCGAACGGAATGTGAATAGTCTCACAAAGGAGGTTGAGGGCCTTTAGTCAACAAATACAGACTCTCGCAGACCGGGTAACATTTCTGGAGGAATGAGTAGAGGATGCTGAAGGTAGGGCCCACATATGTAATTTGCACTTTGTTGGAATTCCTGAAGGATCAGAGTGCCGAGATCCAGAGGTCTTCCTAGAGGACTGGTTGAAGTGCACCGTTACACCTGGCATACTGATGAACTTCTTCGCCATTGAATGTGCCCAGAGGATTCTGGTGCTGCACCTGCCACCTGGGGCACCCCCAGGAGCACTGATTGCATGCATCCTTAATTATTAGGACAGAGATGCCATCCTGAGGTGTTCTAGGGTGGCGGGGGACTCTCATGTTTGTCGGCACTACAGTGCAGATCTTTCTGGACTATATGCAAAGAATATAGCTGCTTACAACGCATGCGATTAGATCCCATGCCATTACAACGGGGTTGTTACAAGTACTCAATACCATTACATCGAAAGTCATTAGAACAACTTGCTGTAGGGGGCGCGCTGGACTTAGGAAAAGTATTATTTACTATTCCTACTCCAGTTTACGCAACAGTAGGGAAGGTGTTAAATTTTAAATCCAATACCAGTGCGCCCCCTATAGCAAGTCATTGTAATGACTTGCGATGTAATGGTATTGCGTACTAACAACACGGTCGTTGTAATGACCGCGTTGTAATGGCATACGTTGTGGAGACAGCGTTGTAAACGCTGTTTCCCTATGAAAAAGGTACAGTTCCAACGCAAGTCCGACCTGGCAGCCAAACAAAGCCTATGCCCGCTTGGCCTCAAATACATGCTACTGTACCCTGCGAAACTTAAGATGTTGCATGAGGACAGCACATATTTCTTCCAGAGGCTGGAAGAGGTATGAGACTGGATGGTGGGCCTGGAACACGGAGGACAGCCTAGGAACTCAAGGAAAGGGGATCGCAGATTTTGTAATAGATCAAGTGGCTCGATGGGGCATGTTGAGAGATAGTTGGAGCCTCAGGGTTGCAGTACAGGAAGATGGTACCCTGGAGTTGGCGGCCGGCTAAGAGGAGGGGCTAATGGACACCCCAGAGGAGGGATCAGCGAAGGGCACACCTGTATCCACCACAGACTGCAGGCGATAAAAGGAATGGCTGCTGTGAGGTGCTGGGGCGGCATCCATTCACGGACGGAGGTGGGACTTATAGAAAAGGAGCTGCGCTCTGAGAGGCATTGGATGGTAAGATGGAAATATGGGTCCCAGAAGCAGAGGAGACCAGCTGCCTATTGTAATGTATGACTGTACCTGAAAACGTATTGAGGGTAGACACAGGGAGACGTGAGCTACATTCCATGTGTGAGTTGGACAGCAGCTGACTGACTGACCTAGAGAGCGGACAGACCATTTCTTTGCCCCCTCAGAACGGGTGCATTCTTGTAGCTAGTAAGGGACACCAGGGAGGGATGCTCTCTGCTAGGGAGGATTGATCTATCCCTTTGGCTGGAGGGTGCGATTCTTAGCTTAGGGTTAGGAACACAGTTGCTACAATAGGCAGCAGTTGAATTTATTGTTTAGTTACTGGGGGGGAGTGGTCATTTGGCTGCCTGTACATGGGGAAACATAGTTGTGTTGGGGGTGGATATGTTTACCATAGGAATTGGAGAAGCTAGGTACAATGTATTTGGCGGTAATGGAGGTACAGAGAATCCAGGGCATCGTCCACACAGGATTGGATCGAATGACCAAGGTAGTGACAGATGACAGGTGATAGCATGACAATTATCACCTGGAATGTCCATGGGCTTCAAGATTACACTACGATACAGGGTGCATACATATCTTTAGTGGTATAGGGTGAGGTTGGCTTTCCTGCAGGAAACACACTTAAGCGAGGCACAGGGAGAGGAGCTTAGAAAGAAATGGAGGGGGCAGTGTTACTCCGCCACAAACTCAGCGTATGCCAAGGTAGGTGTCTATTTGGATAGCCCTTGGGGTGCCATTGTCACATCACGCTTCTTATGCTGATGTGGAAGGCAGATACATACTTTAAATAGTGCTGAAGTGTGTTTAGTGCATGTTTATGCGCCGAACGTAGATAATAAGCTATACTTCCTGAAAGCGCAGGAAGTGACCATGCCATACGTGGGGGTGCCATTGTTGTGGGGGGGGGGCTTTTAATTGTATACTGGATAGCATCCTAGACAGAAATCTCCAGGGACCTCAAATGAAACCAGAGATGGCTTGGGCATTATTGGACATGGTGTCCTACTGGGATGGTGTAGATGCTTGGCGAGCACTTAATCTGGGTCAGTGGGAAAACACATACCATTCAACGGTACACAGGGCATACAGTAGTCTGGACAGACTCATTGTATCCAGATCACTGGGGCATCGGCTGTCTTGTGTGGAGCACCTGAACAGATTTTTATTAGATCATGCCCTGCCAATGTCCACATATACCCGGCGGGGGCAGATTAGGGGGGGGGGGGGGGCACACCCCTACTATTCCCACATGGCGTTTGTCTCGTGAGGCACTTTGGGATGCAGCTTTCCAGGAGGACAAAGTCAAGGTCATGGAGGGATTTTTGCCACCAACTGGGGGATGGCGATGGTCTGGGCTATTGAATGGGCTGCCCTTAAGGTGGTGCTCCGAAGGGAGTACCTTAGTAAAGCATATGGGATAAAAGCCCACCTGCAGAGAGTGCTCCAGGACCAAAAGCAAAACTGACCAGATTGCAGAGAAGCGGTGGGGAAGCGGGGCCGCGGATAAATGACACTTTGGAACTAAAGAAGAGCATAGGGAACACATGGGCAGCATTAGACAGATTCACACAGAGGGATTAACGGCAGTGGCTACATAAAGACGGGGCTAGGCAGGTAGTCTCCTCGCCTTGTCGCTTAAGAAAGAGACTCCTCCACCCATGAAATTGGAGTTTAAAGAGGTGGATGGCAGGATGGGCTCGGCCCAGAGGGCAATAAATCAGTACCTGAGTTCCTACTGGACAGAGACCTATAAAAACCTGAAGCAGGGCTGCGACTTACCTAGCGAAAAAGCCGCGAATACCGCATGTAATGGGGGTACTCTACCGATCAATTGCGGATGTATCTTAATATGCCACTTTATACTTATATTCATTTGGACTGAGACCAATACTGTGATACCTAGAAGTGCTACAGGGATTGCTATTTTCCGATAGATTAGGACGATAGTAAGATTGACTTTGCCCTAACAAAGTCCTGTTTTATCCAACGGACGAAACACATGTTGGCATAAAGCTGTAATGTTGACCAGGAATGTGTACTGAAGAATTGTTCCATTGAATAATATCTGAATAAAAGACACTGAACATTTCCATATCAATACGAACTCGTGGTTTTGATCTTGGAGTGCTTCGAGTTAATTTTGAATTAATTGAGTAGAAGACTGTTGTTTTCTCCAGTTGAGGAAGACTTGGTGGCTCTCCCTCCTCCTTAAGTACCAATCATAAAATTTGTATTTTTCTATGGACTTTTCGGGACCAGTTTTGAGAGTGTGGGATTTCCCCAGCCATCATTAGTAAAGCATATATGATAAACGTTCATGTGAAAATATTAATGAAAATATTGGCCAATGGAGTTAAACCTGCAATAGGGACTTTGGTGCATAAAGGCCAATGTGGGATTATTCCCACTAGAAGTACCACAATTAATATTCAACAGGTAACTCACATTATGCACACGATCAGTCGGTCGGACTCTCAAGGAGCTCTAGTGACCTTAGACATGGAAAAGACGTTGATACATTGGATTGGGGCAATATGATGGAGGGCCCTAGGAGAATGGGATTTGAGGCCAAGTTCTTGCAGTGGATAGCACGGTTATATTCGCACTCTACTGCAGAGTGGGCACTGAGGGGTAGGTCTCGAGCAGCTGGAGGGTTGAGAGGGGGACCAGACAGGAATGCCAGCTCTCCCCACTGGTGTTCGCCCTGGCAGTGAGGCTGTTGGCCATTCATCTCAGAGGAGCATTAGCGGAGAGGGTCAAAAGGGTGGAGAACAATAAGCATGTCCTGTCAATATATGCAGATGATGTTCTTCTTTATTTAACACCAATTTAACATTCCATCCTGAGGCTACTTGCAGAGCTTCAAACACTCAGGGGATGTATGTTAATCAGGGTAAGTCATCATTGTTCCCGTTGGCATGGCTGTCCACGGTTCCAGTGGCGGGGCTTCTGCAAGTGGGAATTTGGTGGGAGATGGATATATACTGCTATTTGGGTATCTAGGTGGCACACATGTCCCAGCGGCAGTTGGCTTATAATGTACATAGAGCGGTTGAGGAATTCCTGGCTTCTGTGTGCTTTTGGAATACACAGCCCTTATCGGCAACTGGCAGAGTACCGGTTGCTAAAATGGTGTGCCTCCGATGGTGCCTATATGTACTGCAGGTCTCCCTAAGTCCAATACCTCATACTGTGTTTAAGGAGTTGGACAGCCACCTTGTTTTTTTGGTTTGGGCGGGAAAGAGGAGTAGGGTAGGACTGATAGTACTCAAGCTAGACCCTGAGAAAGGGGATTTGGGTCTTGCTGACCTGGAACTATATTATATGGTAACTCGGCTCCTTCATGCAGTGTGATGGTATTCACAGAAGCAAAATTATGAAGAGAGATTGTTAGCGGGGACTTATGGGGCAGAGAACCTACCAGTCTGCTTCATGACAGGAGAGCGCCATCTGACAACATGCCCTTGCTTAATACGTCAAGTAGCCATGACATGGGAATCAGTGGTGAAGCGGGTCCTGTGGGCACCGCCCTTTTCAAGGGACCTACCCTTGGAATGGCCACAGCAGTTCATTCGCAATGGTTGGGACATGTCAGTGAGACGGTGGACAGAGTGTGAGTGCACCATGCTGGGTGACTTGTTTCTGGGAGAATCCTGTATAATATTCCAGGATGGTGCAGCAGTACCTCGGGGTGGGAGCGGGACAGTTTTTGCAGTTTGCTGCATTGACCAGGATGATTGAGAAATATAGACTGGGTTCCCTGTGGCCCTAGCAGTGTCACAGGTGCTGATGGCCTTATTAGAAGGAGGATTCTAGGTGGGGACTGTCTTCACGTTATATGCGGCATTAAAACTTCACAGGTTACCGCTGGTAATGAAAGAGTTACATGGTTGGGAGGCAGACTTACAGGAGCCACTGATGGACAGAAAATGCGCACAGGTGGAGGAGGTATCTAATAATGCTAGGTTTAAACTGACACATTTCCAGATTCTTCATTGCACGTACCTCACACACGTGAGGTTGCACCAAATTTACCCCCAATAACCACTCAGGTGCCTTAGATGCAAGCGAGGACACGCTGTTTGATATATGATCTGGATGTGCCCAGAGGTAGTGCAATATTCGGCTGAGGTTGTAGATAAACTACGGAACTGTGACGGTGATCCAACTGGAGCCCTCGATCAAGATGTCTCTATTGCTGCTTGTTCCTCCCTCCAAGGATGGTAAGTTGAAAAGATGGTTTGCACACTTGGGGCTTATACTGGCCAAAAGGCGGATTGTCATCCATTGGATCGCGAATGCAGGGCCAACAGTGTTAGCATTGATGAGAGACATTGAGGAATGGGCGGTGGCGGAGGATCATAGAACAAGGATGGGGAGGACTGATGAGAAGGTGGAAGAAGATAGTGCAATATGGTCTGACCTGCAGCGCAGCTTGATAGGCCTGGAGGGAGAGGAGCTGTCCCAAGGAGAGGGGTTGATGAATCAGAGATCGGATGGAGTTTGCCCCCCCCTCCACCTGAGGGATGATTAAGAATTGTGCAGGGTGCAGCCACGAGAATCAAGTCAAGTCAAGTAAAAAAAGGTTTATTGTTTCAGTTGATTAATACCATAACAATACATTTACTAAAACAGAATGCTGAAATTAAAAGAAATTATTTTTATTTTACCCACCTTTTTTTCTTTTCTTCTTTTTTTCCCCTAAAAATCATAAAAGTCTTCTGTTTCTACTTTAATTATGTGTGCAGGATGACATTATTTAAAAAAGAAAAATGAATACATTTTTAATGTGCATAATTTACAGTTTGGCGGGTCTGGAACATTAATTGGACCCTGAAAAGTGTTCCTCCCAATGTACTGGTAATATTCTGCTTTGTGTTCGGAAGTAAGGTCTGCTTCTGAGTTGGCCGTCTTATTTGCTTTTTGCGAGCGGGGCACAGGATTACCTTTTAGTGCTTGTGCATGAGCTGAGAGGAACTTTGTTAGTTGGCAATTCAATGGAGTGTCAGTTGGGTCCAAGGACGCCATGATTGCCGATCTGCATGTTCGTATGCCTCTAGTGTTCATGTTTTTTTTTAGGAAAGTGACTCATGCTTGAGATAAGTTCAGACAAGTACAGACAAGGTGGACAAAGTCCTCTTTACTGCTCCCACATAGTCTACAGTCTTTAGGCCCATCGCGGACCCAAATTGGCTGGTCCATGGTGGATGGGAATTTGCCCAGACGCAGGGCCATTAGTTGTAGTTTTCTATGGGCCGAGAACGTAATGGTTAAGTACGGTGCTGGGATGAGCGATTTGTAATTGGATATTACCATCCAGGCATGTTTTCTCGTGCTAAAGGTGGTTTTGTCTGCTAGCAGCGAGTGGAGCCTTGCTGATTTCTTTATAGCTTGCTTGAAGTCCGGGTAGGGCAGATTGGTTTCCCAGAGTTCTCTTGTGCAAGTTTCTGTTAGAGCCTTTTTAGGTATTGGTTGTACAGGGACTTTGTGTCTTCCTCTATTTCGTCCCACAGAGCCTTGTTCAGTTCTGAGGCTGTTTCAAGCTATACCATTGCTTGATGGGTGCATACATTCTTCCCAGCGTTTCGTTTGTTACCCCAAATTCTAGTCTGGTCTGTGCTGGAGAAGCTCCCTGATGGATTTGAAAGACTTTTGTAGATTGCCACTTGTGCTTTGTTTAGGAGGTCAACGTCTTTCCCATGGAGAGCTGTGCTGCCATATGATAGCGTAGGTAGCATTTTGGCTTTTAGTGTTACAAGTAGGGGTTTGAATGATGGTCCCTTGAGCTTTTTTGATAGGGTCCCGAAGGCAAATGATAAGGCGTTTGCTCTGTGAGATATGTAGGCTTTTTCTGCTGATGGTTGTGCCAGTTATCAAAATAGAACCCCAAGTATTTGTAGTTAGATGCTACTTCTAACTTTTTTCCCTCCAGTTGGAATTGTTGTTTGGTAGTCCGTCGTCTGGTGATAAGCATTGTTTTGCTTTGTGTGATATTTATCTCTAAGTTGTTGTTGGATATAAATTCTGATTCAAAAAGGGGGTGAAGATGAACAGAGTGTCTGAATTAAGCAGACCACTCTTACCCAGTCAAGAGATCAGGGCTTGATCCATCACCGTTATTTAGCTCACTGCATCACCCCAGTTCAGAACCTGGCTATATGCAAATTAGTCTGACCCAGTGCCTCATGGGAACAGGGCAGACCAAACTACCAAGCCAATTCTTCACCGGAAAGGAGACAAGCTTCTGGGGACCGGTTTCTGGCATTTCAGCCGTCGTCGGCCCGGCTTGCTTGAATTCTGGTGGTGCAGTGAACAAGGGACTCATGTCTGAGTATACCCTGCCACATGCCAGAAACCGGTCCCCGGAAGCTTGTTTCCTTCCCAGTATAAGAATTGGCTTGGTAGTTTGGTCGGCCCTGTTCCCATGATGCACTGGACCAGGGTCAGACTAATTTGCATGTAGCCAGGTTCTGAGCTGGGATGGTGCAGTGAGCTAAAAAACGGTGATGGATCAAGCCCTGATCTTTGGACTGGGTAAGAGTGGTCTGCTTAATTCAGACACTCTGTTCATCACCACCCCCTTTTCTGAATCAGTTTTGTCCACCATAAGCGTGGAAGGGTATACTCAGATGTGAGTCCCTTGCTCATTGCACCTTCAGGATTCAAGCAAGCCGGGCCGAAGACGGCTGAAGGTACACAGTCAAAATATCGGGTAGGAAATTTCGACCTACCATAATATCGAGTCTGAAATATCGAAGGAGCATAATATCGAAGGCAAGAATATCGTAGGACAGAATATCGACCCAAGGTAAGTAATATCGAAATTCTTAATATCGATGTAAGTAATATCGAAGTTAGTAATATCGATAGCATATATCGATGTTACTAATTTCGATGACACTAATATCGATATTTGTAGTATTTTATAGTTTTTTATTATGTATGTGTCATATGTTGAACTTAAGTATTTAAAATAATTACTATTATATGTGTATTAATTTGATATAAAAATAAATTAATTTAAAAGAAAATTGTATGTTTTAGT
Source organism: Lissotriton vulgaris (assembly GCF_964263255.1). NCBI lineage: Eukaryota > Metazoa > Chordata > Amphibia > Caudata > Salamandridae > Lissotriton > Lissotriton vulgaris. Next base: position 498,457 of record NW_028253406.1, read on the forward strand.
ACCGGAGCGGGTTGTGGGTTTATAGGGGAATAGGGTGGGAAGTAATTTAATTATGTTAAATTGATTATTAATTAGTAGGATTTATTAATAAATTATAATTAATTGGTAATTATTTGAAAATAATAGGAAAATAATTTAAAATAAATTATTAATTGATATATATGTTCTGTAGCGGGTTGTGGGTTTATAGGGGAATAGGGTGGGAAGTAATTTAATTATGGTAAGTTGATGAATAATTAGTAGGATTAATTAATTCATTATAATTAATTGCTAATTATTATTAATTAATTGAAGAAAAAAAATTAATTGATTAATTGATATATATTTTCTGTAGTGGGATGTGGGTTTATAGGGGAATTGGGTGGGGAGTAATTTAATTATGGTTAATTATTTAATAATTAGTAGGAATTAAAAAATAAATGTAATTAATTGGTAATTAATTTTAATTAATAGTTAATTAATTTTAAATATGTGCTAATTAATTTTCATTAATTCATAAATGGATAAATGTGTTATGTTGTGGGTAGTGGTTTTATAGGGAAATATGGTGGGAAGTAAAGTTAATTTAATTAATTAATAATGTATAAAAACTAATTGTATTGTTAATAATATAATTGTTAATTAATTATTAATTGGTAATTTAATATTATTAAATGGTATTATATTACATTTATTTTAGGTAAAATATTTTTTGCTAAGCATGTGTTTTATAATTAAGTATAGGTATTGTATATGGTTTATATTTATTTGATATTTTTTTTTTTTATAACTACAAAAATCATTTATTTCTAAGTATGTTATTTTAACCCTTATACTATCCAACACTTTCCCTACTGTTGCACTCTCTGGAGTTGGAATAGTATTTTTTACTCCTACGCTATCCAACGCTTTCCCTACTGTTGCACTCTCTGGAGTGGGAATAGTAATTTTTACCCCTACGCTATCCAATGCTTTCCCTACTGTTGCACTCTCTGGAGTGGGAATAGTAATTTTTACCCCTACGCTATCCAACGCTTTCCCTACTGTTGCACTCTCTGGAGTCGGAATAGTAATTTTTACCCCTACGCTATCCAATGCTTTCCCTACTGTTGCACTCTCTGGAGTGGGAATAGTAACTTTTACCCCTACGCTATCCAATGCTTTCCCTACTGTTGCACTCTCTGGAGTTGGAATAGTAATTTTTACCCCTACGCTATCCAACGCTTTCCCTACTGTTGCACTCTCTGGAGTGGGAATAGTAATTTTTACCCCTACGCTATCCAATGCTTTCCCTACTGTTGCACTATCTGGAGTGGGAATACTAATTTTTACCCCTACGCTATCCAATGCTTTCCCTACTGTTGCACTCTCTGGAGTTGGAATAGTAATTTTTACCCCTACGCTATCCAACGCTTTCCCTACTGTTGCACTCTCTGGAGTGGGAATAGTAATTTTTATCCCTACGCTATCCAACGCTTTCCCTACTGTTGCACTCTCTGGAGTGGGAATAGTAATTTTTACCCCTACGCTATCCAACGCTTTCCCTACTGTTGCACTCTCTGGAGTGGGAATAGTAATTTTTACCCGTAAGCTATCCAACGCTTTCCCTACTGTTGCACTCTCTGGAGTGGGAATAGTAATTTGTACCCCTACACAATCCAACGCTTTCCCTACTGTTGCACTCTCTGGAGTGGGAATAGTAATTTTTACCTCTACGCTATCCAACGCTTTCCCTACAGTTGCACTCTCTGGAGTGGGAATAGTAATTTTTACTCCTACGCTATCCAACGCTTTCCCTACTGTTGCACTCTCTGGAGTGGGAATAGTAATTTTACCCCTACGCTATCAAACACTTTCCCTACTGTTGCACTCTCTGGAGTAGGAATAGTAATTTTTACCCTTACGCTATCCAACGTTTTATATGATTAATTGTAAAAAAGTTAAATGTATATTTTATTTTTTATATTACTTACATTATATTTATGTTATTGTTTTATGTTTGTAAATGTATTACTAATGTAGAATATATTTTATTAATTTATAAATTAGTAAAATAATTATTAATAATTATTGTTCCCTACATAGATATTATATATTTACTGTATATATTTAATTAATGTATTATTAATATATATGTATTATTTAATCATTTTAAACATTATTAGATAGTTTTAAATATGTATATTTTATTTATTAGTGTTATATACTTAATTTTACATTTATATATTAAAAGAAAAAAAATCGATATTTTTAACATCGATATTTTTTACATCTATATTATTTTTTTCGATATTTTTGTACTTACCATGTTGTAGATAGGATGTCGATATTTTTGCCTTCGATATTGTTGACTCGATATTCTTGTAGGTCGATATTTATGAGGTCGAAATTCTGTCAGTGATCCACGGCTGAAATGCCAGAAACCGGTCCCCGGAAGCTTGTTTCCTTCCCAGTATAAGAATTGGTTTGGTAGTTTGGTCTGCCCTGTTCACATGATGCACTGGGCCAGGGTCAGACTAATTTGCATGTAGCCAGGTTCTGAGCTGGGATGGTGCAGTGAGCTAAAAAGCGGTGATGGATCAAGCCCTGATCTTTGGACTGGGTAAGAGTGGTCTGCTTAATTCAGACACTCTGTTCATCACCACCCTCTTTTCTGAATCGGATATAAATTCCAACATTCCTGAAAGTGACCTTTGTAAGCCGATCTTGGTTAGGCTCATCAAGACAACGTCGTTCGCGTAGGATAGGTGGGTTAGGGGTAGGATGCCTAATTTAGGTGCATGGATGTGATCTTGTTGAGCTTTGGCGCGAGGTCTGCCATGAAAAGATTTAAAAGATGGGGGGCCAGGACACAACCTTGTTTGAGCCATTTGCTGGTTTTAACCTTTCTTGATAGCCTTGCTCCATCTCCCAGTTTTACTCTCATCCATGTGTTGGAGTATAAGAGCAATATTCCTCTGAGTATTTTGTCCGGGACGTTCCAGCTGCGCAAATTTCCCCATAGAATGTTATGGTCCACGCTGTCGAAAGCCGCCTTCAGGTCAATGAAACAGAGGTGCAGCTGTTGTTGCCTTTGAATGTATTTATAGGCTATCAGTGAGAGTGATAAGATGTTTGTTGTTGTCCCACATCCTTTCCTGAAGCCTGTTTGATTCAGCGGAATTCGTTTTGAGCTGTCAGACCAAGTAATAAGGTCTTCCAAGAGTAATGAGGCATAGTGCTTCGCATCCACGTCCAAAAGTGCTATCAGCTTGTAACTCACTGGGGACGTTCTATCTCCACCTTTTAAAATCGGAATAATTACTGAGCCTTGCCAGCTTGACGGAATTTGGCATTCTCTCTCTACTTCATCAAACTGTTTTTTTAGCCTTCTGCTCCAGAAGTCCGGGTCAGATTTAAAAATTATTGGGGGGATGCCATTTGGACCAGGGGCCCGCTACCACGGATCTTCCTAAGAATTCTTCTTACGTCTTCGTCGCTGAAGCCTGGATGTCCGCATGCAGCTGCTGTCTTATGGCCCTCTCTCGATTGTGCCTCTTCAGTGTAGTGCAATGTGGACCATTGTCCCGTTCCCGGTGCTTGTACTGCCCTCCGTTCTTCTCTCAAGTATGCCTCTTCTGTGTTGTGCAACATAGGTCGTCCACTGATTGGGGAGCTGTTTGTAGTTTGTGAGGCCAGTCTGTCATTGATTAGTTGTTCTTCGCACTCCTTGGGCGACACTTGTGTCCTCTGCCTCCATTCTATACGTTTCAGAGGTTCCGTGTCTGTGAATCTCTTTTTTATTAGTGTGGCCCAATCAGCCTCTTGTAGGCTTGAGGTAATTGGGTTTACTGGATGATTTAGCCCATTTATTATTCTTCAGAACGCACTTGAGTTGGTGTTTTTTGCAGTGCAAAGTAATTTTGCCCAAAAGTTGTCCTCCCTATTTCTTTTTTGTTCCCACAATGCCTTTTTGTATTTTTTCTTGAGTTTCTGTCTTTGGTCCCAGTCTGTGCGTGACGCAGCTATTTTTTTCAGTGTCCTTGTGTTTTTCCTTATTTCTTGCTTGAGTTTGACCAGTTCTGTTGGAAGTGGCATGTTGTGTTTTGATGCCCGAACTTTTTTGTGTGTGAAGGACATAATTGTTGTTAGCTCTTCTGTGAATCTCTCCCAGTTTTGAGTCTGGTTGTATGCGCTAGTTTCACTTTCTATTTTCATTCTCTGAACTTTTACTTGAAGATCTTTAATGTTGTCTGTTGACCATTTCAGTTGTTTCAGATTGGTTGAGAGCTTGCTGTCTACAATTATCCTACTGTTTTGATGTTTACTAGGCTTTAATTTGAAACCGAGAGTTCCATCGTTGGGAAGGGTTGGTTACACAGTGAGGGCAGCTATCTAAGCCCACCCCCCTTGGCTGAAAATGGATAGGGAGGGCTAGCAGATTAGGGTGGGGAAATGTGTACTGCAACGTGACAACCTCATATGGACATGTTGTCCGGAGAAATCGGACTGCAATCGATATGGATTTTATTCTGGCACTGCTTTTTGGTTGTAAGAGGCGGAGTCCTCCCTCTATATGTTGTATTTATGAATCACCAACACACTAAAGATATATATTTCTTAAACACCTGGATCTACATTACCCCGTTATCCTCTTAAATACACTGTTACCAAAGAGGATGCTCTTCTAAAGCTTCAGCCCTCCTCTGTCAGGTGGTAACCTTGTAGAGATGAATTAAAGATGGATGAAGAGCAGTGTGCATACAAGCAGCAACATTGGAAGCAAACCTGGCAGCAAAACTATTGGGATGACCTTCAACTTACTCTCATAGGGAAACCTACTTTAAGAAACTACTAGTAAGTGGTTATTCCACTAGACCTAGCAGCAGCCTGATAAAGCTCTCCGGTACGATGAAACCTGGGTTCATGTGCTCTCTACAAATAATAAACAACATAAACTACAGAGGGATTCCAGAAAGGTTTCTCTTTCCCTTTGTGTGCTGTCTCTCTCTTCTGTAGCTGTTCTGCCTCTATTTATTGCCTGTTTAATTTACCAGCTTTCACCCTCTGTCTTTGTTGTCTACCCCTCAGCTTGCTTGATACCATCTCAGTTGCACTCGCTTTTCAACACCATTTTTAGCTCCCTCCAGAGAACCACACATTACTGTCAGTTTTAAGTCGAGAGTGGATGTAAACTAATTTCAGGTGGAAGTCTCTGGCAACAGACTGAAGATGGACACCGATGCCAATGTATTCAAGCTGCCACTCACACCAATGAAGCTAATATAACTGCTATAAACATGACTGCCACTGCCTATTAATCAATGGTAATTGACTACATTCGATAACTGCTGTCAATGGACTCCAGGTGGCAGCAGGATCCAATGGAATCAAGATGGCTACCAGCACACAGTGCAAACCCAGGCCTCACTGCAGTCATGCATGAGAAGTCCCCATCCTAACATCTTTCAGGAAAACCATGCAGGCGTTAGCAGCTGGCCTTAGTAATTATGAAGGAGCGGTTGCTTGTTGCCATATCCTTTGCAAAGGGGAACGTCCACCATGATTAGTGAAGTGAGAGTCAAATCAATAACAAGAGAAAAAAACCTACCAGTAAATCAAGTTCAAAGCGAATTCAGTGCCTCAAAGTCACTTTGGCACCTGTCTTCTTCATGCTGTACCACCTCGTGTGGTGAGTGAACACCACACTGTGTGTTTTGTTTGTAGTCAGGCAGAAGGGCAGACCCCACAAGATGCTTCCAATCTCAAAGGGGGCTGTAGAATGTGCGTGCTAACCCGCATTTTTCCAAAGGCCATAATACGTGTTTCACAGCCCACTCCCCAGCCTTTGTACTTGAATCATTTACACACCCGGGGGCAGATTTACAAGCCTGTGCGCCACTTTTGCACCACCGTTGCGTCACTTCTGTGACGCAGCGGTGGCGTAAAGCTAGCGCCATGCTGCAGGGGATTTACAACGTGACGCATCTAGGGAGATGCGTCACGTTGTAAAGCCCTGCGCCACATGAAACCTGCGTCAGGTTTCATGTGGGCGTTCCGGCGCAGGGTGGGTGTTCCAGCCCAGGAATGCCTCGGAAAAATGCCTGAGTGAAATCAACAAGATTTTACTCAGTCACTTTTCCGACCCCGCTGCGTCAAGTAAGGTGTGGCGCACATTGTGCAAGATAGGCCGAGTTGGCACAGTGCTGGAGTTGCATCGCGCCTGCGACACAAGTCCAGCACTGCCCCAACCTTACGCCGGCAGATGCGACACGCATCTGCCTATCTTTCCGCCATGGCGCACCCCATTGTAAATGCGGCGCATCCGTGGTGGCGCAATGATGGCATTGCGTGTCGCACGTTTCTTGGCCCATCCCTGCTGATTTGCAGGGATGCGCCAGGAAATGTAAATCTGCCCCTGGTACGTAGCAGCTGCCAGTAAGTCTTTCCGGGTCACATCCGCGTTCCTCACACTGCTTCCTTGTTTCCGCGGTTCCGTCGCCTTCATTGGTGGCGGCTCAGGGTCTTCTGAAACACAGGCAGGAGGAGCTGGCGTCTCTGCCCCCAGAACTGTCTGACAGTCACACCACTGTGCGAGAGAAGAGCCTGCAGTGCAGTGTCGCCTGCTCTGACTGGCTTTTTTATGAGGAGTTCATTCTTTAAGCTAGTTATCCATCGATTTAAAGCATACAGCCATCTTATTCTAAACATTCTGAATAAGATGGCTGTGAAGCGCATTCAAGACCAACTGAACCACATCTTTGAAACTATTTTTAATAAGAATAAAAATCAGAAAATACATTTTTAAGTCTGGCTTGAGAACACAGATGTCTTGTGGGAAAGCTTATGTCCAACACAGTTGGTCTGAGTTGGTTATGATGAAAAGCTGATGCTAAAGGTTATAGGCCAGATTGTTTATTATGAAAAGTTAAGATAAAGGCAGTAGGCCTGACACACTCATTGTGAAAAGCATATGTTAAAGCCAATAGGCATTTAAGAGTGGATTGTTATTACTCTGTATCATAACCTACTAATAAGAATTTTGTTGCATGCAATCTCACAGATTACTATAGTAGGCAGGAGTTTTGGCATTGGGTACCCCTCTGATGAACGGTGGATTTAGAAGATTTACACTTTGAGAGGTCTTGATAGACCCTTTTAATAGAGATCGAATTTTGCTTTTTCAACTGTAATTTTGTATGTTTGTAATTTTATGACTGGATGCTTGATGGTTTCGATTCACTGTCCTGGTCTGGTAGTTTGGACTGAACTATTCATATTGGAGCGGGGACAAGTCAGATTTGCACATGGCTGGGTCCAAACTGAAGGGGCATGATGGGTAAGAGAACGATAGGTTGGAATGCTACCCATGGCAATTGTCAGGGGTTAGACTTATTGCGAGCCTTCTTCTCTCCACCTTTTGCATGTTTGATGTATGCTTGCTGGTTGCCTTGTGGGAATGCTTAATCTCAAAACTGTAGGCCTGAGTTGGGTATGGTGGCAAGACAATATTAACATCTATAAACTTAATTGGTGTGTTAGGAAAACATATTTCAGATGCCATAGGTCTGATCTTATCTCTTTACTATGAAAAGCTACAACAAAGCCAGTAGGCCGGATTCATTAACTATGTAACACATATGTTAAACCCAATAATCTTTTACAAGTGGATTGTTTTTGCACACTGTTTAAGCCTGCCGGCAGGTATTTTATTACATCATAACTCACAGATTACATTTGTAGGGAAATATCTTGGTATTGCTTATCTCCTTTGACAAACTCTAGGAGGAGAAAACTAACATTGAGATAATTCATACTATAATCTCTTTGTAAGACTTGACAGGCTTAACTGTCTTCCATTATCTTGAACTAAAATCATTACATATTAGGTACATCCATATAAATACAGATATTTAGTTATCAGATTTCTTTAGCACATGTTCGCCCAAGGTATAAATGCACTTTACAAGGTAACAATGAATGTGACACAAAATCTTACAGAGAACTGGCAATTATAAAAAATACGTGAAACATGGGTCATAAGCGAGAAGGAGAGTGTGTGGGGCAAGTAGGATAAGAGCAGGTAAAAGAGTAAGCAGAGGAGACTTGAGAAGGGGCAGCATTAGCAGGAGTGAAGGGGATAAAGGGTTTGCGGGAGGAATGAGTTAACTGGGGTAGGGTGATGAGGAAGGAAGAGGAAAGTGAAATGGGTGTCACGAATGCAGAGGGATGGAGGGTGAGATCACAAGTGTATCGTACCGATCAGTTCTGAAAAAGTGGGGAATATTGAGATAAGTATAGTTTGAACAGGTGAGTCTTCAACAGACGACACAAGAAAAGGAGGCTCGGAGCAGTTCTGATAGTAGGCGGAGAGTTCCAAAAGGTGGAGGCTGATCCAGAGAAGGATCGTTGTAGCGCACGAGAGGTTCAGAATAAGGGTGTTTAAAAGAGAAGGTTTTCTCTGCTTCTTGGGTTCCTTCTTTCACCCAATGTCTTGAGCATGTTGGTCAAGTAAGATCAGGCTTTTAAAAGGATTCGTTTGAAGGCTAAACAGCCCAGATAGAATTTGATAGTGGACTTGATATGCAGCCAGTGCAGATCAACAAGTACTGGAGGGATGTGATTGAATTTCTTGGTCGAAGAGAGTAGCCTGGCTACTGCATGGAAGACTCCCATGAGGCACAGGGTCAGATTGATTTGCATATAGCCATCTCTGAACTGGGGTGGCAGAGTGGGCTAGAGAACGGTGATGGATTAAACCCAGATCTTTTGACTGGGTGTGAGTGTTTGATTGATTCAGATGCTTCGTCCATCACTACCCCCTTTTGTACCACTGCATGGAAGACAGCTTTTATTGGAGTTAGGGCAGATTGGGAATCCTCTGTTAGAAGTAACCCTGGGCGTAGGACTACGCTACGCTCGCGGAGCGTGCTTAGTTTGCCCTACTACGCGCTACGCGAATTGCACATAGCACTGTGCAAAAACGTGTAGCGTAGCAGGCATTTTTTGCTTGCTCGCGGTCAAGTTGGCGACCGCGATCAAGCAAAATCAACATTCCGGCGAGACTTTTTCCTCATTCGCAATGAGCAACATCAAGTTGCAGATGGCGAGCATGGAAAATAGACCTCCCGGCGAAATTCTCAACGCCGGGAGGTCAAGTTTCTCATTGCGAGTGGTCACGTATGCTCGTGACCTCTCGCGATGTGAAACTACCAGTTCGCGTTGAGAAATTATTTCATGGAAAGAGACCTGAGGTGACAAAGTTGGAGGGACATCTGGCAGATCAAGGTACTGTGGCAGATCTGGGTTGAAATATTTTTTTTGCTTTGAGTGAGAATAGAATGAATTATGTATTTTTAAGGTTAAGAGTGAGAAAATCCCTCATCATCCAGTTTTGAATGTTGAGTAATATTGCTCCTACGGCGAGGATGTTGTTTAGGGTGAGGTTTTCAGGTAAATTTGAATGTCGACTGCATACTGGTAAATAGAGATGCCAAAAACGTTGCCGATTTTGGCTAGTAGTTCTACATAGAGATTGAAGGGCAATGGGGAAGGACCAGTAATAATAACTGTATTGTGTGATTAATTAAAGTCTTTACAATGTTCAAATCATGAAAGAATAAATGCATGAAATCCATAGGAACATAAATATATTTAAATGAGATAAAACATCAACATGTGCAATGAGGTCAAATGTAGCAGCAGCAATTTGCGATAAAGCGATAAAATGAATTTGAGTGATTAAAATCTTTGCAAACTATAAGAAGACCAACATATATAGTCACAGGAAGGCAATTGTGTCAAATGGAATAAAACGTCAGTATACACTGGAAAAGATGCCTAAGAACAAGGTAATCTAAAATATGGCAGCACTAAATCTGACACCAACAGAACTATAAGGTGTTTAATCACTGGTAGAGTACTGCCTAAACTTTTACATAGCACTTCTCCCAAATGCTGTGCTGGTATCATAAGATAAAGTGCAAGTTAATTGTCTAGCAGCCGTTATGGGTAAGCAGGGCGATGGGTGGCATAGTTTAGCCAGTTATTGACTAAGCCCCAGCATTCTTAATCATTTCATCTACCTTGAAAAACAGGTTAATTCTTAGACAGTTCTAAGTGGCCTGTTGATTTGCCACTAACTGGTGGTGGCTAGCCTGTTTCAAGGTTATCCTTCCTCGGAAAGGAATTACAGCTTTTGTTCATTTCTTTTATGCAAGCTTGTCTAAAGCTGATGTTTTTGCCGAACTTAGCCAGCTCTGTCGGCTCAGTGATAGTAAACACCAAGGGGCATATTTACAAGGGCCATATCTCCGCTTTTTTGGCTTTTAAAGCCAAAAAAAAGCGGAGATCAAACTATCACCCTATTTACAAGAGGGTGCTAACCTGCATTAGCTCATGTTAGCACCCTTTTTTCCGACGTCTCCCTTTGCATCTCTAATGAGATGCAAAGTGGACATCACTGGGCAGTACAACCTTGTAAATATCGCTGATGTGCACATCGCGATATTTACAAGGTGGCCCACGCATTTTAGCAGACGTTAGTTTTGGGTGAAAACCGCTGTTTTCGCCAATAACTAACATCTGCTAAAATCATGACTAACCCATACGTAACATGGGGGGTGGATTCTTGTGTTACGACCACACGGTCGTATCAACAAGCATATTGCCGTTTTGCAGGGAACATCTCTGGAAAACCAGCGATGTTCCATGCAAAACGGCGATTACTCTGCTATCGCTGGAATTTAAATCGCCATTGCACTATGCACTGTAAATACAGCTCAACCATGGCGATAAATTCCAGTGATAGACGGCGATAAATATAAAAACGTTAGGCGTGCTTTGCGATATTTATTGCCGTCTGTTGTAAATATGCCCCCAAGTTCCTTGCCTCATTGCAAGTGCGAATTCCGTGAGCCAGAAAGAGTGGTTTTAGCAATATGCGACGGGCTTGCAGAAGCGTCGGTCAACAGCAAAGTATATGATTGACTCAAACTTATAGGCGAAACGTCTGCAGTTGGTGATCTTCGAAAGAGACAGCCATTTGGGAATTAGTTCTTTAATTTTTAGGCCCATTAGTCTTGCCACCATTATTTAAGGCAACTTTTCCGGAGCACGGAGTGGAGGTATGGCTGAGGCAGTGTTGCTGCATTTTGGCATATGAATTCCCCACTGCTTGTAGCATTGTTGAGTTCTTAAGATTGCCATGTCGCTTGCCTTTAAAAGGGTCCTTGTTTGCATTTTCAGTATTAATTTGAGTGCTGCGTGCGAAACCTGTAACTTGTTTAATACCGTCTGGTCAATTTGAAGAGTAGCAATTGATTTTTGTAGGTAGTGTGACCAGGGGTTCCTCTGGCTTAAAAATGTTCTAAAGGATAACGTTCAGGATCTTAGCAGGTGCTATTCTGATCCTGTAGTAAAACCTTAGAAAGGACGCAATACTGGCCCATGTTTGACCCTACAGTCCAAATTCCAGCTTTACTAGACATCCCCATGAGTATGTTGCTGATCTTAAGACCCTTTTGTAGGTTTTCAGTTGGAATTTTTCTAAGATGTGGAGACATGGGTAGGCTTCATGGCCATAGTTGATCATAGGTTTAGGTGTTGGGGAAGGATAGATCCTTGTGGAACTCCACAAATGATTGGGCTAGATCAGAAAGATTGCTGTTGATTTTAACAAGTTGTGAGAGCTTGGAGAAAAAGAAGGCTCACTATTTGAGGACTGTGTCTTCAAATTCAAAGCGATGTTCGAGGAGGTTAAGTAATCAGAAGTGATCGATTGTGTCGAAGGCTGCTGTTAGGTCCGATTAAACAAGCAGACAGGAATCACCCCCATCCAGTACACGGTGGATGAAATCCAGGATTTTGAAAGAATCCACATAAATACATAGAGGGCACAGGGTCATCCATTTTTTGCCATCGGTCTGTCTGAGTGTGATATACACTCTGCCTCCATCCATGACCACCCCTACTGGGGATAAAGAAATGCAGTTACCATTCTGATCCTGCCCTTCTTATATGAGAGGAAAGTTTTGGAGAGTTCCTGGCCAGGAAATAAGCAGAACATTCCCTAAGGAAATCAATGTTGAAACCTTGATTTAAAGTCTAGGTTTAGAGTGACAATTGCTGCCAAGGCATCAGAGTTTCCTGTTATTCCTAATTATGAAGGGGCGTGTTCACATCACCTGAAAATTTTGAATTCAAATATACTGATTTTTTAAATCAGTTTTTCACTTTACAGGAGCTGCCAGCCATATACAACAAGCATTTACAATGCAACGGTTTCGCCTTTGTAAAAGTTAGAGCTATTGTCATTGTAAATGACAATTTTTTTTATTTATGTGTTGGTTTTGAAAACAGATAAATAAATGGCATTGTCATTTACAATGCCAATAGCTTAATCTTTCGCAAATGTGAGACCTATTGCATTTGCACCCACACGCACACACACACACACACACAGAGCCACCCACACACACACAGAGCCACCCACACAGGAGTGAGGGCGGAGGGATGGAGGGAGAGAGCAGCGTGAATCTCTCCGAATCTAATGAAAGCCCTTTCTAAGCCTGATGTATTGCACCTGGCAGTCACTTGGTCTGCTCTAGCTATTGAATAATTGAAAGGGTCTGATCGGGGGGAGGGGGGACCTTCCCGAGGAAGTGTCTCTACACATGTACATTTCCAGGCGGACCTGCTCGGCTCCCCCTCTCTGGAGCAGCTTTAAGTGTTCCACTCTTGGTTGTGTGTCTTTCCTTCCCTTGTTTATTCGTTTCCTGTCCCTTGCGCTCTTTCTGTGGCGGGCGTTTTTGCGGCGGTGGGAGGCGCTGTCTCTTCTGGTGACCAGAGAGAGCAGACACGAGGGGCACAGATTGAGCGAGGAAAGAGGAGGGGTGAGAGGAAAAGAGACGGCAGGAGGGGAGAGAGAGTGAGAGAACGAGAGAAACCGAAACTGTAAGAGGGAAGAAAGAAAGCTGAGAGGGAAAGATGTGGAGAAAGCACAAGAGAGAGGGAGAGAGAGAGAGAGAGAGAGAGGGAAAGGGGACGGAGTAAAGGGGTAGCGGCGGGTCATGGAATGAGCCGAGAGGGCAAGAGGTACACTGATTGGGCAGCCCCTCCGCCCCCCCCCCCTTCCCCCCCACCTCTTAGCAAAACCAAAGTCTGTCCGAGCCAGCTAGTAAATACTGGCCGGAGGTAAAACCTTAAATGGAGCCCGGTAGTGTAGAACACCGTCCCACAAGACGGGATCTCATTCTAAGCAAGGGTTCCCAGCTCACCTTCCTGCTCATTGTGTGATAGTGCCTCTTCATTGGGTGAATGGTGCTGAAACCGTGTGAGAATGGGTGGCATTTTGTGAGTTGCATGGTCTGCTAACAATGCACCAAGCTAATCAACAAAAAGCCAGAAATGACTGAAGATGTCATATGATACGGTGCCAAGAGAGATACACAGCTCAACATTTTCAGTCTTCGAGTAGGGTGAGATTGAGTGATTTTGGAGGGCGGGGCCACTGAGATCAATGGAGATGATAAATAGAGGTGGGGCGGCTCAAGGGAGAGCAGAGCCAAGGGTCTGGCTAGGCTCTAAGAGCCCCTGCACGAGCAGAACCCTAAAAATATTTGGCATGTATGTCATGCAACAAACATTATGATGAAACAGGGGGAAGTCGCTTCAAAATAAAATTTAAAAATATGGTATTTTTTAACATGCAGGTGCATTTCAGTACTTCAGATTGTATCATCCATTAAGTATTTATCAAGTGATCATTTCTGATTGTTAACTTAAAAGCTTTCCTCCTCGAACACCGGCTCTCCTGACAAAAGCATTATTGAGCAAGAGGTAAGTCAGCTGTCATGTGCACCCTATATATTGTGTTTTATTGCAGACGGGGGAACATTGTACCAGCCTAATAGTATATTAAACAGCAACAGGAGGGTTTGTATAGCGCACATTCTGAACGCACGTTTGAAGGCTCTTAAAATGAAAAAATTGTGAAAAAAACATATTTGCCTAGAATCACACAATTTGCTGAATCGGTGAAATGGGATTTCATGTTACAGTAGTGCAATTCGACCACCAGATTGGTACCTATTTCTCTCTTGTCCGTTTTTTCATCAAAGGTTTGTCATGACTAACGTTTTCTGGGTGATGACCCCACTGCAGTCTAGATCATGAATCATTTTAGTTGTTAGAAGAAGGAGGAGACACCCCCCAAAGGAGGGTGCCTTGAGTGGCACATGCAGGTCCTGTGAAGGAGGGGTACTGGCTGCCCCGCAGAATCATGCTCTGATAGCTGCACCCTGTATTACGCCCCCGCTCACCTCCGAGAAATAATCGGATTTTTGAGCCTCATTTTCTCTTTATCTAAATCGCTTCTCCGGCTCTCGGCGGAGTGCCTGCGCGGGATCGGGGCTGCTTAGCAGCCATCACACCAGCAGTCAGTCCCATTAAATGACATCCGGTCTGGGAGATGGACAGATTCGCGCTCGCGGCCGCCTGATGCAGTGGGTCACGTGCTCGGTGACTGCGACAGAAAGCGGAGGGGGCCCAGGGGTGGGAGCGGCTGGCGCCCGCCCGGCCCACAGGGGGCCCAGGGGTGGGGGCCGCTCGCGCCCGGCCTGCTCGGAAGACAGAATGCTTTCTAAGTGTGGTTGTATCACTCTGACAGTCCGAGCGCGAGTCACCCCCGCTTATGTTCAACTCGCGCTGCCAATTAGGCCCACCTTTGCCTCCAAGAACAAGCAAATTAACGTCTGTTAATGGACTCCGGCAGAAGTCTGGGTGCCAGAGCTACGTACGGCATGACAGGTCTGGCGCGGAGGGCGGCGGCTGCCACCCCTTCCCTCGCAGCGCAGAGCGACTGCTAAAGGGACTTACTAGTGAAGAGACGTGTGTGTGGGGGGCGAGGGAGTGGTCGTAGGGCTGAGCAGCCAATCAGTGGTCACCAATGAGGCAGCCTGAAAAGCTGATTGCTGGCAATTACGGACGCGGCTATAATTAGCGCAGCAGGGCAGTGGCACCGAGGCCCAGGGCTGAGGCGATCGCTGCACCTCAATGATGGCCATATTTTGCAGACAACCGAGGGGGTGGGAGATATTTCTTTGCTTTAATTAAGGCCTCTGATACCTTCGCTATTGCACTGCTGATTGTCCTGTACAAGTGAAACGCGGTTTGTATTTTCATTTCACTCTATGTCCACTTTTAAAGGACTCTCTAGTCGATGATGTAACAGATGGCAAATCGACAGACACCCCCAAAGGGACACAGTATAGCCAATGGAGACAGCCGTCGTTCATGTAGCACTGGGCAAAGAGAGCTGGTTTTCCCTTTCACTGGCGGCCCCTGTACATTAGCCTTGTATTCATTAACATCTAATCCAGACACGGCAGAACGGGCGAGCCTCCAAAGCACCCGGGAGTCAGCCTATGGCAGTGCGGCTCCCGGGTCAAGCCTGCGATGACGCTCCTCGCCCTAGCCAATCACCACACGGCAACAGTGGTGACGCTGCGCCGCACGGGCCAATCCCGTCGCGGCGTTTGGTGAGGGGGCTCGGCTCTCCCGTCCAATCGGAGAGCAGCGGGCTCGTTTTCGGTCGCGTTGGTACCAGCAAGGTACGGGGCCCTTCGTCGGGGGTTTACTGATCCCGGGTCGCGGTGGTGAAGCTGCACACAGGTTATTTTATTGCGCTCTGCTCGGGGAAGGCTCACAAACCTTCAGTCTGCACCAAACACGTGTCGATGGATTCGGGGGCGTTCCCGGCGTCGCGTGACGTCGCCAAAAGCCAAAGAATCTCGGGAACGCCCCCGAGTCTCCTCCGGCCATGACGGACGCCTCTCTGTTCCAATGGCTAGCCTCCATTTATGGAGCTAGCCAATGGGACAGGGGGGCGTATTCCAGAGTGCTTACTGTAGTCAATAGATTTCTCTGGAGGCGGAGCCTAAAGGCTCCGTTCCCCAGCGAAACCTAAAAAACAACTGAGTTAGTATTAAGAGGCCTTTGATACTCTTTGCCTCCCAAGCCCCCTGAATTGTCCCAAATTACGTAAACACATTGAAGTAATGTGTATCAATGTTTTACTGATTAAATGAGTACATGGACCCTTCTTCATTATGGACATGAGCTCATCAAATTGCCCTGGGTAACAGAAGCATCACCAAGCCCTGTTGGAGCCTTGGTATGACATTGGGTGCCTCTTCTCCAAACCCCTCAGCACCCTCTTATTTGCCTATGACAGCCTCTGAAAAGGGCAAGTAATGGAAACTAACTAAAGTTAACAGGCCTCTTGCAGTTATGTTTACATTGTGTTGCTGCTGTTTCTTTCACAAGCCCTGGAATAAGGAACACCAGTGTTAGGGTTACAGAAGGGTAAGACAGGAGGAGCAGCTGCTACCATTGGCTGTTCCTAGTAGATGTTCATGCAAGTGTGAGTGTTACTCCTGATATTTGTCCTGCCCTGTCTTCCACGATTATGTGTCAAGATTTAGACACAAGAGCTTTTACTGCAGAGAGAGAGAGAGAGAGCGTGTTATAAAGCTTAAAGTAGGTAGCCCTGTTAAACCACATCACATTGCATGATGCCACTGGTGTGTTTAAACTCAATCTGTTAAGAATGCACATGTGCTGCGTGGTACTTGATCCTTGGGTGTGCACATGTTTAATTAAGCTTTTGCACTTGTGGAAAATCCAGAAATTCCTGTGTAGGCATAGATGCCTGCTTGAAAAACTTGTCATGCTTCTCTATCCACAAATTCCTGATGCATGACGTTCTTTGCCAGGGCATACAGGAGTAGGAATGTAGTAAACGACACAAGGAGAAGGCTACACGCTCCCAAACACACAGATGGGTGTAGGCGAATGCAGCTGGAATAGTGCAAGGTATCAAGCCTTAACTGGGACCTCTTTAGGGCAGTGCTTAATTTGAGCCTGTGGTTTCCGGTGCTCAGCACC
Source organism: Lissotriton vulgaris (assembly GCF_964263255.1). NCBI lineage: Eukaryota > Metazoa > Chordata > Amphibia > Caudata > Salamandridae > Lissotriton > Lissotriton vulgaris. The sequence goes on from NW_028253406.1 coordinate 515,362, forward strand.
AGTACTTAATCATCATCACTGGCGCTATTGATGAGCACCAGTTAAGGACACATTAATTTACGGGGCGATAAAGTGATTTACCCAGAATCACAGGGTGTTGAGCAATCGCCGAAACTCGAACCTGGTTGCCCAGCGCCAAAGTACGCAGCTCTGTCCATTACGCCACATCCTCTTCCGACTTTCATGGTTAGTAGTTGGTTCTGTTTTAGGCAGTGTTCACAGGAGAAATGGGCTGGTGCAAGCTGCCTCCTGACGACAGCTCCGGCACTTATTTTTTAACAAATTAACCACTGCTTTAGAGTGGGGTGGCTCAGAGCAGCGGACAGGGTGGACACTAGCTCAGCAGAAGAAATAGTTACTGCTCAGTCAAAGGGCTGCTGAAACTGCCCCTCAATTTCAGGCATGAATTGAAAGAGCAGTCCCTTAAAATATAACTAAAGGGAACTTGGCTGCACTCAGACACGCATTACTGTCTCACACCATGCTACTGGCTGTTTGGTGTATCACTCCACAATCGAGGAACTTAGTGCTTCCATTGAAATGCATGCTGGCTGTTATCATGGGAGCCAACTTAAGTGCTCCAGTAAACAATTCAAAAACGCGGAGACGTTGTCATGGCTCCTCGTCCCTTTAGACAATACTATCTGCTGTTGCTGTGCTACCGCGACCACAGGAGGGGTATGGGTGTCAGTCAGGTGACACACCCTCTCTTCCTGGCACACAACAAGTTTTAACTTAAAACTACATGGGCTGCTAATGATTCCTTAAATGTAGGCTTATGTTAACATATATTTGTATATATATTGCTAATATGTACTTGTGGGTGTAGTGTTCTGCTATATTGGCTGCTTAATCTACTAAACCACAACAGGCATCAAAGTATGAGTGCATATTTTTCAGTTAAATAAGTGTGGAAATACACCATGTTACCATTCTATTTAGCCTTAAAACACAAAATAAATATGGATAAATATAAATAAGATGGCCCAAAAAAGAAATATGGATAAATACGGTGACTGAAATGTTGAAAAAAATAAATAGAATAAATAACAGAAGCCCTAATAATGATGCAGTTTGGGGGTGAATGCCTGGATGTTACATTAAGAAAGGCTTGTTGGCAATGGTTCTAGTTTGATGAGGCAAAGTTTCCACAAGGCCTGTTTAGATAAGCAGGTTATGGATGATTTGCTTGAAGAGGCCATGGGATGCAGCTGACATTCTTGTATGGAGCAATCGGTGTTGTATTTGATCTCTTTTTCTACCGGTCAGCCATTTTGGGGCTCATTTTTAAAAAACTTTGCCTCTTTAGTCTTTACTGGGTTCTGCATCCTTTGTTGCCTGTGAGCTCGTTTTTGAACCATCTTAGAAAGATTATAACCTAGTAGTCCAGAAAATGTGCTATATCCAGCTCTAGTCTGTTCTATCCTCGGTGAGGTGCATTTGGAAATATTTTACAGAGCAAATTTCTCTGATGCTATATACCATTTTCTGTTTTGATTACCTGGATAGGCTGAATTCAGTCATAAGGCTCATGTGCTAAATTTGTTCCTGATGGGAGGCCAGAAATGGAGCTTTTCTCATTTGAGAGATGTATTTGTGGTGTGTGTTTCTGGAACAATGCACGTTTCCCCGCTGCATAGGAGGAAGCAGCCGGAGTTGGAATGCATTTGACTAGAAACTGCAGATCCAGTGGTTTGGGTACAGATGTTTTTAGGTTTAAAGTATTTTATTGAAGCAAGGTGAGGAAGGAAACAACAAAACAAACATAGAACCACAGGTGCCCCTCAGAATCAGTGCGCATGGTACAATAGATACATAAAGGCAGTCCCTTCAGCACGGTGGGCACAGTCGTGCCTGGATCTCACAGCTCGCGCACCTGTGGGTGAAAACAAAAGGAGGAAGAAAGGAAAAAGGAAAAAAAGGGGGAACAACCCTGCCCCTCCCCCCACCCAGCCAACTACCCCCCAACCCCCAAGCCCCCTCCCCCACCCCCTGTACTGTGCCGTCATCCACCCGCTCTTCCCCTGTGGTAACCTATTGTCTACCCCCACCACCAGTAGCCAGCTTGGGCCAATTAAACAGGCGGATCTGGCGGCGGTGTCAGCCGCAACAGTCTGAGATACCTAGGGCAAGTGATTTCTTTGAATTCTGAGCATAACAAAGTATGGAAGGGTGCCCACAGCTCCTCAAAGGTGTCTACGTCCCCCGCCACCACTAGGGACAGCTTCTCCATGCCAAAGACATGCCACAATCTGTGTAGCCAGCCGACAACAGTGGGGAGCGTGGTGGAGCGCCAGTGAATGAGTATGTTCTGTACTGCTGACCCCAAAGCTATCGCTGTCTGTCTACCCCTTTTAGATCTGAGAGGGTACATCAATCCATTCGGCAAACCCAGTAGGACATAGGCAGGGAGGCGGGGTAGTTCTATTCCAAAGCATTTGTCAACCTCATTAAGGACCTCCTCCCAGTAAGGAGCCAGAAGAGGACAGTCCCACAATATATGAGTCAGTGTGCCAGTCTGACCACAGTTGCGCCAGCATGTCCCAGGTATTGAGCGGTCCATGTCATGCAATTTCTCAGGAGTGCGATACCAATAGGTTGTGATTTTGGTGAAGGTCTCTGTGAGCCCGGTGTGATAGGCGGAGTGACGCGCTCGGTAGGCGATGTGGTCCCATTCAGTATGGCTCAGCACTTGACCAAGCTCCCGTTCCCACCGCTCCCTACCCGGGTTGTAGATGTGAAAGGGGAGGGGTTGCAGCATCTTATACAAGTCAGAGATGAGCTTGGCGTCCGACGAGCGAGTCACTAGCCAGCGCTCATACGCCGTAATCGTCCGGTCCGCCGTCGCGCGCACCTGAGGCTGTAGCGCCCAGTGACGTGCCTGCATATACCGCATGCGTTCCGTCTCGGGGAGGCCATAATCCCGACGCAAGTCCTGGAAGGGAACTACCCTCTGGGCCATATAGATGATATAAAGTGAAACATCGGGCCGCAGCCAGTGATCATAGGCTCCAGGCTCCATACCCGGGCCAAAGTCCGGGTTACCAATCAGTGGCGTGAAGGGAGAGGGAAAGGTAGTGAGTTCGTGCTTGGTAGCCACAGAGTCCCACACACGAAGCGGGACCCGCGTCACAAAGGAGGCATAAAGGTTAGGGGGCCGATGGGCCCTCCTCAGGAAAGGCACCTCTTGTAGCGTTCTGCCTGCTACTGCCTGGTCCTGAAACAGCCAGTGTTTGTCCGATTCCCACCGGCTCCACTCCACCAAGTAGCGCAGTTGGGCGGCCTGAAAATACTTCTGCAGGTCCGGTATCCCAAGTCCACCAGACTCCGGCGCCAGTGTAGCTATGGTCCGTTTGATCCTAGGCCTACGGCCCTGCCACACAAAACATGCGATGGCCGACTGAGTCTCCGTGAGCCATCCTTTGGGGGGCTGTAGCGGGAGCGCCCTGAACAGGTACAGGACCTGTGGTAGGAGGGTCATCTTCACTGCGGCCACCCTGCCCAACAGCGACAACGTGCCCCTGTCCCAGCGGGCCAATTCCTCTTTGATCTTTGCACTCAAAGTTGTGTAATTGGCTGTGACCATCGCGGGGAGAGAGGGTGCCAAAAGGATCCCCAAATACGGAATCCGGTCCCCAGACCAGCTCAAGGGGAAAAGCCTCTGCAGGTCAGCTCTGGTGGCGCTAGTCAGCGAGATATCAAGGGCCGCAGACTTCCCAAGGTTCACCTTGAAGCCCGCCACCGTAGCAAAGAGGTCCAGTTCCGCGATACATGCAGGCAGGGACCTCCGTGGGTCGTCGAGTGTCAGTATTACATCGTCCGCATAGAGGCTGAGAGCATGATGGAACTCTCCCATCCGGACTCCTATGATGTCGGGGTTCTGGCGGACCCTTTGAGCGAACGGCTCCATATAGAGAGCGAAGAGCAGAGGGGACAGTGGGCATCCCTGTCTTGTACCACGCTCTATTGGAAAGTGTCGAGAGCTGCCCCCGTTCACCCGGACTACCGCAGATGGGAAACGGTAGCAATTGAAAACCAGGTGCCGGAACTTCTCGCCGACCCCAAACTTGCCCAGGACCTTCTCCAAATAAGGCCAGTGCACCCTGTCAAACGCCTTTTCCGCGTCAATGGAGAGGAGCATGCGTTCCCCGGGAATCCTCGAGGCCTTCTCAAGGATATGAGTCACTCTCTTCGTGTTGTCCACAGTCTGCCTGCCTGGTACAAAGCCGGCCTGATCCGAGTCGACCATGCCCGGGAGATGAAGCGCCAGACGTGCCGCCAGAATGCTAGTGAAAACCTTCAGGTCAGTGTTCAAAAGTGAGATTGGGTGGTAGGACCCGCAAGCAGTCCGATCCTTGCCCGGTTTCGGGATAACAGAGACCGTAGCCTGAAGAAATTCAGGGGGAATGGCACCCGGCTCCGAGAATGTATTAAAAAGACGCGTCAAAATAGGCGCGAGCTCCTGGCAGAAGGTCTTGTAGAAGAGAGGGATAAAACCATCTGGTCCCGGGGCCTTACCAGTCTTGAGCCGGGAGATCGCCGTAACCACCTCCTCAATCCGGATCTCCCGCTCCAGATATTGGGCCTGATCCGGCGTCAGCGACGGGAGCGACACCGAGTCTAGATAGTCCGTTTCAGCCCGTGCGGAGGGGGCCTCGCCAGCGTAGAGGTCAGCGTAGTAGTTGCGGAAAACTTCCGCGATCTGCCCGTCCTCCGTGACCGACCCCCCGGTAGGGGTAACTAACTCCTTCACCCGGTGCTGTTGGTGTTGCACCCTGAGCTTGTGCGCCAGGAGCCGGCCGCACCTGTCCCCACCGGTGTAATACTTGTGCTTCAGGCGAAGCACCGCGTACTCCGCTCTGTCTGTGTCAAGAGCGGACAGGAGTTTCCTGGCGGCCTTCAATTGCCTCCAGACTCGGGGGCGCCCGTTCTGTGATGTACCTGTTCCAGCTCCCGCACCTGTCGAGTAAGCTCGTCTCGTTTAAGCTGGCGATCTTTGTTCTCCGCCGAGGAGATAGCGATAAATTCGCCACGGAGCACAGCTTTCAGGGCAGCCCATTGCGTCGCGCGGGTAGTGTCGCCGTTGTCGTTTACACATTGAAAGTCCGCTATGGCCGCACGGATCTGTTGCACCGTCGATCGCCTGTGCAGTAACGTATCCCTAAGACGCCAGACCCCCCTCGGGCGAGCCACTGGAGGTAGACGGAAAGTGCCCTCCACCGGTGCATGGTCGGAGAGAGAGAGGACCCCCATGTTGGCATTCGAGGCCAGTTCGAACATCGGGCCCGTCACTAGAAGATGATCCAGCCTCGCGTAGGACTTGTGGGCGTGGGAGAAATAGGAGTATGCGCGAGTCGCGGGGTGGAGGCGGCGCCACGTGTCGTGCATATCAAGCTCCTCCAGTCGGGTACGAACCGAGCCCGAAAGCTCCCCCAACTGGTGGCGCCGCTGCACAGACCTGTCCAGAGTCGCATCAAAAACCACATTCAAGTCCCCCCCAGTACAATGTGCCTGTCAGGAGTGGATGCCACGTCTTCCAGCGCCCTGTGCAGAAATTGGTCCTGACGGTCATTGGGGCCGTATATGGAGCCTACAGTAAACACCAAGCCCCCCACCTTCATCCTATATGCCAGGAGTCTCCCCTTCTGCTCCGCTACCTTCTGCAAAACCTCCCCCCTGAACCCTCTAGATAACAGAAGCGCCACACCTGCTGTTTTAGAGGCACTGGAAGAAAAGAGTTGCGTGGGGAACTTAGGGGTGCGCATTCTGGAACAGTCCTTGGCCAGCAGGTGGGTCTCCTGCAGTAGGCAGATGTCGGCCTGGGAGTTCTCTAACAGGGACAGGACAGCCCGCCGTTTAACCGGATTATTCAGCCCCTTCACATTCAGAGTAACAACTTTAAGGGCCATCACGGAGGGGGACACCAGAAACGCATATGAAGGCGGGCAAGGCCCACCAGGCAAAACTCATAGGCCACAGCAAGAAGCATCATCGCACAACGAAAGCAAACCTCCCAACGGCACAGTACAATCCCCGAACCCCAAAACACCCCAACTGTGTGGACCCCCCCCTCCCCCCAGAACCCCGCACACCCAGCCCCACACTCCCCCCAACCCCCCTCCCCCAGCAAACCCCCAAACTCGAAACTTCCCCCACCAACTCCCCCTCCTCCCCCCCGCTCCCCAAGCCATTCATCCAAAAGCGTCATTGTCCCAGTCCGGTCCTTATCGGACAAGGCAGTGGAAAGTCGATCAAGTGGACATCCAGCCACCACCACCAGCACCCCCGCCTCCCCCTACCCCTAGAACCCCCGCACCTGCAATGATGAAAAGCTAATGTAGACTCCCCCCGGAGTAAGTTCAGGCCGTCATGGCCACATCGCCGTTCGTCGTCGCCCTGGAGGCCGCCTGGATGGCGCTCGACATGTCCACTTGAATCGTGGGCGAGTCAGGCCTCACAGGCGGCGGGGTTCGCCTCTCTCCGATCTGTTGCAAGCCATCTCGAGTGCTTCGTCTGCGGGAGGCGCCGGGGTGTCCGTGTCCGAAGCTGTGATCCCCAATACTCCGCAGATATCCTGGAGGGACCGAAGCTGGTGCAATGTTCCATTCCACCGGAAAATCAATCTGAAGGGGTGCCCCCACGAATACTGCGTTTCGTGCTCCCTAAGGAAGTCCGTGGCAATCTTAAATGTTTTCCTCTTCTGTAACGTGATCGTGGATAAGCCCTGATATAGAGCCACCGGGTGATCTCTGAAGCGGAAAGGCTGCTGCCTCCGTGCCTCGCGGAGAATCCGCTCCTTCAAGGGGAAGTCCGGCAAGAAGGCCAGTATGTCCAGGGGGGGGGCGCCGAGGCCCTGCGAGGACGGCCAACCCTGTGCGCCCTGTCGATACGTATTTGGAAGTCCTCAGACTCTCCCAGGATTTCGCGGAATAGGGCTCCCAGGTAGGCGGCCACGTCCTCACCCTCTTCGTTGGACGGAACACCCCAGACCCTGATGTTGTTCCGCCTGGACCGGTTTTCAAGGTCCTCGGCGTGGGCCTGTAACTCGATCTGTTGTTCCCGCAGCCGTAGGACCTCCTGCTGCAAGTGGGTGATCTCCTCGTCCCTAGAATGACCAGCCGCCTCCACAGTGTTAACGCGCTCCCCCAGGGAGTCCACTTCTCTTCGGACTTCCCGGACCTCTCCGGCCACCTCCTGCTTCAAAGTCTGAAAATCCTCCCTCAAGGAGCTGAACAGGGACTCCAGGAACGACCGGGTCACTGGGGGCTCTCCGCCGTCAGCGCCCCTGGAGTTGGCCGGGGGGCTCGGGGCAGGCGGGGCCCCGCCGTTGCGCAGGGCACCGCGTCCCAACATGTCTGGCAAAGTCCGATCGCCTCTCCTCTGCCCCCTGGCATTCGACATCTTGGAGAGGTGGGAATCGCCGACGTCCACTACTCGGCGAGTAGGCGCCACAGGCCGGGGCAATTGATCAGCAGAAGCTGGCCGGTCCCTCAGTCGCTGGTAAGGGAGCACTGCAGTCCAGAGGCCCCGTTCGAGGCCGGGCGGCTGCTCCGAGTTCTTCAAAATGGCCGCCCGTTACAGGCAATGGGGCCAACGCCCAGGAATCGAGGCCGACCCCCGTCACGGGTCCACATGCAGGGCATACAGTCAAAGGGCAGGCTCGCAGGGCACGAGGCAACCAGGGCCGGCTCGCCGGGATGTGCAAGCACGCTGGAAGCACGATCTCACTCCGTCACGACCAGGAGCGGACCGGAGCAGCCACGTGGGGTAGGCCTTCTCGAGCCCCGGTCTTGCGTAGTTGCCGTAAGTCGGCTACGCCTCCGCGGCCACCGTCTATTCAGCTCCGCTCCGCCGACGAAGGCCGTTTCGGCACCCACCCAGGCGCCGTGTTACGGGCACGCCGGCAGGCCACTCGCAGTCACTGGATCACCTCGCCAGAACACAAAGCCTGAAGGCCTCGCGGCTCTCGGGCCTCCCGTAGGTCTCTCAGCGGGCACCGTCTCGGTCGGCGCCCGAGCAGAACCACCGCCGCGGCGGGACAACTGGGGCTCAACGACTGCTCTGCACCACCACGGGGATCATCAGGTGTGGTAGCCGCCCGAACTGGGGGAGATCAGCGGCTGTGAGCGGTGCAGGGTTTCCAGGGGCTCGGGAGCTCTCGGCAAGTGCGTCCTCTCAGCCCGCCATCTTGGCCACGCCCCTTTACAGATGTTTTTAGAGTACCGGTGTATTTAGATAACTACCCGATAAACCACATGGAATCATGAGCCAGTTTGTAACACAGAAAATCTCAGACAATCCTAGGAGGGCTCCTGCTATTTCAGTTAGAAATTCTAGATTTCTTCTGGAGGAATCCTTGGTGGTCTCTTGGTGAACTTTCATACCCTGAAATAGTACAGATATACTAGTTGGGAGAACCACTGAAGAACTTCCAGGCTGTCAGCATATCATACCAGACCTATATTACCTTCCAGAATGTGGACCAGCACTGTTTGAGATATCTTGATGTATTTCTGAGACTGTCTTGTTTCAAGGCAATTGCAATTTCTCCATCTGGGGTTCTGCATCACCATTTATAACATTTGAATTGTTTCAGAGGCTGTAGGTCATCGCAGAACACTGTTACAAAATATTAATAATGATGACAGGGGATACAAACACATAATTGCAGATGTTTTATTAAAAAATAATTTAAAGGGGTCAATTCACACAGACAAATAAGGCAATTAAAACTCTTGTTTTTCATGGCTGAAAGCTGGAGTGTGTCCATAATGCTACGCTGGAGGATTTTCCTGTATTTTAGATTGGTGAAAATGCTTGGGGCTGATTATTCAAAGGTTCATGATTTGAGTTATAGTTCGGAGGGACAAAAAAATCCTCCAATTTCTGGACATTTGGTGCATGATTTTCGGTTGAATTTCCTCTACTGAATGGATAACGTTATGGAGGAAATGTAGTCAGTGTACTCTGCTCTGTATTTAGAGTTTCATCCAGATACTCGAGAATTTTCAGCCCCCTCCAAATTCTAAATGTGGCTCTGCCGCTTTCTCCCGCCCCATACATTGTCAACTTTCCCTTGTTTGGCTGCCATTTTGTTTGCTCCCAGTGCTTTCATGATGAACTGCTAACGGTTGATACTAACTATCGCATCTCAGAGGGTCCCTTACCACTTTTACCTTATTTATAGACCTTTCTTATTCAAGAGATAGGTCTTTCTTCTGATAAATATTTACTATCAGGAGGGCTGTCGCTTAGTTTCTTGCAGATTGTCATCTATTTGACCCCAATGTTCAGAAAGTATCCTGGGTGCATGTGCAAACAGAACATTTGACAGACATTCTAAATGTCTTTTTAACTCACTAAATACCGAAACAAAGAGGAGTGCCACATCTGCTGTGTCCTGGCTGTACTTTGAAAGGGAGAGAAGCAAGACATATCCAATACAAGCATTTGCAATGCAATAGGTCTCGCATTCGGAAAGTTTGAGCTATTGTTCTTGTAAATGACAATTTTTTTATTTATGTGTTTTTGAAAATAGCTAAATTAATAGCTTTGTCATTTACAATGCCAATAGTTATAACTTTCGCAAATGTGACACCTATAGCATTTGTAATGCAACATGTTTTGTATTTACGTGATTTAGATGTATTGATATTACAAATAATAATGGCTTTGAATTTTTTAAAATAATTAATACTTAAATAAAAGTGATTGTAATTTATAATGGCAATAGCTTAAACTTTTGTAAATAACTTTTGTGAAGATCATGTTCAGTGTATTTTATTGTGACGAAAATCCAAGAACAGAATGAAATATTAACATCTTTTTTGTGACATTTGTAATAAAGCTTGAAACATTGAGAGAACATATTTGAACCAGTGATGCAGTGGTGTGCTGAGTGATGCTGTGGTTGCGCTGAGTGATGCTGTGGTTGCGCTGAGTGATGCTGTAGTTGCGCTGAGTGGTGCTGTGGTTGCACTGAGTGGTGCTGTGGTTGCGCTGAGTGGTGCTGTGGTTGCACTGAGTGGTGCTGTGGTTGCGCCGAGTGGTGCTGTGGTTGCGCTGTGTGGTGCTGAGTGGTGTGGTGGTGCTGAGTGGTGCTGTGGTGCTTAGTGGTGCTGTGGTGGTGCTGAATGATGCTGTGGTGGTACAGAGTGGTGCTGTGGTGGTGGTACAGAGTGGTGCTGTGGTGGTGGTACTGAGTGATAATGTGGTGGTGCTGAGTGATAATGTGGTGGTGCTGAGTGGTGCTGTGGTGGTGCTGAGTGGTGCTGCTGAGTGATGTTGTGGTGGTGCTGAGTGGTGCTGTGGTGGTGGTGCTGAGTGGTGCTGTGGTGGTGGTGCTGAGTGGTGCTGTGGTGATGCGGAGTGATAATGTGGTGGTGCTGAGTGATAATGTGGTGGTGCTGAGTGGTGCTGAGTGATAATGTGGTGGTGCTGAGTGATAATGTGGTGGTGCTGAGTGATAATGTGGTGGTGCTGAGTGATGCTGGGGTAGCCCTGAGTGATGATGTGGTGATGCAGAGGGAAGAAAGGCACAAAAAACGAGTCTAACAGAGGGCAGAAGGGCACAAAAAACGAGTCTAACAGGGGGTAGAAAGGCACAAAAAACGAGTCTAACAGAAGGCAGAAAGGCACAAAAACCTAGTCTAACAGAGGGCAGAAAAGCACCAAAAACGAGTCTTAAAATACATCGACCCAGGGAAGACACATCCATAAAATAAGCTACTTAACCTCCCAACAGCAACCTGACCCTCACTGAACTGCTGTATCTTGAACTACTTTTTTCTAAAAAAGACAGTATAGGCCCGGGGATGACTAAAAACAGCACAAACCCCTCACTCGTCTATCCCTCCACTATCCTTTTCAACCCAAATAGCACAGCTCAAATTAATATCATATTTCCCTATTTTAACTCTCCACTAATCCTTTTTGGGTCCCCGAGTAGCATGATACTTGCCGAAAAGCACTTAGACGCCTTATGAGGGGTAGTAAGCACTATATAAATGAAATGCCAAGAAAGTCTGGGGCCTATGACGGGCGCACTTCCAGGGGGTCGTCTCAAACTGTATGACAATATATATTTCGGGAGAAACGCAATTCAGCAGTCAATTTTACCTACTGAAATGATGTAATCTTGAGGTGCTAGGCACTGTATGTATGCTGTTAAAACAAAAACAAAAAGAGCTGACAAAAAAAAAGCCCTTACCAACTATGTGGCCGGTTAATTCTGACATGTTGTGAGGGTGTCACTCTTCCATTCTATAAATCGATGTGTGTAACTCGGGATGCAGAGAGCTGCGTTCCCACCACTGCCTGCCTGAAACCATGAACCCCGATTCGCAGAGGCTTCTTCTTGGGGACAGGCTGACCCCCTCGCTCCACGTCATTGGGGACACAGCTGCCACTCGTTTGTTGCCAGAGGAGACCCTAATACAGCGTAGTATTGGGGTTTTTACTGAACTGATAGGACTAATTAATGCACCTGATACGAGTGATTTTAGGGGGAAGTTCAGGACCCTTAACAGTGTCCATGAACCATGATGACATGGAGGGAAGTGCCCAGGCTCAGACATTGCTCCTCAAATTGCTGCAAGTTTTACAGAGCATCCACCCTCCGGGGAGGGAGTGTATGGGGGGGGGCCTCATATGCTACTTTTAGACATTTAATTTCAGTTATACTCTTTAAATAAACATTAATTTAATCACCAAACCAAAAGCAAAATCCATGTGCAAAGGACCGATTCATGTTTAATTACACAGTTCATCCCTTCTATGAACACCGCAAGTCAAATGTTCAACAAAACGCCTTTTCACATATTGTAGTACATTGACGAAAAGAAACTGGTGTGTAATGGTAAAAATATTACCATTAGGAGCAAAATCGTTTATGCAGCAGAACGTAACTGTAAACAATGCTGAAGTTTCGAGAAGAAAGCAGTGAAAGTTTTTCCGGCGCACCATGGCAGCTCCAGCTTATCTCTACAACTAGCGGCTAAAAAAAGTCGAGATAAAATAAAGAACACCTTACCAAAACAACAAGGAAGATACTACCGCAACACTGCGTAGTGGGTAACCAGGCGCTTTCCAAGAGTCACCAAAGCATTGAGGCTAGTCACAAGGTAGTTAGCATTACCCCTTCCTCCAGCGCTTCCGCCTCTTTCTCTATAACCAGCGTTGAGGGGCGCTCAGCCAATGGCACGCTAGCAGGGCGGAGTCCCGGAGGCGGCCGAAGGGCAGGGTTTACGAATCCTGCGCAGCCGCCGTCTTGCACAGCTGGTGCACCGCAGGGACCGCCGGAGCAGCAGAAAGTTAGCAGGCTGGAAGTTGTCAGCCTGTCCCTGCTCTGGAGCCCCTGGCCGCATCGCCCCCGCCCGTCCGCCCATCCATTGGGAGCCGGGCAGAAGCAGCCCACAAGAAAACCGGGATTCCAGCAAGAAAAGTGAGGTAATTGGGGGTGAGCGTGTGTGTATGCAGTGTGTGTGTGTGCGTGTGTGCCTGCCCGCGTGCCTTCCTGTGTGTGTGCATGTGTGTGTGTGTGTGTGTGAGTGTGGCTCTGTGTATGTGTGCGCGCGCGACTGAGAGAGGCATGGCTGACTTCCTGAGAATCTGAGATAGGATATGTGCACGGCGCCGGCCTGGGCGTGCGCGCCAACGAGGTGCAATCCACACACATGGCCGACCCCTGTCTCAGATTCCCAGGAGACTGACAACAATAGTTGTCGAGCTAGACGCATGCTTTGCATGCGCACTCTAGCTCGACCTAATAAAAAGGGCATGCTAAGTTACAAACCGAGATATGATCATTCATTTAGCGTGGTCTCTTGCGGCTCTAGGCTGAGACAGGTAAAATACCATCATCGTTATGGGAGATTCATTCAAGCCCACACCTAACGACCCGCAGTAACCTCCAGTCTACCACATGGTCAGCTGGGACACAGTCTTCAGCCTCCTTTGCTTCCTCAGGATTGGCCAATGTTTGCACTTTTCCACCAGCTGTCTCATGCTTATGGGCAATATTGAGGTGGCCTTGGTTTAGACATAGACACCAAACTCCGAGGTTCATAAATTTTACAAATCTGCAATCATTACAAGCCAGTGCACTACAAAGCTCTTAAACTAAGTATTCTGGGGCAGATTTACAAGAAAGTGACGCATCTGTATAGATGCGTCACTTTCCCTGCGCCACCATTAGAAACCCTTGTGCCACTATGGATGCGCCGTATGTACAATACGGTGCACCATGGCACAAGGATTGACAGATGCGTCAATAATTCTGACGCACCTGTTGACGCAAAAGTCACCCATTGCTGAAGTTGTGTCGCAAGCACAACACAACTCCAGCAATGCAGGGGGAGGCCTATCCTCGTTGTCCTGCGTCACTCCTTATGCCTGCTTCAAGCAGGCGAAGGATTTGACACAGTGGCATCCTAGAAGTGGCGCAGTGAAATCCCACCCTGCATATATTATGCCTGACACAGGTATATTGTGACGCAGGGCTTTACAACGTGACGCATCTCCCTAGATGCGTCACGTTGCAAATGGGCCGCATTTTTACGCGGTGTCCCAAAAAGTGACGCAATAGCGATGCAAAAATGACCCAAGTGGCTTGTAAATCTGCCCCTTTGTTTTCAAGAAGCACCCACTTGTAGTCAGGAGTCAGCTTCCTGATAGCGAAGCAGCCTTGGATGAGCCCCATGCGGGAGGTGTTAGTGACTCAGGCCCGAGTGACGTGAATCTTGTGAAGAAAATCACAAATCTTTAACTCTTTTTGTTAGTCACACCACACACCAAGCAGGCATTGCACAGCACTGAATTTCTTACCAGCCAGAAAAAGAGAGACCGGAGGACAAATTGATGTTAAGCTAGAACATGAAGAGAAAGAATTGGTGGGGTTACCGTCAGAGCCAGGCCTTGAAATGGAATCAATGTTCTACGGGTGTAGGGTTCTAATATGTGACTACAAACGTCCACTGAAGGATGCATCTGGAAATTCTTGATGAGAGCTGGTGCAGGGCAGGGGGCTTAGGATTGTGCAGTGGATTTGGGTAAAGATTCCCAAAGGACCTTGTCAGTTGTTACCTGTGGTAAGTAATTCTGCAATCAAAAATAAAATATCAGTACTTCAAGATGTGGTATTGACAGGGTTCAGTACTACCAAGCAGTTCCAAGATCTGCACTTTGGAATGAGGGATATGCAGTATTGGTAACATTTGGCAAATTGAAAATGCCCACAGTTTGTCCAAGAGGCGTATTTGCTCAAATCAGGAAAAAGGTTTAGAAACTGTTCTGGGGAGCAAGACAGCAGGCTAGTTGTGTATAGGATAGTTTGTATCTGCTTGTTAGCTTGCCTAGGAAGGCAGGACCACATGATTCTATTACACAGTGAAATGGGGGCAGAACCAATAGACTACAAGTACACGCTGGTTCAGCTCCAACATGTGGGGGACAGATACTACGGCCCAGCAGTCAATTCTAACTCTATGTTACATTGTGAAGTTAGGTCAGATTCCAAGCACACAGGATCTTTTCTATACCCGGCACATAAATGGGATGGAAAGACTTAATCGGCCATGAGTCTCGTCGCTGTTATACGCATTGTCCACACAGATTTGATGACATTTGAATCCCTTATATCTCTTATATCACATGGTGACATGGTATGGAAAGACTCAATAGGTGATGGATCCCTTCTAACTATGTTATATACCTGGTGTGGACACAATTTATGGAAATAGACCTTGAGTGCCTTCTAGTTCCACAACAGCACAACGTGGCATTCTGTGGACAGACTCAAAGTGCCATTAATCTCTTCTATCTGTTAGACCCATAGTCTGAACCGACTTGATGGACCTTGAGTTTTACTAAATGATGGAAACAGACTTGGTGGATCAACCATTTTTATTATACCAAATGGTGGAGACACGCCTGATGGACCATACGTTGCATCTACCCTATACCAGGTGTTTGGGTCCGACTTCATGAACCAAGACTATCTTCTATCTCTATTATACTATGTGATGGGAAAGGTTGAGCAGGCTCCATGGACCATGAGTCTTCTTTTTTTGTACACTCTGGTAGAGGCAGGCTCGATGGCTCAAAATAATGTTCTATCTGGTACACTATGTCGTGGGGGTAGATATGATAGGCTAGGATCGATCTATTTCTATTATTACTTGTGGTGGGAACAGACTTCGTAGACTTTGAATTAATTTGATCTCTATTTTACCATGTGTTGGGGAGGACTTGAAAAAGATGACTTCCTTCTGTCTCAGATATCCCGCGAGGTGGGGACAGACTCTGTGGACCACGAGTTTCTTTTATCTTTGTTATAACATGTGGTAGGAACAGGCTTCATAGAATGCGAGTCACTCCTACCTTTCACACTGTGGAGGGACAGACTGGACTGAAAAAGATTCCTTTCACATCACAGTAGGGACAGGATTCACAGTGAACATAGTTTTAGGATGAAAACCTTGCAGCACCAGCAAAATTTAAGGTGAGGAGTTGCATGTACCTGTTGGGAAATAATCAGCCATTTTCTTAAGATAGATCTCTTCATCCTTCTCCAAGAAAACGCAGATGATGACGCGGTCCACCTGTAACTCACAGGAGAAGAATGAAAGGTCACAGCAAGAAGCATTGAACGTCTACCCAATAGCCTCCCCTAAACGTAGGAAGATGTAGGGCCAAAGCTTAGTTTTCTGAAAGGAGAAGCATCTACTTCTAAAGTTGACTTGGGCTGCAGAGAAACAGAAACCTGGGGACCAGGAAGCACGTCAAATAAATGGGGATGATATAAACTTTTTTTTCTGTTTCAAATTTTGTATTGGCAATATAGACAACAAATGTGTTCAGTTAGTTCAACGTTTGCACAACCATTTGAATCGGACAGTGTCTTATTACAGCTTTGAGAGTATCGAATGGCACACTCAACACTTGTTTGTTTCACCAAACATAAGCTACTTTCCTCCACAACAGAACACTATTAGCCATTACTTCTGCATGGAGACATCACATCCCCCAAAATAGAACAAGGTGACAAGCAATAGCGATTAATCCTTAGGAAGGCAGCAAATCATTTGAGGTGTATATCAGCAATAAGAAGAACATATTAGATTCTAGCTGCACAGCCTGGAACACATCTTCCTACCTGTAATTTTATCCATGCCTACCACTTTGGCAGTAACCCAACAACTTAGATGATTTAGCTATGGTGCAACAGTGTTTCAGTATGAGCTTTGCAATTCATAGCATCTTGCTTTTCTGTTAGAATAGGAGCCCAGTTGATGAATATACCAGCCGCAGCCCATGCAGGTAAGAGCGTTGGGGCCGGGTGAGGGTGGATTTCGACGAACGATGATGAGGGGAAATTAAATAAATAATTAATTTTCCCTCGTCATCATCCATCGAACCCCCCCGCCACCGTTCTAACCTATACGGGCCGCAACTGGCGTATACTGACCTACGTCTCACCATTCTTCACAGGAATAAGAACAAGGATGCCTCCTTGCAGCTTATTCAAGTTCCACTCCAGTCAATTTATCTAGCAAATCAGTTACCTTCTTGCAAAAGTCCTGAACCAATCTTCACTCGAAGACGAGGTGAAAGAATGAAGTCCCTACTGCCCTGGGCTGCTCTGATATGCTAGGTCAGTTTTATGGAGCCTCGCCAGGGTAACAGACACAGAATAAAGTTGCCACTGATGTAAATGATGAGGAACATGCACATACACTCGGAGTATTACAAGTACAGAGAAGGAAATCGAAGACTGAATTCCTTTATAGGGTCAAGGAACTCTGGGTGACCTAGAATATCCTTTCAAAATATGGCAGAGGATATTTTATTCCTTATAACATGTTCACACCACTTCTTTTCCCCAAAAAAACCTTGATCTCTTGCTTCTTCGTATGAGCAAGGAGTGTTGCAAATATGTGGTATAAACAAAGAATTGGTTCACAAATTTAAACACACCGATGTATAGCTAGTAAAGCTCATAATATATCTGAACATGCAGTGTGATTCCTGTTGTTAATGTACCGAACAGCTCTGCAAAAAAGCAAACATACGGCCACAACATGCGTGTTCTAATTACTTTTCATCTCATGAAAACAATTAAGATGAACTAAAAAGGACATCCTAAAATGAGCCTTTTTCCAATAGGTAGCCAATGCAGAGAGTGTAGTATGGGAGCAGAGGGAGAAACAGATGGGAGGTTGCATACAGGTCTGGCTGCATTATTCTGAACCACCTGTAATTTAGAAAGCAAGGGCTCATTTGCACCTAAAAGTAGAGCATTTCCACAGTGAAGACAACTTGTAATTAAGACTTGAACTAGGGTTTTCCGAGAGGTAGGGGGGAGCCAAGAAAATTCTTTTTTCAATAATCACATGGTGGCAAAACAGGTTCCACATGGGGTTGAGACATGTTCTTTTGTGGACAGAGAGGTGTCTAGCTTAACACCAAGATTTTCAACTACTTGTTTTGGGGGTGGGACAAGTCACAGTTCAGGTGGCCACTAATTCGACCTCCACAGGTGTTGGACTTTCCCAAAGAGAACTATTTCAGTCTTTTCTCCATTTAGTTGCAGGCAGTTGGACATCCAAGAAGCAATCTTCCTCATACTGTCAGAGAAGCTGCCTTTCATCCCTTCCATTTGGGGCCAAAGGAGATGACCAACTGTATGTCGGTGGCATAGGATATTGTCTCAAAGCCACATGTCTTGACGACTTGTGCCGAAGGGGCAACGTAGATGTTGAGAAATGTGGGTCTTAGTGTGGACCCCTGTGGAACTCCTTTCCCGACCGGCATGGGGCATGGTTTAAAGGGCTTCGGAGAGATAGTTTGAGTACGGTCTTTCAAAAAATCAACAAACCATTGGAGTGCTTTGTTGTAGACTCCAGTGTTGTGCAGCTTGCACATTAAGATATCATGGGAGAATGTGTTGAAGGCCGCAGTTAAGTCCAAAAGGTCGAGTATCATTGGGGTCCCTGCATCCAAGGATAGTCTGACAGCATCAGTGACAGAGACTAACGCAGTCTATGTACTGTGATAACTTCCAAAGCCTGACCGGGAGGGATCAAGGTTCTATGTTCTCCCCCCAAAGTTGAGAGCTGCTTGTGTACAATGCTCTGTAAAAGTTTGCTAAGTAGAGGGGCAGTGAGATCAGGCAATAATTTGAGAGGCTGTTAGGATCAGCTCTGGGCTTTTCTAAAATGGGGAGGCTTGGGCAGTTTTTCATATGTCAGGGACTGAGTCTATGGAAAGATTAAAAAGGGACGTAATGGCGGTAGCAATTGAACTGTAGAGACTCAACATAATGCTAGGAGGGCACAGGTCCAATGGTGACCCTGATGCGGCTGTTTCTAGGAGACTCTGGGTCCGCTCTAGCGTGACAGGGACAAACCTTTACAGATGAAAGTAGGCCTTGGGTGAAGGCAAACTAAAATCAGGAAGATAGTCAAACTGGCTCTGGGTTGGGGGGAAATTTGCATAGATATTATTTATCTTCTATTCAAATAAGTTGGCTAACGGGTCGCATAGTTCTTGTGCAGCCGGGATCACACGCGTGCAGGCGCGTGGTTTGATGAAATCATTGAGTGCTTTGAAGAGAGTTTTTGTGGAATTTCGTGCTTGTTCAATGTTGTTTATTGTAAAGTTTCTAAGGACCATTTCAATAGTTTTGTGATAGTTCTTCAGCAGCAGGAGAAATTCTTCTTTATCTCTGGGAGCTTTGGTCCATCGGCAACGCCTTTTCAGCCTTTTGCACTTGGTTTTCCCTTTTGTACTTGGTTTTCCCTTTTGCACTTGGTTTTCCCTTTTGCACTTGGTTTTCCCTTTTGTACTTGGTTTTCCCTTTTGTACTTGGTTTTCCCTTTTGCACTGGGTTTTCCCTTTTGTACTTGGTTTTCTGCAGTTTTAAATGAGCTGAAAACAAGGGCCATTGTTTCTTCTAGAGGCGGCAGTAGCCTGTATGAGAGGGACGATGAGGTCAAGTGCCTGGTAAAAGGAATCATGAAAATTCCCCAGAGCGACCTCCACATTTAAATTGCTGAGAGACTCAGATACAAGGGAAGCCTTAGCAGATGAGATTGGAGAGAGACTTGGACCATCTCGTATTCTGTTCGATTTTACCAGCTCATTTGTTTTTGGAATTTGAAAATGAATCAAATAGTGGTCTGTCCAGAGAAGCGGTAAGGGGGGTTCACACCTAAGCTCATGGGAATCTGTAAAAATGAAGTCTAGGGTGTGACCAGCCAAATGAGTAGGCCCCTCCCCAACCTGCTTAAGACCTAGCATCTCCATGTCAGCCAAAAGAAGGGCCACCTCATTCTTTTGGACATTTTCACTGTGAAAATTGAACTCCCCCAGAAGGAAAAGATTGCTAGATGCTAAGACGCGAGGGGCAATGCACTCGGCTAAAAGAGGAGTGAAGTTTTCCTTAGCTCCAGGAGGATGGTAGTCCTTTAAGAAAGTGGTACAGAATACGTTACAGGCTAGCATTCCTTGATAACTTCTTAGTGTACAGGAAAAAGCCCTATAACCGGACTGATGGCATTGAAAGGACATTTCGTCGTTAGTCAGGCACGTTCTCTAGCCAGCACCCACTTGATACACCCACTCACCAGGAAGGCACATCAGTTCATCCCTTCTTTATTCCGCAATGACATTTTTGACAGGATGGTGGAAAAAACTGCATGTTCTAGTGTAGTGCCATGGTGTGAGAATGTCAGTTTGTGCCGCACTGGTGATGTTACTGAATGGTGGGCGTGGATGAGAAAACGTGATGATGCTTGAAATACTGGAGAATTTGGGATGGAAGGAGTCTAGCAGGTAATTACTGCAGGAGGGAAGATAAAAGTCCTGACAAGAGCTAGGAACATGATGCTGTACTTAAGGGCCCAACATGTAATAATGATTTCTGTGACCCAGCAGGGTGTCTCCAGATTCTCCTGGGTTCAGGCCTTGCCTCCAGTTTGCTACAACACTTTGAGGTCATACCTGTGGAGAGCGCTTCCCAGCTACCGTGAGGGAAATACCATCACAAAAAAAGTGCATGCTTATATACGGAAAATAGAAAGCCGATGCTCCAGCCGCGGCCCATGCAGGTAAGAGCAGTGGGGTGGTGAAGCCGGTTGGGGGGATTTCGACAGACGACGAGGGAAAATTGAATTATTTATTTAATTTCCCATTGTGGTCGCCTGTTGAATCCCTTCACTCCCCATCCTGACTCCACCGCCCCAACACTCTTACCTGCATGGGCCGTGGCTGTGGAGCTCCCAGACCCTCTTTGCAAAAGAAGTTGAGTATTCAGAGAGCTACTGTAGAGTGTTTTGCTACAAATCCATTTCCCTAGCGTCATACCAGATTTAATAAACAAAGCGACTTCTTGGTGTAAACACATTGTTGTTTCTTATAGAGATGCGGTGGTACACCACAGCTGTTTGTGCCAGCTGTTCCATCCTGTGTTTTTTTATTTTTTCCCCAGAAATTTCCTGTGTTTTCAAGAGTGCTTGGAAACCCCTAATCCTATAGACTAGCCACACTTTGACTTCAGTGCTTCTGGGAACAGGCGAGGTTGCTTAGGGGAAAAGGAGCGCCTTCTCGAAGAGCCTTAATGAACATAAGAGGATATTACCAAGAACCTTGTTAAAATTTTTGCTGTTTTAGCAGCAGGAAACTGACGCTAAAACTGAGATAATGGGCTTGCTAATATGCGTTATAGAATTCCAATAGAAGCCCAGGTTTCATGTCCTGCACATCTAACCTGGGCTTCTATAGGAATTCCATAACGTATATTAGCAAGCCCATTATCACCGTTTTAGCGGCAGGAACAGCGATTATTTTAACGAGGTTCTTGCTAATATCCCCCAAAGTGCTCAACCCTCAACATCCTACAAGAGGGTTGCAGGTTGTGGGAGTGGGTATAAGGTTTTTGGGGATACAGTATGGCTCAAGAGCATTCTACTGATCCCAGGGGCGTAGCTTGGTCAGTAATACTGGGGGAGGGGGTGTGCGTTTCAGATTTTCCAACAATCACGCTGGCATATAATGTTACAATACATTATACAACAAGAAGGGTGCATGAGAGGGACTTACGGGCAGTGGAAAGGGAGAGGAATGAGGATTGAAAGGGGTACTAAGTAGGAGAAAAAACTATATTATTTAAATTAACCAACAGTTTTGAAGACTTTCAAAACAGAGATAGGGAGAGTGTGTGTGCTTCTTTCCCTATGTGTATGTAAAAATTGCTGATGAAATCTGACAGACACCTCACCATACCCAACTGAAAGCACTTGTACCCACCGGTTACCAGAAAATACAATTATTGCAGGAGTGTAACACCCCAAACACCCCCCAGAAGCTATGCCCCTGACGGATCCTCATGTAAAACCTAGGATCCACCCACAAATGGCACAACTTGCCCCCATCTTTAGCGCGTGTTTTGTAAGTACACCCTATAACAAGCATTGGCAGGGTCAACACTTCTCGCCTATGGGTGAGCTATTTGCTTTGGCAATCGGGTGGGGTGGGCAGCGGCGGTCAGCACAGGTAAGAACGGTGAGGCGGGGCAGGAGGGAGGCCGAAAGATGATAGAATAGGTATTATTTATTTATTTAATTATACCTATTCCGTCATCTGATTGCTTCCGTCCGTCCACCCAGCCCTGCACCCCACCCCGCCCCACCGTGTTTACCTGTGCCACCCGCCGCTGGGGGTGGGGAATGGTGGATAATGGCACGGTTATACAAAAAAGCGCTATGAGGATATAAGCAATAGCCTCTTCATAGCCCTTTTTTCCTTCTGTCAGTTGGGAGATGGAAACAAACATAGACAGGGTGAGAGAAGAAACAGGATGAATGTGTGGAGAAGAAACAGGACTGAAGCAGGCAGAGGTGATTACAAATGAAAAGTGCAGCTCTTTGTGCAGTATGTCAACATCAAAAACACTCACATATTAGATTCAAAATGCAGTAAGATAAATAATTCACAATGTAGGGAGGCAGCTGGAACACTAACGGGTAAGAATTTCACAACAGGAACTATAAAATCAAACATAAAACTGACACTTATTTTACATAATTGTAGATTATGTGCACAGTTCCATTAAATGTTCAACAACAAAATAAAAAAAAACTTTTAATTCAGCTCATAAGTAGAGAAAATGTAAATATAAACCAACTGACAGGTTAACGTTTTTATGAAGGCGTGACGTCAGATCATAGTAATCATTTTAGAATTCAAAAGATGAACGTGTGTAGGGGCCAGTATTTGTTTTATACACTATGATCTAGCGTGAACACAACCCAAAAGCAATGTAACTTTTTATTTTAGGCTACGGATATTTAGTGATTTGTCAAGAATCACAGGAAGTGGAGGGGATGCCGAGATTCGAACAGGGTTCCTCAGGTCCAAAGTCGTCCGCTCTGTTGTTATGCCACATTCTCTCCATCTGTGTCAAACCTAAAAACAAGCATTGACGGGTGCTATGCCACCAGGGATTGAAGAGCTATACAATTACTACACACTGTGCTTTTTACAGTGTGTGTGTGTGTCATGGAATGCTATTCCAGTGTGTGTGGCCTATGTCAAACCGCTTTAAGAGCACCATATGAATAATGCCATGTTTACAGTCAGTGTCTGGTTGCACTGAGCTCAAGATACACTATTTTCACCGTGTCTTTTGTGTATCAGTGAGCACATGATACCAATTGTGCAGGAGTAAATATCCCTGCGGCTACACTGAACTGACAATGCATTTCATCATCATAAAAACAGACCAATACCTATTGGCTCTGTCAGTGCCCATCCTCTCAGTGCAAACATAAACATAATAAAAAGATGCAGTTTCTAATGTGGTTAAATGTTTACAGTCACATATTAAGGAGGGGCGTATCTTGCTAAAGTGACACAAGGAAGTTGTGAGTTGTGCCTGTGGGAGCAAAGATAGGGGAGCCGGGAGGAGAATTTCTCATTTGTGTGCCATGAAATGCCAAGATAGGTGCAGCTGGGCACTACAGTGGACTGGCTGTAGGGGCGTGGAAGTCGATTCTGTCTTTAGTGTTGTGTCCAGTGCCATAAAACAATGCTAGATGCAGATGAAGTGGGGGCATTGCCAGCTTTGTAGTCGTAGTCACAACACCCTGTGTGACTAGCGTCGCACAGGATAAGGATCCGATATAGGTAGCATGAAATTAGCAGGGTACCGTGGCCACTTACAAGCAGTAACAACCAGTGCCAGGAAGTGCATCTAGACAATGCAGAGAGAAACTCTCAGGGAAAGATAGTATGCTGGGTCGATGTTTGAGCTGCAGAGATTAATGTATAGTGCCACAGTTTTTTCTGTGTCATGCATTGCATAATGTGGGAGGGGGTGAGAGGCGTAGAGAAACACACTTGTAACTTGTACTTTACCCGGTATGTCAACTGATTTTTGGTAATATTTTCCAATAACAGAGCCACTGCCCCCATGTTTAGAATGAGTACTGTAAGTAGTCACACTCCTACGACAGCTTTACAGGGATGGAGATTGATAGGAAACAAAGATTTATTAAAAACGCTTCCCCAAGCACACGGTCACCTTACGAAAAAACAAACAAAAATGCAAAGGAGATTCACAATGTCTTTAAACTGCCACGAGGATCCCAGCAAAAATAAATCTTCAACGAAGACGAGCAGGAATCAATGAACAAAGTTGTGACCAGACACAAACACATAAGCACCAAAGTTGAAAGATACCGGTAGTTAGGTGCTGCACCTTGGGAGGAAACAAATGACAATAAGGAGGGACAAAGCTGAAAGATTAATCACTAGCAAGCAAGCCTTTTTAAGGGACAATCAAACTCACAAATAAAAAGCGATCGGTGGGCTGTAAGCCCACAAAGTGTTAGCAACATGTCTCGAAGAGACAGCGCAAGTGCTGCCTAGGTTCGACCTAAACATACAGATTAAAAAAGCCCATCTCACACAGTGGATCGTATAACTCCTTCCTTTGGAGCTCTGTACAGACAAAAACAGTAATGGTCAAAGTATCTGCACTGGTCATTGCGCATTTCATGTCTGATGGCATCCATTTGTGTCAAGGCTTTGGCATATACATTTTCTACCTACAATCTACCCAATCAGTGAAATATTTTCAGTCATCAATTCTGTGCTTTGCAAGATATGCAAACATGAAGACTTAAGATTTAAACAAAAGAAAAACAATGAAAAAAGAAGGGGCGTTTGATCCAAAACATGGTAAAGTACGTTTATCAACACTTCTGACTCTGAAAAAGAAACATGACAAAGCGCTAAAATGATCGAATACGTGTCCAATATATATTTTTTTAATGCCTAACAAATAATATGTCAAAACAGGGATGAGTATGGGGAGGATAAGGTGAAGTTTAACTGGCAGAAATAGAAAATTCATGGTGAGTGTGATGCTTAGCAGCAACATGAGAACTGTGGTGAATGCATAGAAATGCATTTCAGAAGAAACAAACAGATCTAGTAGCTTAATTCCAGTGAGAGCAGCAGACGCCAACGAAGAGCACTAATCAAAAAGATTTAACCTGTGCTTGGTCCATGTTCCACTGCAAGGAAAAGACGTGATACACAGCAAGAGTTGCCCAATGAGAAGGCAGCAAAGAAAAGTGACAATGAACCCAACGAGAATTGTAAGCTGTTGGCAGATTCCAAGCCCATTATTAGATACAAGAGTCTTGCAAGCGAGAATGCATGCTCTCGCAGGATCGACCTAAAAAAAGGCTATGTGCCTGAAAATGATGGAGTTATGCTTGCCAGTACTGCAGGATTTTTTTGTTGTTGTTGATTTTTTTTATTTGTTTTATTTTAAACATATTTTTATTGGCATTTATAGTTTACAATGACAAAGTGCGTCAGGATACAGTTAGTCGAATTGATTTTCTCACATTTTACATCATAATACATAGTTATCCACATTGTAAGTAGACAAGAATTCTGCTGTTAATAAGGTCCTAATGTGCGTGATTTTGTATGGAACTGGGGTGTAAAACTGGGGAATCGTTCATGGAATTCTGGGTACGACTGTCAAAGGAGGTATTAGGGTGATATGCGTCTCGCTACCAGTACTGCAGGATGACCCCATTCCTTCCTTCTGCTCTTGTCTCCACTGAAAAACTCATTAAATATGTCCACTAACAGCTATCAAGAAAGCCTTTTAAAGAGTTGCTGTCCACTAGTCTGTTTTAAGACTAGAATATATATCTAACCCTGTTCAGGTGAGGCCTGAATTACCAACAGAGGTACAAAGCATGTGAAAAAACACTATGAACTGTCGACCAAAACGTGAATGAAGCCAGCCCTTCAGAATCCTAGTCCTACCATACATCCCTACCAACTTGACCTCTGAAAACCTTTGGTACCACCTGGTGCAAGGAAGTGTGCTGCTTACCTTCTATGGGTCATGTTCTGCCTGTGGCCCTACTGTTCTCCCTGCCTGCCCATAGACATCTAGCTTGACGCCTTGAGCAAGTAAAGGATGACTATGAGACCACCACATAGACTAGCGTCCAGCCATCTCAATGATCAGCGACAATAAAAGGCAGGTGAGTGTCCCAGGAATCATCACTCAGCTTAGCACCCATGCTGCCCTGCACCACTGACCTTTTTGTAAGCAGCAAAACTTGTGCATTTGTCACCCGAGTGGGAGGGGTATGTCCAGCTGTGGGTCCCGTGCTCTCCATGCCACCGGAGTCAAGCTATCCTGGCTGATGAGGGGTGAAACCCCAAAACCGGTCCTAGGATGCTTGTTTCCAGTCCAGGGAGGACCTGGCCTGGCAGCTCGGGCTGGACTGTACCCATTGGGCACAGGGTCAAGACTGATTTGCATATTACTGGGTTTAAACAGGAATGGCATGGTGAGCAAAAAAACGATGGATATAGGCCCAGATCTCTGTACAGGGGTGAATGTATGAAATTGTTCTTTTTGCATTTGTACCACCGGCAGCACAGCCGAACCTCCTTCTAGGAGGGCGATGAGCACAGACACTCCCAGAAGCAGTCTTAGGGTTATGTAACAGAGGAGTCCACCAGCTACGTTACGGAGTCGCCCCTTATCCCACAAGACTAGTCAGGAGTTCAACAACTGTCCGTTCCTACCAACTGCATGCAAGATTTACTCCATGGGACAAAATGTTCCGTTTGTGTCTTTTGACTCATTGTATTTTTGATCATAAAGTTTTGTTGAGGTTGGAAGAGAGTCATTCGCATCTTCCATTATTAAGAAAGATTCCCTTTGAATCCCTTTTAGTTATGGTATCACTCAACCCAGAGGCAAGGTTGAATAGGGATCTGAGTACTGCAGAGGAATTGACATTTTTTGATGACAACAAGTAGGAACTGAGATTTGGGTCCCGGTGGTTGATCCAGGCATCCGGACCAATTGGGAAACATTATATCACAACATCAATGTGTTAAATTCGATCTGCACTTGTTTCAATTCCACAACATTGACTATAACCATCCTGTCAAGGTGAGTGCTATATTGTGATGATGCCGGACAACACATTATCACTAGGGGGTTGTTGATACTTCAAGCAGTTTCCCACATGCAACATAGGGAAGCCGACTAAGCCCTCTACCATGGTGAAGACGAACTTGGAACTGGAACAAAGTGGGGTGGTTTGGGCCCCACTGTTATACCGATCATTCAGATTGGGGTGTAGTTCCAATGTCAAACATCCAACATCTTGTGTGGGGTGGGGCCTTTTAAATTGTATTTTCTGACTTCAGCACGGCACAGTCTTTGTGAAATGTGATGGTTCACACAGCAGTTAATGATGATGCTGGCTTGAAGAATGAGGATTCAGAAATAGAGCACCTGTCTGCCATCAGCTTTGCTGAAGAGCACTTAGGGAAAGACAAAAGGAGCAGGCCGTGCCTAAAAACGTCCCTACCTCTCACAACAGAATATGCTGACTCGCCCTCCTTCCCTATAAGCAACCATATGGCAGTGCGCAGGAAGGACAAATAAGCAATCCCCTGCCAAAAGGTAATTTTGGAATTTCCAAAGGCTGCTCTGTCTCCATCCTGGAGCTCCTCCCCTTAGCTCCAGGAATGAAGGCAATACACACATACTGTCTGGTGAAGCTATTTCCCAGTCTGCATTATGAACCAGTCAAATCTTGGGAAGTCCAAAATGGATTTTGCTGGTCGCAAAAATCCTACTATCAGAAGGCAGGGGGTCCCATTACCATCCATACTTCACACACATGCATTCAAACATTCACACGGGATGTCAGCCAAGAATCTAGGTGCCACAAAAGCAAAACTCGACATGAATGGGGTCTGTCGGCACTGCACTTCAACTGAAGCAGGTCTGTTTAGTACTACAATCCACAACACCCAAATGCTACCACTACTGCTTCATGTCAACAATCTAAGACACAAGCAGTAGTCTCAAGTCATGATAGAGGGTACACGTGGTGTGCTCCTCCAGTACTTGCTGGTGGACCTCGAAATCGTCATGGACAAGCCTACACATCACCTTAAACGATAGATCATCTGCATGTCAAAAACAACATACCAGTTTCACATGCAGTTGAGTCACTCAGGGTAAAGGGCATGCCAGTTCACCATGCAAGTGAAAGACCCACACAGTATGCTTACCTGAATTGTTCAAAAAGCAGCTAATTTTCCAGTGAGGGGATTTCACTTTATCAAGGGGGAGGTGTATGCCTCTGCAATGCACTTGTGACATGCCAATACTTTTTATAAATTATATCTTGTTTAATAGATTTATTTTTATGCACATAAACGCCTTCTTCGTTTTCTTACATGAGGCAAAGTAAGTATGAACAGTTCTTCAAACCATCTGAACTGATCGCTTAATCAAGAATCTGATCAAGTGTGAATTTCTAAAGAGTATATTTCAATTCCAGGTTGTGTCATCTTCTCAGCTCGGTTTGCAGATGTAAGATAGAAAGATCACGCGCTGCTGAGCTGGTCAGTTACAGGAAAGACCAGAAGCATGTAGGCTGGGTCGGCTTTAACGCTGGTGGCGCCCAGTGCACAATCATTTTTGGCGCCCCCCCCCATGAACTCCTCCTCAGATTCTCTCATGACCACTGGCCAAATATGCCCCTCATCTCTCCAATCATAAGTTACTGCTAAACACAGATCCGTGATCCCTCCACAGGTCAGCGCCCAGTGCGGCTGCACCGGTCGCACTGCCCTAAAGTCGTCCTGCATGCAGGCTCCCTTTGAATTTCCATCAGTGCTTAGCTCTTGTCTTATCAAGCAGTAAGTGCCCGACCTTCAATGAAGATAATCAAGCTTTTCGGGAGTTAAAGTGCCTTTTCATCACAGCTCCTGTTAGCTCACTTGGATGTTTCACAGGCTTTTAAGGATGAGGCAGATGCCTCTGGCATCACAATGTGCATGACCTAAATGCACAGTCACGCCATGCTGCCTCTTTTCACTCCTGAAAGATGAACTCAGCGGAAAGGAAACGGTAGAACAGCCCCCATAGAGTAACAGTACTGACAACATTGTCTCATATCCGCCTCTGTGCTTATGGCATGACAGCTTCGGTGGACACTGTTCTTTGCAAAATTTAATTTTGTCATCACGTTTAGGCAAGGGGTTTGTTGTTTGTGGGGCTTCGTGGCGCTCCAGACATACAGAGGAAACAGTGCGATTGGCGTCCACCTTTGTTGTCGTCGAGTGTGCGTTTCCAAAGGAATGGATGTTTTAAAACACACCATATGGAGAACCAAGGGCCAGATGTATCAAGATTCCCTTTTGCGAATCCTAAATAGCGATTTTTTGCGAATCGCTATTTAGAATTCGCAAAACGGTATGTATGTAAAAAATCGCAATTTCTTTGCGATTCCTTATTATTCTTTATTCACAAATAAAGAATAATTTCCAATGCATTCCTATGGGCCAGGAGGCCCATAGGAATGATAGTGCAATAATTCTCAAATTGCGAATTCACAATTTGCTAATCGCAATTTGAGAATTATTTCAAGGGTGCAGGGGTGTCTCAAAGACACCCTGCTGCACCCCTGAAATCTACATGTGTATGCATATGGCACACATACATGCCCTATGGGCATGTATGTGTGTCACATGCCACCCTCACAAATGCCAAATAGGGCATTTTTAAAAGAAATTGCAAATTACCACCAACTACAAGTTGGTGGTAAATTGCGATTTCTTAACACAAATTCGCAATTCAGAAATGTTTCATACATATCATTTAAGGAATCGCAAAATTTGCGATTCCTTAAATGCTATGGTAAAATAAGGAATCGCAAATTATTGCGATTCCTTAAATTGCAATTTTTTGATACATAAGAAAAAATGCAAAAAGGCCGTTTTTGCGAGTCGCAAAGGCCGAAAATTCTGCGAATTTCGGCCTTTGCGAGTCGCAAAAGCCTTGATACATCTGGCCCCAAGTGTCTTGTTATAGTTACTCTAAAAAAACAGACTTGAGTACTGGATGCGAGAATAACTAATAGCGAAAATAGTGGCCTGTACAGAAGGAAAGAAAGACCCATACATTCATAAGTACACTGGCTCATATTTTACCAGAATCAGTGCTTAATTTGAGCTGGTGTTTCTGGTGCGAACCACAGGCTTTGTCAATTGTCAGCTCTGGCGCTTGTGCCAGTCTGCCACAAGGTGGCGCTGTCTCACTAATTTAGAGATGACTACAACAAAAGTCAATTATTAATTACATATACATAAAAAATGACTATTACCTGCCTCCCAAAGATTCTTACAGGTCTGGAGGCCTGGAATAGTATAAATTGTCACACTTGTGAGCTGTCTGATGGTTAGTAGTTGTGTTGTTACTATCATTGGCAGCATGGCAGGGGCAATGTGTGGTGCAAGCTGTAGTGGCTTCCTGACGAGAGCCCTGGCACTTATTTTTTATTACAAATTAAGCACTGACCATAATATGTCAGGAGTGGTGGAAGGCGCCTCCCAACAGGCGGCACTTTGGGAAGGGAGTGGGGGGGGGGAAGGGGTGGGGGGGTGGACCAGAACTTCTTACCTTGTCCTTATTCTCTTCCAGCCACAGACGGATGGTGTTCAAAGCAACGTCAGCCGCCGCGGGGTTGGGATATCCTGGGAGGCAGCAGATGCAAGAAAACACAACAGAGAGAATTAGCAGAGGGACACAGGAAAGAGGGACTGTCAGTCATTGTGCCTTGCCAGAGGAGGTTAGATGGCATCAAGGAAGATGGGTGCAAAGGAGGAGGGAGTAAAGGCAAGAAGGATGTGAGTTTTAGGTTGAGTCTGGAACAGGGAAGAATGACAGCACACATGCCCCAGACCTCATCTTTCATGCTCCTTCTCCCTCAGGTCTGGCATTTGAATGTGGAGATGATGGGGTCAGTGGAACATGGAATTGTTGTTTAAAAGGTTCCCGTCAAACAAAATCAAAACCATGTGGACAGCCACGGGATTAGATCAACATTTGGAGTGCTATATGTCTAAATGCAAATGCTCTATATTTGTATACTTTTTGTACTTTTTCCTGATATATTCCTTTACTGCACACTATATAGATGGTGGTTGCAGGTAGTGAGCACTGGGACGTATTTCTCAGGATTTGAACTTATTGTGTATTATCAGACTCTGATCCACAGCCAGAGGAAAAGAAAATGGTAGAACAGGACAAAGAAGGAGCCAGAGAAAAATGTGGAAAACAATGACATAGGAAGTAGAAGTGGATAGAAAATGCAAGAGGGAGATAAGAGATAGGAGGTTTAGGGTGGTGGAGACAAGAGGGGAGACAAGAGGCATGAATTGGAATCAAATGTATTTGGCAACTCCAGCATTTGCCAGATTCAGCGGGAGACTTGGAGGAAAAACTCTAGGCACTCTCCCTATTTTTATTTAATAAATTAACACTGTCTTGGCCTGATCATAAAAGCCAATTGATGAGCCAGACGGAGGGAAGGTAAGCAAATGGCTGCATTCACCAACATAAATTCCCCCTCCGCGGTTCACAGAAAGTGAATTGTCATTTATTAACCAATTTACTCTCACATAAAATTACTCCAGTATCACGTCACTCAATGCTGGAGTACATCAGCTCTTATGAGTGAGGAGTAGACCGTTTCAGGGTCAGTATTCTAGCTTAGATATCATGATTCCTGGTGCAAGCAAGGAAAAGGGCCCCTTGGACAGATGCTGGGGTAGTAAAATACAGTAATCATCAAAGTTCAATGGGCCCCTCAGGGCTCTGTGCCCCGGTGCACTGAACCTTCTGCACCAATGGTATCTACGCCCCTATTTAGGGTGGCGGTAACCTGGAAAGTTTGTGGGCAATCCAAACGAATGGTCTATTCCCACACTGGAAACGGCTGAATATTTCCTCCTGTCAAGAGCAGGAGTAAATCTGTTTCCAGGATGACAGTTATCAGGAAACACCCCCACAATGGGTGGACTTTAAGGCGCTCACGTTTTTCCACGTGCATAAAAACAAAAAAACCAAGTGCAATTGCACCATTACACATAAGGAAATGGCTTCACGTGGGAACATTTCAGTTCATAAAGGTTCTCCTGCAGTACATACGGAAGGTGTGATGGTTGGCCCTTTGTGGTTTAAATCTTTGTATTCATTTCTACCTTCTTGCAAGATCATTTTCAATTATTATGCTGAGTTTCATCAAGGGTTGGCCCTTTAAAGGAGTGGAGTTGGGAATACATGTGGATCCAGAAATTTAAAAAAATCACACCCAAATGCCTCCGAGGACAGATTTTCGAAATTCTTTGGGAATCAGGCCCAGAGGGCATCTTTGTTATCAGGTGCCTGGAGCACAGGCCAGTAGCCAGTTTTGAGGAATAGAAAAGCATACGCCACAGGTATAAAAGCAGAATCAGATGCAGGGCCGGACTGGGAACCAGAACCGGCCCTGGCAAAGTTTGCTACACAGTAAAAAGCTGTAGGTTGGGGGGAAAGCAATGACCTCTGACATCTATGATACGGGACATTCCAATATTTGATGGGGTGCTGCCTTGCTGTCCGGCGAAGATGATCTTGGCTGGACCAAGATGCAGGGAGTGGAAACTGGAGAGACTGTACAGAATACAATGCCAAGTGGGAATAAGCAGAGATAACAGGTTTTAGTATGATACTCACCATAGACTCCAGTGGAGATGCAGGGGAAGGCCTGAGGGAGCAGAAAGAGACAATCACTTGTGGTGCAGCATTTGGGATCACCCCTGCCTACATCCCCCACACTGCTTCCAGCCCCACCCTGACTCCTATGGCCACCTGGCCCCAATCCCTACAATGTGGCAGGGACACAGCACACTGGAACCAGGAAACAAAGAACACAGGGACAGAGAAACACAAACTCAACTTGGACACTGTGACACTTGAAACAATCCAAGGTCGCGAGAAGGTCAGCCAGAGCTCCCTCCACTGGGACTACTCATAGCCTGTAGACTTATTCTAGTATGGAGTGAATAAAATGTAACCTTGCCTTCCTCACAGAACTGGCATTGTTAGATTTAACCAGGACTTGCAGACACACCCCTCACATTGCCGTGGGTTAGCTAGGAGCTTGCAAAACTCCCTTCCCCAACACCGCTAACAGCAACTGTGACCTTCACTGCCTATCCCATGGAGCACACTGAAGGAATTAAACAACATAATGGCTTCAATCATGGTGTTTTTAATTGGGAGGGGGGGGGGGAGCGTTAGGGGGCAGTGCTTTAAATGAAAATATAGAAGTCCAGATACTCACTATTTGGAGTACCTGTTTGGCCTTGCGAAGTGCCAGTACCCTCCCGTTAAATGTATCGCAGTAGTGCTGAGAAGTGCAGGTACTCTCCTTTCAAATAAAAGAAGTGCTGGTACTCAGTACAGGACAGTACCTGCCCAGTTAAAGCACTGGGGGGGTGGGGGGACATATTTGAAGCTTTGGACATGAGAAGAACAGTGTGAATTTTAGCAGTTATGTCATCATGTAAACTACAAAGAAATAGTTACAGTTTCACATGGTCAACAAATAAAAAAGGTTTCTATGACCCTGTTCAAATGATAAACAGGAAGGGGCGAGAAAGAGGCGCCGCCTCCTATTTGCTGTTCAGGGAGGGCTGTATCAATGATTTGTGACCTCAACTTCAGCCGCAAACCATTGATCAGTAGCCGACACCTCGAATGGAGTGGTACTTGATCCACAAAGGGGGCGCTTTCCTGACGGCCATCTTTCCCTTTGGGGGTTGTGACCGTGGCTTCGTGGGGAGCAAGCAGGGGTTCCTACCTGCAGTCCCAATGTCTTCTGAAATAGGAACCTTTTTTTTTGTTAAAGTAGCACCGGCCCCTTTAAAAAAAAAATCTATTTTGGAATGCAAATGGAGGGACGTGGCCTGCTGTGCACAGCCAGCCTCAATCCCTGAATTTACAGCCAATTAAAGTAAGTCGCAAATTGGACCTGCCTAATTAATTTTCATTAAGCAGGTCAGTTTCCGACGTTCTTGTGAATGTACAATTTGCGATGTGAGTATTATTGGATAGGTCTCATTGTAAACTGAATTCCCACTCACAAAACAATTAGTATGCAAACTGCACACCCCTGGTTTGTGAATGCGAGTCGTCAGGGCCTATATCATGATGAGAATGTTCTCCCGCCCTGACAATGGAGTGGCTTCCCTCCCCTATATTGTTTGAACAGAAATGCTGGGAGAATTTCTTGGAGGGTTTAAGCTACATCCCATCCTGCCTTTCCTGATCTGACTCTGCATCAGAGCCTTTCCTGGTCCTGTCCGGTCTAACAGCTCCCAGTATCACATAGACAGGCATTACATAATCATATGATTCCCCTTCTAGTGTGGGTTGACAGCGTCACTGTCTGCAAGACATGTGGTTAACAATTATTTTTACCATACATAGGGTACATATTTGGATCCGATAGAGAACTATTACTTTTTTTTTTACCTCACTCCATCATTTCACCTTCTAGGGGACTGCTGACACTCCAATGCCTTATGGACTTCCCACAAATACACTCAGTAGTCAAACATGCACTTATTTACCTCATATTTATATATTGTATGGAGTAAACAATATTTGGCCATTTTTTACCTGCAGTATGCTTTAATAAAACGCTCTACCAGGACTCGAGGGTGAGCCTGGCTATTAGATGGTTGCTGAATTATTTTTCAGAGTCTGGGATGGCCGGACCCAAAAATGGCCTTACCATCTCACAAGATCCCATATGCAGCTCAACCGAGTTTCTCTTGGTTTCATTACCTCTTCAGCTGCTGTACTTCTGAATTCACCCTCAGAATGCTCAGCAGCTCCCATTGTGTCCTGCCATTGAGCTATCTCCGGGCTCTTGTAACAAATCACAGCGGCCGGCGGCTGCTCGCTCTCAGCAAGTCACATGACGCTGCCACATTGTGGGGCATATTATCAAGGACAGGCGATACATTATCGTCGCTTTTATCGGCAGGAAACTGCCGATAAAGCGGCGATAATGGCCTTGATAATATGCTCTATGAATTCCAATCAAAGCCCATGTTAGATGTGTTGACATCGAACATGGGCTTCGATTGGAATTCATAGAGCATATTATCAAGGCCATTATCGCAGCTTTATCGGCAGTTTCCTGCCGATAAAAGTGGCGATAATGTATCGCCTGTCCTTGATAATATGCCCCTGTGTTCCTATGCTCTGACACCACTCACCCAGCTTCTTACCACTGGTTCGTCTGCTGCGGGGCCTCTCCGTACACTTTCAGAACACCAGGCAGCTCCTATAATGGGGTCTCATTGTGCGCCCCCACTGAGCCTTATCTATCATCATCATAACCACCACCATTACCATAGTATCATCGCCACCAATACTACCACCACTACCATCACCGGTTGTATGGCATTACAACGCGGGCTTTTACCCCGCATGCCATTACAATGCGGGGGTTACAACGGAAGTCTTTACAACGACTTTCGCTGGAGGGCGCTGGATAGTGGAATTGTTTAATTTTCTATTCCAACTCCAGTCCACGTTGTAACGACTTTCATTGTAATCCTTGCGTTTAAATGGCATTGCGGGGTAATCCCTGCGTTGTCATGGCTGTTCCCCACCATCACCACTACCACCAACACCACCGTTGATACTCCCCACATAGCCAGCATGGTCACTACTGATGATATCCCAGAGCACGCATTCTCCATGCAGATGACTTCACTGAGCAGAAGGTCAAACTCTGAAGACACCGCAAGGCATCATGATAGTTCCCTTCAGACCCGTCTCAAAGTCCCGGTAGTTACCACAGTGCGTAGCTTGTTCTCCAGCACCAGTTTCAGGCTGTTCTTGTAGCAGTTGATCAGCTCTTCCTCCTGGGTTGGACTGGGGTCACCTTGGGCAACTGGCCCCACTGTGTGAATGACATCTGTAAGAAAAAACAAGACAGTTGGTGATCCTTTCACCAGAGAGCTGGCAAAAGATAGCCCCATGAACAGGGTGGCTCCCCATGTAAATGTAAATGTATGTGTCTTGTAAAGCGCACTGCTGCCCTGAGGCGTCGTGGCGCTGTAGACCGCTGGGGAACCCGTCCTGGCTATCCCTGTGAGATGGTCCCTACTGGTATCTCCAAGGTGAAACAAGACATCCCCGGCGAATGTGGGGGCCGTTGTAGAGATGAGGCAAGCTAATGCCCAGAGTTGCTGAGTGTGATCCCTGGTTAGAGTAGGCACCGAGCCGCCTCTAACCAGTGAGCCACACCACTCCACATGTCACACTGTGTTTCAATGTGAAGGTGTTGCCACAAACCATTTCCAACTAAAGGTAGAGACTGTGATAACTTGACACAGCTAGTGAGCACTAAATGTGTCAGGTTCTAGAGGTTGTACTTGGAGTGTGGTGGGTAGTCCAAGAACATCAAGCTCAGTATTGCGTCCCGCTGCGCTGGCCTCATCTGGTGCACAGGCTTAGACTCTGAACGCCTCATCAGGGACATTGTATCTACCCATGGCGTTTTTATCTGGAGTATCACATATAGTATTAGGGGACACTGGGGACTTAGGTCAAAACTCGAATATTATGTCGAGTTCTGGAGACTACATCTGGGTCCAAATTCTGTACCCATGTCTAGAGAATGCTGGAGGCCCAAAGGAATGTGTTCAGACATGGGTGCAGCATCTTGAATACTGTGTCCAGTCCTAAAGAAAACTTATCACCAAAAATAATAAATGTAATCTAACGACAGTCAAGGGATGGGTGACCAAAGTGAAGAATTAGTTGAACCACGTGCTCTAGATATTTCATACTATGTTACTATTTAAAACCATGGCTGTATATTGTTTCTGTTAAACTGTGATTTATAGGCTCGTGATGCACTGTTTCTGATTGACACTTTATCCTTTAATCCCTTCCCTATCCTCACTGAAGCACTATCACCCAACCCTCTCCTTCCCCCCGCTCATCACGTTCCCGCCTAGGGACACTGTCACATGTAATAATGTGTAAATATTGTCACTAAGAGATCAATGCTCAGTGTGAATTAACCACTGTGTGCAACAAATACCTTGTGTCTTATGTTTCATTTTGAATGTATGCTTTGATTTTGTCCATTGTATTGTTGTTTTCTGGGACCGTTGTTCCTATGCACTGTCCTTTACCCAGGGCCCAGAGACTAGTCTTAGGTTTACCCTTCTTAGGTAACCAGTTCACACTCTCAGGCAGGAAAAAGCAGAGGTAGTCTGGGGTTGAAGCATCCAGCACAATCACACCCTCTCAAAAATATTATAAAGTGTTTACCCAATACTAACATTATTAAGTAATAAATAACAACGGCAACATTTACAATCTACCGAATGCATATATATAGATATAGATTAATGGAGGTGTTTTGTTCATCTTACGGTAATAGCATTTTCAAATAAAAGAAAGGAACAAAATTCAATAGTATTCAGTTCAAAGAGATAAGCAAGATCAAGTGGTGACGGGAATGAGGGAGAGCAGTTCTCTGTGTAATGAAGAGAAGCAGTAAGTAAGGACATCACTCACTTCCTAAGAGGGGAGATGAAGGAAAAGGGTCTAAAATGTGTTCTCCATATTCGTGTATGAGACAATATGCTGGCACCTTGGTAATTCCCTGTGCGACCACTGGGATTCCAGAGGTAGGCATTGCACAGATGCCCCAGCTCCTCTATGGATCCACCTCTTCTTCCTCATCATGCCTGGCATCATGCTTGGCATCATGCCTGGCAGTTGCAGCTTCCTGATAGCGGCTTTGATGTGAGTGATAAGACAAGCGCAAGAACACTTACTGCCTGTTTTACCTGAGCATTGCAAGATGGCAGGCTTCACTGGCACTTTCCACCATGGGTTGAACATTATACCACTTTGGCACCACCAGGAATATTAGGAGTTTCCTCGCCGCTATAGGTTTCATGGCGTTGAACCCGCTATGAAAATTGTGGCAGTTAGGAAACAAAGGGGGCCCTTCAGGGACCCCTGTTGCCTCTGTGCCAGGGGATGCATGCAGTGGGGCACTTGTGTGCCCAGTTCTTAACTTGTGCCGGTGCTTTCCGGTGCTCAGCACCGGCACTTAATTGCCAGCACCGGGTTTTATGACTGTCTCCCACATGGTAGTGGTGTCTGCCAATTTAGGTATGAGCACAACAACTTCTGTTTATTATTTCAATTTACATTTCCAATTATTAGTATTTGCCTCCAAAGCCATTCTTATAGCTTTGGGGGCCTGTATTATTATGAATTGCTACACTTTTAAGAGTGTGATGATTAGTAGTGAATTGGTGCGGTCATTGGCAGTGCTGCCAGGGAAAACTGATGGTGCAAGCTTTAGTGTCCTCCTGTCGAGGGCCCCGGCACTAGGTTTTTTTTTACAAATTAAGCACTGGGTGTGCCCCCTGTATGCATGCACCCTCAGTTCCTGCAGGGCATGGGCTCAATAGTGCATGCCCTGCAGGAACTGCCTTTGACACTCCCAATGCTGTGCCTTTTTCAAAGGAACTGCAGTGGGACCGCCAAAGAACCGCCCGCCAGAGACAAAAAAATTTGGCATCTGGCAGGTGGTTTCTTATGGCTTTGGCCGTCTTGGGACGGGGGTATTGTGGCCCCGCTCCAAGTCTACCAAAGGGCCAGATGTAGGTAAGTATATTTTACTGATTCATAAATACCGAATTTTACCGATTCGGTATTTATGAATCGGTAAAATAGAAGAGGGGAGATGTAGATAGAATCGGTAATTGAATTACCGATTCTGTAAGAATCAGTATTTACCGAGTCGGTAAATACCGATTCGGTAATGCCCATTGATTCCTATGGGCATTGAAGCCCATAGGAATCAATGGGCATTACCGAATCGGTATTTACCGATTCGGTAAATACCGAATGTTGCAAGGGTGCAGGGGGTGTCACTTTGACACCCTCTAGCACCCCGATTTCAGGCATGTGTGACATGTGGCACACAGACATGAACCTCACCTGTGAGTCTGCATATGACACACCATTGCAGGGCTTGGCATATGAGGCTGCACTTGGCACAAAATACCGTATGAAGCTGTATAGGGAATACAATAACAGTACTTGGGTATTTACCACCACTTGGCAAAGGATGTTGCTGTACCTCATAGCAGACCTGACTCTATGAGGCAAGAGCTAGCCTCTACGGCTACACCTGTGAATTCAATGCCAACCTGGGCCTGTGGATGTTGCACCTGAATGTATGAAGCTGCACATGGGCAACGGATGACTTTGTCCATGGGCAAGCTAGTACGTTTCATATTAGAGAAGGGAAACCTACAAAACGTGTATAAAATGTTATAAGTCTCTGATTGGTCAGCCAAAAAAGAGTCAAGTTCCTGTGGACTTTTCCCCGGTTCATTCCGGAGAATCAGGGGCTTTTCTATGCTTGTCAAAATTCATTCATGTTAGAACAAATGTGCAATCAAGGAAACAGATTCTCGGTTTTTTCTACCTTCTTCAAAATCACGTTAACTGCTTCACTACGAAAACGCCAAGGGTTTCTAAATATGCGGGTGACGCCGCTCAGACGTCTATGATCAAGTACAGGCACCGACCTTTCTGGTTGTGGGTGGAGAGAATGACAAAGTTGCGGATCACTGTATCTGGAGACTCAAGTTGGTCACTTTGGTTGAAGTTCTTATTTTTCGCACAATCAATATTCTTACAGTGTACGCTGGGCCAAGCTGTTGCTTTGATGCCTGAACAGTATGTATGTAAAATGCTGTGAAAATCAGGGCACGAGCCTAAAAAAAGAAGTGGGTGGACGCTGTCACCGGGAGTGACGTCCCAACAGGAAGTGACGTCACAAAAGATGGCTTGTTCCATCGGGCTCATTGCCTCCCCTCGCTCACCCCTCAGATGCAATTGCATCTGAGAAGCCAGCGCGTGTGCAGCGTCCTGTGAGCTCAGATCTCGTCCCAGAGAGGGCAAAGAGTGAAGTCCAGCTGTTTGGCAAGGGGGACGGCGTCCACCCGGTAAAATAAGTGGGGGGACGCCGTCCACCTGCGTGGTACCCTGACTCGAGCCCTGATGATAATACGGGCGGAACGGGGGCAATCACCTTCGGTAATCCTGGCTCCATCCTGAAATTGTCATTTGTCAAATTCCACGTGGGAGACATATACCTGTTGTAATCTGAAGCAGATGATTAGTTGTCTACTGTCCTGTCATGTGAGCTGTTACTGTAAGAGATAACCACTAAAATGCAATAAAGAGGTACAAACAGAAACACGTCTAAGGATTCTAGAGGGAGGTAGAGGAATGTACTCTGGCAGGATCTGAGGGTCTAGTCTTTCTTTCACTCCTAGTCCTTCCTTAGTCATCTCACTCTGTTCGCATGGAAACCAATGCCCGGCCGGGTCAAAGTGGCATTCCTGTCGGTGGCGCATGTTGGGATTGCTAAAAAGATGCCGCGTCCACAAATCAGGTGGCAGAGGCACCAGGTACAATCATTTTAGGATTTGGGCGAACAAAGCCTAGACAGAATCCATCAAAGCTTCTGTCCTTTGCCCTTTCTTTCTTTCTTTTTTCTTTTCACTGAGGACATTTTGTTACACACTCAAGGCATTTTCGTTGGAGAGGATGGCACGGCTTGATCCCAGCCGCCGGGATAATGAACTCCCATGT
The DNA here is from genome assembly GCF_964263255.1 of Lissotriton vulgaris. NCBI lineage: Eukaryota > Metazoa > Chordata > Amphibia > Caudata > Salamandridae > Lissotriton > Lissotriton vulgaris. The sequence continues at coordinate 555,479 of NW_028253406.1, forward strand.
AGATGGCCATTACAAGTGGACTTTAAGGGCTTGGACGCTGAATGCTGATAATACAAAGCATCTTCTGAAAGAATGTGATTACTGCATTGTAACTAGCTACGATGTAAATACCCCATCTCCTTTCCTTTACATACTGATTTAAGTTTCGCATAAATTGTTTAAGAGTAGAATACATTTGTGTGTACATCTGAGATTTAGGAAAAGAAGAAATCTATGCTGTGGTGCAGAAGATGATCTTCTGTCCACCCATCATCCTGAGTCGGAGAAAACAGTTTGCATATGGGGATTGTCAGCAGGCACCTATAGGGACCCACGACCAACCTTCACCCTCATTTTTCCATGACCATGTCTTGGCTTCTCACAAGACCCTAATGCTACGCAGGCGAGCACAGTACAAAACTCATTATACGATTCCCTTTTAGACCTTCCTGGGAGCAGGGAGGCATTTGAGTCCGGAGAAGGGATGTACATGAGATCCAGCATGGCGGCGCTATCAGGTTTGGGACTAGCTTCGATCTCTCACTGGAATTTCTTTGTTGAAGGGGCTCAGGTGGGAAGGCTGGAGGGTGGCATGCTTGAAACAGGTGCTGCCTCTCCAGAGACTGGTGGTCCAGGCTCTTGGAGAAGAATCATAGCAGCCAGGACTACAGGGCTGGAATATATATATATATATTATATGACCTACCAGCGGTCGCCAGTAGGTAGTTATAGTTAGGACCTAGTTACCATAGGAAAATCGCAACATTCTATTCCCAATAACTTTGGCGCAGATTGACGAATCTTTGCGAAATTTTTATATATCCATCTATACTACTATTATAAAGAGAGAACACAAACCTTTGAGCCAGGTAAACTACAAAAGTAATGCACCAATCACTACACCCAATACACCATTTGAAAGGGGAGATGCGGCAGAAGGACATAGGCTATAGATATATACACCATATACATTAAAAAAGCAAAAACGCCAAAAGTGGTAAAGTAGTCCCATGGGGGCGTGGTCGTGGCCGTCTCAAACAACAAATGTGGGCTTTTACAGGGCCGTGCCAAGTGCAAATAACAAACATAGGCCAAGCGACTTCACAACACACTTACATATGCACACATAGAGCGGAAATGCGCTTCCACTGAATTTAGAATGCACAATATGCAGACATAGAGCGGAAATGCGCTTTCAATGAATTTCTAGCAAACATTTGCAAATCCCAACACATATAGCGGAAATGCCCTTTCAATGAATTTAAATTCACACATACAGCGCGGTAACACCAATATACAAAAACAGCAGAGGTGCGCGCTATAAGAAATATACACACATTCGTTGCAGTTACCCAGACAACATTGACGCCTTCGCATTAAAAACCGGGCGGGCCTTCCATCGAGGAGGAGTGTCAAATGACGCCACACAGGGGGCAGAATTAATCGCATACTACACCAATCACAACGCACTAAAGAAAACACACACACGACTTCGGCTTACCAAAAAAAAAGTCTTTAACCATTGGCCATTGAGCAACGACGTCACAGGGGGGTAAACACGTACAAAAAAAGCTGACATTTCTTAACGGAGAAACGCAATCGACTGCGCATTCACTAGACTTTCCTCACATCTTGCGGACAAGATAAAACACTTACAATAAGACATACGAATAACGAAAATAACACAACTGCCCATAATCACTCGAGCACTGCCAGGACTTCACCACACAATTGACAAAACGAAAGGGAAACTTCTTTGAAGGGATACAAAAACGAACACACGGAAAGAGCCTTCAAAAGAAAAAACAACATTAAACAGGTGACACAACACTCTCCTCACATCTTGCGGACAACATAAAACGCGGAAAACAATACATATGAATTAAAAAAATAACACAGGTGGGCCAAATCAGTTGAACAGGGCCAGGACTTGCACAGACAACTCTTCTGCTGGGCGGGCGGGGGCCCTGAAGCAGCCTTTTGCTCCCGGACAACGTCGGGACGGGCTGCTAGTACTAATATAATAAAGAGAGAGCCCAAACCTTTGAGGCGGGTAATCTCAGGAACCACAGCACCAATCACAACACCCAATACAGCGTTGGAAAGGCCAGTTGCAGCAGAAGGACATAGGCTATGCAGACGCCCACCATATACATTTAAAAGGTAAAAGAACCGTGCCAGCAAAGTAGTCCCTTGTGGGCGTGTCTGCGTTGTGCTGTGGGCGTGTGCTAAGGGCGTGACAAAAGCTGGGGGCGTGTGGTACGTTCCGCCCTTCATGTCATGTCTCATATCGTGTGCTAATCCCACCCTGCTCCCTTTAAATACCCCTGCACCCCATAATCATAACCCACCCTTACTCCTTAAAATACCCCAACACCCTTAAACACTAACCCATCTTAACCCTATGAATATACCCTGTACCCCCAAACCCAAACCTATCCCTAAACCCTAAAAATACCCCTGTACCCCAAAACCCAAACCAAGCCCTGAACCCTATAAATACCCCTGTACCTCAAAACCCAAACCTACTCCTGAACCCTAAAAATACCCCTGTACCCCAAACTAGCCCTGAACCCTAAAAATACCACTGTACCCCAAAACCCAAACCTACCCCTGAACTCTAAATTACCCCTGTACCCCAAAACCCAAACCTAGCCCTGAACCCTTAAAATACCCCTGTGCCCCAAAACCCAAACCTACCACTGAACCCTGAAAATACCCCTGTACCCCAAAACCCAAACCTAGCCCTGAACCCTATAAATATCCCTGTACCCCAAAACCCAAACCTACCCCATAACCCTAAAAATACCCCTGTACCCCAAAACCCAAACCTAGCCCTGAACCCTTAAAATACCAGTGTACCCCAAAACCCAAACCTACCCCTGAACCCTAAAAATACCCCTATACCCCAAATCTAGCCCTGAACCCTAAAAATACCCCTGTACCCCAAAACCCATACCTATCCCTAAACCCTAAAACTACCCCTGTACCCCATAACCCAAAACTATATCTGAACCCTTAAAATACCTAAACACCCCAAAACATATACCTCAGTACCCCAAAACATATACCCCTATACCCATACTTACCTTATCCACACATTTAAAAAAAAACATGCTTTTACCATTCATGCATTTACAACGAATTTCGTTGTAAATGTATGCGTGGTAAAAGCATATAAAATGTAATGCCATGCGTTATAATAGCATTGCGGAGTCATGGTACTTTCGTAATGAAAGTATGCGGAAAGAAAGTTGTGGAATAATGGGTGTTTACCCTCCCCCGGTAAGTACATTGGTGGCACGGCGGCCCACATCTCCAGCAACATACTCATATTTTTTCACCACCCATTTGAAAAATGCACAGGTCTCTCTCATTGATGGCCAGCACCCACATACACTTTTAGACACACCTCGCACCACAAGTTCTAGAATTGCGAACTTTAGAGCTGGGGAGCTATGTTCGAAACTCGGCATCAGCTCAACATCTTGTGATTCCAGGCAAATTGCTTTGTCTCCCCGTGCCTACCACAAATGAATGTGTTCTTCTGTAATGTAAATTGTGCTCATGCCATGTTGTCGAGTTCGCGCTACATAATATTGCAAGGAAAAATAAAGTAGGGAAACTCGAGTTCACACACTACTGAACTCGCACTCTTAAGTGCATCAGCAGGGCACTGTGAATCGGAGCGTTTCACAGGCCTGTCACAGATAAGAAATGCCATCTAAACGAAATCCTACAAAACAATATACTACTGGCCGGCAGCAATTCCTACCCGGACAACTCAATGAGGGAGACCTGTGCATTTTTCAAATGGGTGGTGAAAAAATATGAGTATGTTGCTGGAGATGTGGGCCGCCGTGCCACCAATGTACTTACCGGGGGAGGGTAAACACCCATTATTCCACAACTTTCTTTCCGCATACCATCACTCCGCATACTTTCATTACGAAAGTACCATGACTCCGCAATGCTATTATAACGCATGGCATTACATTTTATATGCTTTTACCACACATACATTTACAACGAAATTCGTTGTAAATGCATGAATGGTAAAAGCATGTTTTAAAAAAAAAGGTTGGATAAGGTAAGTATGGGTATAGGGGTATATGTTTTGGCGTACTGAGGTATATGTTTTGGGGTGTTTGGGTATTTTAAGGGTTCAGATATAGTTTTGGGTTGTGGGGTACAGGGGTAGTTTTAGGGTTTAGGGATAGGAGGTATATGTTTTGGGATGTTTGGGTATTTTAAGGGTTCAGATAAATTTTTGGGTTATGGGGTACAGGGGTAGTTTTAATGTTTAGGGATAGGTATGGGTTTTGGGGTACAGGGGTACTTTTAGGGTTCAGGGGCGAGATTTGGGTTTTGGGGTATAGGGGTATTTTTAGGGTTCAGGGGTAAGTTTGGGTTTTGGGGTACACAGGTATTTTAAGGGTTCAGGGCTAGGTTTGGGTTTTGGGGTACAGGGGTATTTTTAGGGTTCAGGGCTAGGTTTGGGTTTTGGGGTACAGGGGTATTTTTAGGGTTCAGGGGTAGGTTTGGGTTTTGAGGTACAGGGGTATTTATAGGGCTCAGGGCTAGGTTTGGGTTTTGGGGTACAGGAGTATTTTTAGGGTTTAGGGATAGGTTTGGGTTTTGGGGTACAGGGTATATTTATAGGCTTAAGATGGGTTAGTGTTTAAGGGTGTTGGGGTATTTTAAGGAGTAAGGGTGTGTTATGATTATGGGGTGCAGGAGTATTTAAAGGGAGCAGGGTGGGATTAGCAAACAATATGAGACATGGCATGAAGGGCGGAACGTACCACATGCCCCCAGCGTTTGTCACGCCCCCAGCAGACGCCCACAGCACAACGCAGACACGCCCACAAGGGACTACTTTTCTGGCACGGTTCTTTTACCTTTCAAATGTATATGGTGGGTGTCTGCATAGCCTATGCCCTTCTGCTGCAACTGCCCTTTCCAACGCTGTATTGGGTGTTGTGATTGGTGCTGTGGTTCCTGAGATTACCCGCCTCAAAGGTTTGGGCTCTCTCTTTATTATATTAGTATGGATATATATAAATAAAAATGTAACTGTTTGTTTGTTCAAAATCTCATATCTCCAAAAGTTCTTCACCTATTGCTTTGAAATTTTGACACAACGTTGCACTCGAATACGCATTTGTTTTTATATACACAACGTTGGATTCGAATATGCGTGTGTCGAATACGCGTGTTTTTTTAATCGAAACCCCAAACAGACACATAAAAATGTCAATGTGCGCTTGATAAAAATCTTAAATCTACGAAAGTTCTTCACCGATTGATTTGAAATTTTGACACAACGTTGGATTTGAATAAGCATGTGTTTATATATACACAAAGTTGGATTCGAATACGCACATGTCAAATACACGCGTGTTTTTAATCTAAAGGACGAACAGACCCTATTGATTGAGTTGCTGCGCCACAACTACAACAGACGCATAGAGACAATAGTCTACATATATTAGTATGGACAGTTGGTGTCAGGATGGCAGACCGGGAAGTGGATGGAGGGAGGGGGCAGGAGTTAGTTCACTTGGCAACATTAAGAAAGGACTCATAGAGACAATTGTCTACATATATTAGGATGGACAGTTGGTGTCAGGATGGCAGACCTGGAAGTGGGTGGAGGGAGGGCGGAGGAGTTGGTTCACTTTGCAAGATTAGCGCGTGTTTATATATACACAACGTTGGATTCGAATACGGGCGTGTCCAATATGCAGATGTTTTTAATTGAAAGGACGAACAGACCCTATCAATTGGGTTGCTGCGCAACAACTAAAATGGACGCATAGAGACAATAGTCTACATATATTAGGATGGACAGTTGGTGTCAGGATAGAAGACCGGGAAGTAAGTGGAGGGAGGGGGGAGGAGGTAGTTCACTTTGCAACATTAAGAAAGGGCGCATAGAGACAATATTCTACATAGATTAGGATGAACAGTTGGTGTCAGGATGGCAGACCGGGAAGTGGGTGGAGGGAGGGGGGAGGAGGTGGTTCACTTTGCAACATTAGCGCGTGTTTATATATACACAACGTTGGATTCGAATACGCGCGTGTTTTTAATTGAAAGGCCGAACGGACCCTATCGATTTGGTTGCTGCGCAACAAATACAAGGAACGCATATGGACAATAGTCTACATATATTAGGAGGGACAGTTGGTGTCAGGATGGCAGACTGGGAAGTTGGTGGAGGGAGGGGGAAGGAGTTGGTTCACTTCGCAACTCCAACAGACCCTATCGATTTGGTTGCTGCGCAACAAATACAATACAATAGTCTACATATATTAGGATGGACAGTTGGTGTCAGGATGGCAACCCCGATAGATGCCAGCCTCCAATGTTTGCTTGCCTTTTCTTTTTAATAAATTGCCTGCTCACATCTGCATCACTGTCTCACACTACATGGGCGATATCAATCACATTTTATCAGCTTTTTATCACCTCTTCTTTTAGGTGAACATCCATTCTATATTCATAAAGGAGATCTCAAATAATTGGTCTATTAGGATTTGGAAGAAAAGGGAAGGCATTATTAAGAATATCAGGCAGAGAGCAAAGGAAGGAATTAATGTACCCTGCTAAATGAAATATATCTGATTTGGCGATCGAGCCTAGCATATCACTAATGCCACCTAGGCCTCAGAAGGGTAGCATCTATAATGAGGTGCATGCTAATAACACCTGTAACCATGACATCCACACAGAACCAGTTCAGATACAGACAAGAGAAGTTGGACTAGGCAGCACAACTTGGATCTCCCTTGGAAAGGATCAGTTAAGTGTCTCAGCCTAAATCATACCTGGAAGCTAGTCTGGTAGGGGCTAAGTGTTAACTTCTGAGCATCTCCTTCCCCTGAAGAGTTAAACTCATTCACAGTATGTGTCTGAACGAGCAATCTTTGGATTTACTTCATTAAATTATTTTTTATGATAAAAAGCCTTTCTGGGACATTTAGAAATAAACTTTATTGTTGTTCCAATAATATATATTGCATAATAATGACATTCTCCTTCTGCTGGTTGATAACTTAAGGGGTTTAGCAGAACCTTACTTCGGAAATGTGCAGTTTACCTACTTCGAAACCAAGAGGATACAGACAATATACTGTGCGGTACATGGTATCAGGAGGTATACAAAGATGGAGACAAAATAATGACCATGAACCGTACATCAACAAAGATGTTTTGTTCAAGGGTACTTGAACTGAATGCCAATTTATTCTAGTGAATACTCGCCATAGAGTTGTGTTGCCATTAAATTGTTTCCAGATTGGTACCTGCTGAAGACAGGCTTGATTCCTGGAACACAACTGCTGGAAGAAATCAATTCTTGGAACCAAATTTCTCAGAACAGCTTGAGACGTGTAGCTATTTTGGGCTAGAAGTTCAAAAATTAGGAATAGCATTTCCTACTTGCCATTTTTTGTGAATGGCAATTAGGAAATCACTAATGTGTGACAGTCATTGAGTTTCATTTAGTGATTGGTAGACCTATCTCATGAATTATAATGAGGTAGGTTGCAATTTGCGACCCACTACGATTCACTGCCATCACAGAAATGGTAGCCTGCTGGGGTAAACCGACCACCATGTCTGTGATTACTTTAAAAAAATATATATATGTTTTTCTTTAACCCCTTCCATGCTGATGACGAACCCCAGCCGTCATGCACTACGGTGCTCGTGTGCTGATGACGGCTGGGGTTTGTCACGGCCCGCTCCTGTTCGTGCTGTTTACAGCACACCAGGGGAATCGCGGCCGCATGGAAAGGGTTAAAAACGCAGCCCGTTTTCCTTAAAGGAAAGCTGAATGTGTTTAAAAAGAAAAAAAATTAAATGGATAAGTTTCATTTTTTAAGAGGAGGCAGTGGTCCCTTGGACCAGGACTGTCTTTAGGGCGGCGTGACCGGTGCAGTCGCAACTGGTGCTAAGCTGGGGGGGGGCTGTGTTTTGAAATAACATGCTTGAAAAGTATTTGCTGCAGAGTTCTGTGTGCGAGCCAACAACTTACAGGCAACAGTACAAATGTCAAGATAATGCTGGTGATTAATGTTCCCCCTGGAGAGAGTGGCTTTGGCTAGTGGCAGTTCTGACTAATCATAAAGTAGTGTAGCAGGTTAATGCCCCTGCTGCAAAGAATGTGTGCCATGCAGACCACAGTATGTTATGTGGCTAGCTCAGTGGGTTTCTGCTTTTGTCACAGAGATCCTTTTGTTTTACTTGCAGTTCAAAAGTTACAATCCTATTATAGCGCAGTGACATATGAACCGGCATCAAAAAGCTGCATGCAGACTGCATGGTATACATTATAACGTGTGATTCCTACACCTGGTAATCTTCATTGTCATATGTAACAATCCTTATAGACTGATTTACACATGTGTTATTCATTGTTTCTGTATAATGTGAGAGCTCTGTAAAGTGCACTGACACCCTAAACTGGCATGAGTAGCGCTACAAAACAAATGAAATGTATGTGAAATAGGGCTATGGAGAGATGAGGGGCACTGCTGGAGGGTGGTAGTGAGGGAATCCTTGGATTAAGAGGTCATGGGAGGAGGGGGCACCAAAATAGATTAGCGGTAAAGCCGGCCCTGCCTTGGACCACTGCCTGCTCTTAAAACATATTTTTCCAACCATTCTCAAAGGGGGAGAGGTTCCTTGGGGACCCCTTACCATTTGCGAATAGGTTACCACCAACCTTGGGCCTTATTCACAAAGGACCTCCGCACTGATTGAAGTATATTTGCTAAGTAATGTAATTCTACCACAGCTGGAAGACTCTGAAAACCTTGAAAGAAAGGTACCCACAATAGCTATAATAATAGAATTGAGGGATTTCGATAGCCACATGCTTCCAACAACTGCATGCATGAAGGTAGTATGGTCCAAAATGAGTAATGGGATATTCCACGCCACTGTACTAACCCAATAAAATGTAAGAAACAAGATAACATTAAATTAACTCAGTTTCGTTCAATTCATAATATGATGAAACAGTTTTAGTTTAAATGTTGACAAACGTACACACGGTGTGGCCATAGGTTCACGTTTTATTTGTCAGAGTGCTTGAATAGCTGACCAATATACCGCGACCGAAAATCTAATCAGAAGAGCTCACAGAAAATTCTGTGCAATGAATGCCTAAGCATCTAGCATGAAAATCACACTCTGATGTTGACAAAAATGAATTTCGTGTTCTTGCAGAGTAACAAGTGGGACGCTGCAGTGGCGCCCATGTTTTCTTCATTTGCACAGTCTATAAGAACTTGAGGCATAAATGGTTAAAGCCCATTTGTCAGTTGATGGGGATTACTACTGGCTCTGAAGCCTTAAGGATTGTAAAAACAGATGGAAACGAACTAATTATAATCGCGATCGCCAATTAATTGGTTTTATCTGAAACCTGGTATATAGATTGCGGCCGCTTTTATTGATAATATCGCTTTTATAATGAATTTTATTATTAAATTATTGTATATTTGTATGTCCGGAAAAGTAACTTTGGATTATTTTATTGGGAATCTTGTATTTTGTAAGGAATGAATTCTAATGTTTTGATGGTTATTGTTTTAAATTATAAATGTCTTTTATGATTATGTAATTGAATAAAGACTATTTGAATTGAAATTGATAGCCACATGCTTCCAACAACTGCATACATGAAGGTAGTATGGTCCAAATCGAGTAATGGGATATTCCACGCCACTGTACTAACCCAATAAAATGTAGGAAACAAGATAACATTAAATTAACTCACTTTCGTTCAATTCATAATATGTTGAAACAATGAAACAGTTTTAGTTTAAATGTTGACAAACGTACACACGGTGTGGCCATAGGTTCACGTTTTATTTGTCATGATGCTTGAATAGCTGACCAATATACCGCGACCGAAAATCTAATCAGAAGAGCTCACAGAAAATTCTGTGCAATGAATGCCTAAGCGTCTAGCATGAAAATCATACTCTGATGTTTACAAAAATGAATTTCGTGTTCTTCCAGAGTAACAAGTAAGACGCTGCAGTGATCCCCGCAAATTATCTCCTTGTCACCTTCATCAATATCATTCAAAAATATTTGGGAGGATCTTCCTGGCAGTACCAGAGAGGTGGTCTATGAATAACTCCGCTGCTATTCCGCCGCAGTGCTAAAGGGGCGGGGGGCCACGCGGCGCTCACACGCTGGTGACGGAACCGCTCCCTCACCAGCCTCGGGTGAGCTGTGCTGATGACGGAGTGGTTCCATCATGGCCCCGCCCGCTCAATAGAACGCGCCGCGCAGGCGCGAAATCAGCGCCGGGCAGGCGCGTCGGGCGGGCCATGACGGAACCTCTCTGTCATCAGCACAGCGCCACCGCGGCTGATGACGGAGCGGTTCCGTTATCAGCATCGATGTAGATAATAATGTTTTTCCCACTGTCAAGGCAGAATTCGGACGGAAATCAGCACGGTGGGCCAGGCCGCTGTGCTCTATTTATTGTTGGATAAATATGTAAACATCAAAAAGGGCCTAGGATACGTTTTTTTGCACTTAAAGACTGCATTTTAAAAATGTATCATTGCACGATATATGGGAGGCATTTGGAATCCTGTGAATTGCCTCGATTTGCTTGATGTTTTGATTCCCCTCCACAAGTGTCATTTTCCCAGGGCTTTAAGTGGAATGAAAAACTAGGGGGTTTCTCAAAGGGGCATGGCCAATGTTTTTAAGAGCGTGGCTTAAAAATACACAAGCTAAAAATGTTGTGCTTAGGGTAGTGTGCCGCCCAACTGGTATTTTGCTGCTTCTGTCATTGCATACAGATATATAATACAGAACATAACATTACACCTACAACAAGTCAGAGCTATTGGCTATGCCAATGGTTGAAGTTGTGTAAGATAAATAAGCTGCAACTATAGCCTCGCTGTATAGAACATTGAAGATGCTTCAGTTCTAAAATGATGGGACTGAAAGAACTGAACGAGTCTCTTTGAAGTTACATCAAAAGCAGTGAAGGGTGGCACTGCTACAGAGTTAAGATTTAGTTTTTCACCCTGAGGGTGAAAATGGAGAGCCCTATAGGGAACCGTCTCGGCACCTGCTTTTTAGAACTGACGGTGTTGAGAACGGCAGGACCCGGCCCACTTAAAGCCCTGAATTTTCCTACTGTGAAGTTAGTGATAAAGGTGGACACCAGGGGGCATATTATCAAGAACAGGCGATAAAATTATCTCCGCTTTATCGGCAGGAAACTGCCGCTAAAGCGGCGATAACGGGCTTGATAATATGCCCTTGTGAATTCCCATAGCAGCCCAGGTTAACTCCAGAACCTGGGCTGCTATGGGAATTCACAAGGACATATTATCAAGCCCGTTTTCACCTCTTTAGCGGCAGTTTCCTGCCGATAAAGCGGCAATAATTTTATCACCTGTTCTTGATAATATGCCCCCAGCTCTTTTCCTGTTTGCCTGGGGTACGTGCTTGCCCTGACTCCGCTTACACTATATACCAATCAGTGGTGGCTTGTCTTAGGTTGTGCCAAAGATTAACCCAGCTTGGTAGGCCAGACAATCGTCATCACACTGTTTGAATGACGCGAATAGTCTGCCGAATACCACTTGGATTGCAAACCTAAGAAAAGATTACAATTTTTGTAAGAGAAATAATTTTGCTGTCAGTCTGATGAAGACTAAATCCATGGCTTTTAAATTGAATGATTGCAGCCATTTGAGACGGGACAATATCTGTTTTAGAAGGTGACATATATTGATTACTTGGATACATGATGATTGGACAAGCAGATTTCTAAAAGTACAGCTCTAGTATTACAGCGGTCAGGGAATAAAAGTCGTTTTCCAGACAATCTGGGAGGAAATCCTTTAGCACATGGGTTGGAAGTGTATAGAACCAAGATATAACAGCAGGAGTGCATGGGGTTGATGTTTGGGGGAAACCCGATATTTCAAAGATGGTGACCTCAGAAAATAGGTTTTAAAAATTGTGTTGATGCTGCTGCAAAGCACCCTCATTGTCCCTTTACGCTGCTGAATTGGTCACAAAACTATTGGTTCTTTGATGGGGTTGATACCGCGGTTATATTGGATGCAGATCTTGGAAAATACGTGGCTGAAACTCTTTGGGAGCTATTGAATTTGGCGGCAGCGTGGGGTTATAATTAGGGCTCCCGGTTTTATGATATTTATTTTTTAACATTACCGTCTGTATCGATCCATATTTATTTTCTGGCAGTCTTATTGGTATATATCCATATTTATTTTGTGTTTTGAGGATAAATGGAGCCGGAAAATGTTATGTTTCCACGTTTATTTAGCTCTTAGAGGTGCGCTCATACATAGATGTCTGTCATGTTTTAGCAAATTAAGCACCCACGTATAACAGAACTCTACACTCAGAGATACATATTAGTGTTATATTACAAATGTATGTTAACATATGCCTGTATTTAAGGAAATCTCATTCAGGTTTTAACTCCTCATGCTGTCTATTTGGTCAGCTCTTGCCTGGCGTTCATGAAAGAGCATGGAGAGTCTCTCACAAGAAGAACCATTTTCAGTATTTTTCCGCTTTTAAAAATAAATACAGACAGGAAACACGTTGTTTTTTGTCTGTATTTATCTGTAAAAATCAGTAAATAGGGAAACCGGAAGCCTTAGTTATAATGGGTCACGTATCTTTGGGGAACAGCCCCGGCTTATAGGCATGAGACATATCTGCCTGCATGTAATATTTCTATTCGGCATCTTCACTAAAGCAATCACGGGGCCCCCAGAGGAATCTTCTACTTGTTGCCACCCTGTTACTGTCGTCTTTTTCAAGGTTTTATCACCTGTTATAGGTTTGCACGGCTACTAGTGACAGCTGGTGATCTGTGAAAATGGTGATAAGCAGTTGCTGACCCGAGGTCCAGTGAGTGAGCCTGACTTCTTGTATAGAGATTTGGGAGAAACATTTAGAAAGCAATGGAGTTTCTTTTACAGGGTCGTTTTAGCAGCATAGCTGCAAAATCATCCCTGTAACAAAATCGGCAGAAAACCGGCCCTGGCAAAGAGCTCGGCTGCACCCCCCACCCCCACGGGGGAGGGGTGGGCGAGCACTTTGCCCCAGCCGGTTTTGGTTCCCAGTCCGGCCCTGTTCCTAACCAACGGAACTTTGGCAAGACAAAGGTTTACAGATCGAATGCTTCTTGGGGGTGGGGAGGGGGGATAGAACTTAATTCTAGATCGTAGATAGCCCAGGCCAGTTTGGTATAAAGCTTTATAGCACTTTGCTATGGGTCAAACAAATGCCAAAAATTATCTTTAGTGTGCTAGCACTAGCATTTTGTCATGGGTGACATGGGTGCCCCATATATCAAGAATTGCCCCTAGTATGCAAATTCCAGCAATTTGTCATCGGTATGCCACATGGCCATCACCACCTCCAAAATGTCAGCATCAGCGTTTTGCCAAAGGTGTCACATATGCCACTAATTACCTCCAATCAGCCAGTGGCACCATACTGCCATGGCTAACCTTCATGCCATGAATTATTTCCCCAATGCCAGCACTGGCATTTTTCCACCGGTATACCGTATGCCCAAAACTACTGCTAGTAGTTGCCGAGGTACCCTAAATGACAAGAATTATCTCCTGTGTGAAAAGAGCAGCAACAAACAGAGCAACACTCACAAACATACTTTCACTCACTCATGCTTACCTACATTCAGACACTCATTACATCCCATACTTACTTCCCCTCACTCACTCTCATACTTCTTCATACTCATTCACTTGTATTCACTCACTCTCATTTACTTCCACAGGCTGTCACTCTCAGTCACTCAATCTCACTTGCTCGATTTCACTCACACTCTTAAACCAGCAAATGCTCGTCTACACCCACACACTCTCTCTCACACACCCATATGTGCACTCAACATTTGACAGGTTTTCTTTTCACTAACGTTCTGCGACCAGGTGATGTATGGTCCCTTGCTCCAGTAACACAGCGTCCTTCAGCCTCGAGCACTGAAGCATTACATTGAAAGCTAGAACCTGCTAGTGATAGGTACATTTCTGCTTGGTGCATTTTTTTTTTACCTTACTCTCCCCCAAGTCATCAAAGGTCGAGTGGGGTGGGGTCAGTGAGGCTCCTTGTTGGGACAGGATGTTTCTTGAATGAAACAGTCCAATATCCTGCCTTACATACGTGTGACCCTGTTTTTTTAAATTTTTGGTCATGTCACGCACTATTTCTGTGGGCACACATTGACCTAGGTCCAGGCTTTTGACAGTGATAGATTCTAGGCGCGGGGCCAAAGGTATCAACATTAGGAAAATAGATTTCCTAATTGCAAATATCACCGGATCGTGATTAGAAAATCACTATTCCTAATGTATGAAACGTTTACATTTAAAATAGCCATTCCTAGTGGGTCGCAAATTGACCTACCTCATGAATATTAATGAGGTAGATTGCAATTTGTACCCGCTAGGAATTGTTTCCATCACAGGGATCATGGCCAAGCATTTTTTTTTTTTAATAATAAAAAAAGAAAATGAAACTTTTAAGCTTTTTTTTTGAAGAGTAGGCAGTGGTCTGTAGGAGTACTGCCTGTTTTAAAAAAATATTTTGTTTAACATTCTCAAAGGGGAAGGGATTCCATGAGGACCCCCTTCCCTTCCACGAATGTGCTATCACCAATTTTGAATTGGTAAAATATTACTGTTTTGTGACCGGACTTTGGTCACGAAACATTAATACATACCATTGTATTTGGAAGGGATACCCTAAACACACCCCTTCCTGATACCGAAGCGGACTATGGTCGCAACGCACATTGTGATTCGGTACCAAGTAGTCCCCACTGGTCTATGCTCCAGGTTCAGATGCCGGGTAAACCATTTCATAGTCTTCCAATTGTTCTTCTATATGCTGTGGGTAAAAGAGGGTGCCATAGTCCTCTGCTGAGAAATAGGGACAGGGATTACCTGTGTCCGAGGAGGATTGTGGTGAGCCGTGTGTGAAATCTGGAGGAGGTGATGGCGGGGGCGTGGAGTTGGGGGAGCTGGAGTCAGTGGAGGGCTACTAGCTTTGTCTCTAAGCTTCGTGGGTGGGCAGGCTCGGAAGAGTCTTCCGGTGCTGGCACGTCCTCGAAGACCAGACTCCTTTTCTTGGGCTGAGTCTTTGCAGTGCCCAAATAGATCTTCACCGTATAGGGATGTATGATGATCTGTCTTTGTCTTCCATCAAGTTCGCCTGGAAGCCTTTGAAGGATGGGCCTGTCGGAGTCCTCAGAGTCAGTGCTAGAAGGTTGACTCTATGCCGGACGACGCAGGAGGGCCAACAGGACATATTTGAAGGCTGTTTCGGCATCTTGCCGTCAACGAGGTTCTTTGGACTTAAAGGTTAAGGGAGTTTTTGGCTGGATCCTGTTTCAGCTCTGATGGCTTGCCTCGGTGCAAACTAAAGTCCAGTGGCAGCACAAAACCTGTAGGTGGAAGTGACTTGTGCATGGCGCTGAATATCTCACCCCCTCGGGCGGTGATCTGCCCCAAAGTGCAGTATGGTGTGAGATTTGTACGCTTCAGCCATGCTCATGGTTTTCAGTATCGACTTTGTGTGGCTCTTTTGGGGACCATTATGGATGGAGCACCTTTGTCCCTCTCCTCTTACAATTTGGAGAATCCTGAATCAATGACCTACAAGCTAGAATGGTCGGCCAGCACACCTTATGACTCAGCGTCCTCAGATTCGAAAGCATCACCTTCTCCAAAGATGTCTGGCATGTATTCTGTTGACTACAGCATGCTGATGAGCACCCAGCACCTGCCTCTCCGTCGGCGAAGGGTCTTCTTGAACCTTTTAAGGCCAAGCATAAGGCGCACGGGTCTCTTTTTAAAAAAAATATATTTATTGAGATTTTCTGGTGCAATAAAAGAGACAGATACAAATTCATTATTCCTTTAAAAAAAACCAAAAAAAAACAGATATGATCATACATATTAAGAACAGTTAATGAGTAATAAAAGCCCAAAACAGGTGATAAAAGCAGATATGACATAAGAACAGCTCTTAGCTAAAAACTGCCACAGTGTTAAAGTTCCAACAATTAATATAAGCGTTTGGCATTCGTTGATACAACATTCTATTAAAGTCTTGAATCCCTCCACTTTTTAAGTGGTGCCCAAATACTTCTACCCATTTCCCGAGTTTTTTTGCCCTTTTGTTCATATAGACTAGACTCTATATTATGCATGCCCAATAATCTAGCGAGCCACATTTGGAAAGAGGGAGCAGTGGTATCTTTCCATCCTGTGGTGATGAGGATCCGGAGTACCGCCACCGGTCTCTTTGTGGTCTGGGGAGAGGTTATATACTTTGGTGAAGAAGGCCAAAGGGTATTTGCTGTGGCATTGAGAGCATTTCCTGAAGGGTTTATGTTCAACACCCTTTATACCTCTTCATTCTCCAGAGTCGATGGAAGATTGGTACCACCCTGAAGGTGCGAGGACGCCATGAGAGGCAGGGACCCAGCCTTCAGTAATGATGTCCAAAGTCTGTTGAGGGAGCAGGGAAAGGTGGGTCATCAATGAAGGCATTCTTCTCATCAACGGGAGTGGCGTGTTTGACTGCCTGGGCCTGAAGCAGCGATAGTCAAACACGTTGAGTCCAGGAGCACAGTTGATACATACCCAAATCCAATGGCAGAGAAAAACAAACAAAGGAGTTGAGTGCCCATGTGTATTGCTAACTAAGGGAGGAATCAAATCGACCTCCTGACACAAAAGACTTCAAGGTGCAAATGTCCAAGTTGAACACTAAATGGCAGTATGCAGAGCATGTGTATCTACAGCCACACATGCTACGTATTAGACCCAAAGCAAAAAGAAGGGAGGACTATGAGCCAATAAAGATTGAACTGACTACACTACACCTACAGATGTGTAGCTATTTAGGTACATTACACCCCCACAGTAGCCCCAACCATTTCTTGTTTTTTTAACCATGCCACAAGAACCTTCACATTTAAAGCACTTTGGTCTCTCCAAGACAGTTTTATCTTATTTTTTCTCAGTCCTACATTCACCCCACACATTTAAGATGCCCTCACACTTGCACCCTTCATCATACGGCATAAACAACAAAATACCTCTGCCAAAGCGACCCTTCGTGGGGCCAGTAGGGCATTGCAGTGTCTGCCCTACGAGGAGCAACGCCCAATGATGGAGCATGACATCCCCAGGGATGTGTGAGGGCAACAAGATAAAATACATACCATTCCCTTTCAAAGGTTTGTCCACTGTTTTGTCTCACCCTCCATTTCTTTCAAAAGGAAGTGTACCTTTCCAGTTGGTCTGAATGCCCTCTATCTGACCCCATCCCCGGTTTGTCAGTTTCTCGACTTCCGCAGGCATGAGATGGGTTTTCTGCAGGCATGTAAAATGAATTTCCTGTGCTTCAAGGAAAGATATACTCTATATCTTTGAGCTGGTGAGACTAAGCCCCTCACTTTTCAGGTGACACAATTATAAACAGCATGCATTTCTATGTATGGAAACAGTAAAATTCCTCTTGATGTGTACACTATCAGCAACTAAGCTCAGAAGATTGAATTCCCATCCACAATACAAGGCTTAACATGGGGCAAACTTTGTGCACTATTTCTTGATATACATTTTGCAGTGGAGATTTCTGGGTGCTGTCCAATCCGCATTGTATCAAAAATCATGCTCTGGCAGGCACAGTCCTTCTCCCCAGCAAAGGCTTGTAGAACTCCCTTGCCCATAAAACACATTACAGTGAACAAACTAAAACTTTGTCTGGACGTTGTGTGATGTGTGTGGTGCCAAAGAACTCTTCATAACTCTTAAGTCGATCCTTGTGGTACCCCCCATCAAGTGTGACCTGTTACCCAGATACAGCTGCTTAAGACCCAATTTCTGGTCAGTGCCCGGGAGGGAGAATCCTCATGAAACAATTCCACTCCTTCAGGCACCTCATTGTGCGCCCTTTACATATTTATGTGCTAAATAAAGTATTTAGCTGTCACTGGGGCAACTGCTTAGCCACGGCCCAGTATTTGAACGAACTGCCACACCATATTCGATCTGTTTGAATCACTCCCATTTTAGGAAAGTACTTAAGACATTTTTTTTCTGATCTAGCTACTCTTGTTGCCCTGTCTCTTGTTGCACCGAGATACCACTCGGGGAGATTCATACACGTTAAATTAAATTAACATAATATTAAATTAGCATCTCCTCACGTGACACTATCTCACATCCATTATCGTTACTTGTCTTTCCATGGTCGATGTCAATGTTGTCAACTGCGTATCTCTGTAATTCGTAAAACAGAAATTCATTTTCCCTTTTTCACAATGCCCTCCGTAGGAGTGCCTGAGCAATCAACACTTTGCTGGCTGGCCCTGTGTCCGAACCCACCGCCATCTGCCGGTTTGTTGCCTCCTGGGTGCAGCCACTGGCTTAGCCTACCACCCCCTGTATTATTCCATTGGTTTCAATCCATGTCCAGACCTCGTTGGGTTCAGAAAAAAATGGGCTGTTTCTTCTGCAATGATTCTCAGTTTTGCAGGATGAAGTAGAGAGCATTGATTCTCATGCTTGCATAAGACACAATATAGACCAGAAAAATATTTAATCTACTATTATAAATTGTCTAATGCTCATAGACAACCAACATTATCCTGTCTTTATTGAGATAATACTGTAAGTGTGCCCAC
Source organism: Lissotriton vulgaris (assembly GCF_964263255.1). Lineage (NCBI taxonomy): Eukaryota > Metazoa > Chordata > Amphibia > Caudata > Salamandridae > Lissotriton > Lissotriton vulgaris. The sequence goes on from NW_028253406.1 coordinate 574,221, forward strand.
CATCTGTCTGGGTGGCCCCAAGAGCAGGAGGGTGCCCTGGGAGTCTCTGGGCGTGTTCCACAGCAAAAAATGTAGAGTGTACCATTATATATTTTCTCAATGAGCAAATTTTCAAGAAATGTTTCCTCTTTCATGCCCTCTGTCCACTCAGGTACCCCACTGATTGGAAATTATTACAGTGTGGCCCCCCTTTCAGTGTTCTCATCCCTATACTGCACAAACATCACTGATCCTTTCAAGTCTTTCACCTGCACCTGCAACTCCTCTACTATGGGATTCGATGCAGCCAGGTTAGGTTCAGTCTAAGAGACTCTATCAGAGACCTTTCTATGATCTCATGCGTTTCTATTATCACGGATGGTCTGTAATTTTGCATCAGATTTCTCTGTGTTCTACTATAATGTTGTCTCGAGTGTTTCCTACAGTTCTATATTGTCTTTTCTGCCTTGCTGGTCGGCATCCTGCTAGTTTTAGGCTTTGCCATTCTGTCAGTGCATCAGCACCAATAACTATCAGGAGAGGTTGGGGGTGGCGGGGGGGGGGGTCTCTTCTTTCACCCAGTACAACCAAACCAACATTTATCACAGATATCCCTGTGCCACAACAAGCCCCTTTCACATAGTCCAACTGCTTATTAATTCTCACGAAAATCCCCACAGCTCCATTAGGCCACAATAGCATAGATAACCAAGCCACTAGAATCAGACCATTCATTTAATGTGTGGGGGTCAGACATGCATTCAGAGCATTCAAAGAACCACAAAGTCCTTCAAGAAATGGGAGAAACCACCAGACAGAGAAAAAACAGCAGTTCAGCACAGTGCAAACCAAGCCATACCAGTCTAATGGATATGTCCCAAGTCTGTGTTTCCTATATTTTTTGTTATTGTCTCTTCCAGTGGTTATCATAGTGATTGGCCCTAGTTCTGCATCTCCACTATTCTTTATTGTGATCTGTTATAGTTATTTCTATTTGGGTGGTTTTGGTTAGGCAGCAGTAGGAGCTCAAGGGTCAGGCACACCTCAATCTTTAGTAATTTGAAGACTATTGGGCTTACAAGTTTAGTTCAAAATGCAGTGCTTTGATTAATTGGTCCAGAGAAGTGAAAGCTTAGCTACCAGACCCTGGAGCAGCATATATGCTTGTTATAGTTTTTGTAGGGTATGCACAGAACAGTATGGACAATAGTAAATTGATGTGGCATTGCAAACCCTGTTACATAACTACTAATGTGTTCATGTTTCTTTTGGTCTTTTGTAAAAAAAAGTGTAATAAAACTTGTTGCAATGGAAAAATAACACCAACAAAAAGAGTATGAAAGTAAGCTCTCTATTGTACTGTGTATTGTGCTTTTGTACTCCTTGCAAAACCCAAACCATGTGGCATGCTCTAAAACTGTTTTCTGGAAGGAAGGGTGTCACTTTTGATTTCAGCACAAAATGCTGGTACCATGTTGTCTTGACTTTATTTGCAATGTGTTCTTTGAATTTGAGGGTTGTGCTGATGGTGAGTCCAAGTGGCTTTGCATTGTCTACCAGCCTAGGGCCCAAGCGATCTAGATTCCAGTTGAATCCCTCACACTCTGTGTTGCTAACTTGCTCGTGCGCATTTCCCCTTGCCCTGCATCCTCTCCCCTCACCAGCTCTCCATTTCTTCCCCCCCACCTCCTCTTCTGTTGCCCCCCAGCCCACTCTTTTCTTGAATTTTTGGGAGGGAGGGCCAGGCAACAAATTGGTGTTGGCCACTCTGCCTTAAAAAGTGCTTTTGCCCTACTTCTTTTTCTTTTTTTCATTAACCGCCCTGACACGAATCAATAAATAAAAAATATGGCACCTGCATCAGTTTGCAGGCATACATCATCCAGAACGACATATGTGTATACAAACCCAAATGACTCTTGAAGGAGTAATTTTACGAAGATTATTTGGTTGATGGATTGGTAGATATCATATCTGATCCCTCAAATTGTTTTAAAGTACATTAGATTATTTTCAATAATTATAGATAGGGCGGACGGTTTTATGATATATATTTTTTTAAAACTTTCACCTGTATTTATGCAAATTTATTTTCTGGCTATCTTATTGGCATTTTTCCATATTTATTTTGCCTTTTGAGAATAAACGGGGAAGTAAAATGGTATATTTCCACATTTATTTAACTGATTAACTTGCACTCAAAGTTTGATAACAGACACGTTTTGGCTAATTAAGCAGCCAAATATAACAAAATACTACACCCACAGGTAAATATTAGCATTACAAAAAAAATATTTATCAACATATATCTTTATTTAAGGAAATGTAATGTTGTTTTTTTAACTCTCCATGATGTCTATCTGCTTAACTACTGGCCTAGAATTCATGAAGGACAGAATGGAGAGTCACTCACAAGAAGCACGATTTTCTGTATTTTTCCACTTTAAAAAAAAAACAGAGAGTCAACACATTGCTTTCTGTCTATATTTATCTGTAAAAATCAGTAAAATAGGAAAACTAGGAGCCTTCACTACAAATCTGACAACAAGGTACAATAAGTGTACTTTTTTATCGTTTAGTATAGCAATCAAATATGTTTATTCTACAGCAGTACGTCTTTTTTTAGGGTCAATGCAACCGCACCTGTCCACTAGCACTAAATGTCACAAAAATTACATCCAATCCAAGTTGTGACCCTTTAATAGCATAGGAGACCATTCTGCAAAATTAGGAATATTCTTCTAACGCACTCAGCGTTCTTTCTTTTTGGATGGGTTTTTAAAGTCATTAAATTACAATTGTGGTGGCCACGTCAACGTTTCGGTCTCTAGATGTCTAATGAGTACTTGAGACTATCCTCAGGACAAAGTAAGGGACATAACACTTGTGAAAGACCTCTCAATGAAATCTATCTTAACAAAGGTACCAATCAAAACTCCGAAAACGGCTCGAAATCTATGATGTAGCCAATGTAAGGAAAGATGCATCACAAACTAGGCAATGGAACCAATCAGAGTCCTTGGTTTTGTAACTCGCAGCTAATGATCAGCACAGAGCAAAATTGAATACTTCATTCATCTGGTTTTGATGTCCACGCATCCCCGTGCCTGGCTGTTTTGCAGTGTGCTGGTTGGGATTCCCTTGCATGCCCAAGCTAGACAGTTAGGCCCTACCTCATTAATAGTAGGTTGGATACTGGCCAACAGAATATATGTTTAAGAGGAGCAACAATCAAAAGTTCAAATTGAAAAGTTGCCAAGACCCATAATTTTCATACTAGAACAAATCCTGGTCCACTTGTACAAAAAAAAAACAATAAAGTGCAAATGAATGAGCAAATATGAAATTCCATAATTATGTTGTCATATTTTTTAAAAAATGCAGTCAATAATGGAAGGTAAAACTCCGACCTGAACCAATTACACAAAGGAATGCAGTAAATGTAATTTTGTAGGCAGATTTCCAACATCTGTAATCTCACTTTTTGTACAAGGGGCACAATGAAGTGCGAATGTAAAACTAAGAACACATCTGCATCACAATTCAATAAAATACAAATACGTATGAATGCTAAAATTAATTATTTATATATTTTTTTCTCAACTGAAAAAAACAAAGGTTAAAGTAACCTTATAATTAGGTGAAATGTTCAATAACAACATAACATTTTAAACTTTAAAAACCATAGTAATTCACCAGTTATTGTATAACTCACCCCCCCACCATGCACACTTTCCTCATTAATAATTCCATTGCAAATGTTGCATGATGTTATCAAGATGTCATGAGTGATGTAATATTTGGAATAATTAGAAGTGCACGGAGAGGGCATGAGGTCCAGTTACCTTAGGGCATGAGTTATAGTAACTTGAGATAACTATACTTACAACTGATGAATTTCTATGGTTTTTAGATTTTAAAATTTTAAGTTGTTACTGAACATTACACCTAACTACAAAGTTACGTTTAGTGCATTATTAGGGATTTTGTTAATGTAAAGTAATATTTTGTTACCATAAGTAAAGCCATGCCTTTGGCTGTGCACGGCAGGGGGGTGGCCGCAGAACCAACCCCCGCAGGCAGCCAACCCTCGACTGCACATAGCCTTTGGCCGTCTGTGGTGGGGGTTTGGCCACACTACAGTTGACCCCCCTCAACAGGCAACCAAACCTCTCCGCACCCTAGACACTATGAATAAAGTTGATCTATCATTGTTTAAAAAAACTACCAATAATTTTAATCAAATCTATATTTCAATAATGTACACAATGAAATGTTTGTTTTTATTGATTACTTTCAAAATATTCAATAAAGTTTTATTTAAATTACATGTCTGCAACTTTCTTTTTACATAGTTTTTATTATTACATTTTGGGAGTGAAACGTGAATATATATTTAGTATTTTTTCTTTATAAAAGAAAAACATGTCTCTTACCTACATTTTAACATTTTACAACCCAATAAATGCAATCATAAAAATAACTACATAAAAGCCTTGCATTGTATGCGATACTTCTTAAACCACATAAAATGCAACGGGCCCCTAGGTGGCACTGCAGTCCCAGCTGAAGAGCAAAAGCTCCAACCTGTATAATACTTTTTAAAAATATGTTAAGTTCTCCTGGGGTCATGGTTTCAAAGTTTTTTTCTAGTGCTGCTGAGGGGCTGCTGAACTATCTGCAACACCTCCACAACATGAAAACATTTTGGTTTTTTTGTCCCTGCCTCTTCTAGGGACATCACCAAAAACCAAATATAAACGAATAACTATTGACAACATCACTGATCCAGCCCCGGGGGGCTAAGGCCCCAGGGGCCACTCCTCGCGCGGTAGGGATGGCCATGCAGATCCCCGATCTATTTATTTATGATACTGGCCCTGGGGGTTGGGGTCCCCGGGTCCTCTTGGAAGCTCAGGGAGAAAGACCATGCAACTCCCTCACCGTTAATTAAGATGCTGGCACCGGGGTATGGAGTCGCCAGAGGCTCTTTGAAGTTCAGGTAGGCTGGTTGTGTGCCCCCACTTCTTTATTTAACTTAGCTGCCCTAGGGGATGGGTCCTCGAGCCTCTTGGAGGGTTGGGGAGGGGGGCCGTGACCCTCCGCCCCCCTAAAACATATGGCATGCTTCCCCCCCAGAGACAGGGTTTAATAGAAACGGGCAAGAACCCGTGCTTTTTTAAAAACATTTTTAACTGCAGATCCTTTGCGAATTTGCTACAACATTTTTTTTAAAACAAAAAAGCTTTTGGCCCCCGACAGGCTCCCTCTGGGACCCCACCAGCAGGCCTAGGAAGTCAGGGTATCTCTACCCTGCCCCCTTATGTCTTTTCTTAACTTTTATCTCAGGACTCGGGCTGAGTCCCTGCCACCACGTCCTGGCTGAGGTGAAGGCAACAATTAACAAGGAAGGGAGGTAGAGTACAAAAATAGGATTCCTACTCCACGGGCACTGATAAATAAACAAGAAGAATCCTACTACCAGTGTGTACCACAGGGAAGGGGAACACTCAGTGTTGTGTAAAATACCCCTCACACACCAACAGGCCCCTTGGTGTCATGCTTCATCATCGGGGTCTTCGCATCCCGCTAAGGGGATGCGGCACGCTACGACCTGCGACTACGCGGGAGCGTTGACAAGTTGGACTATGTGTGGTGTGTGTTGAGTGCAAGTGAAGGGATTAATGTGAGTGAAGGGTGTGGTGAAAAGTTAAAAAGTACCTGGCTAGTGGGTGATATGAAAAAACTTTATTTCGTACCCCTAGCTGGTGCTATTAAAAAGGTGTGCAAAAGAGCGAGGTTAATTGTCTTAATTAGGGACAGAACCTCTGGTGTGCGTCGACATGTTTCGGTACTGGTGTACCTTCTTCAGGACGGGGCACAACTTCCCAACCCTACTCACGTTTTTCTATAAAAAAGTGTTATCTTAATTCTCTAAAAAGTGATAACAATTTAAAGAAGGCTACAGTGTGCCTACAGCGGTTCTTTTGGATCATGCAATTGCATGCCTCATGGTCATTGTAGTATATTGCATCATGAGCAAATCCTAGGCATCAAGGTAGGTAGGTGGATCCACAATGAAATCCGCCTAAATTGGCCTCCTCCAATTTAGGCGGATTTCATTGTGGATCCACCTACCTACCTTGATGCCTAGGATTTGCTCATGATGCAATATACTACAATGACCATGAGGCATGCAATTGCATGATCCAAAAGAACCGCTGTAGGCACACTGTAGCCTTCTTTAAATTATTATCCCTTTTTAGAGAATTAAGATAACACTTTTTTATAGAAAAACGTGAGTAGGGTTGGGAAGTTGTGCCCCGTCCTGAAGAAGGTACACCAGTACCGAAACATGTCGACGCACACCAGAGGTTCTGTCCCTAATTAAGACAATTAACCTCGCTCTTTTGCACACCTTTTTAATAGCACCAGCTAGGGGTACGAAATAAAGTTTTTTCATATCACCCACTAGCCAGGTACTTTTTAACTTTTCACCACACCCTTCACTCACATTAATCCCTTCACTTGCACTCAACACACACCACACATAGTCCAACTTGTCAACGCTCCCGCGTAGTCGCAGGTCGTAGCGTGCCGCATCCCCTTAGCGGGATGCGAAGACCCCGATGATGAAGCATGACACCAAGGGGCCTGTTGGTGTGTGAGGGGTATTTTACACAACACTGAGTGTTCCCCTTCCCTGAGGTGAAGGCAGCCAATCAGATCTCAGGAGGAGATCTGTTTTCTCTGCAGATCCTTCATGGTGTGATATACACAATTTATGTAACCTTAATTTTTCCAAAACTACTGAACGGATTTACACCAACACACAAAAAGCACTCTTTCTGTACCAAGATCCAGCGTTCTGCCAAATTTGGTGTGCAGCCATGGAGTGCTTTGGGCTGTATGTGTTTTTATAGTTGTTATTGAAGAATTAATGGGGAAAACACATTTTGAGACCCCTCCTTTTCTTTGGCTCCAGCTTGAAGGATCAGCCCGAAGCACCCCATGTGTGAAATAGTCAATAAGTAGCACTCTTTTTGAAAGTTTTGTTAAGATATGTCAAACAGAGCCAACGTTTTAGTTTAATTGGGAGATATATATTATAAAGCAAACACAAGGAGATGATGGACAGAGCACTGGAAATTTTCAGACACTCACCTCCAGTCACAGATCTGGGTTGAATCCATCATCGTTCTTTAGCTAACTTTGCCACCCCAGTTCAGACACAGCCATCTGCAAACCAGTCTTGACACTGTGCCTCATGGGAACAGTCCAGCCCGGACTGCCAAGCCATGTCTTCCCTGGAACAGAAACAAGCATCTTGGGACAGGTTTCTGGCTAACAGCCATCATCAGCCAGGCTAGCTTGAATCCAATGACAAAGTGAGCAAGGGACCAACGTCTGGGCATACCCTGCCAACTTAAGGCAAACAAAGCAAACACAAGGAGATGATGGACAGAGTGCTGAAACTTTCCAGACACTCACCCCCAGTCACAGATCTGGGTTGAATCCATCATCGTTCTTTAGCTAACTTTGCCACCCCAGTTCAGACACAGCCATCTGCAAACCAGTCTAGACCCTGTGCCTCATGGGAGCAGACCAGCCCAAACTGCCAAGCCATGCCTTCCCTGGACCGGAAACAAGCATCCTGGGACCAGTTTCTGGTTAACAGCAGCCATCAGCAAGGCTAGCTTGAATCCAGTGGCAAAGTGAGTAAAGCACCCACATCTGGGCATACCCTGCCAACTTAGGACGAACAAAGCAAACACAAGGAGATGATTGACGGAGCGCTGAAACTTTTCAGACACTCACCCCCAGTCACAGATCTGGGTTGAATCCATCATCGTTCCTTAACTCACTTTGCCACCCCAGTTCAGACACAGCCATATGCAAAGGGTCAAGGCTACCTGCATGACGCTGCCCTGCACTGCCCAGCGTTTTAATTAGTATTACAGCCACTGTTTTCTAAGCGTTCGCGCTTTTTTAAATTGCTTTCCCTGTTTTGTTTTTTAGTTGTATTTGCCCCAGTTTTAAATGCGCCGTCTTTTGCTGTTAAATCGCCGTTTTCGCACTGCTATTAGAGCGCCTACCTGCACTCTAACTTGGTGATTTGCACCGCTGTTTGGCGGGCCATTAGCTGGTTGCTGGTCTTGCTGGTCTTGGGGAAAGCGTGTCGGCCATCTTGGGTGGAGGCTGGGACGTGACTGGCCTTTCTAGTTAGTTGTCTAGTATTTGCCTGGACACACAAGCTCCCTACTTAATCCTCACATGGAAACGCGCAGCGGTGACGCGCAGCGGGCGCGCCGTAATCGCGCCAGAGTCACGCCAGAGTCCAGCCCGTCTGTGCCCGTCCGGGCCCAGATGGGCCTAGGGCCTGAATCTCTGGCTCTTTCTTCAGAGACGCGGATAACGTACTCCCGAGAGGACATTATGTCGCTGCGCGCTCCTAAAAAGCCCTCATGTAAGTACATCTATAAGGATTCGTCACCCTACACCGCCTGTAAGACTTGCCTTACTATGCAACTAGATAAGGGCAAAAGCACCCTTTAATGGCGCTGCTTAATTGTAGATCTCTCCCATGTCATGCTTTGGAAATTAATTTCCTGATTCAAGATCATGAACTGGACATCCTGTTCCTGACAGAGACTTGGATTGTTGCCAGCTCAGGCACAGACATGGTTCAAGCCCTTCTTCCTGGTTTTCTGATATACCATCTTGATAGACCTAAGGGGCGGGGTGGCGGTATTGCCATTATATATAGAGACACATTAGTGTGTAAGGCGCAGAACAGTGACGTACTGGACTGTGAGAGCTGTCAGTTCTCTTTACAGGTGTCTCCTACGGTGACTGTGTCAGGCATCTTGATCAATCGCCCACCGGGAGTGCTAGGGAGTTTTGTTTGCTCTCTGATGGAAACAGTCACGCAGCTGGCTTCCGCGACAACTAATTTTATGCTGCTAGGAGATTTGAATCTCCATTTTAACGATCCAACGGATTCTGTGGCGGCGGATCTGCTGAGTGATCTGAAAGCTTATAATCTTACCCTAAAAAACCTGGGACCCTCCCACTCCAAGGGTCGCCTTCTTAATCCTATTTTCTCAAATATTCTGTATCTTACAGCTCTGCCCGCCTGTCCGTTGCCTTGGACTGACCATTTTCTGGTTCAGGTCAGTCTGCAGGTGGACCCGAGAGTGGCTCCCTCTCCGAGAGTTTGCACTCTGGAGAGAGCCTGGTCCAGGCTATGGTTTTCTGATATACCATCTTGATAGACCTAAGGGGCGGGGTGGTGGTATTGCCATTATATATAGAGACACATTAGTGTGTAAGGCGCAGAACAGTGACGTACTGGACTGTGAGAGCTGTCAGTTCTCTTTACAGGTGTCTCCTACGGTGACTGTGTCAGGCATCTTGATCTATCGCCCACCGGGAGTGCTAGGGAGTTTTGTTGGCTCTCTGATGGAAACAGTCACGCAGCTGGCTTCAGTGACAACTCATTTTATGCTGCTAGGAGATTTGAATCTCCATTTTAACGATCCAACGGATTCTGTGGCGGCGGATCTGCTGAGTGATCTGAAAGCTTATAATCTTATCCCAAAAAACCTGGGACCCTCCCACTCCACGGGTCGCCTTCTTGATCCTATTTTCTCAAATATTCCGTATCTTACAGCTCTGCCCGCCTGTCCGTTGCCTTGGACTGACCATTTTCTGGTTCAAGTCAGTCTGCAGGTTGACCCGAGAGTGGCTCCCTCTCCGAGAGTTTGTACTCTGGAGAGAGCCTGGTCCAGGCTATCAGTTGATAACTCCATTGCGAGACTTGAGAGCTCATGCCCCCCGGTAGCAGCGGATCCGGTTACAGCTGATATAGACTTTGAGCTGTGGATAACCAACTCCCTGGACGTCATTCTCCCCAAAAAAAGAGTAGCAAAGAGGGGTAAAAGGTTGGGTTCCGCCCCTTGGTATTCGCCGGACTTACGCATCCTTAGGAAAGGATGCAAGAGGCTGGAGAGAACTTGGAGAAAAAACTGGGAGGTGGCAAGCCGGGATGAATATCGCATTGCAATAAGAAAATATAAAAACGCCCTTCGCAGTGCCAAGGCGCAATTCTTTAAAGAAAGGATAAAGAGTGCCTCTAATTCTCCGAGAGAGACCTTTACAGTGGTAAAGGAACTCCTCAAAATCCCGGAGCCCCCACCAACTCAGGATAATCCTGCTGAGAAGTGTAGAGAGCTAGCAGAATTTTTCCATCTAAAAATTGAAAACATCATAGCTGCCCTGCCCCAAGTCGTACAGGTTGCACAGATAGGCAATCAGATAGCAGGAGAAGGCCCCCGCATGGAGACCTTTGGTCCTATCCCTATAGCTGAGGTCGCAAGGGAGCTAAGATCCATGAAGAGTGGTTCACCAGAGGATCCAGCTCCAATGAGATTTTTGAAACAGGCAACATCTGTGGTTGCAGCTCCTATAGCGAACTTGATTGATGCATCACTTACCCAGGGTGTGGTGCCGCCGAGCTGGAAAAGAGCGGTTGTAAAGGCTCTTCTGAAGAAACCCAATCTGGACTCGTCAGATTTGGCTAACTTCAGGCCCATCTCTCTGCTGCCGGGTCTTGGTAAGATCGCTGAAAGACTGGTTAATCGACAACTATCCGTCTTTCTGGAATCCAATGGCTTGCTGAGAGACTCTCAAACTGGCTTCCGGCCAGGACAGGGCACAGACACCGCCCTCTTGGCAGTTGTCGAGGAAGGAAGGAGCATTCTGGATTCAGGAGGGTCAGTGGCAGTGATCCTCCTGGACCTCAGTGCTGCCTTTGACACTGTAAACCATCAAGTGTTGATCCAACGGCTGTCCAATGTGGGGGTCACAGGAGTGGCATTGCAATGGCTTAGGTCGTTTCTGCATGGCCGTACCTATCAGGCCTGGGAAGGCAGCGAGAAGTCTCCATCTATCCCCCTCCAGTGTGGAGTGCCACAGGGCTCTTTGTTGAGCCCTACGTTGTTTAACGTCTATATGGCCCCTCTGAAGGATGTGGTGGCCCCTTTTGGGATAAAAATCGTCAGCTATGCTGACGATACCCAGCTGGTGGTCGCATTGTCTCAACTGGAGAAGAACCCAGATGCGCTGCGCCTATGCCTGACCAATGTACACACCTGGATGTGTGAATCGTCGCTCAAACTAAACGGTTCCAAGACGGAGATAATGTTGTTAGGGCACAAGACTCCCTCTCTCCCCTTGACCGTTTGGCCCAGTTGTCTGGGGGAGCTCCCCAGCCCCAAGCAGGAGATCAAGAGCTTGGGAGTCTGGCTGGAGCAGAATCTCTCCTTTAAAACTCAGGCCAAGAAAACGGCGGGGTTTGCTTTGGGCTTCTTCGTTCAGCCCGTAAAGTCCTGCCCCTCCTCCCTTTGCCATCGAGGAGGTTACTCATCCAGGGGTTAATTATCTCCAGGCTTGATTACTGCAACGCCATATTCCTTGGTGCTCCGGAAGCCACGCTCAGTAAGCTGCAGCAGGTGCAAAATTCTGCGGCTAGGCTGCTGACTAATACATCAAGGAGACAATCAGCTAAGCCCGCCTTGGAAGCATTGCATTGGCTCCCGGTAAGAGAGAGGGTCAAGTTTAAGGCTCTCTGTACGGCCCACAAGATTCTTCAAGGGAAAGGACCCCCTTCTTTGAGGAAGCTGGTGGTGCCTTACAAACCCAACAGAGCTCTTCGCTCTGATCAAAAACTTTTGCTACAGGTCCCCAGAGTCCACAAAGCTCGCACTGGAGGCAGAAGATTCTCGGTGCATACAGCCACCCTTTGGAATTCGCTCCCTATGCAACTGGGTCGTGAGACTTGCATCCTTCGTTTTCGGAAGTCTCTGAAAACACACCTTTTTCCATCTTAACACGCTGGATAGCTTCGCATCGGCCTAACGGGCTCCTTGATAAGCGATGGGATGCCCAAGGGTAACCATGCGCTATATAAGACTCAAATAAATAAAATAAAAATCAATCGTGGCCCTGTGCCTCATGGGAACAGTCCAGCCTGGGAATATATCTATATATATATATATATCTATATATCTATATATATATATATATATCTATATATATATATATATATCTATATATATATATATATATATATATATATATATATATATATATATATATATATATATATATGTGAACAAGGGCATATCTTGCCAGAAACGCGCAGCTGCTTTCTGTTGTTCAATAAATAACAACTCTGCTGATGTGATGTGGTCCGTCTCCTTCCTGTTTGCTGGTGTGCTGCATGGTTGCTGAAACACCGAGAGATCCAGAGGAGTCACGTGCTGTATATATATATATATATATATATATATATATATATATATATATATATATATATATATATATATATATATATATGTGTGTGTGTATATGAAAGGTAGTCCAATAATGCAATAATGATTTTTATCGATCGACATTCAGCTAGTGGGCGCAGAAACAAATTTCTGATGTATAGATAAAACTAAACATTGTGCTGTCATTCCTGTAACAGAGGGACATGGCACTCATGATCTTATTCCATAAAACCCAAGCGATGGCAAAAGGCACTTTGTATGAGATCTTACATACTTAGTGCAGAATAACAGGCAATACATGTTCTGCAAGTGCTAGGTTTGGTCTGGAAACTTTTGACATAGTTCTCCCGTGCTAGGAGAGTACACTGGCTCCAACTCAACACTGGAACTAGAGTCATTTTGCTTTGACTGGAGCCATATAGCACCCATCCCAGCATCCTGATCTCAGTTCTCATCTGCTTTTACTGCATCCTTGGATGCAGAAACAAACATCAGTAAAAAATTGGAGCAGAGCAGAGCAGAGCTACAAACCAAAATGGGCTCTTATTCTCAGGCCTATGAACTCCCTTTAGATGGGTAGGCAGGTGGGATCAGTGAGGAATCTGCAGGTAGGTGGTTCTTCTCATATATACTGGTACCTGCAGATTCCTCACATTTGAATAGATTTCCAAGCCATACCCCTAGGTGGAGGGACAGAAGGAGCGGGGCTCAAAAGAGGAAATCCTGTAGTACTCAGGACATGAAATGGCCAACCCTCCTCACCTCAGAGTGCGCACAATAGTGCTAGGAAAAAGTGCATTCCTTGGCCACTGGCACGTCTCTGGCCAGGACTGCTGTGAAAGATTTAGCCCTGGTGGAGTGGGGTTGGATTCTCCTTTTTGGCAAGAGCGTAGTAAATCTTGATGTAAAGCAATATCCAATGTGGTAGAGATATCATATCAACTGACTTACCCTGTTTGTTGCCTGTGTACTCTAAAAAGACCGGATCTCCTTAGTACAGTCAATCTTAAAACTAACCACCCCTCTGGGTTCAAGCCAATGTAAATGCTCCTCCTCCTTGGTTGGATGGGCGAGGGATAAAAGGTGGGCTAGGTGATCGATAGCCCCAAATGGAAGGGGACCATCACCTTAGAGACGAAAGTCCCTTTAGTTCAAAGGGCAAGCTTGGCTAAGAAGAAGCATGTGAATGGCAGGCAGACACTTAATACTTACAGCTCGCGAACACATTGTGCCGACGTCACAGCAACCAAAAACACTATCTTGAATGTCAATAACCATAACTGGCAGCTATGGAGGGCCTCAAACAGAGCACTCGTCAAACGAGTTAAAACTAAATGCAAATCCAATAGTGGTATAACAAATGGAGTTGTGAGAAACATGTTTGACAGGTTCTTCAAAAACCGTACAACCACTGGTGACTTCAATAAAAACATCTGGTCCCCAGAGATATAGGTCTGTGGGAAAGACGATAGATCTGCAGTGTACACATGACTGCATCCATCACACTTACGTACTGGGCCAAGGATAGGGCAAAATGAAGGCTGTTAGATAAGGTAGTCTTTAAGGGCTCCACTCGATGCTCAGCACACCATGCAACAAATGTGTTCTATCTCCTGGAATAGACGGATGTATGTCGTTACAACGCATACTTTTACAACGCATACCTTTACAACGCATTTTTTACACCGCAACATCCATTACAACGCATTCCATTACAACGCATACCATTACAACGAATTCTTTTAAACTACCTTTACAACGCATTCCACTACAACGCATACTACATTTACAACGCATACCATTACAACGCATACCATTACATTGCATGTATGGTAAGTATTGGATAGTGTAGGGGTAAAAACTACTATTCTAACTCAAGGGGTGCAGCAGTAGGGTAAGTGTTGGATAGTGTAGGGGTAAAAATTACTATTCTAACTCCAGGGGGTGCAACAGTAGGATAAGTGTTGGATAGTGTAGGGGTAAAAATTACTATTCTAACTCCAGGGGGTGCAACAGTAGGGTAAGTGTTGGATAGTGTAGGTATGCGTTGTAATGGTATGCGCTGTAATGACTGCGTTGTAATGACATGCGTTGTAGTGGTATGCGTTGTAGTGACATGCGTTGTAATGGTTGCGTTGTAATGGTATGCGTTGTTATGGATGTTGCGTTGTAAAAGTTTCGTTATAAAGGTAGTGCGTTGTAAAAGTTGCGTTGTAAGTGTTGTTTCCCGAAATAGACCCACTTGGTAGAAGGGTGACTGGCAGAAAGGATTATGTTGACCATGGCTGGTGGTAGCTGAAAGGAACTCAGATGGTCACATTCAATTTCCATGCATGTCATGTCCGGAGTTTGGGGTGTAGAACCTGTCTTTCCTATTGGGAAAGAAGAGCTACTCTGAGAGGAAAAGGGAGTAAAGCACATAGGGAAAGGTGCTGAAGGGATGACTCCCTTCTCAGCCAGTCTGGGGCAATGCGAATGACTTGGGGCTGGAACTTGAGGAATACAGGGTATGGGAGGATATGCGCAGTGAACGGGAACCCTTTACATCAACTGAAACACATACCCCATGGCTCACCGCCACAGACACTGAAGGGCACAAAACATGGGGCAATGGACATTTTTGTGAGAAGCAAAGAGGTCCATCTGAGGGGTGCCCAACCAGGAAATGATGTGTCTAACCACCGCTGAGTGAAGATGCCACAGCCTCTGTTTGTGCCCCCAAGTTCAGAGCCTCAGTGCATCTTGAAAAAGAAGGTGAGAGCCCACTTCTCCATGCCTGTTGATGTACCACATCATGGTCATATTGTTGGTCTAGATCTGGACAGACTGAAAGTGAAGTGAAAAGCGTAAGGCTTGCGTGCCAGTCGGACTGCCCCAAGTCTGAGCAAATGAATATGCAGTCTCTGCTCCTCTGAAGACCAAAACGCTCTGAACTCCTGTTTCCTCAGATGTGCAACCCCACTTGAAGGTGGTCACATCTGCCAACCCTATGACCACAGTGCGAAGGTGGACATAAGGCCCTCCCTTGAGAGAGTTTCTCCTCTGTCACACACCAGCATACCTTTGGTAGAGCATTTTGGAGATTGCAATGGAGTCCCCTAGATCTCGCTGGTCTTGAAACCACTTACTGCGGAGGAACCACAGGGGAGCCCTCATGTGCCAGCATGCATGCGTGAACAGAAGGGTGCCAGAAGCCAACACACCATGTAGTCTCAGGACCGTCAGGACTGGAATACGAGCCCCCACCTGAAACATCAGTATCATATTCCAAAAGTCCTGGATCCTGTCCAGGAGGGAAAGCTCAGAGCAATGGGGGCATTTAGTCCCACCCCTATGAACAGCAGGTGCTGAAAGGGCTTGATGGTCAGATTTGGACACCCTGATGGTAAAACCCAAGTCAAACTGTCAGAGAAGATATTGTATGCAGGTAATGTGAAATCATCTGCGGTGAGCTGACTTTGACGAGCAAGTTGTCCAGGTATAGTAATACAGCCCAGCTCAGAATTATGAGATGAGCCGCAACCACCGCCATCATCTTGTGATGGAAGGACCGTGCACTGGTATTGCATGGACCCTATGACTATCTGCAGGGTCCACCTGTGAGACTGAAGGATCGGTACGTGGAAATACATGTCTGGGAAGTTGAGGGACACATACACTTTCCTGCCCAGCTTCCTCCCCGCTAAAGCCAACTCTACTACTCCCTCCTACAACAGGACTCCTACCTCCCGCTGCAGCATTTGAACATGGTCATCGAGTTTAAGTGACTGGGATGGGCAGATGCAGTGAGTTACAGCTGAAATGGAAGAGTATACCCAGGGTCACAGGAATTATGCAACATGGGAGGACAAAATTAAGTGGCAAGATTGACTAAATTATGTAGAAAGTAAAATACAATTATGCTGCATAATGCAGCATATTTTGTGAAAGTGTTACAGCATTGCCTTTTATGTTTACACTTTCTGGGCAAAGGTTATCCCTCATTAGTAACAGTCTAACACACAAATACAGCAATAGGCAATTGAAAGCTAACCAGTCGACTTTTTTGAGGGGCATTCCATTGCACTGCAACACTTGCTTCATTTTTTGTAGCTTTTGACCCATCTGAGCTAGATGCTGAATTCTTTTGGTAAAATATGCAGATTATGCAGCAGATGATAGATTGTGTGGCAAATGCAGAAAATCCACATTCATGCCGAAAACGCAGCGGCCTCAGAATTGCATAATTCCAGTGGAAGTGAGAATACCCCTTTTCAACAGTTTGCAGGACCCATTGGTCTGATGTCATGGCCCTCCAGGCCTGTGAGAAAAAGGATACTAGCACTTCCACCAGCTACACATTCTCCTTCATGGGCAAACTACAGCAATTTCCCCAGTGATGCTGGACAGAAGGTGGAGGGAGAAGAATGACAGGTTTGGCTGTCACTTCTTTTGCCTCTGCTCTCTACAAGCAGACAAAGGGAATCCGCAGATGAAGCTGGGTGACAGCAGATTGACACTGCCTATGAAAATCCCTTGAACTTCTGAAAGGACCTGAAATCCTTTGCCAAGGACTGCAGGTCAAGCAATCTTGTAGCAGCTTTACCTATTTTTAAATGCTTCAAAGAAGCTTCTGCTTTCTCTTCAAAAAGGTGCTCGCCGTTGAAAGACATGCCCATTAGAGTACCCCGCAGAGTGCACCCATGCATCCCTGTGCAGTTTTAACAACGCGTTGTGTGGCACCCTGGCCTACCTGGATCACTTCAGTAAAATGGGTCTTCAAATGCTTAAACAAGTAGGGAACTGTCATTGCTTTCCTATCTAACAAGGCATGGTTGTTACTCCTCAAAAGTCACGTGGCATTGAGGGAGCATAGTGCAAACCTTCCTGAGGAAAACACTTTCTTACCCACCCCTTTCAGTTTTGAGATTATCTAGGGGATGAGTGAGGAAGGAACTCAGGGTCAGTTTAATGGTAGATAATTCTTGGATCCCTGGGTCACCTGGCGCCAGGCTGTACTGACTTGTCATAGTACTGCTCACACCTGGGCCTTGGTGGGCTTCATCCATAGTCCCTTACATAGCATCATGTAGGTCTTCATTAAATGGGAGCAAAGACTCCACTGTGGGTCAGGTGGATTGTAGAACCTCTGAGGATATTGGGTCAGTGTTCGACAGAGAGAAGAGGTAGTTCAAGTACCTCAGCTGCCTTCTTTAGCAGGGTGTGTAAGGACGACATCTCCACTGCTATTGGAACCGGAGGTAGGTCAATATCGGGCAATGTGTCCAACCCGCTTTCAGTCTGCGGACTCAGTAAATCTGTCATCTCAAGAAGCTGGAAGAGGCATGACGTGTCACCATTGCCCATGTTCTAGGCTCCTCTAGGGTCTGACTAAAGTCAGCATCTGCCCCGAAGAGACCATGCTAGGTGCCCCAATACCTTTGCGGGGCACCACAGCTTCCTTTCGACACTGCTCTTCCTCCAACAAGCCTCAGGGCCACAGGCTCATGCTAGAAGGTAGGAGAGGTTACAGAATAGTTGGTGGCAGAGAGGGTGGTGGATGGGGCAACGTCTGTAACGTGCTGGAGAAGGTGGAACTGACAAGGGACTTGGAGTCAGGACCGCATCAGAAAAAAGCTAAACAATGCCTGGGAACGCTCAGCGGCAAGGGCAGACCAATGGGACCGCTACCTGCCTGCTCTTGTCTGGCCCCCCTTAGTCCAAATTGTGCCCGCGTTGCGAGCACACAGTATCCGCCTTTCCAGCGGCGGGATTTTTCCGCGGCCAGGCTAGCCGCTTAACAGTAGAAAATCGAGGGTGGGACTACTTGTACCAAGATGCCTAGCGCCTACATAGGCGGGACCTTTTGATGAAATAAATATGGCGATCTGTTAAATACCGCGGTTTCTGCACTTCACTTTATGCCACTGAGGAAGAGCAACCATTATGCTCGAAACGAGTCTGGCAGTTCACACGTTTTGGGGGAGTGATGAGAAGCCGTGTGTGCAGCTATCAGCTGTGGTGTGAGTATACCCCCTTTGGTGTGATAACTCCTATGAGGCACCCCAGGGCTTTAAGTGGGATGAAAAAACTGGGGGGTCTCTCAAAGGGGCGTGGCCAGTGTAATTAGGGGCGTGGCTTTAAATCACTTACGCAAAAAATCTGTGCTTAGCATAGTGTGCCGCCCGACTTGTAATTTGCTGTTTCCGTCATTGCATCCAGATATTTGATACAAGTAACATCATACCTACAATAAGTAAGTAATATTGGCTTTGTCAATGGTTATTACTTGCAGAAGATAAATAAGCTGCAACTATAACTTGTATATAATATTGACAAAGCTTCCAATTAAATCCTTGGTGACCCTACCACAATGTTGCTGCTCCTGAGTTTCAGAAAGAGAAGGGAAATCCAGATAGAAAATGACTCAAAGGATTTCCCTTCCCCCACAACGCTCCCCTGGCATGACGTCATGCTGTAACTTCTCTACTACTGAGAAGTGAGCAGTGTGAGCAGCGCACATCCATGTGCCTGGTGCCGTCTCGAAACGGGTCTCTATCAGGCTTTGTTTTGCGCCATGGCACTGTTTTCCAAGACTGCAGTGACAGCAAACAGCGGTCATTGCAGTCCGGGAAAAAAAACGGGCTGCCTGGGTCAGGGCACAAAACAGAGCCCGATAGAGACCCGTTTCGAGGCCCCCAGAAAAAAACTGCCGGTGCTCAGACCCCTTGAGACCCGGCCCACTTAAAGCCCTGAGGCACCCTCGATTTTCTACTGTTAAGCGGCTAGCCTGGCAGCGGAGAAATCCTGCCGCTGGAAAGGCGGATCCTGTGTGTTTGCCACCGCGGGCACAATTTGGACTAAGGGGGGCCTCGCTGCCGGGGTGACATTGGCTACATGACGGCAATCTCATTTTTCCCCTCACCCACTTGGGAATGACTTTCATGTATTTTTCCACTTGGATTGATTCACAGCAACATACGGGACCCACTGGGGTTGTAGAAGATCGAGAGTCCTGGGGCATCTATTGGTGGGACTACTTGTACCAAGATGCCTAGCGCCTACATAGGCGGGACCTTTTGATGAAATAAATATGGCGATCTGTTAAATACCGCTGTTTCTGCACTTCACTTTATGCCACTGAGGAAGAGCAACCATTATGCTCAAAACGTGTTTGGCAGTTCACATGTTTTGGGGGAGTGATGAGAAGCCATGTCTGCAGCTACCGGCTGTGGTTTGCGTATACCCCCTTTGGCGTGCTAACTCCTCTGAGGCACCCTCAATTATATATATATATATATTGATAAAGGCTGCTGTGACAGCCGAAACACAGCTCTCTTGACTTCTTGGGCTGTGGAAGGCCTTACATAATAAAGAGGCTTTTTATCTTGCAGCCTCGTGTGCGTGCTCGCTTTTCTGTAGGAATGAGAGGTGAGGTGTTTTATATATATATATATATATATATATATATATATATATATATATATATATCTAGGAGAAAGGTGGTGCTTCTTCTTATTGTGTCTCCGCTTCTCTGCCCTGGAGGATTTTGATGGCAGAGAGAAGCAGGAAAGATATCCTGGATCACACTCTGGGTCTGAACTAGGACCGCCAGCGCCATGACAGTCATCCTTGGCACAGGGCATGAAAAGTCTGGCCTCCCTCTCCTCAACTACAGTCAGATTCATCCAATTACAACAACTTCATGCAGAGGAATCAGCCTAGAACCTGGATACCACAGACAATTGTTATGTGGGTCCATGATGGTTATTTGCCCACCACACCTACTGCAAAGTTTAAACCATGACTTCTCAGTGGCGACATGCTCGTTAGCATTGCGCATTAGAGAATGTCAAGAGTGTGCATTAGAGAATGTCAAGAGTGCGAAACAATCACCTCAGCGAGGAAGAAAGCTCCTGACCCACGTTGAAAGGCGTGGAAAACACAGGGATGATGTCAGGGCACAGGGATGGGCGCCATATTGCTGCAGTGGCGTCACCGTAATTCCACTTCTAGCATTGAGATGGAAACAGCAGGGCAGAGCTATGACAGAAGTTTTCGGGTCCAGTCTAGCGCCTAGGATATTCAAAGGTGAGGAATCTGCAGGTACAAGCATCCATCATAAACATAATTTTAATCATGCAATAGAAATATAGCTCCGCATCATACAGACAGCTCTTTCAAAGCCTCTCTGAAAAAATAGTCCCTTTTATTTTGCCCATTATATACTCCTACCCTTCAGTCTGAAGGGGCACGTATGGTATCTGAAAGGAGGAGAGGCACTTTTGCTTGCATAATATGCACAGAGCACCAACTGGGCATAGTTTCTGTACCTACCCCTTTCCCTAAGATTTAAGGATTAGACTTGTACGTCTGTGATTCCCAGAAGCTGCTTCTAGAACTACTGAAGTTGCAGTAAAGGCAATCTACAAAGGCCAATCCGAGAGAGAAAGTGGGCGTGTGATTACATTTATGCAGCTGGAAATTAAGTACTTTCGGTCGTTCAGATTTATCTGGAAACTGTTTTTAGCCTCCTTTGTTATGAGGAGAGAACAAGTTATAGTTTTAAATTGATGTGACCGAGTGACCTATGATTGGATAGAGACGTGACTATGCAAATTGGATAGTTTCTGTAAGAGTAAATCCGGCTGGTATTGAATCACAAATCTGGAGCCATTTTATTATCTCACTGGCTGTTGAACTTTTCCATCTGAGATATATTTTAAATCATTTCGCACTCTAAGGAATACATTATTTTAACACTATTAGTTTTAGTACAGCGCCATTCTATCCCAATATATTCCCACCAGTGAACAATTCACAATACTGTTCTTGCAACAATACCTTGTGGCCAAGGTTGGGAGTGCTGCTGAAGTAACACAACCTCAGAGGTGCACCCTAGGTGCCGTCCGAACAGTGAGGGACACCTTGTTGTAGCCTATATTAATAGCCGGAGGCACCTTGGGGTTCACATAAGTTTATTATGCATAGCACAACACCAGCGCTACGGAGAACCGGCGGCGCTCACATTAGAACGTTCGGACATCGGGACATTCCACTGTGGGGCGGGGGTGCAACCACAGTGAAGTCACAACACACCTTCTAACCTGGTCTGAGAGAGCAGCTGTAGCAATACATGGATTATAGAGAAAAAGGGTAAACGAGTCACGCCTGCTGACCAGGGCTGAAAATGACACTGAAGTAACAAAGCCCTTTGGGAAGGAAAGACAACAGGATTGAACTGGCCTATAGCCAAAGCTGTAGTGCGGTCGTTAGGTCCTATGCACAAACACTTCCATTTTACATGCTCACATTTAAAGTTGACACCTTCGATGCTCGTGACGGAACGGTTCCGTCACGAGCGTCGGTTGGGCTGTGCTGGTGACGGAACCGTTCCGTCACGACCACGCCCGTTTTAGAATCTTCAGCACAGCGCGAAAATTGAAGTGGTTAAACAGTGACCCTTAGCATACATTTTGCTTGTGCACCAGCATATGAGAGGGTACTTAGAAACTGTTTTGCTTACATATAAGTTTCTTCGTAGGCACATTATCATCTCCTAGAACATTTTGTACAAGGTCTTGATATAACTGCACAAACTGTCCTTCTTGGTTGTTGTCTGTAAGGAGACAGCTCTGGGTGGGTAGAATAAACAATAACGGCCACACCAGAGCTCAAGCACTGAATGCATGGGTCCAGTTCAATACATATATTGGACCAGTGTTTCTCAAGGTACGGCCGCGGGCCACTTGCTGCCCTCCTGACCTTCATATGCGGCCGGCCCCCTGCTGAACTACCGCACTAGGCTGCTGCTTATTTAAGACCGCACTAACTTTCAGAACAGTGTTAAATGAACAGGCAAGCGTTTATTTACAAGCTAACTGAAGTAGAAAAAAGAAACAAATAGGGAGTCCCTACTTCATTTTAGGAGCACATTACTTTTTTAAAAACATCTTACAACAAACGTGCATAAAAATGATAAAGTCTCTTCAAAATACAAAAAAGTTTATTTCAAGAAAATACAGAAGCTTTTCTCCCTAGAGCATTAAATTATATCAGTGCACTGAGAAGTATTTTTTAAAAGTGATAGTTTTAAAAATGAACGTAGAAACATTCATGCCTTTTCCCACTCAACAACAATGCCACAAGTTAAGTAAGATGCAAGTCATTGTTACATCAAACCCTATGGGTGGCCTGAGGTGCAATTATACATGGGCAACATTATAGTTTATTAAATCAAACACAAGAATGTTTTGTACAGTACATATCCAGAACACATGTTTTTCAAGCTAGGCGTACGTGTCATAATGAAGAAAAGGGAGGCAAAGTGAAATAAAACAATTGTCTTGGATCACACAATTTGGTCAAGTTGGGAAGCCAGGGTTGATTGTAGGTGTTCTAGTTTCACATTGTGCAATTCTATTGCATTCCAACTCAATAATGAAGATACTTCTTTTTCACTTGACTATCCCAAAGCAGTGATAGCAAGTAGGAAAAGCCTATCCCAAGGTGCAGTAGAGGGAAGGCGATTCACATACTGCATAGCACAGTATTGTCAAATCTATGCCTCTTCTTGAGACTAGAGGATTAATTTAGAGGGCAGTAGGGAATGAAACCCTAAAAAAACAAAACATGACTCACTGACCATACCATGTAGAGGCTTCGCATGCTCAACGTCCATCTTACCCCCCCCCCCCACCCTTGTCCCGATAAGTCTTACTACCACCCAGCTGGCATAAATGCAGGACACAGGCACACCACCAACCCTACTTTGTGGCCCCTTGGTGAATCTTTGCGAGTAACCATGTACTGGACCAAGCCTTTGTTTAGGCAGAGGAGCATTTTGATGGCTTGCCAACATTGCTCCGCACCTGAATTCTAGCCCAGCTGAATCTCATCATTTTCCTGAGAAGGACGTCAGAATGTTCTACACCAGAGATTGGCTGTCAGATGATACATGCAAGCAGTCAAATATGGGAAGCTAGACCATTCAAGGTATTTTGGCAGATGAGCACAGCCTATACCTTCTAGGATAGGCAACGCTAGGTAGGAGTACAATCATATGTATACATATAATCCAATGCAAATACACAATGGTTAAATTGTTCATTGTGTTCCACATTCATGTAACTTTGGTAACCTTGTTTTGCTTCATTCCATTAATAATTGCAGCGCACATATTTTACACTAGAGTCCAATTGGTTCAATACATATTTCAACTGTAAATTTGTGTACTTCTTGTGTCTCTCTCTGGGCATGCCTGAGTTACTAATGAAAGGGTACGAGAGGATAAAATCGGTTTCCACAATTTCCTTGGGAGAATTAGAATTGTCATGTTCTGAGGTTGCAGACACCCTCCAAAGCCCTGTCAGTTTAGGGGCCCAGATGGAGCAATGTGAGCTAGTCAGGAATTAAGTCAACATAATCTGCTGGTGTGAGGAGAATCCTTCACCATAATTTTGAAGCTTATGTTGCCTAAACACACAGTCTTATTGAGAAAGTAGGAACTGTACGACAAGGCGACTGGGATTATGAGGCAGGGGAGCACCACATTATGTGGCTGTTTTCACTAAATTATGCGGCATGCAAAGGCAAATTATGCAGCATAATGCAGCACATTTTTTGATAGTATTACTTCATTGTTTTGTAATTTTTACACATGGTAATACTATCAGAGCAAGGATTTCTCCTCATTAGTACCAATTAGCCAATCAAATGCACCTGATGACCAGTAAACATTTGTGAAGTGCCTTCCATCCTGAACAAACAAGTCACCATTGTTTTAGTAACTTTTGATCCGTTTGAACTAGAAACAATTTTTTTTGTTAAACGCTGCATATTATGCAGCACAGGATGGATTATGTGACAAATGCAGGCAATGCATAAGCATGCGAAAAAAAAAGCCATAGCCACAAAATCGCATAATTCCAGTGGACATGCCTGTTGAGTAAACTACGTAGTGCCTGATGCGCTCGTGTGACAGGTCAGTGAAGGTAATATTGTTTATGTTTGTGAGCTTGCTTTATGGTCTGCTGAGATGGTTTTTACTGTTGATTTCCATGATATTAAAACAAACATTTCCCACAAACAAGTTCAAATCAATGCAGTCCTTCATATTGTTAAAAAACACTTATACAGTGTATGTTTACAAGTTCAAAACTGCCCCGATCTGCAAACATGGGTCACTTTTTTTTGCTTTGAAATTCAATAATGGGGCCACTTTTAGTGTTCAGGCCTACTTTCTGTCCCAGTCCGAACCTGAAAGGCAAGACCATACAATGACACCTGGTCTGCAATGAGGTGGGGGCAGTCAATGGATTGAAGCAAAGAATAGGCCTTAAACTGACACGTGATCACCATCGCCAGGACTGAGAATGCAACAAAGTAAAAGCACCCGGCGAATGATTGGGAGTCAGTGCGGATGAAATAACAGGGCAACGATGAACGAGAGGCAGGTAGTTGTTTCGCACTGGCCTCTGCTGGTGAGGAGTAGGAGGGCTTCTTCAAAAGCACCGCCCCTGGGTGACGAACAGGGCCGGACTGAGAGCACAAAGCAGCCCTGGAAAATCTATGGGATGGCGGGGGTATGGGGGATGCTAGAGTGAAGCACAGCTGCTGCTTTTGTTACAGGGGGCTGATATTGCAACACTGCTGCAAACCCTGTCGCCATCAACAAACATCTCCCCCACTGTTTCAAAACCGGCCCCCACCCTTCCAGCCCACTGGGGAAATGCCCGATGGCCGCTACGGCCAGTCCGGCCCTGGTGACAAAGATGCATATATTTGCCCTTACAGTGACCCTGCCAGGGAGGGAACTGCTGCCCATATAACAGGCCCCAGAAAGGGTGAGCCCAGGGCTAGTCTTAAGTACCTTCTTATAGCTGGACCTGTGAATGCAGATGCTGTAATGCTCCTTTCCACCTCTCCGCCGCATGGACATATTTTTATTTTGGCAGAGAAACGCTGTGCTGCAGGTAAGGCTCGACTTCATCCCATGCTGTTCGCCCTGAGTAACACCTTGCCTGCAACACCGACTCATTATCAGGTCTAATAGAAAAACAGGTATCGTCTGATCTAATTAATTTTTTTTAGCACATTACTTGCATAAAGTGCAATTTTTCAGTGAACACTTTTGACCTACAAGTATGTTTTCATCGCCAATTAAATTAGTAGAAACCTTCTGCTGTGCCCCCCCCTCCCTCTTTAAGCTGTGCATTAATTAGGCAGAGTCTCATTAGGTTTTTTTAATTAACACTCGCTCCCAAATCGTGCTTGTGTTGGAATACATTGACAACACTTGGCCAGAGAGGAGCTGGGGATGCCTTTGCCGCACTCGGACTGACATATATGGAGCATGAAGGGAGATGTTAACATCACTATCTGACAGCACAGCACTGCACGTCCCAAACAATTACTGAAGGCTCAAAAGTACCTCCTTTCTGTCTTAATCCATTATTATCACCAGGACAAGACTCGAAACCAATATCCGCCCTTGCAAAAATGTTCAAACCAGCCCACACTGCAGGAAATGATGACTAGAATGCTGAAACTGGTGTCTATTTGGGTCATTCTCTCATAGTACTGCCCAGCCTCCAGCCCTTCAGGAAAATGCTAGAGCACCAAAATGCTTGAATTAATATCAACCACTGGTAATTACTCAGCCGCATTCCAGGCAAAGCGTTATTTAGCACATCATGCCACCTCAGTTTGGACCCAGCCATATGCAAATCAGTCATGATCCTGCTCCAATGGGAACAGTCCAGACCCAAACTGCCAGGCTACATTCTCCCTGAACTGGACCACAAGCAACTCAAGACAAGGTTCACCTATTTTAGTGCTCATTAGTCGGATATAGCCTGGTACCAGTGGTACAGGGCGCACAGGATATCACACTCAAGTATACAAAAAGTGATGGATAGAATGCTTGAATTAATCTCATCAGCTGGTAATTTTTCAGGTCACATACCAGGATATTGTTATTTTTCATCCCATGACACCTCAGTTTGGGCCCAGCCATATGCAAATCGCCCTTGAACCTGCTCCAGTGGGAATAGTCCAGCCTGGACTTCCAGGCCAGTTCCTCTCTGAACCAGAGCACAAGCAACCCAGCATTGGTTTTGCCCTTATTAGGGCTCATCCACCAGGTATAGCTTGGCTTGAGTGGCACAGCGCACAGTGTGCACGTGACCCACACCTGGGCATACCTGTCACACCAGGGCTCAAAATTGAGGTATACAAAAACTGTTGGTTGCTTATGTTCTGGAGAACGTCACTAGGCGGCCGCAGATTCATTGCAAAAGTGTTAATGTAACATTATTGGGCCAGGTGGAGGCAAGGTTAGATCTCCTTTCACACGAGTCAGGTGGGTGGTGCTGTCCTGACTGTCGCAGGTGGCCCCTGCAGAGATACCTGGTGGGTCGGAGTCAGCAAGAGTTTTTGGGTAACATGCTGGCATTAGGTAACCCCTTTTTGCGTAGGTACTAGCATGTAAGTGATGCTAGTGGGGGGTGGTTTGATTATAATGAAACAGGTACATATGCTTGGTTATGTAGTAACAGTGTTGTTACAAGTTGAGGATGAGGCAAGGCAAGGTTCTGAGATGTTTACAGGTTTTGGATGTTTGGATAGGTACATTTTATATCTAGTGAGGTATAATTTACTGAGTAAGGTGTTGGGCCGTGGTTTCAGTTATTGTGATGTGCACCTGTCTCATAAAAGCAGCCTTTTGCACACTTAGACCTTTTGTGATTATTGGTTAGCGCTTCTTGCCCAGGCAAATTGGTAACACGTGGCAGGTCTGAAGTGGCCCAGTCTGTGCTCAAGACACATGGGTCTAGAGGGGCTAGGATCTCAATTGCAATTTCACAGTAAAGCCTCGCTTTTTCAATGGTGACACTATGAGCCAGGCGGGGCTTTGGGGTAGCGGGGCAATGAAGGCAGCTCCTGGCAGGTGAGCGGGCAGCCTGGAAATGCTGGAAGTAGAGTGATAGTCACCAGTTGAACTTCACCAGGCACGTGCAGTACTGGAGCCCTGGCCGTTTGACACATGGTCCACAACCAGTGCCACAGCTCTCCAGTTGTGCCATGTTAGATGTAAATAACTTTTTTCAGTCCGGGTTTAATTCTTTGCATTCTGGACCTTGTATCGTTGCTATTTCCAATATCGCAAGTTCCAAAATACGAAGGATAGGAGAGAGTAGACTGCTAATGCTGCAGACAGAGCCGCTTGAAACTTCTGCAAGAGTAGATGAGGAAATGCTGCAGATCTGGGGAATGCAAGTGATTGCAAACTGTTGCAGAATCTACTCTTTGTGAGGACCAGAGGTGCTGGAGCACTGGTCCCCTGGTTTATGTGGAACAGGAACCCTATCACTTCCATGTTTTCCTGTATACCCGGTGCTCGGCTTTCCTTCATACTCCCCCTTCCTGGCTCCTAACAGTGTCTTCAGGGTGACTGCGCTCTTCTAGGCTCCACACTCTCCTTCCTGAACATTTGTTATTAGTTCTGTGTGTGCAGCTGCCTTTTGATGTCCATTATGTATTCCAGTGTGAGAAGTGTTTGGAGAGGGAAGTGCACAGTTTATTTCTGACTTTACCTGTAACCCTATTCATCTGACACAATATAATCTAGCATTTCTGACTTAAAAAGCTGTGGGTTTAGTTCAACTTATTAGAAGCCTGTTTAGAAGATAGAAACTCCTCTTGGAATTCAAGGGCTTTAGTGAAAGTAAAGTGGGGTCAAGCTCTTCTTCTGTCCTGAGATAGAGTTGATGAAAACTTGCTTCTAACAAATCTGCCAGTTAGGAGTTTAAAGAGACAAGAGGAGAGGAATTAAATGCATCATTAAATGAGCATACCCTGCTCGGAGAGCCAAAAGGTCTAGAGGATGATTGATGGCTGGCGGGGAAAAAAGGTAGCTGGGGTTCAAGCGGATAAAAGATGCAGGGCCATGCAGGAGGGAGGAAGATCCCCCAAAAAGCTGCATCAGGTAGCTGACAGATGGTAACATGTGTATGGTAGAGGTGTTGCATATGTGCTGCATGGGCGTTATGCACATCTACAGAGGCCTGCACAGTTACAGGCAATTGAGTCTTCGAATCCCACCAGTCTGAGTCATTACCAGCACCACCTTTGTCCCCCATGAGGATGCAGTGTCTGCGAATTATTCGCTTCTCCCGCACTGTGGCCATAGTGTACCTTGCAAAATGACAGCTCCGCCATGCGCAAGCAAGGGAGCTAGCGGTGCTGGTGGCTATGCTGTTCTCTGTATTTGAGCGTTGCATGAACTGCAGCTGTACTTTTTGTACCTATTTTGTGTGTGTTTGTGCATGTGTGTGTCCACACTATCTATAGATGTTCCTAGAGAAAATACATGTGCACACCAGGGCTAGACTGGGAACCCAAAGCAGCCCTTGCAAATGTTGTCAGACCAGCCCCCATAAAGTGCCTAGGGAGTACAGCCAGTGAGCCGGACCACTACAAGAAGGATTAAGGGGGTTCTCCCCCCAATAAAGGTTTGACCAAAATGGTGAATTCTCCAACACATATTTCATTATATATACAATTCTATTAGCTTCTAAAGCATAGTTGGATGACTTTAGGGTGCACCAGGACTCAACAATCTTTGTTGGGGCCTTTTAATGATTCCCTTACTATCACCTTCCAACAGGGCCTCGCATCTCTTCATAGGCCCTCTTTCACATGTAATTGTTTTATAGAGCCTCTCACACCAATGTAGGGTGTTGGAGCACTTTACATCACACACAAATACAGAGCACTGAATCATACGTGTGTAAATCAGTGTATAGAAAGTGTTACATAAGAAAAGGGGGACTACAAGATGTAGTATACAAATGTCATCCATACTGGTAGGTATTTTTTATGAGTGCTTGGTCTGAAGAAGCACAAACTCAGGATTCAGAACGTAACACAGTGGTTAGGGTTGGCTTCAGGTGGGCAACTAGAGTCAAATTTCGGGGGGGGGCTGAAAACTTTTTCGGGAGGGAGCTAATTCAAACAACCATAGACAGAGTGGCTGTAAGAAGGGGTGAAAACATAACAAAAGCCTAATTTACTAGTAAATGGTCTTAATGGTCTTTTAAAGACCTGTTAAGTACTCGGGTGCGGCTGCAATTCGATCGTCGCCAGCCCGCAAAGCTGTCTCAGCTCGGGCTGACACACACGACGGGGGGGGGCTGAAGCCCCCGTGAGCCCAATGGGTGATGTGCGCCTGGTTGGCTTTACTAATAAGAATTAATTTCTTCCTAAACAAACCCTTTTTAGCAACATTAGAATAATGAACGACTAAAAAATAAACATAACTTTCGAACCTGTACCATGTAGTTTGCATGCAGCTCTTTGATGACACTTCACAGCTCACTGTGCTAGAATATGTTTGTAACTTATGAACTGCACAGTAACAAAAGGGTCTCTGTGACAAAAGCAATAACCCAATAACCAATGTACATAAAATACTGTTCTATGAGCTGCATTGTACATGTCTTTTGCAGCAGGCATATTAACCATCTGCGCTACTTTTGCTGAGTAAAAACTGCCACTAGACAAAACTCCAATCACTCTCCAGCAGGTACATTAATCACCAGAGTTATATTGACACTTTTATTGTTGCCTGAAAACTACTGGACCTACAAGGAACTCTGCAAAACCTGCTTTCAAAATTACTGCGCTACTACAAAAACGCACCCCAGTAACAAAATCGTCCCCCCCACCTTCCAGCCTCTCAGGGAAACGCCTGATGCTCGGTCCGGCCAGTCCGGCCTTGGTGTATACACAGTAGCATGCACTGCTGCTGCACTTGGTGTACCTGTATTGTGATTTGATGTGTGTGTTAGGGAAGCTCTCACTGCTGTTGCCCATGTTGCTCTGTGTTACTGAAGAATGTTGAAATACTATCACTGTATGGAAGCCAAAACGATTGGCTGTGTCAGTGCTTGTTTACATTGGTCTTACTCGGCTAACTACGTAGAATCAAGGAGATTCCAAGTCTTAGGAGTTTAGGAATTAAGCACCATATTTACAAAACCTTTTTAGGTCTCGCCCTGCGATTGCAGGCCAAAGGCCTGCTGTCGCAGAGCGAGACTATTGTTATCATTCCGGTTTTCAGGGACTCAAGGGGAGAGGACAACAGACTGTCACGCGCACGCAGCAGCAGCAGCCTGCCGGGATCAGGTCGCGCGCGTCAACACGCGCTCCGATTCCGGCAGGCTGTTCACAACACATATACAGACCCCCCCGCTGCGCATACACACACTCACAGAACCCCCCCTGCCCCCGCCGCCATGCATGCATACACACACACAGAACCCCCGGCGCTTACACACACACACATCCCCTACCTCGTCTCGGCGTGTCTTCGAGCTCCCTTGCCCCCGCTCCTCTGGTGCGCGCGCACCACTGGTTTCTATTCCCGCGTCGGCTCCTCTGTGCACCACAGGTTTCTATTCCGTGCTTGTCATCATTTGGAGTCGGTACAGATTTTCTGCATCACGCACATGCAACAACTGTCGAGGTTCGTCAGAGTTGCAATGTAAAACTCATTGGCAAGTCGTGGTCATTATGGACTTTGAGGGGGCGTGGTCAGGATACGTCACAACGTTTTGTACGTCCCATACACGCAAGTTGGGGAGGTTTGCCTGACACGGAAATGGCGGCCGCTCGACTCATTCTCGGACAGCAGTGACCTGGTAACACGGCACCATATAAACTGACTAGGCAGTAAAACACATAATTAGTAAGGGTTTCCAGAGATTCTCAAATCCCGGTGTGCTGCTGCCAGTGTTAATGTCGCGCTACAGATGCCTACGCTCTTGCCGTACAATAGTCGGCCCTTATCGTTTCCTGGTTTGCCAAAATTAATGCAACAAAAAACAGGTGGACAGGCATGGTATGCTTGCCAGTGCTGGGCTCGCTGGTTGTACGTGCTCTGGTCATACGTCTCAGGCCGATTTATCCAAAGACAAACACTACAAGATGGTCGCTGTGATTACAACAAAAATAAAAAAATAAAAATAAAACGGGGGTCTGGTCATACGGCTTTGCCCGATTTATCCAAAGACACGTACACTACAAGATGGTCGCTGTGATTACAATAAAAATTATAAAATGGGGGTCTGTGAACAGTGAAGGTTTAACCCTGTCTTGGTTGCCCTCTGTGCGCTCAGCGAGTAGCAGATGCAGCACCCACAGCACCGCTATTCTTTGAGGAGGTGCAGGAGCTAGTCGCTTCCCGGTGAAGGAGTCCCTGGATGACACTGCGTGGAGCCTCCACTGGGGGGCCGCTTTACTTGGTAGGTTATTTTTGTCACACCCCCATTATTAGCTGGCACCAAGGGGTCCTTTGTGGCATGACACTTTTGAGCATTGTGGTTCACCCTATTGAAAGCCTTCTGTTGCAAAAGGAAAGGGCAGTCCGCTGTCTCGTGTGAGGAATAGCCTGCTTGAAAGGTAACCTGATAGTCTTTATGGTAATTTCCCGCACGTGGCTTGTCACTGAGGAGCTGCTGTCCCTCCTGTATGGCAGAACTGGGTTGGATGGTGCTGCACAAGGTAAAGCTCTATAAGTTTGTGTATTAAGCTGTCCTTCAAGTGGTTTCGTCAACTATTCGGTACCCTGATATACAGTGACCGAATGTATAATTGGGATAGTGATTTGGGCACCCGGCTTTATTTTTTAACTCGTATAAAGTGTATTTCTTCCCTTGGGTTTTGGCTGACGTCCCCAGGCAAATGCATACACGTTACATTATTATGTACTCTGAATTCTCGTTGTGTTCTGTGTAGTTGCCTGGCAGAGGCTGGTACTGTGCAAACGGAGCCCGTGCCAAGGCACGTTTGGTGCCCCAGTTGAAAGCGGCGCCTGTTTTGTTTTCCGGTACACGCCCTGCATTATTATGTCGGATTTACGAAACACACCCACCAGTGCTTGAGCTATGTGCTTCCTTTTCCTGTCAAAGCCGTTGCCCCTGTCTTCGGGGATAGCTTTTCCTCCTAAAGCTATATGTATGACGGGCTTGCTGGATCCTTGCAAACTGCAGTGAAGCAAACAAACTGCATTCTGTTGCGGAGCCCATGAATACAGGTGCAAGCAGTCGCTGCCAGGCCAGTCGCTTCTGCAAATATGTATATAGAAATAAAGACAAGCATTGGCATTGCCAATAGGTATCGCTTTTGGGACCTTATAAGTATTTAGTTTTGCAGCACAATATCCT
This sequence comes from Lissotriton vulgaris, assembly GCF_964263255.1. Taxonomy (NCBI): domain Eukaryota; kingdom Metazoa; phylum Chordata; class Amphibia; order Caudata; family Salamandridae; genus Lissotriton; species Lissotriton vulgaris. The sequence goes on from NW_028253406.1 coordinate 606,742, forward strand.
TGGTGCAACAACATCAGCGGTTGCATGGCTAAAAGTGTTTAGCCATGCAACAGTTGATGTTGTTGCACCAAGGATATTGTGTTTGATAACTAAACACTTATAAGGTCCCAAAGGCGAGACCTATTGGCCATGCCAATGCTTGTTGTAGGTTGCCGTTTGCTCCTGCAAAAAAGCATTATGTGATGTACATACTTTTCAAATCAGTACTTACAAGCGGCGTTATTAGGGCGCCTCTTATGCATACTGATACGTAGTGGTATTTATTCATTTTTTGCGACCGAATTCCAGCTGCGAAACATTAATATTTTATTAACACCTCGAAGGAGATTGTAAAACATTCACAAATGGAAAGGGGTCCCCTAGGGACCCCTTCTGCTTTGAAAATATAAACAAAAACATATTTTTAAGAGCATGCAGTAGTCCCACAGACCCTTTCAACATGTACATGAACCCACTCATCAGTAGTCTCAGATGAATCACATTCTCCCTGAACTCCCTTCAACTTTGGATGTCCTCCGAGTGGGAACACAGAGGACAACCAGACCTATTTTAAGGTTTCCTGAGCATCACATAAATTCACTAGCTTAGCCAACAAGTTTTGAGGAGTTGATAGAGAAAAGTAGCCTCATACTAAATGGGGCACAAACAGAGGTCGACCCCTCTAATCCGCCATCCTTTTTCAGACATCCAATCTCCACAGCTGTTTTCAGAATTAACCTATGCATCTACCTGGGGAGCAATCAAAGTATGTTAAAACAAATAGGTGCAGTGAGCACCAGCGGCGACCGGCACAGGTAAGCATGGTGGGGTGGGGCTGGGCACAACAGGAGGGGAAGCCAACAGATGACTGAATAGATGTTATTCATTTTTTAGATATATCTATTCAGTCGTCTGTGGACTCCCTCCCCCACCCCTCCCTGCCTCACCGCGTGTACCTGTGCCAGCCGCTGCTGGTGAGCACAGGAACCATTTTCAACTGACAATGGCCTTTAGCTACTTACCCTCACAACTATATGCAGTGGTATGGGCACACCAACCTCCAAGAATGCCAGCACAACACAGACATAAAGAGATAAAACACTGCCTCAAGTATTGACAGCCTCTCAGTAAGGCTCAGGGTAAGATTCAAAACTGTCTGTCTCCCCTCCAAATGCACAGGGGGCACTGATCTGGCAGCTCAGCAGCGAAAAAACTCCCTAGAGTTTTGCTGCTTTCTTTGTTTCCAAGTTTCGTCCGCAAACTAGCAGACTCATGGAAGTCCCACTGTATTTCCATCATCTTTTCGGCCATTTTGTAAAGCATTTTTACTGTCTTTATTGTTTTAAGAGAGGGTTCCTTTCATGCGAAGATGTTCGGTACATTAAAAATTTTGGGTTGGTAAATCTCCATCCGAAACTTCACCCACTTTTCTATTTTAGGCCTTGTCCTGTACTTAGCCATATAGTTTAGTGTGCTTTGTGGTGGGTTGATGATGATCTTTTCCACCGCAGCAAATTCAAGTGATCAACATTTTTAAAAAGTGCTCACCCATTTAACTCCTTGTGTGCTTAGGACGGCCCCCGGCCGTCCTACGTAACTCTGGGCGTGTGCTCAGGACGGCCGGGGGGCGTCTGAACGCCGGAGATTCCCCAGTGCGGCGCGAATTCCGCGTCTGCGCTGGAGACTTAATCAGTGGGCGGAGTTTGGATGGCCGGGGGCCATCCTGAGCACATGCCCAGCGTGACGTAGGACAGCCGGAGGCTGTCCTGAGCACGCCAGGGTTTACGCCCCCTAATTACATCCCCGCACCGGGGCGGAATTACCAGGGAAGGGGTTAAGAGGTAGACATCTCAAAACACAGAATCTTTACAGGTTCAACATTTTTCATTAAAATTCCTAATATCATATCTGCAAAAACAGAGGTCTGCTACTACATATACATGATATTTTCCACTCTTTATTTGAAATTGGTTCAGGAGGACAGGCCTACAGGCTTTGACCCAAGCCTACCTGCACATAGAAAATCTATTTCACAAGCACCTCTCATTTGTCTCTACACAACTATGCAGTTAATCATGCAAAATAAACCTCAAGGAAATCCCGTAAGATATCAACAGAGGGAGGTAGTAAGGACAAGAACAGAGACCCCCAGGTTATATTAACAGTGTCAATGCTGCACTGGTTGACAAGTCCAGATCCACTCCGGCACCTTTAAATCACACACTCAGCAGCATACTCTCAAGACATGGACATCCAGTCATACTGACCCCTTTATACGGTCAGAGACCAGTTGCAGCATAGTCATCAGCACCGCTAGCTCCCATGCTTATGCCTGGCGGAGCTGTAATATTGCAAGGTACACTAAGGGCACAGTGGGGGTGAAGGAAATAATTCACGGACACTGCATCCTCGCAAGGGGGCAAGGGTGGTGGTGGTAATGACTCAGACTGGTGGGATTCAAAGACTCAATTGCCTGTAACTGTACAGGCCTCTGTAGATGTGCGTAGTGCCCATGCAGCACACATGCAACACCTCTTTCACACATATGTCTTACCATCTGTCAGCTATCTGATTCAGCTTTTTGGGGGAATTCCTCCCTCCTGCATGGCCCTGCATCTTTTATCTGCTTGAACCCCAGCTAACATTTCTCCCCGCCAGCCATCAATCATCCTCTAGACCTTTTTTGCTCCCCGAGCAGGGTATGTGCATTTAATGATGCATTTAATTCCTCTCCTCTTGTCTTTTTAAACTCCTAACTGGCAGAGTTGTTAAAAGCAAGTTTTCATCAACTCTGTCTCAGTACAGAAGAAGAGCTTGACCCCACTTTACTTTCACTAAAGCCTTGAATTTCAACAAGAGAACCTGTCTCCTAAACAGGCTTCTAATAAGTTGAACTAAACCCACAGCTTTTTAAATTAGAATTCCTAGAGTATTTTCTGTGTCAGATGAACAGGGTTACAGGTAAAGTCAGAAAATAACTGTGCACTTCCCTCTCCAAAAACTTCTCACACTGAATACATAATGGACATCAAAAGGCAGCTGCACACACAGAACTAATATCAAATGTTCAGGAAGGAGAGTGAGGACCACAAAAGAGCACTGCCAACCCAAGGACACTGCTAGGGGCTACAAAAGGGTAGTATGGAGGAATGTCGAGCACCGGGTATACAGGAAAACGTGGAAGTGATATGGCTCTTGTTCCACATAAACCAGGGGACCAGTGCTCCAGCACCTCTGGTCCTCACAAAGAGTAGATTCTGCAGCAGTTTGGAATCACTTGCAGTCACCAGATCTGCAGCATTCCCTCATCTAATCTTGCAAAACTTTCGAGCTGCACCTTATGCGGCTTCAGCAGTCCACCCTATCCTATCCTTTCGTTTGGGACGTGCAATATTGGAAATAGCAATGATATAAACCAAATGAATAAAACCAGGACTGGAAAAGTTATTTACATCTAACATGGCACAACTGGAGAGCTGTGGCACTGGATTTTGGCCCATGTGTCGAACGGCCAGGGCTCAAATACTGCATGTGCCCTGGTGAAGTTCAACTGGTGACTATCATTCTACTTCTAGCATTTCTACTCCGCCCGCTCACGTGCCGGTTGCTGCCTTCATTTCCCTGATACCGCCAAGCACTGTCTGGCTCACAGTGGATATTTTACTACAACACTGCAATTGAGATCCTGGCCCCACCAGCTCCTGTGTCTTGAGTACAGACTGGGCCAATTCAGACCTGCCACGTGTCACAATATTACTTGGGCAAGATGGTGTTAACTAGTAACCACAACAGTTCTAAGGCCCTGATTACAAGTCTTAAGACTTCCGTACCATTGGTGGTTGTCCGACCACCACCTCCTTAGCGGTCCGACTGCTCAATTATGAGTCAGGTGGTTGGCCACAAGTCCACCGCAATTGATTGCAGCTTGGATCCATCGGTGGTGGTGAAATCAGAGGTCTACGGAGGCGGTGCCAATGTAGTCACGGATTATGACCTGCCTTTCTGCCGACCTTTTCATTTTCATTTTGCCCATTGGTGACTGTTAAGGGGGCAAATGTTGTGAACTCCTCTAATTGCACTATCTGCCATGCACAACATGGTGCATGATACACAGTGCACCCAGCGGGCAAGAGGCGCTGAACTGCGGTGATATATGCTTCAGGCTCTCTTTATGAGCCAAAGCATGCCGCCGCCGTTAAACCGCTGATGACACACTGCCAGCCCAGCTGTAGTGTCATAATACAAGGTCAGGGTGCCGTCGGCTTGGCAGCGTTCTCCCGACCGCCGCAGCAGCGGTCGGGCGGTCGGGCCACCGATCTCGTAATCAGCCCCTAAGTGTGTAAAAGGCTGCTTTTATGAGACAGATGCACAGCACATTAACTGTAAAATAACACATGAAAACGTACATTATACAAATATGTATAAAACCTGATTTATTTCTGTTTTTTACAATTAAAAATACATTATTTTATTTACTTCACTTAAAAATTGCTATTATTTTTGTTTTAAATATATATTTGACAAAATGTAAAAGTATACAATAAATTTAAAATTGTCAAAAAAGAACATTTAAAAAAATGTGTGACATCTTTTTATTATAATAAATTTGGGGGAAATCTTAAACACTAAAGGGGTGACATTACTATTACTGCTTCAATCTAGACCAAATTGGGGAAGGTATTGGACACTAGCGGGGTGACATTTGCCATTCACACTCCAATACTAAACAACTCAGGGAATGTACACCAATTTAGGGAAGGTGGTGGACACTAAAGGGGTGAAATGTACTATTTCCACTTCCACTTCAATCTAAACCAATTTGGGGAATGTCTTGGAATCTAAAATGGCGAAAATCACTATTCCCACTCCAATCTAAACCAACTCACGGAAGGTATTGGACACTAAAGGGGTGATATTTTCTATACCCGCTCCAATCTAAATCACCTTGGGAAAGGTTTTAGACACTAAAGGGGTAACATTTAATATCCCAACTCCAATCAAAACCAACTTGGGGGAGGTGTTGGTCCCTAAAGGGGTGACATTTACTATTCCTACTCCAATCTAAACCAATTTGGAGACAGTGTTTGACACTAAAGGTGTGACATTTACTGTTTCTACTCCATCCTAAACCAACTTAGGGATGGTGTTGGACAGTAAAGGGGTGAGGTATCAGGGCCGGACTGAGAACCAAAACCGGCCCTGGCAAAGTACTCGGCCGGCCCCATGGGGGTGCGACCAAGCTCTTTGTCGGGCCGTTTTTCGGCCGATTTTGATACAGGGCCGCTTTCGCTGTAACAAAAACGGCCCCCTGGGCCGCCACCCTTGCAGCGCACCGGGGGATTGCCCGGTGCCCGCAACGACCAGTCCGGGCCTGTGAGGTATATTATCTCCACTTCAATCTAAACCAATTATAGGAAGCTGTTAGACAGTTATGGGGTGATATTTACTATTCCCACTCCAATCTAAACCAATTTGAGGAAGATGTTGGACAGTAAAGGGGTGACATTTACTATTCACACTCCAATCTAAAGCAACTTGATTAAGCTGTTGGACACTAAGGGGGTAATATTTACTATTCCCACTCAAATCCAAACAAAATTAGTGAAGGTGTAAAAACTTAAATAAGCAAATTAATTAAATTTAATCTAAACCAATTTGGGGAAGGTGGTGGACACTAGCGGGGTGGCATTTGCTATATTTGCTATTCCCACTTCAAAATTAACTAACTCAGGGAAGGTGATAGACACTAATGTGGTAACATTTACTATTCACACTCCAATGTAAACCAAATTAGGGAAGGTGTAGGACCGTAAAGGAGTGAGATTTACTATTCTCACTCCAATCTAAACAAAATTAGTGAAGGTGTAAAACACGTAAAAATGCTAATGAATTAAATCCAATTAAAAATAAAACATTTTACCTACAACATAATATTTTACAAATACATAATTAATACTGCACATTATCACACTTAAGGACATCGCATATTTTTCCAAAATATTATATTACAACACACTAATTTATACTGGTATTTACATAAAAGAATAAAAGAATTAAACAAAAAAATACAATATATTTTTTATTTAGTAATAAAATTTCAAAAATTGTGATGAATATCGTCTATCATTAAATTGTTTTTTAAAGTAAAACTACATTTTTCAAAAAAACACATTTTCTAAAAACAAATCCAGACAACTATTAATATTGCTGTCATTATAACAATATGTTATTTCCTTTCCAAATATATTTGTAAATTGCATAATACAATGACAATTCTATAAAAAGAAATTATAGTTGTAATTTAAACATATAATTAAATACAAACAGAACATTATTTTAAACAATCAAAAATATTTTAAAGATTTTTAAAGGATTAGGATTTTATTTTTGAGAAACATTTAAATATATCTAAGTTCACATTTCATTTAAAAATAAAAATATATAAAATAATAAAATACATTTTAAAAATAATAAAAGATTGCATATCTAAAAAATAATTGAAAATTAAAAATTATATTATGATTTTTTTAAAATTCTCCCTACCATTATTCCCGATTAACCCAAAATCCTGCTACTAAAAGAAAACGTAAACTCTTTTAAAAAAATCAAAACAATTAATATTTACAAATAACAATTTATTAAATAAAAAATATTCTAAAATGAAAACATGAAAAAATATAAACAAATAGAATTTTAAAAAATACATGACGTAATATTTTACACTACAAAACTGATAATTTATCCAATGATATTTACAACGCCGCAATGATAAAAATGCTTGTTGTGCATTTCCCTGCACTACGCGGTGCCTGCCACCTGGTGCAGGGAAATGTAGGGGGGCACAAAACGGAAGTGCCTCTGCACAAGGGGGTCCGCAACGGGCCCCCAAAGTCAATCTCCGCCAACCTTTCCATGGCGGAGGAACCACAATGGAAAGGCTGGCGGAATGCAGTACCCGATCGAGGCGGACGGTGTCTGCTAGGCATCGCCACCATTCTTGGGATGCAGGCCGGGTCTAGATGTAGGCCAGGTCTGACAGGCAATCGTAACGATTGCCTGTGTCGGACCTGTGATGTACCTTTAATAATCCCGTCCAATATATATTGAACAGGCCGGAGGGCAGGACATCATGTGTGATTCTCCAAATGCATGGGGCATTTGTGATTGGTATTCTGCGTGGCGGTCCCGGCCGTGGGAGAAGGCACTGTCACCAGCTGAGATTGAAGTCTGCCTCAGCAGGATGAAGTGGCCAGAACTGAACTATCAGAACTGCAAGCGGTACGATGTTCCTGCATGCACGTGAGCCAGCGCTACAAGTACGTACTCACTTAGAGTTTTAAATGGACTGTAATCGCAGGCACACACTTGAACTTTCTCAAAAGAAGATAAATTACCTGCACATTGAACTGCATGCCCCATATTGCCATTGGCGCCAAACTGACACACCCATGAAATTAAGCATGATAATAAAGATCGAAACAATCCTGTGCAGGGCTCAGGTGTGGTGACTTACTGCCCAGGAAGAAGGGGCTCTGACCCTGAAACGCGTAGGCAAGCTGTAAACAAACGTGCACTTGTAAAGCTGACTGCATTGAACAGGCTGGAGGGCAGGACATCGTGTGTGATTCTCCAAATGCATGGGGCATTTGTGATTGATATATATATATATATATATATATATATATATATATATATATGTTCTTTTAATTTGGCACTACTTACACTTTTTTGCACAGGCACTATTTTGCACAATAACATCCAAATGTCGTAATGGTGACTACTTTGGTCAAGATAAAAACAACATAAACTTCGATCATGCCAGTACATTCAAGTATAAGGGCATAGAATTAACTGATAATAAGTATCCATAAAAGATCAGGCAATTGGACACCCTCACTGGTATTAAGGTAAAGGCAATATATAAACCATATGAGCCATAGACATAACCAAAAGGGATTCATCCCAATATTTTAAACAGGTAGTGTTGTCTTGTAGATTGTTATGTATATATTATATATTTATATTTTTTGTACTATGCAATAATATTTATTCATATATATTTATATATTTATATAATTATATTTGTTTTTATATATTTATATATCTAATTAATGAAAGGTGACCCAATTGTACCTATAACCGAAAAGTGGTATGATATTTTATCTATCATTTGCATAAACAGCAAAGCCCTAGTTGTTTTTCTATACATGTATTGAACAGCAAAATTTGCGCGTCAGGAAAACAATGTAAATGTTATCTAATGAATATTTATCTATTGTTGGCTCTATTTGACCAAACCAGTGACACTAAGTGATATTTATGTGGATGTTTATTTTAATTAACACCAAGCACTTTATACATATAATCACGTGGTACACATTTACCCAATAAAAATTATCAATAGAAAAAATAAGAAAAAAGACTTTCATTTCAAGTGACTACAAAACTTTATTGACTCCATTGTCCTACGAAATAAAGAATCGCAGATCGCATATATATATATATACATATATATATATATATATATATATATATATATATATATTTTTGTTTCTGCAAATTGGTTCAGGTGCGGGGCTGCCTGGCGCTTCGTTTTGCTGTGCGTTTTCCTCCTCGGCGGAACCAAGCCGACATGTATTCAAACAAAACATCTCCCACGAGAGATAAATGAGTCGCACAAGAACTTGCCTTTAACAATTTATTTCCTGCAGGGCAATAGGACAAGGCATCTTCACCAACATGTTTCGTTTCGTCTAGAAACTTTTTCAAGGTTTTGCCTGCCCCAAACAGTCCGTTGGCTTGCCACAGGTGAGATTTTCAATGTTTTTTTGTCTCTGATGGCTCCGCCCATTTCGGAATCACTTCCCTTGGACCACTGCATTGTGGTACCTGTGGTATTACCAGCGTCTTTGGAGCATATTTGTCCCATTGAGGTCACAAACCCTTTTTAAATCCTCTGCTAGGACGTTATGTTGCAGGTTCCCTCGATGTCAGCTATCTTTTGAGACTGACTGAGGGCAAAATACCGGAGTCCAGTCCCCGGGAGCACCGCAAACCCCTAATCCGTATGGCGGTTTCTGCAAATTGGTTCAGGTGCGGGGCTGCCTGGCGCTTCGTTTTGCTGTGCGTTTTCCTCCTCGGCGGAACCAAGCCGACATGTATTCAAACAAAACATCTCCCACGAGAGATAAATGAGTCGCACAAGAACTTGCCTTTAACAATTTATTTCCTGCAGGGCAATAGGACAAGGCATCTTCACCAACATGTTTCGTTTCGTCTAGAAACTTTTTCAAGGTTTTGCCTGCCCCAAACAGTCCGTTGGCTTGCCACAGGTGAGATTTTCAATGTTTTTTTGTCTCTGATGGCTCCGCCCATTTCGGAATCACTTCCCTTGGACCACTGCATTGTGGTACCTGTGGTATTACCAGCGTCTTTGGAGCATATTTGTCCCATTGAGGTCACAAACCCTTTTTAAATCCTCTGCTAGGACGTTATGTTGCAGGTTCCCTCGATGTCAGCTATCTTTTGAGACTGACTGAGGGCAAAATACCGGAGTCCAGTCCCCGGGAGCACCGCAAACCCCTAATCCGTATGGCGGTTTCTGCAAATTGGTTCAGGTGCGGGGCTGCCTGGCGCTTCGTTTTGCTGTGCGTTTTCCTCCTCGGCGGAACCAAGCCGACATGTATTCAAACAAAACATCTCCCACGAGAGATAAATGAGTCGCACAAGAACTTGCCTTTAACAATTTATTTCCTGCAGGGCAATAGGACAAGGCATCTTCACCAACATGTTTCGTTTCGTCTAGAAACTTTTTCAAGGTTTTGCCTGCCCCAAACAGTCCGTTGGCTTGCCACAGGTGAGATTTTCAATGTTTTTTTGTCTCTGATGGCTCCGCCCATTTCGGAATCACTTCCCTTGGACCACTGCATTGTGGTACCTGTGGTATTACCAGCGTCTTTGGAGCATATTTGTCCCATTGAGGTCACAAACCCTTTTTAAATCCTCTGCTAGGACGTTATGTTGCAGGTTCCCTCGATGTCAGCTATCTTTTGAGACTGACTGAGGGCAAAATACCGGAGTCCAGTCCCCGGGAGCACCGCAAACCCCTAATCCGTATGGCGGTTTCTGCAAATTGGTTCAGGTGCGGGGCTGCCTGGCGCTTCGTTTTGCTGTGCGTTTTCCTCCTCGGCGGAACCAAGCCGACATGTATTCAAACAAAACATCTCCCACGAGAGATAAATGAGTCGCACAAGAACTTGCCTTTAACAATTTATTTCCTGCAGGGCAATAGGACAAGGCATCTTCACCAACATGTTTCGTTTCGTCTAGAAACTTTTTCAAGGTTTTGCCTGCCCCAAACAGTCCGTTGGCTTGCCACAGGTGAGATTTTCAATGTTTTTTTGTCTCTGATGGCTCCGCCCATTTCGGAATCACTTCCCTTGGACCACTGCATTGTGGTACCTGTGGTATTACCAGCGTCTTTGGAGCATATTTGTCCCATTGAGGTCACAAACCCTTTTTAAATCCTCTGCTAGGACGTTATGTTGCAGGTTCCCTCGATGTCAGCTATCTTTTGAGACTGACTGAGGGCAAAATACCGGAGTCCAGTCCCCGGGAGCACCGCAAACCCCTAATCCGTATGGCGGTTTCTGCAAATTGGTTCAGGTGCGGGGCTGCCTGGCGCTTCGTTTTGCTGTGCGTTTTCCTCCTCGGCGGAACCAAGCCGACATGTATTCAAACAAAACATCTCCCACGAGAGATAAATGAGTCGCACAAGAACTTGCCTTTAACAATTTATTTCCTGCAGGGCAATAGGACAAGGCATCTTCACCAACATGTTTCGTTTCGTCTAGAAACTTTTTCAAGGTTTTGCCTGCCCCAAACAGTCCGTTGGCTTGCCACAGGTGAGATTTTCAATGTTTTTTTGTCTCTGATGGCTCCGCCCATTTCGGAATCACTTCCCTTGGACCACTGCATTGTGGTACCTGTGGTATTACCAGCGTCTTTGGAGCATATTTGTCCCATTGAGGTCACAAACCCTTTTTAAATCCTCTGCTAGGACGTTATGTTGCAGGTTCCCTCGATGTCAGCTATCTTTTGAGACTGACTGAGGGCAAAATACCGGAGTCCAGTCCCCGGGAGCACCGCAAACCCCTAATCCGTATGGCGGTTTCTGCAAATTGGTTCAGGTGCGGGGCTGCCTGGCGCTTCGTTTTGCTGTGCGTTTTCCTCCTCGGCGGAACCAAGCCGACATGTATTCAAACAAAACATCTCCCACGAGAGATAAATGAGGCGCACAAGAACTTGCCTTTAACAATTTATTTCCTGCAGGGCAATAGGACAAGGCATCTTCACCAACATGTTTCGTTTCGTCTAGAAACTTTTTCAAGGTTTTGCCTGCCCCAAACAGTCCGTTGGCTTGCCACAGGTGAGATTTTCAATGTTTTTTTGTCTCTGATGGCTCCGCCCATTTCGGAATCACTTCCCTTGGACCACTGCATTGTGGTACCTGTGGTATTACCAGCGTCTTTGGAGCATATTTGTCCCATTGAGGTCACAAACCCTTTTTAAATCCTCTGCTAGGACGTTATGTTGCAGGTTCCCTCGATGTCAGCTATCTTTTGAGACTGACTGAGGGCAAAATACCGGAGTCCAGTCCCCGGGAGCACCGCAAACCCCTAATCCGTATGGCGGTTTCTGCAAATTGGTTCAGGTGCGGGGCTGCCTGGCGCTTCGTTTTGCTGTGCGTTTTCCTCCTCGGCGGAACCAAGCCGACATGTATTCAAACAAAACATCTCCCACGAGAGATAAATGAGTCGCACAAGAACTTGCCTTTAACAATTTATTTCCTGCAGGGCAATAGGACAAGGCATCTTCACCAACATGTTTCGTTTCGTCTAGAAACTTTTTCAAGGTTTTGCCTGCCCCAAACAGTCCGTTGGCTTGCCACAGGTGAGATTTTCAATGTTTTTTTGTCTCTGATGGCTCCGCCCATTTCGGAATCACTTCCCTTGGACCACTGCATTGTGGTACCTGTGGTATTACCAGCGTCTTTGGAGCATATTTGTCCCATTGAGGTCACAAACCCTTTTTAAATCCTCTGCTAGGACGTTATGTTGCAGGTTCCCTCGATGTCAGCTATCTTTTGAGACTGACTGAGGGCAAAATACCGGAGTCCAGTCCCCGGGAGCACCGCAAACCCCTAATCCGTATGGCGGTTTCTGCAAATTGGTTCAGGTGCGGGGCTGCCTGGCGCTTCGTTTTGCTGTGCGTTTTCCTCCTCGGCGGAACCAAGCCGACATGTATTCAAACAAAACATCTCCCACGAGAGATAAATGAGTCGCACAAGAACTTGCCTTTAACAATTTATTTCCTGCAGGGCAATAGGACAAGGCATCTTCACCAACATGTTTCGTTTCGTCTAGAAACTTTTTCAAGGTTTTGCCTGCCCCAAACAGTCCGTTGGCTTGCCACAGGTGAGATTTTCAATGTTTTTTTGTCTCTGATGGCTCCGCCCATTTCGGAATCACTTCCCTTGGACCACTGCATTGTGGTACCTGTGGTATTACCAGCGTCTTTGGAGCATATTTGTCCCATTGAGGTCACAAACCCTTTTTAAATCCTCTGCTAGGACGTTATGTTGCAGGTTCCCTCGATGTCAGCTATCTTTTGAGACTGACTGAGGGCAAAATACCGGAGTCCAGTCCCCGGGAGCACCGCAAACCCCTAATCCGTATGGCGGTTTCTGCAAATTGGTTCAGGTGCGGGGCTGCCTGGCGCTTCGTTTTGCTGTGCGTTTTCCTCCTCGGCGGAACCAAGCCGACATGTATTCAAACAAAACATCTCCCACGAGAGATAAATGAGTCGCACAAGAACTTGCCTTTAACAATTTATTTCCTGCAGGGCAATAGGACAAGGCATCTTCACCAACATGTTTCGTTTCGTCTAGAAACTTTTTCAAGGTTTTGCCTGCCCCAAACAGTCCGTTGGCTTGCCACAGGTGAGATTTTCAATGTTTTTTTGTCTCTGATGGCTCCGCCCATTTCGGAATCACTTCCCTTGGACCACTGCATTGTGGTACCTGTGGTATTACCAGCGTCTTTGGAGCATATTTGTCCCATTGAGGTCACAAACCCTTTTTAAATCCTCTGCTAGGACGTTATGTTGCAGGTTCCCTCGATGTCAGCTATCTTTTGAGACTGACTGAGGGCAAAATACCGGAGTCCAGTCCCCGGGAGCACCGCAAACCCCTAATCCGTATGGCGGTTTCTGCAAATTGGTTCAGGTGCGGGGCTGCCTGGCGCTTCGTTTTGCTGTGCGTTTTCCTCCTCGGCGGAACCAAGCCGACATGTATTCAAACAAAACATCTCCCACGAGAGATAAATGAGTCGCACAAGAACTTGCCTTTAACAATTTATTTCCTGCAGGGCAATAGGACAAGGCATCTTCACCAACATGTTTCGTTTCGTCTAGAAACTTTTTCAAGGTTTTGCCTGCCCCAAACAGTCCGTTGGCTTGCCACAGGTGAGATTTTCAATGTTTTTTTGTCTCTGATGGCTCCGCCCATTTCGGAATCACTTCCCTTGGACCACTGCATTGTGGTACCTGTGGTATTACCAGCGTCTTTGGAGCATATTTGTCCCATTGAGGTCACAAACCCTTTTTAAATCCTCTGCTAGGACGTTATGTTGCAGGTTCCCTCGATGTCAGCTATCTTTTGAGACTGACTGAGGGCAAAATACCGGAGTCCAGTCCCCGGGAGCACCGCAAACCCCTAATCCGTATGGCGGTTTCTGCAAATTGGTTCAGGTGCGGGGCTGCCTGGCGCTTCGTTTTGCTGTGCGTTTTCCTCCTCGGCGGAACCAAGCCGACATGTATTCAAACAAAACATCTCCCACGAGAGATAAATGAGTCGCACAAGAACTTGCCTTTAACAATTTATTTCCTGCAGGGCAATAGGACAAGGCATCTTCACCAACATGTTTCGTTTCGTCTAGAAACTTTTTCAAGGTTTTGCCTGCCCCAAACAGTCCGTTGGCTTGCCACAGGTGAGATTTTCAATGTTTTTTTGTCTCTGATGGCTCCGCCCATTTCGGAATCACTTCCCTTGGACCCCTGCATTGTGGTACCTGTGGTATTACCAGCGTCTTTGGAGCATATTTGTCCCATTGAGGTCACAAACCCTTTTTAAATCCTCTGCTAGGACGTTATGTTGCAGTTTCTAGACGAAACGAAACATGTTGGTGAAGATGCCTTGTCCTATTGCCCTGCAGGAAATAAATTGTTAAAGGCAAGTTCTTGTGCGACTCATTTATCTCTCGTGGGAGATGTTTTGTTTGAATACATGTCGGCTTGGTTCCGCCGAGGAGGAAAACGCACAGCAAAACGAAGCGCCAGGCAGCCCCGCACCTGAACCAATTTGCAGAAACCGCCATACGGATTAGGGGTTTGCGGTGCTCCCGGGGACTGGACTCCGGTATTTTGCCCTCAGTCAGTCTCAAAAGATAGCTGACATCGAGGGAACCTGCAACATAACGTCCTAGCAGAGGATTTAAAAAGGGTTTGTGACCTCAATGGGACAAATATGCTCCAAAGACGCTGGTAATACCACAGGTACCACAATGCAGTGGTCCAAGGGAAGTGATTCCGAAATGGGCGGAGCCATCAGAGACAAAAAAACATTGAAAATCTCACCTGTGGCAAGCCAACGGACTGTTTGGGGCAGGCAAAACCTTGAAAAAGTTTCTAGACGAAACGAAACATGTTGGTGAAGATGCCTTGTTCTATTGCCCTGCAGGAAATAAATTGTTAAAGGCAAGTTCTTGTGCGACTCATTTATCTCTCGTGGGAGATGTTTTGTTTGAATACATGTCGGCTTGGTTCCGCCGAGGAGGAAAACGCACAGCAAAACGAAGCGCCAGGCAGCCCCGCACCTGAACCAATTTGCAGAAACCGCCATACGGATTAGGGGTTTGCGGTGCTCCCGGGGACTGGACTCCGGTATTTTGCCCTCAGTCAGTCTCAAAAGATAGCTGACATCGAGGGAACCTGCAACATAACGTCCTAGCAGAGGATTTAAAAAGGGTTTGTGACCTCAATGGGACAAATATGCTCCAAAGACGCTGGTAATACCACAGGTACCACAATGCAGTGGTCCAAGGGAAGTGATTCCGAAATGGGCGGAGCCATCAGAGACAAAAAAACATTGAAAATCTCACCTGTGGCAAGCCAACGGACTGTTTGGGGCAGGCAAAACCTTGAAAAAGTTTCTAGACGAAACGAAACATGTTGGTGAAGATGCCTTGTCCTATTGCCCTGCAGGAAATAAATTGTTAAAGGCAAGTTCTTGTGCGACTCATTTATCTCTCGTGGGAGATGTTTTGTTTGAATATATATATATATATATATATATATATATATATATATATATATTCACTGAAAGAACCATAGGTTATAGACCATATATAGTTAGGAATTCGCATTTACAAAACCTTATTTTACTCACACAAAACCATTGAAATTCCATATATAGTTAGTTGCACTAACTATATATCGCGCACCCGCAATCCACTGCTGATGATGTCACATATTACATCATTCATGACATGGTCAGTGACATCACTGATGACATCACTGATGACATCACTGATGACATCTCATTTGACATTACTGATCACATCACTGATGATATCATTCATGTGATAATACGATGAACCTCTTCAGACTCTAATATAACCTTAGATACAATCAGTGTAAACAGACACTCACAGACTGTCACTCATCCATGGAGTTACTCACACACCTAGTCAGTCATGCAAAGAATCAATCACACCTCCATTTCCTCAACTATACAGTTATACAAACTTTACTTATTCAAACATATACTAACACATATTTACTCTCTTATACAATCCCTGTTACAAGTTCACAATGATCCATACAGCCACTCACACATTCACTGGCTCTTATGCACAGTTATTTATATATGTCAACTATCACATGTACTGTGTTTTACATATGTACTTACTTTGACATGTAGCACTGAGATATCAATTCACTCACCAATACACTCATGCACACAGTCAACCGCCCATACAGCTGTTTCCTCATGCACTTTTGAAACCATACATCTAGTGAATCAACTGCTGACACATCTATGCACAGAGTCATACACCTCCCACACACACACTCAGTCTCCCATACAAATACTTGGGCAACCAATCAATAACCCATATAGTTACTCATATAGCTACTTATCAACACATGCAACAGTTTACAGAACAACAGACATAATGATGCACAAATTAAGACAGTTTAGTCACTAACCCATGCACTCAGTGAGACACATTTAATCACTCACTCATACAGTCAGTCATGCACCTACTAAATCCTTCATCCAGACACTTATACATCCACTCATTCTTCAATATGTAAGACATATTTTAACTTTACAGAAACATACAGTCACTGGATGTTGTCATCAGTGATGTCATCAGTGATGTCATTTGAGATGTCATCAGTGATGTCATCAGTGATGTCACTGACCATGTCATGAATGATGTAATATGTGACATCATCAGCAGTGGATTGCGGGTGCGCAATATATAGTTAGTGCAACTAACTATATATGGAATTTCAATGGTTTTGTGTGAGTAAAACAAGGTTTTGTAAATGCGAATTCCTAACTATATATGGTCTATAACCTATGGTTTTTCAGTGAATTTTCAAGGTTTTGTAAATGCTAATTCCTAACTATATATGGTCTATAACCTATGGTTTTTTCAGTGAATTTTCAAGGTTTTGTAAATGCTAATTCCTAACTATATATGGTCTATAACCTATGGTTTTCTCAGTGAATATATATATATACATACATATATAAACATATATCATCTGTATATCTATATAAATACAAACATAAATGCATGCATACATATACTTATATGCATACAGATGCATGTTATTTACATGAAAGTTGAAAAAACACTAATAAAAGCAAAGCTAAAAAGCCACCTCATTACAAACAGAATGGCTTTAACTTAAACGAGGGCGAGATCTATTGCATTTTCAATGCTTGTTTACTTTGGTTCCATCAAGAAGGCATTCAGATGTGTCACACATTTGCCATAAATTCTGAATGTTAGCACTCTAGTTGCACATTAGATCACTGTAGTAAAGCTACTGCTCACCAGGGACGTCTGCTGCTGGTATTCAAAGTGCATGTTTCAGTCTGCATGTCAGAATTCTTTTAATGAAATAGAAGAGGATTTGAGAAGTCACTCAAAATGATCCCTAATTTTTCTTTCTGAAGCACTAATCATACTTTCTATGGCAAAATTAACCCCCTCATGTTGTTCCTTTTTAAATTGAGTGTTTTCAGACTTACCACTTCGTTCCAATCAAGATGGCTTCTGGTGTGCCATACTTTTGTCATAAGTAAGACTGTTAGCGCTCTAGTTGTTCTTTAGAACACTCTGGGACATTCTGTCATTGGGCTATACTTGGGGTACATCTGGGTGATATTTGGGCTACATTTAGGCTCTTTTGTCTCTGGTGGCCATCTTGGGAGACTGTATGTCAGAATTTTTTAATGAAATTGAAGAGGGTTTGAGAAGTCACTCAAAATGTGCCCTAATTTTTCTTTCTGCAGCACTAATCATAACTCATATGGCAAAATATACCCCCTCATGTTGTTCCTTTTTAAATTAAATGTTTTAAGAGTTACCACTTTATTCCCATCACGATGGCTCCAGGTGTGCTATACCTTTATAATACGTAGGACTGTTAGCGCTCTAGTTGTTCTTTAGAACACTTTAGGAGGCTGCAGTAGAGCACAAAGGAATCAACTGACAGTCTCTGTCCTTGTTGGATGTACATGTGTTACTGAGAATGTCAGACTTCATTTTCACATGACTGAGAAAGATAATGTGAATTTACAGAAAATATGCTTTCAGTTTAGCTTATAGATCCCCTCCCAAACCACTGTGGGAAAATCATGAGATATTAGTTTTCTTTCAAACAATATTCATGATATCACAGCAGAAGGCTTTTTCACATGGTAAAATCCCCTTAGAACCCACCACAATTCCTAAAACGAGTATGGTACCAGCAACAAATGATTTATAATGTAACTAAAGTCCTAAAACCCTCTATTAACTACAATGCTTTTTAATGAGGTGCTATCATGTATATTGGTCCCAAGATGGCTGCCAACACTTCTTGGATGAAGTGCTGACAGCCAATCAGATCAGATGTGTGGTTAGGCTCCGCCCAGATATATATATTTTTTTGAACCTAAATTACTCAAAATCCACTGGAGCACATATATTGAGACCTAGCAAAGGCACATCGGGCTAACAGTCCCTACAATTTTGCCAAGTTTCATGCAAATCCATTCAGCATTTCGAGCTAAAAGTGAGGCCAACCGCCCTATGGAAATTAACATGGGAAAAACGCGTTTTGGGACCCCCCTTTTTTCTCGGCCCCCCCTTGATGAAACCCCCCCAAATTGTCAGGGGCTGCTCAGAAACAAAATGTTCCATTTTCCTGAATATTTCAGCCAATTCCGTCCACAAACGCCAAAGTTATTAGACATAGAATTTTCAAAAATCCCATAGAGAAAAAATCCTAACTATATATACCTACTGGCGACCGCCAGTAGGTAATATATATATATATATATATATATATATATATATATATATATATATATATATATATATATATATATATATATATATATATATATATATATATATATATATATATATATATATATATATATATGAGATCCTGATATTCTCTAACGGAATTCTATTGGATTAAGAAATTGGATACCATGGGCATCATTAGGATGGCCGGCGGACCTCACGATAAAAAGGACCGCCCGCCATAAGGGCGGGGGTCCCATGGGGGCAATTAGGATGCGCCCGCCGCAGTGCTAAAAATACATGTTGTGCTTTCCAAAGCACAATGTGACAGGCACCGCGTGGTACCTGCCACGTTGTTCTTTGATAGGCAGGTGGGCACCCTAGGTACCCCCCATGTGCACCCCCCAACCCCCTGAGTCCATGGGGGCCCGCAACAGGCCCCCCAAGCAGACTCTGCATGCCTTTCCGTGGTGGCAATGCCGCCACGGAAAGGCATTCACAAATGCACATACTATTATGGCTGGCGGTGTCTGAAAGACACTGCTACCATATTGAACTCTTTTCCGCCCGGTCGGCATGTCGACCGGGCGAAAAAGCGGCGGATGGTCTTTCCGTCAGCCGCGGACCCCCCAGTGATGGCGGGGGCAATCCGTCCGCCATCCTAATAGGACCCCATGTATCTATCTGGAATGAATGATAAATTAGAATATTAATGTTTTTTATGGTTTTTTCATGATTGTTATAATTGTGCATCATTTATTGAGATTGCAGAATAGGTGTGCATATATGATTAAATCATTGACTCATCACACCCATAGTTCCATCATATATTCTTGTTTGCATACACTATGCTAACACACGCTTTATCTGTATTTTGATTAAGGCACCTTGAAGTTATTTAGAGGGGTACTGCTCTTTTAAATGGCTGCTCGAGGTATATGGGTGCACACGCTCTAATTCACACTGTTTTCTGGAGAACGCAGCATCATGATTGGTATTTGAGTGTAGGATCCTTTAGGTTTCTTCGCGTATTACAGCCCTTTGTACTACAGTAGTGAGTACAACCAACAGTGCATGATATTGAGGTCCTTATTATGAGTATGGTGGTCCATAGGACCGCTGTAACCATGGATGTGGTCTGATGACCACCCCACTGCAGGACAGTCTGTGGTATTAAAACTGCGGCAGTCGTACCGCCATGCACGCGAATATGCAGCAGGCACCGCCAAGCATATTCCGAGTTGCCATTTAACCTCCCTTTTCATGGTGGTGAACCCTCCATGAAAAGATGGCAGAATGGCAACAAAGGGGGACCAAACAGGCCCCCGTGCTGGATTTCGACCCGAGGCTGCATGCGGGGGGGATATATGGTGCCACCCCTGGATTTGCACCCCCTTCCTGCACGTGTGGCATATATGCCACACCGTGCAAGAAGGTGCAGTCAGAGCTCTGACTGCGGCGGTCAGCATAATAGGCTCTTCTATGAGCATAGCAGACTACTGCCATCAGACCACCGCAGAACCGGCCGTCAGACCAGGATTTAACTCCTAATCTGATGGGTGGTCACACCATGGCTTTGGCTCATGGAGCCTGTCGGTCAGTCGGAAACTCCTCATAATTCCTTTCAGGCCGGTGTTTCCGCCGTCGGGATTATGATGTCGGTTTACGGCAGCCTTTCCATATTGGCCTTTCCGACATTGAAAGGCTGTCGGAAAGCGACTTTGGGGGCCCCTAGCAGAGCCCCCTTTCACCCTGGCCCTCCACGTGTGTCCCATTAACATCTCTGCACCATGAGGGACCTGCCACACGGTGCAGGGATGTTTAAAAATATCAATTTTTCAATAGGAGCTTGTGCTGCAGGCAATTTCGGCCCACTGCACATGTTCCCATTACAAAATGAAAGTTTTCAACCGCACCATGTGAGGTTGTATCCCAATTGCGGGGCCGGAACCGCGGACATGAGGTTGGTCGGTTCCCAATCCGCAGCGCTGTTGGTCAGAGGCAACTCCGACCGACATAGTAATCAGGGCCTAAGTGTCATCAAGAAAATGTAAGAGGGAAAAAAACGTTGTTGACAGAAACAGAACATACCAAGCAACTAAAACAAGCATTGGCGAATGGGACTATTGGCTTTGCCTATGGTTTTTAGTGATGCTGGACACCATCTCCAATGCTGTGTAGCATGGCTAAAGAGATGAAAAAGCCTATAAAATTACCGGCCAAGTCATTTTGTAGACGCGTGCCCGACTCATACATGTGCCTATAAAATGATGTGGATGCTGTTAAAAAAAAGTAATAAGAAAGGTTGTTTTGGGAGAAGCAACACAGTGCGCATGGGCGGGAGAAAGCAACACAGAAGAAACATGGTAGAAGCAACATGGCGCATGTAGATGTAAGCTACAATGTGGCTGCAGGTGTGGTGAAGCAACAAGTAGGGGGGGGAAAAGCACATCACACAGGCGACAGACAGCAATGTGGAGCTTGGGGAGAGAAGTACACAAGGGCAAATGCATCATGAAGGAGACAGGAGAGATGTGCACGGGTGAAAGAGAGCAATATGGAGTGCAGCAGAAGGGGGAAGAGTGCATAAACCAAAAAGAAAGAAGCAGTGCCTGAAAAGTGAGCAGTGGAAAGACACAAATTATGTGGCCATTCTCTAGGGCTCAGACAAACACAACAAGAGGAAGTAAAGCCCACAGAAGTTAACACATAAAAAGCAAGCAAATAAGAGTGACAATAAAGCCAACCAATGGTAAACAATCGGTGGGCTCTAAGTCCAATGTAAGAGAACAGTATGTGCTTTCGCAAACAGACAGCTTGCGCTCTCTGTTAGGCGATACCTAAAAAAAAGGGAAAGGTAGGGGGGGAAAAAGAAACACAAAAAGAACATTGTGAAGAACAAAGAAAGGGAAAAAGATGAATTATCAAAGTAACCTGGTTATGTGGTAGACAGAATACAGAGGGAAAATCAAAAAAGAAAAGAGGACAAAGAACAGAAGTGACAAAAGATAAAAGGGTTTCTACAAGCTGTGGTATTATACGGACATCTGTAGCATGGGACGACACCAGGGAGAACAGGTGACGAGCTTGAAAGGGGCTCTATAAGTGGCACCATTATTTTACCGCCCCCACCTCCAAGTGATGTTCAGCAGCAGGAGGCACTGCTGAGCTAGACTGACAGGAGGCGATAATGTCTTAGGCAAGCCTTCAGCTCCTGCAAGGGGACTGTTGCGAGGCTTAATTACCAGTGTAGTAAAACATAAAACTGGATATTAAAGTAGAATATTTTAATAACTCCAAAATTTGTGCTAGCCCATGTTTAAAGAACTAGAGAAATCTTTCAAGGTAATGTTTCCGCTGAACTCGTAATTCCAATGGGCCCGGAAACCCCAATTATCAGTGCATTCACAGGCCACTTGTAATGAAGGCCATAAACACCTTTATGCATATTTTGATAACAAAACACATACATTTTGCCTTGCAAAAATGCAAAAACTCGGTAAAACGCAATGGTTCTATAAGTAATTTCCCGAAAAGAGCTGTGATTAAAACTCTGAAGTCAAAATCATGGGCACGTCAGCTAGGTGGTCCCTTCCAAAGTCTGAAGATATTCGTAAATGGGTGTGATGATAATTGTATTTATTTATTTATAAAGTTTTATATAGCGCGAACAAGATCCCGAAGGATATCAGAGCGCTTTAAATTAGGAAGGAAAGGAAGGACAATAATGCAAGATCAACATCAGGTAGGAGTAAAAACAGGAATTATCGCAGATTACAAGACAAATGCAACACGGAGGGTTATAATAAACAGTTGTACACGGGTAGTGAAGGGGGCACAGTCATGGGCGTCCGCAGGGGAGGGCAAGGGGGTGCGCTTGCCCCCCCCTGGGTCACCGGTCCCATTCCTTTTGGTCCATAATCTTCAAGATTACAGCAGGCTGTTCCCCTGCGAGAAGCCCCAGGAGTTTAAATGATCTCTCACTTGGGGCCTCTCGCACTTCTCTTTGAACTCTAGAGGCTGCAGCAGCACCTCCCCGACCTCGAACAGACTGTGGACGGGCCCATTGTCATTCTCTCTGCTGCTGATCATCACATAAAGAATGACAATGGGCCGTCTGCATTAAAAGTGCCTTGAAGGCGAGTGAGGAAGTTAAAATGTTGCCCCCCCCTGGAAGGCGAGTGATGAAGTTAAAAGTTTGCCCCCCCCCCCCCCCCCCCCGGAAACATTTCTGCGGACGCCCATGGGCACAGTATGTGGTAAATGGCCTCCAAATTTGGAACCCCCTCAGTCGCTGTGGTGTGTAACACGCCCCACTTCCCTTGCTGTTCTGGCAGCTCTCACACGCTTTCAGGCAGGGATTTAAGTAAGATGACACAATTGGGGGGTCAGTAGAAGGAGCAAGGCCCAGGAAGAGTAACTAGGAATTCTTTCCAAGAAGACCGGCCTATATAATTCAGAGTGTGGCTTTGAACATTTTAAAATAATAATCCTGTACTTCCCACAGCATACCGCCTAACCATTATTTTGGTGTCTTTCTGTGAGATTTCTATTTTTGTATCCAGTCAGATCATACAGTAATGGGCATGCATTTAAAAAAAACAGCCAACCCTACTGGCCCTGTTAATGTTTGGTAGCAGTATCGGGTAAATGAGTAACAACAATGATTTTGTTGCAAATACTTCGAATTTAAATTGTTTCAATTCTGAATATGTGAGACTGTGAATTAAACATTATTAAGGCCAGTGGAATTGGTGGTAGTTTTCATAATGTCTCAATCACTCCCTTTCATGCTATTTTCCTCAGCAACCTGTCTGTTAGACACTTAGGCCTTTTCTTCCCCACATCTTTATGAAATCCTCCATTTGCATATCCTGCACCTCATTTTCCTCTTCAACACCTTCTTTTGACTCTCTCGTGCATGTACTTCTTTACATCTCCTCCACTTTACCATTCACCTACACACAACGCAACCAATAACCTGTAAGCACTGCAATCACTTTTTCTTTCACCCAGTCAATATTTCAACAACTGTGTACCTCCGTCATGTACTTTTGCAGAGAATCACACCGGCAAATGGTACATATTACCATTGCTCTGTATGATCTCACACAAAGCAACCAATAACCTGTAAACACCGTATTTACTTTTTCTTTCGTCTGGTCACTTTTTCTTTCGTCTGGTCAATATTTCAACAACTGTGTACCTCCTTCATGCACTTTGGCATAGAAACATACTGGCAAATGGTAGACATAACAACTGCTCTGTGTGATCTCGAGAGAGGCCAAGGATTGGATGAGCATGTATTTTTGACCCACCTTTACGAGCCACTGACAAACACTGTGAGAATTTCATACTACCTTCAGCCTCAGCTATTGGACGAAAAGTGTTGGCTGGGCTGATTGAATTTTTGACAAAGGAATCAATAAATTTGGATCTGAACATAAATACATGACACTCGATGGACTGAATTTGATTAAATGAATGCGATTTGTGGATGACATAATACTTTGAACTTTCATTGCTCGAATTGAGTTATACTTATTGTAATTATTTGCTCTCCTTTATCAATTGTTGCACAATCTGTAAATATCTGATGTGTGAAATAAGTGCTGGTCTCTAAAAATAAGGGGTGGTGTCCCCGACAGGCAACCACTGACTCAAATTAAGCACTGGGATTATCAAGCAAGTTCCTTAGTTTCGGTAACACATTATCTGGTAGAGACAAATTCTAGCTGCAGATTCTTACCTTTGAATTTCTCAGACGTCAGGCTGGATCAGGAAACTTTTTGCGTGAGCAGTATCCTTGCACGCCGTTGGGTTGTTCCATCCGGCTCTGCATGACATTTCTGGCATAGTTGACGTTGGTTGTGACATTGCGGTCACCTAGATAGGCGCCACCCAGTCGCAAGGCTTCAGTTTTTTTTCACTTATTCTCTGTGAGAAGGCAGAGTCATGAAGTGAACTGACTATTTATTGTGTGTCATAACTAGGGCCCTGCAAAGTGAGCAACCCAAGCCCCTCTAAATAAGTCGGTAGAACGGGTGAGGTGTGAGTGGGTCTGTAAGGAATCTGCAGAAAGATATTGTCTCTATCAGATAATGCGTTACGGAAGGTAAGTAGCTTGATCATCTGTTAGAGACTTCTAGCTGAAGATTCCTTACCTTTGAATAGATACAAGGCCTGGGTGGTGAACTGCGCGCCGTTTGCTGAGCTTGCAGAGTTGTCTGTACTCCGCACAGTTCGCAGAGTGCAGAAAACCGCATCGCGATGTGCAGTGGATTTTTTCCCCGCTCTCGAACGGTAAGATTACGAGCGCGAGCTGGAGCTCGGGTAGAATTTCTACCAGAGCGGCAAAAATACCAGCACAAACAGCAGTTTGCACTGCACTCCACCACTTGCGGAACGTCGCTGATTTTTTTGGTATTGGAATTCCGTGTAGCAAAACTACGCCCAGGCCTAGATACCCAAGCCATACATCCTGGCGGTGGACTGCTAACATCAAAATGTCTCTTCCTACAGACCTGACTGTCCAGGCAGTAGTGTTTTGCTAACATGTGCTATGGAACCCATGTTGCAGCCTGGTAGATGTCCAGGGCTGGCACACCACGAGTCAACTGTGTGGTTGCAGCCTTCCCCATGGTAAAATGGGCTTGTAAGACTTCGGGAAGATGCTTCCTAGTCAGGGTGAAGAAGATTTTAATGCTGATAACGACCCAATACAAAAAGGTTCGCTTCTGCCCGACCTTTTTAGATACCACATAACCCACAAAGAGTTGGTCATCCAATCGGAACTCTTTAGTGCAGTCAAGGTAGAGCGACAATGATTTTATTGGGTCCAGAAGATGGAGATACTCCTCTTCCTTAGAGGAATGCGGGGGATAAAAAAGGTGGGCAGCATGACCGATTGACCTAGATGGAATGGAGTCACCACTTTTAGAAGAAATGAGGAAGGGGTGCGAAACACCACTTTATCCAACAATGTCATAAGGTAGGGAAGCTTGGATGACAACACCTGCAATTTTCTCACTCTCTGGGCAGATGTAATCGCCACTTGAAAGGCTATCTTGATGGTAAGCAGCTGGTGGGGATAATTGGAAAAAGGCTCAAAGGGATCGCACATGAGATATGTGAGAACCAGATTGAGATCCCACTGTAGCATGATAAAGGGCATAGAAGGAAACCTATATACAGGCCCTTTACAACAGAGGATTTAAACAAGGAGGGTGGGTCCGGCAGCCAGAAGAAAGCAGACAAAGCAAAAAGATAACCCTTAAGAGTACCCAAAGCAGAGCCCTGCTGGGCAAGGGTAAGAATAAAAAGAAAAACATTATACAAAGAAGTAGAAAGAGGGTAATTTGACATTTCTGTACAATAACTTTACAAACTTTTGCCAACGGCAAGCGAATACCGTCTTAGTGGAGGGCCACCTGACTGTCAAGATTACATTACATACTTCGGGAGGAATGTCAAAAGCTGTCAATTGTCACTGCTAAATCTCCTTGCAAGGAGGCAGAGAGTGGACAGGCTCTGGTGGAGGACCCATTCCTGCTGCTGCGACAGATCCTCTCAAAGAGGCAGCCTGATCTGAGGATTGATGCTCATTCGAAGAAGCTCTGGATGCCAGACTCTCTGTGCCCAGTCAGGAGCCACAAGAATTACTTGGGCCTGGTCATCCTTTTTTTTAAAATATATTTCTTTTTATTAAACAAACATCAGTAAAAAATTACATTACAGTGGGTCAATTACAATAGCCAAGCATACATCTTGGGGTCACAGGATAAACACTAATTTTTCGAAATTAGGGTGGAACTATACGGAGAGGGGGAATTATCAGGGACAGCGCTCATGGGTGGTGTACAAATTTCTCCTCTGTAGCTGTTCCAAGGCCCCCAAATCAGTGACCAATTCCGAAGGCATCCCCTAACAAGATAAGTAGTTTTCTTCCTAAACATACACCAATCCAAGTTGTTTTCCCACCCTTCCAAGGAAGGGGCCTGTTCGGCTCCCGACAATTGGGCGATATTCCGCTTAGCGATCATATAACATGGTGCGACTAATTGCGTCTGCAAATTATTTAAGTCAGTTGGTTCCCATATATTAAGAAAACATCTTCTTGCCTCCGGAGAAAGGAAAACACCAAGTACTCTAATTATAGTGGCATGTATGCTGCGCCAACATGAGGTGACATGTTCACACTCCCAAATAATATGCATAAAGGTGCCAACCAGCCCACATTGCCTTTTGCACATCCCGAGTCTGAAAGTCCCATATGTACCATTCTGGATCCCGTAAGGTAAATCCTATGTAAAATCTTAAGTTGAACCAGTCGGAGGCGAGCTGGGTTTGCGACCTCTTTAGGAGAGGACACCGCCGTCTGTCAGTCTTCCTCATCTAACTCCATGCCATCCTGTACCCACTTATCTCTAAGCGCCTCAAGAGAGTCAGTCTTGTGATTAATCAACTTTTTATATATTAGAGAGATCGCTTTGTCGGGAAGATGTCCATCCAGTATTCTATCTTCCAGAGGGGAAGCTTCTGAAGGTTCCGCCTCACCAGAAAATAATGACAGGAGGGAATGCCGAACCTGTCCATACCAAAAGTACTCGGAGTGTGCGAGTTTATACTCCACCTGCATTTCCTCAAACGATTTGATCTTCCCCCTCGCCCAGACATCCTTAACCGTGGAGATGCCTATGAGTTCCCACCTGGCAAAGCCTTTCGTCTTCCACAGCTTACCAAGCTGCTCGGAGTCCCAAAGCGGGGTAGCCATAGTCAACCTATTCCTCCAACCCAATGAGTCTGTGGCAATATGCCAAACACGCACAAAGTGTTTAGTGAGGCCTGTTAATGTCACCCTGTTAGGACGCGAGTAGAGGGCTCTGTTATAATTGTTACCGGGTAGAAGCCATTTGTCCATGGCATAGCCAGGGTCATCGACCCGGCCATACGTGCAGTGGTTAATTGCCTCTAAGTGGGCTGCAGAGTAATACCTTTTAATATCGGGGAGGGAGATGCCTCCGTCGTACCAAGAAAGAGTCAATTTATGTAATGCAATTCGGGGCCTCCCCTCCCACAACAAACTCCGCTGTAAGCTCTCAATTTCTAAGAAGTAACTTGATGGCACCACATCTACAGTATTTTGCAAAGCGTAAATAAAGCGCGGGAGGGCCATCATTTTAAACATGCCCGCTCTGCCCAATAATGAAAGAGGAAGCTTCTTCCAGTTGGAGATATCGCTCAGAAGTCGATGGAGAGGGGGAAGCAAATTTCGATAATATCTAACTGAGGGGTCCAGGGACACAAAAAACCCCAGATAATTAAACCCTTCTACACTAAACTGAATGGGTCCAATTCTAGGAGGTACTGGAGGGTCACCCCTCAATACAAACAAAACAGATTTTTCCCAGTTGATCAAAAGTTCCGAATTCCTCTCGAAGGAGGCCAGGACTTTAAAAACCACTATAAGAGATTTACGGGGGAGGCCAAATAAAGCAAAATGTCATCTGCATATAGGGATATGCGGTCCTCCCACTCAGGGGACCACCGCAGACCCCTGATTGAAGGCTCCCAACGTATCCAGGCGGCAAGAGGGTCAATAGCCAGTGAGAAAAGAAGGGGGGACAGCGGGCAACCCTGTCGGGTACCCCGCCCCAATAAGAAGGCAGCCGAGATTCTGTTATTTACTACCACCTGCGCAAGTGGATCCGAGTTCAACACTTGTATCCAGCCAATGATTCCGGGGCCAAACCCGAACTTAGTCAGTACCGCCCACAAATACGGCCATTCAATCGTGTCAAATGCCATTGCCGGCTCCTGCAGTGTCTTAGCCCTGGTCAAAACTCTGTGTAATCTGCGTAAGTTCAAAGCTGTATTCCTGTGGGGCATAAAGCCCGATTGGTCAGGATGTACTAGATCAGTGATGACCTTGACCAGTCTATTCGCCAATAATTTAGCCAAAATCTTAGGCTCGGTATTAAGCAAAGAAATAGGTCTGTACGAGGCACAATTAGTTTTGACCTTCCCCTCTTTGTGTATAACTACTATCGATGCAACCCTCTGGTCTCTGGGGAGAATTCCTCTGTCCCTGGACTCCAAAAACATTTCCCTAAGATAGGGTGCAAGGCAATCTGGCTTAAGCTTATAAAGTTCAATAGGGAGACCATTGGGGCCTAATGCCTTGCCGGAGTTTAAAGAACGGATAGCCAAAGCGATCTCGTCAGGCGTCAACTTACTATCCATAAAAATGTTATCTTCAAGGGAGAGGTGCGGAAGCAGTATGTCTCGGAGTAACAGATGGGAGTCAGCTTCCGGGCGAGAGGAGACCGAGGTATAAACCGCCTTGAAGTATTGAGCAAATTCATCTACAATAGCCTGTGGTCTGTGCGTCTTTCCCCTTCCTCTGTCAAAAGCTCAGGAACCAGTCGACTGGCCCAATCCTCCTTATCCAACCATGCGATGAGTTTTCCTGCCTTGTCTCCCAGATCGTAAAGTCTACCGTGCTGCTCCCTACCAAGAGCCTTTGCCCTGTCCATGACCAGCGCTTTGTAATCCTGTTGTTTCAGTCGCAGCTGGTGCAGCTTACACTGTGTCACTTCCTGTTTCAGTTCCCTCTCCAACCCATTAATTTCAGCCTCTAACTCCACCACCTCCTTCTGCCTCTCCCTCTTAGAGTCGCTATCAACGATAAAGCATGACCCCTGATGACGGTTTTAAAAGCCTCCCATAGGGACCCGAGGAGGAGAAAGAGCCCACATTAGTGACAAAATATTCTTCTATTCTAGCAAGAAGGTCTTTCCGAGTCTTGGGGCTACCCAAATACCATGGGTTAATCGGGGCCATCTGCCCAGCTGAGCCGCGATTCACAACAATATGGATCCACAGTGGAGAGTGGTCCGAAATCCTCCTGGCCAAGTCAGCAACCTCTGTTACATACGAAACTTGTGCAGCTGGGACCAGACAGTAGTCCAAGCGCGAGAGACGATCATGTGCCCAAGAATGGAAAGTATACCGCTTCCGATCAGGGTGGAGCAGTCTCCAGCAGTCAATCAAACCCATTGCGTCCATAAATTCAGGGAGCCATCGCATTGCCCGCCCCATTTCCTGAGGGGGCTGTCTGTCCATCGTTCCAGAGACGAGCGCACTAAAGTCTCCTCCCATAAGTAACCCTCCGGGAGTGAGAGGAGGACCAACCCTAAGTTCGCAAAGGTTGTGCCCTGAAGCCCCGGAGGGACGTAAATGGAAAGGAAGGTTATGTGGTGACCCTCCCACATGCCTGTGACTCCAATGTACCTGCCCCTCCCATCATCTCAAGTGGAGGTAACTGCCAGTGGAAATGCCGTGCGGATCAATACCCCTACCCTTCTGGACCTGATGTAAACTAAGAATGCGCAATCAATTTATATCCTATTCTGTGTAGTGCGTTACATGAGTTGCCAACTAGCTAAGTCTCCTGAAGCAGAACCATGTCTGGCATCTGCCTTTTGAGAAATTGAAGAACAACACTCTGTTTAATCTTGTCCCCCAACCCGTTAAAGTTCCAACTCAGTACTTTTATTTCACTACCCCCCATCGTCTGCCCAGCACCGCCTGCATCCCGCTACATGCTGCCTATTATACCAGTATACAGTTCTGATGAAATCTACAAATCTCTGAATATAAAAAACTAACATTTCCCCCCAACTCCCCCCCACCCAGCTGCCCTGCCCATTGCTCCAAACTGCCCGCTGAAAACTGCAGAGTGCCTGTCGCCCCTAACACTTCAAAGAAAGAAAAACTGGAAGAGGATCTCGCTACACCACCCCCACCCCAACCCCAAATACAACCAGATCCCTCCGAGCCCTTAATCACATCAAAAACCACACTGCCAGAAGGCCACGCAACAACCTAACATTACACATGCACTAACACATCACAAAGTTAAGTTACACTGAAGGGACTAGTAGCAGTCTCATTCCTGTTCCAAAGCCGCCTCCTCCTCCGATCGGCTCGGTGATTCCGTTTCATCCCGAGGGAGAGCATCAAGCCAATCAGCCGCCATATCCGGATTGTCAAAGAACCAAACCTTCCCACGCACCTCCACTCTCAACCGTGCCGGAAACATCATGGCATATTTCAAACCCCTGTCTCTCAATTTCTTTTTGACTGCCAGAAAATTATGACGTTGTTTCTGTACTGCCTGTGTGAAATCCAGGAAGAAGGAAAGGGCGGCATTCCCAAAATGAACTGGGCCTCCAACTCTCGCTGTTTGAAGGATGAGGTCCCCGTCTCTAAAGTTCAATATTCTGGCGATCATAGGGCGAGGAGGGGCCCCAGGTCTCGGTTTCCCACCGGATACTCTGTGCGCACGTTCAACGGGAAAAAAATTACTGAGGTCTTTAGGCTGAAGATGTTTAAGGAAAAGATCATCCACGAATATATCGGCGGCGGGCCCTTGCGACCTCTCAGGTACACCCAAAATGCTTACGTTGTTTTGCAGGGCCCTGCTTTCATAATCATCCAGTTTACGTTCCACCGACTCATGGGAGGCCCTGAGCACCCGCACGTTCTGCTGAAGCTGAGCTACATCATCCACCAGGCTGGATGTCTTAATGTCCAGTGACTTTACCTTCTAGTTGACTTTAGTTAGGTCAGCTCGTATGAGGTTTACTTCTATAGATACTGTATCTAATTTGTCATTCAACAACACCATTTTCTGCCCCAGGGAGGATTTGACGCCATCTATAACCTTCGGACCTTGCGACCGGATCACAGGTGTTCCATTGGGCCTGGAGATACAGCCAAAGTGCTAATAAAGTCCTGACCCTCCGGCGGAAGTCCAGGGAGTTTTGTCCTCTGTAGACAGGAGTACAAACTGAGAGGAAATACCTCTTTCATATATCAGCACCTTAGCGCGTGCTTCACATACAGGGCACTGATAATCACATAGATCCCTGTAACACCCCCACACATAGGTCCTGAAGAAAGTCAGTTTAATAAAAAGGCCTGGCTGAAACTAGTCGACCACACTGGACGTGGGAGACCATAAGTCAACCCCTACATGTCCCAAGCCTTTGTTTTTAACCTCTGCCTGGGGCCCACCAATAAAGTAACCGTTAGGGACCCCAAGGACAGAATTTTAAAATCTCTCGCAACACACCTGCACAGCACACTCACCTTCCAAAAAACCCACTCCGCAGTAATCTGGCGTCGCAGCACACCTGAAGCGCACTCGGTGCCTCGGGTGGGGCCCGATGATGAAGCATGCCACCAACTAGGTTTGTGGGTGAGGGCCTTAATACTAAACCAAATGGTTTCCCATGCAGACACATAGCATACAGACATAGCTAGTTCTCTTTGATTAACCACTATATCCCAGGGGAAACAAACTAGCTACTCTAGTTCCTCTCTCTCTCCTTGATTAACAGAACTTTGTTGCATCTCTCCCATCTTTCACTGCCTGGTAAAGCATGGCCTGGGCCTCCTCCGGGGCCTGTAGCAGCATAAGGTGCGAGAAATGGCCCAATAAGCATGCAGTGCTCACAACCACGGTGCATGGCTAGTGGAAGAAAACATCTTCTTCCCAAGTGCATCCAGCCTCTTGAATTCCCTATTAGGGGGAGTGGAAGGGAATGTGCCATGGGACGGTGAAGCCTGAACGATGAAGCTCTCAGGGGTGGGATGTTGGCTGAGGAAACTTAAATTCCCCTGTGCAGGTCGATGGATGTGTGCTATTGTCCTGTTCACAGGGGCCATGTGCTAGGTTTGGCCCACGTGCCTAGAAGGACATCTGTCAGTGCTGAATTAAAGGGCAAAAAGGTCTAGACAAAGAAGCCCCAGGTTGAAGCATTTCAGTCAATAGATTGGTCTTGACCTGCACCAATGGCAACTCCTGGTTCAAGACCTCCACTGCCCACCTCACCACAATGGCATAAGATGCCTCCTCCCCCGTAGCCACACTAGATAAAGAAAGCATACCATTGTCTGGAGATGTGTCCAGTCCACTGGCCTCTCCAAGCTCCTCATTCTGGTGCAATTGCTCACAAGGAGCGTCCAACAGGTGTTCCACGGGGTCTGGAAACCCCTCCCATTCGTCTCCAATGTCTCAAACCTCTCCAAAATGAACAGGCAATGACGTAGAACTTCTGGGCTGCGTTGGCACTCTAGTCAACATCGACCAATGTTGATCCAAGTTTCCAGGTATCAGAACAGGGCTGGTGCCGCTGGTGGGTGCGAGCGGCACTGGAGGCATCAACTTAGGGGCCTGAAGTAAACTGAAACACGGTTTGGAAGAAGAGTACTTTATTCAGTACCAAGGAAACAGCTTGTACAACCACTTGTAGGTAAACCTCAGGAGATATGGTCAACCAGCACACAGAGAATGTAGAATGCACATACTGAGCATAACAATTCTAGAGCGAAGGCAGTAGCACACAGTTAAAGGGATACTACACACCTCCCCCCCTTAAAAAAACAAAAAGAAACATAACCAAAAACAAGAGAAATAAAAGAAATCAGGAAAAGAAAACTAGTGCACAAAATCACGTAACTTAACAGGAGTTGACCTGATGCGAGAACTTCTTCTTAAGGGTACATCAGAAGATTGTATAACATGAGAAGGAACAGAATTGTCAGGGGAAAACTGTTCAGAATGAGCAAAAATATTGGGAGGAGGAACAACAATGTTGGGAACAATAACATCACTGTTTCTCGAGGAAGATTGAACATCACTGCAAAAAGTATCCAACAAAGCAGGGTGACAGTCATCAGAGGGGTGGCAATCAGCGCCAAGGGGAAAATTTGAGGAGGGTAGAGAATTCATTAGCACATTGGGTTTTCTACACAGAGAGACTCTGCGAAAATTCCACACTTTGCCACCATCCACTCTGACAGCCTTACTAAAGACCTCAGTAACTTTACACGGATCAGACCATTTGTTCCACCTTGAACCACAAGATCTACCAAACTTGACTCGCACCAAATCACCAATCTTGATACCAGGTTTAGAAAGGCGAGTGGAATTACATCTCATCTTCTCTTTATATTTCAACACCTTGTCTCTAACCAAGGAAGGATCAGCACTAGGCAAGGGAGGGATCTTTACTTTCATCCACCAAGGTAGAAGTTTGGAACCAGGTTTACGACCCTTTAACAGCTCAAAAGGGGAAAACCCCGTAACTGAGGGGAAGTACGATATGAAAGAAGAGAAGCACGAAGGGACTTCCTCCAATCCAATTTGCTTTTAATAGCAAGTTGTAACGACTCTTTAATGACCCTGTTAAAGCGCTCAGTAAGGCCATTGGCTTGAGGGTTGTAGTTTGACACCCTTTTATGAACAACTCCACACCTGTCGAGAAAGGATGAAAATTCACTACTAATGAATTGTGGACCATTGTCTGAAACCAGCTCAGCTGGAATTCCTTCCCTGCAGAAAACTTCATCAAGAAATTCAACAATCTGAGAAGAACCGGTCTTGTCCACAACCTTGATCTCCGGCCACTTGGAGAAGTAATCAATTAAAACTAAAATAAAAACAGATTTATTGTCAGACAAGTCCAAAGGGCCAACAATATCAATTCCAAGTTTTTTCCAAGGGGACATGGAGTACTCAATAGGTGAAACATCAGATTTGGCAGCCAGAGGTTTGGCAGATTTATCACTACTGGAGCAAGGGGAACAGGAACTAACCCATTTGTCTACCATCCTGTCAATGCCAGGCCACCAGTAGAACTCACGGATACGTCTTTTAGTATTAGACATCCCCATGTGACCTTCATGAGCCATAGAAATTATTTTTTCACGTAGACCGGAAGGTGGTACTATTTTATCACACCTGGTTACAAAACCCTGGTCAAACATGAGTTCTTCCTTTATTTTGCTGAAAGAGAGGATATCGCCAGAAAGTTTCCTCTCTTCAGGCCACCCTTGCTTCAGAAAATCCACCACATTGGACAAGGAAACATCCTTAGACATGGCATCCCGCCAATTCGACTCAGAGATGACACTGGACGTGGTATTGCATCTGGCATCGTTTACATCATCAACAGTTAAAACTACATCCACATCGCAAAGGTAGTCCGTGGCAACTAAGGAGACACAAGGCAATCTGGACATACAGTCAGCATGGACGTTTAGACGACCAGGGACATATTCCACCACACATTGAAACTCTTGTAACTTAGCAGCCAGGCGCGCCAAGCGTGCAGTCAAAGTACGACCACCGCCAGCGGTCAACATGCTTATCAAGGGTTTGTGGTCCGTTCGCAAACGAAATCTTGTTCCCCAAATAAATTGCCTGAAGTGCTCAACAGCCCAGGTGCACGCCAACAGTTCCTTCTCTATAGTGGAATAGTTAAATTCTGCCCCACGAAGGGTACGGGAGGCATAGGAGACCACATATTCCTCACCTTGACACTTTTGCATCAACACAGAACCAAGTCCCACGTTGCTTGCGTCCACACACACAATGCATTCTCTACCCAAGTCAAAAGGTCTCAAGAAAGGGGCATTGATGATCTCCTTTTTAAGTAACTCAAAAGCAGTTTGGTGTTCATCCTTCCAAACAAATTTTGCATCTTTTTTCAATAACAGTCTCAAAACATGAACTTTGGAGGAATAATCTGAAACAAATTTGCTATAAAACTCGGTAAGACCTAGAAAAGACACCAATTGTTCTTTGTTGCTAGGGGAAGGCGCCTTAGTTATGCTCAAAATGTGGTTGAGTTTTGGTTTGATACCCTGAGCGGAGATTTCGTGTCCCAAATACTCCACAGTGCTCTGTCTAAATTTGCACTTAGAAAGCTTCAAAGTCAAGCCCTTAGCTTTGACAGACATCAGTACTTTGTCCAAATTCCTGTCATGGTCCTCGTGATCTTTACCATATATCAAGATGTCGTCTTG
This sequence comes from Lissotriton vulgaris, assembly GCF_964263255.1. NCBI lineage: Eukaryota > Metazoa > Chordata > Amphibia > Caudata > Salamandridae > Lissotriton > Lissotriton vulgaris. The sequence continues at coordinate 642,249 of NW_028253406.1, forward strand.
GAAGGCAATAGCACTATTACAACCCTCCAAAACCTCTTTCATGAGGCGTTGGAAAACCGACGCTGCGCTGGCTAAGCCAAATGGCATGCGACGGAACTGGAACATGCCCTCAGGGGTTATGAAAGTGGTAAGAAATTTAGAGTCCTCATGGAGGAGAACCTGGTGATAAGCACTGGCTAAATCTAGGGTTGAGAAAACGCAAGCACCAGAAAGAGTGGAAATTAGCTCATGAATGTTAGGTAAAGGATGTCTGTCCACCCAAATTTCAGTGTTAAGACTGCGGAGGTCTACACAGAGACGAAGTTCCCCATTACTTTTAATTGACAAAACTACAGGGGAAACCCAGGGGGAAGACTCGGTTGGTTCAATGATGCCACGAGTCACCAAATCCGAAAGAATAATTTTTAATTTATCTCGATATGCCAATGGGACATTCCTGACCCTGTGTCGGACTGGTGTTGCATTTTCTTTCAAGATGATTTTGTGTTTAAAATTTACAAATTCACCCAAGACATCGGAGAAAATCTCAGGGAATTTGTTCTTGACCAACCCAGTAAATTCATCCTCAACAGGAGATACAATATATACAGGTGGGGAAGCATTAGGATCTAATTTGATTTTCAACTCATGTTGGTGTGGCCAACTCAAAAGAGAAGCACCCTTGGATGCTACATAAACTTTCCCTTTGATGCTATTACTTTTAAATCCTATATCTGCCCACATGTATCCTAACAAATCAATCTTCCGACCAGTGTATCCACCTGGACAAATATCTGATGGTAGTAAGCATGAGGAATTCCAATGCCTGTTAAAAATGTCACTACCAATTATGCTGTACCAAGCACATGAATCTATAAGCATAGTGATTTCTATACCATTGATAAGAACCTTATCCTTGGGAAAACCTGGACAAGTAGAATCACCAACACATAGCAGAGTGTTGATTTCTTGGATTTCTTCAGAGACTTCATAGTCGAGATCAGTTAACAAATTCACTTTCTGTGGGGATCTACACATTTTACTGAAATGCCCCGTTTTTTTACATTTAACACAGATTTTATTCCACGCTGGACAACCCTTATAATTGCCAACGTGGTCATTCGCACCGCACCTATAACAAATAATAGGATTTTTCTTACCAGGGGCTCTATTGTCTCTAGGAAAATACCTAGTCTGAGGAATGGGACATTTTCTTTGGTTATGGAACTCCTTTACTAAAGCAACCTCTGGGATTACTACTTTACTTTTAACATCATGACTTCTGATCTCAGTTACAAAGAGTTCCGATTGTTCAATCCCTTTAGCTATATTAATGACAGCATTTAGGGAAGACTCGGTACCCATCCACAGCCGTTCTTGTATTTTTTTGCTTTTGGTCTTCATCATCAACTGGTCTCTTAATACCTGCTCGAAATTAATTGTTTCAAATGCACAGGAGGCAGCCAAAGTTCGTAACACAGCTACGTAATTCTCAATTGACTCATCGTCTTTCTGCGCACGGGAATAAAATTTGAACCTTTCCATAACTACGTTTATTCTCCTACCAAATCTAGTGGCCAACTGTTTTACAACGATCTCAAAAATGTTAAAATCACCTGCTCCATCGATTGGAGGTAAGTTTTCCAATTCCTTAAGACCTGCGCCACCCAAACAATTCTTTAACAAGGCTAATTTTCTTTTAGCAGAACATCCGTCCTCTTCTACTACATCCACATAGGCCAGAAATGTGGGATACCACAAGTCCCATTCAACCTTAGGATCCCCAGCAGTGGGTAGGAAATGAGAGGGAGCAGCAATATTGTTAGACATTTTTGGTAATGAATGGTAAGCTTGCACAAATGAAAACAGTTGAAAACTAGAGTAAAGCAACTAAAAAAAAACAATGTAGGTAGGTTGGTTAAATGTTTGGATGGAAAATGAAAATAATAAATTAATAAAATAAACGTAGTCACCGTAGTCAACTTCGTTTCTTGGTAATAGCGATGAAGTCAATCGTGTTCTTTACTCAACAAGGTGAAGGAAGTAATAAATCAGTTTCATTAATATAGTTGAGCGTTTGTGCAGCTTTAAAACGGAGAGGAAAATGCCTCCGTTTGGTATTTCCAAATAGTGTGTGTAAGGTAAACACACACGAAGTAAATCAGAACAAAACAAAAAAAATAGTTGTAAAAGATGGCCGCTGCGCGGCGCTTTGCCTTTGACCTTTGCATGTTGAGAACGCAGGGTTAATGCGTGCAATACGTCATGAAGAACAGACACAAAGCTGGAATGCAGTCATCAGCGCGAACCTGAAGCTCGTGGAAGGCTCGCCAAGAAGCACGCGGTAGAATGTCAGATCGGCTTCAAAAATAAACAGGTTAGAGCTGTTATTTCTTGTCTTAGTGAGAGTCCCCAAAAACGTAGAAAAAACAACAGCGTAGAGAAATAAAATTAGACAATGTCAAGGAGCGTAAGGTCACAATGCACTGCAGTACGGGGGTATGCCCACTAAGTAGATAAAAAAAACAGTCGGTTTCGGTGCACACGTTATGGTACACTGCCGCAGGTGCAATCAAAGCACTATATTAAATTACAGCCGTTGGTGCCATCATATTACACATAGACGAGAAGAAGAAGAAAAGAAAAATGAAATACCTTTGTAAACGTGTGAACGCTGATCCTTGTTTTCTCTTTTTTTTTTGAATAATAAAAAGGAAAATAGTACTTCTTCTTTTAAATAGCGGATGAGTCCTTCTTCATATGATGAGTCCTTCTTCATATGATCCCGATCGTCGCCAGTTTATGAAGTAAACTGAAACACGGTTTGGAAGAAGAGTACTTTATTCAGTACCAAGGAAACAGCTTGTACAACCACTTGTAGGTAAACCTCAGGAGATATGGTCAACCAGCACACAGAGAATGTAGAATGCACATACTGAGCATAACAATTCTAGAGCGAAGGCAGTAGCACACAGTTAAAGGGATACTACAGGGCCAGTACCGGGGAAGATGGTGTTAGCATGACCCTCGCCGACCCGGATTCGTAATCAGATCCATGAGACTCCACTGGCATCGGAGTCTTCAGCGTGGAGCCTAGTGGGGCCTCTTCCGTACCTGCAGGGCCCAAAGGCGCACCAGGGGGGGTCTGCCCGCTCAAATACACGGCACATGGCCTCATAATATTCTTTCACCTGAGAGGGGGTCGCTACAGCTCCCGGAAATGGGGGAGGCTCCTTACATGTCTCACCAACGGACGACAGATGAGGTGAAGTCGAAGTCCAGTTGGGCTTCTTCTTATGCCTCTTCCCGAGTGTCCTGAGGACCTTGAGTGCAAAGAGTAGGACTAGGGGCTCCTAGAGCGGTCCGGCGCGACCTCTTCCACGATCGGGCCGCAACCTCCGAGGGGTTGCACTGGATGTCGACTGCCGGGCCGCAAGCAGCTTCATGGATCACTCCAGCAAGGCCTTCTGAGTCATGGCCTGACAGTCCTAGCACGATGTTGAGTCATGGTCGCAGTTGAGACACCACAAACAGACCAGATGGGGTCGATTACCAACATGGCCTGGTGACAGGCACCACATGGATTGAAATCTACTTGTCTAGAGGCCATCCCTCTACACACAAGAAAAGATCTTTCGACAAAATTTCAAAGAAAGCCTGTCAAAAAGAGGCAGTGAGTTAGCTCTTCTACAGATCAGAGCTAACTGGTTCCATAAAGAAATGAAATGATGCTGTGTGCCTGGGTGGTACCTATATAGGTGACCCCCGATGTCACAACCGACCCCAACGGCACCGGTATGTCATATGGAGCTGGACAGAGCCACCCAACGGCTCGCAGGGGTACTGCTCACGCAAAAAGTTTGCAAATGCAGTCTGATGCCGGGAAAATTCAAAGGTAAGGAATCTGCAGCTAGAATTCTTTATCAGATAATAATTTTTACTATCATTGCTCAGAAAATAATCAGTGTTTTTACCTGTAAAATATAGACATGAATATAGGCCCCGATATGGACTCGTTTCAATGACAATAATACTGCCAGGTCAGGTTCTCATTTAAAATACTGCCGTCAGGGCCTTTAGAAGAAAGTTGTTTGTTGTAGTCATCACTCAGTTCCATGCAGGACAATCTGTAACCAGGGCTGGACTGGGAATTCAAAGCAGCCCTAGAAATTTTGTCAGACCAGCCCCCCGGGGAGTTGGTAGGGGGGCAAGTGTGAGGCACTGCTGCTTTTGTTACTAGAGCCGATATTGTAGCACCGCTGCAGAACAGACCCCCATTAAAAAGACAGCCCCCACTGCTACAAAACTGTCCCGCACCCTTCCAGCCTCCCGTCGAAATGCCCAATCCATGCTATGGTCAGTATGGCCTTGTATGTAACTCTATTTATAGGTTGTGGATCAGCAGTATAGGGATTTCCCACTCTCCCTGTAAGAATACACGCAACCCAAATTATATTTTTTGAAGGTATGGGTCATACTTATTTCCAAAACTTGATTCATTTTGATAATGATGATCTACCTGTTAAAATGGTATTCTAATAAATGTCAGCCCTGCAGTGGCGCAGTACCCACCTCACTTTTATTTTAAACCCAATTCTAAATGCTTTACAGCTCTACCCTAATTGCATGGCCCTAAAACGACTGATGACACATTTGTCATCCTACATAAGTGCCTGTTCTGGCTTGGAACACCCACTGAAGGTGGATCCTGGGTACCCTTCCTACATACCCTGTCTCAGATCCAATTCCCCTTTGCTTTGCCTCCAAAGTTGGTAGCACAGAAGCATATGCCCGTGTCCCAAAAAGTGCCAATCCTCTCAGTGGTCCACACTAAGCCCAAAAGATGTCCCGGCAAGGCAGAATGTGATAAACTGTGAGATGAAGTCTTCGAAACTTGCTTTAAAAACCAACAGGGGCATAACTTGCTGTGCCACACCCTCTAATGACTAAAGAGGAAATGATATCAACAAAGTAGACACACTAATTAGCAACTTCATATTTAACAAACCACTTTGAGAACATTCCTCTTGCCACAAAAGTAAGTTTAAAGGGCTAGGAGGGTCAATCTCAGTAGCTGTCCAGGAGGTGTACAAGGGACAGGCAAAGCTGAAGTCCTAAGACCTCCAGGATGTATAGTCTCTCTCATGTCCCTGTCTATGGCCAATGCAACACTGATGATGCGCTTATGTCTTTCGCATGGCCAATCAAATGTGCTGAGGGTAAAGGTGAGTGCAGAGGTAGCTGTAAGCCACAAACACAGCAAAGACATTGCATTGCACTACCATCTAATGATTTTGGGGCGGGAGTGTTTGCTACTACCTTTCAGCATTAACGTCTTGCAACATCTTCATCACTGCATAGTTGACACACAATTGCTGGCAGTCCACTCTGGCGTAGTAGTGGATGGTTGTTCATGTGCTGCGTGGGTGAAGCTTTGGTGATGGGGACGGAAAGGGGGGAAACTGGATCTAGACATGAGCCATGAAATGAGGTGGCACAACCCGCTAAACAAGGGGATGGGGAGAAGGGACAGAGCTCCAACAATCTCCAGACATACCTGCTCCGTATCCTGCAAGTGCTAGTCACAGCATTATGTCTGCACAGAGCAGCAATTAATTTAATGTGTTATTCAATGCCACTGCAAATTAAAAACTAGAGGTGGCCATGTTAGGAGTTAGTGGTTCAGTGGCGGCACCTTCGTTATGGCGGAGGAGCATAGCTTCCCTGCTAAAAGCCAGAAGAAGAAAAATGAAAGGAAAATAAAACAATTTTATTATAATTACATTTTTCTCTGTCTGACAGTCAGCGCGAGTCTACAGCAGGGCGGGCCAGGCAATCCTTAACAGAGCAGAGACTAGAAGAAGAAGTGGTAGATGCACTTGTAAGTGCGCATGTCAGTTTATCGGGCCATTCAGACAGACGCACTTAAGTTTTCCAACCCGAGCTGTGTTGCACTGCCGGGTTGGAGAAACAGCACAGATTCCAGGCACTGTCTGAGTGGCAAACCAGGCGGCTAAGATCAATCCCAGTGCTTCTATCATGCCAGTCATTTACAATGCCAATAGATACACCTTTTGCAAATGTGACACCTATAGCATTTGTAATGCAATATGTGTTGTATTTACGTGACTTACATGTATTGATATTACAAATAACAATGGGTTTTAATTTTTTTAATAATTAATGCTTAAATAAAAGTTATTGTAATTTATAATAGCAATAGCTTAAACTTTTGTAAATAACTTTTGAGAAGATTATGTTCAGTGTATTTTATTGTGACGAAAATCCAAGAACAGAAGTGAAATATTAACATCTTTTTGTGATATTTGTAATCAAGCTTGAAACATTGAGAGAACATATTTGAACCAGTAGTTGTTGAATGGTTGCACAGATTGATGCTGTGGTGGCGATGAGTAATGTGGTGGCGAATGAGTGATGCTGTGGTAGCGCATAGTGATGTTGTGGTGCCCCTGAGTGATGCTGTGGTGGTACTGAGTGACGCTGTATGCTATGCAATGTTTTGTTTTGCTATCCTATGTTTTGGTTTGTTATGCTATGCTATGTTTGCTATCCTATGCTTTGATTTGTTATGCTATGCTATGCTGTGTTTTGTTATGCTATGCTATGTTTTGTTATGCTTTGCTTTGTTTTGTTATGCTATGCTATGTTTTGTGATGCTATGCTATGTTTTGTTGTGTTTTATTATGCTATGCTGTTTTGTTATGCTACGCTATGTTTTGTTGCGCTATGCTATGTTTTGTTATGCTATGCTTTGTTATGCTATGTTTTGTTATGATATGCTATGCTAAGCTTTGTTTTGTTATGCTATGCTATGTTTTGTTGTGTTTTGTTATGCTATGCTATGTTTTGCTATGCTATGATGTGTTTTGTTTTGCTATACTATGCTTTGCTATGCTATGTTTTGTAATGCTATGCTATGTTTTGTTGTGTTTTGTTATGCTATGCTATGTTTTGTTATGCTATGCTTTGTTCTGCTATGTTTTATTGTGTTTGGTGTGCTATGCTATGGTTTGTTATACTATGCTATGTTTTGTTATGTTATGCTATGCTTTGTTTTGTTATGACATGCTTTGTTTTGCTATGTTTTGTTATGCTATGCTATATTTTGTTGTGTTTTGCTATGCTATGTTTTGTTTTGCTATGCTATGTTTTGTTTTGCTATGCTATGTTTTGCTATCCTATGCTTTGTTTTGTTATGCTATGCTATGCTGTGTTTTGTTATGTTATGCTGTGTTTTGTTATGCTAGGCTATGTTTTGCTTTGCTATACTATGATATGCTATGTTTTGTTATGCTATGCTGTGTTTTGTTGTGTTTTATTATGCTATGCTTTGTTTTGCTATGCTATGTTTTGTTATGCTATGCTATGCTTTCTTATGCTATGCTTTGTTATGGTTTGCTATGTTTTGTTGTGTTTTGTTATGCTATGTTTTGTTGTGCTATGCTATGTTTTGTTGTGCTATGCTTTTTGTGTTTTGTTATGCTATACTATGTTTTGTTATGCTATGCTATGTTTTGTTATGCTATGTTTTGTTTTGCTATGCTATGTGTTGCTATCCTGGTGTGTGTGTGGATGTATGTGTGTGTGGTTGTGTGTGTGTGGGGTTGTCTGTGTGTGTTTGTGTGTGGGGGTTGTGTGTGTGGGAGGTGTGAGGGGGCAGTGTGTGAGGTGGCAGTGTGTGACTGGGCAGTGTGTGAGTGGGCAATGTGTAAGTGGGGTAATGTGTGTGAGTGGGGTTGTGTGTGTGTGTGGGGTTGTGTGTGTGTGTGGGGTTGTGTGTCTGTGAGGGGTTGTGTGTGGGGTTGTGTGTGTGGGGTTTTGTGTGTGGGCTTGTGTGTGGGGGGTTGTGTGTGTGTGTGAGGTTTTGTGTCTGTGGGGTTGTGTGAGCGGCAGTGTGTGAGTGGGCAGTGTGTGAGGGGGCAGTGTGTGTGGGGTTGTGTGTGGTGGGTTGTGTGTATGGGTGTGTGTGTGGGGGGAGGTTGTGTGTGTGTGGGGTTGTGTGTGTGGTTGTGTGGTTGAGTGTGGTTGTGTGTGGGCTTGTGGTGTGTGTGTTTGTGGGTGTGTGTGGGGGTTGTGTGTGTTGGGGTTGTATGTGTGTGGGGTTGTATGTGTGTGGGGTTATGTGTGTGCGGTGAAGGAGAGAGAAGTGCACTGTCAGACACGTAAGCCTTCACTTGCTTCTTTCAGGAAGTGGGGTTGACAATATATGCTTCCTTATTGATACAAGCAAGCTTAAGTCAGCAGTAATTGCGGTCTGGTCTTCTGAGGCTCTTCCCGGGCTGCTAGTATGGTACAAAACAGCATCCTGGTCAGCTGGTTGGTTGGCCCGAGAAGCTTATCAACTGAAACTACCTACTGTACGGAAAGCTAAAATAATCTCTTCTCACTGAGTTTCAAAAGCTGAAGGAAAGGGAACCAACTTTGAGCCAGACTGTTCTTAAAAATTCTTTAGCGCCTGGAAGCCTGGATTAAAGAGCAAATACGGTAGCCACAGGAGCGCTGCCCTTTAAAGCCGAGCTCCTCCACATACAGAGTCCCTACAGTGCCGCAGCTACAGCTACAAGCGCTTAGTAAATATGCCAAAAATATCATAAAATAAACAGTTAAAAAACCAGGAAAAAGTAATATTTCGACGTGACACGAAAATGTAGAAAGACTCCTTGTAAAATAAATACATACAACGCACAATTCATAAATAAATAAATTAGTTTACCCGTCCAACTTGATTTAGTACCACCCTGTTGAAGAGAGTTGATCTCGTTAGTGCGCTATGGATCGTGAAATAAAGCAAGTGGTTTGGGATCAAAGTTCACACAGAACACAAAGGGGCGGGCTAGGAACATGATTACTATTGATTCTGATGTTGAAGACTACCATTGCGCCCCTTCTTGGTTTGAGCAATGAAAGGTAAGAAGGGATGGGGCTCGAGTCCGGCACTTTTGCTCTGGTTGCTATGCGCATTTCCCTGACACAAAGAAAGAAGCCTATCCTCTGTTTCTTGCCATAGCTGTTTCAGACCATGGTGGGGGCAGGAGCAAAGGCCACATGAACCAACAGGCAGCGTTTGCAGCAGAGCTCCAAACACAAGCAGCAGGAAGCGAAGAAAATTAGCTGCGGCAAAAGGAAACAAGCTGGCATGCTGCTGCTTTCGAAAATTAGATTTTCAATAAAGAAATGGTTTGGCAAGCCGCGCTATAAGTAAAAAGTGCGGCCGCCAAAATGCTACATGTCATTGAGCCACACATAACAAAATAAGAATACACAACTCAACATAGTGAAATAAAGCACAGCGCCCGTCAACATAAAAAACGAGAAAGGAGCAGAGAACGCCAAACAAAACACAGCTTCCCCGCGAAATGGATGCAAAAAAAACCAAGCTCTGGGCATTGCTGTGGCGGGGGAGCGGGAGCGCATTTCTTTGAAGTCTGATGGGGGGGTGGAGGGTGGCTTGGGAGCGGATTCCATTAAAGTCTGATGCCGAGGCATAGTGTGGGATGTGGCTGGGGATGATGTGCACGCGCCTGCCTCACACGCCTGCCTCACATGAAGTGTACGCGATCCGCAGCTTGGTAGACTTTTTGAACCGCTTACTATATTCTCGCCTATTCAATCCATAACGGGATAGAATAGACGGGACCTAAAAAGTGCACTCCAATAGGTTCCCCAAGTGGCACTTGAGAATTAATACACTCCAATACATTTGCTCTAGTAGAACCTTTCTTTTTACGTTTTGGTGAGGAGGCACTAATGTAGACCAATACCAAAAAGTAAAACCACGACAAGATACCACATTACTGCTTTGTTTTTGGTGTGAATTATTACTTATTATTGGATGTTCCTTTCTGAGATCTGGAGTAATCTACTGAAGATTCATAATGTTCTCAGAAATTCTTCCTTACAATTCTAGAGTGAATACACTGCTTCAGTTTAATACTTTGCATTTATCCCCACATGACATGCCAACTCTTACATTTGGAGAAATCTATGGTTACCATTATGTAATAAAAAAGCAATGCTAAATTTCTACAGTAATCAAACTGTTACTAAGAGTCTTATTGATGGTCATTTGCTTGAAAATCTTACTAAAATAGCCTTCCTCTTACATTCCTCTTATGGCCAGCTTTCCTGCCTCACAGGACACGGTACAGTGGAAGGCACCACTGATATGTGTGGGGTTGTGTTATGAAAGAGTATTATGTGTTGTGGTACTGTGAATGTCTTCTACTCTTCTGCCCCATTGCTGAACAGACCTTGGAATGGTCCTTTAAAACAGCCTTGGAGCACAACGTTGCGGGCTCTACCGGCCATTAAAGGCCCGCTTCAGTATTTTTCAGCTTGGGCCTTTGACAAGAAAGCGAGCCTTTATTGACTGGTAAAACCCGCTACGGAGGGATATAAGGCTATTAGAACATTCTGCCCCTTGAGGGCAGAAGGTTTTAATTTGTAAAACAAAGGCCTCATGGAGCCCGAGGGGGATAAAATCCCTTAAGGCTCTGTGAGGCCTGTATTTAGCTGTGAACAAACAATGGAATGTTGATGCACCAGCTTTCTACCAGCCTTTAGAAACCCGGAGCACTCAATTATCTACAATACAGCGGTCAACATTCCAATGTTCTAAATATCATTAGAACATTGGAATCTTGAGAGTTCCAATAAAGACAATGGCGTAGTTCCAGGCTTATAATGGCTGGTGTAAGCGCAGAGCTTCAACATTCCACTGTTTGTCTTCATGTTTCTCCTTTTTAATTTAGAGCATTCTACCCTTAGTGTGTTGAGTGTTCTAATAGTCTTATAGCCCTTCTGCCTCGAGCTATAACGGTGGTTTAGGGCCCTTAACCAGTGTTATGACTCTGGCTCACGGCCTTCATTAACCGGTATTGTCACGATTCCCTCCCTGCGCTCTCGCGCCCTCCACCAGGGGGCCTACTTGAGGGACTTTCCATTGTTATAATAAGCTGTTGGACTCAACACTGAGAATTTATAACAAATGTGAATTTTCATATATAAAACAGCTTGTTTCACTACACACTCAGCGTTACATGTCCTACTTTCTCTGACATTTATGTATCCCCATTTTACTTTGATTGTGCTTATATATTGTGACGGGGTGCTGGGTGAACCCCGTAATGTCCCGGAGTGGTGGTCCACCGCTCCCCTCTCACCTTGCACCTTGTCCCCACAGCTGCCAGAGACCGAGTGGAGAGAGAGACAGGACGATTGCTGGGTGCCCCCTGAAACAGGAGCTGGCGCCTTTAACTGGAACAATCCGACGGACTCAGACACGCCCCTTCTCTACGGAGCGACGTCAAAAGGCGGAAGCACTTCAACATCGGCGGACGGCGTTTCCCAGGAGGAAGACGGTGTGGAGACCGGAGTGAACAGAGCGAGCGCAACCCTGAAGGAGGACGGAGTACAGACATCAAGCCTGGAGGCCAACGTTTCGGTGCTTCGCCCCGCCACGGTCCCGAGGGAGGAACGTGGCTTAACAAGGTACGGGGCAGGTTAGCGGGGTGGGTTGCACGAAGCAACGTCCCTTCTGAGTAATAATCCGCTGCTGAGTGTATATAGCGTCCCCTGTGCCCCTTCCTTCACGAGCACTGAGAGCACGTCGTGACGTTAGCTAAAAGTTCACTGTCACTTGGTTTTCCCTCACTCCCCTCCCTCCATTTACTTGGCCTTCTGGACGTCCCAGTAACCGTTGGTTTCTCCCTCTTTGCTTTCTGGGTTCTGGCGGTCCTGACGAGCACCTCCTGAAGCTACGCGCAGAAGAGCCCCGACCGGAAGACTTCCAGAGAGTCGGATGGGACCCCTTGACGTCACCAACGGAATACCCAGACCCATTTGTGTTTGAACTTTATTTTCCCACCCCGTACAAGAGACTGTAGTACAATCCTCGGAACTCATTACTCTGTTATGCAGAAGAAGACTTATATCCCAATAAAACCCTCGTTAAAATCCTTACTGAAAGAACCGACCTTTGTATTTACTCCTAGTTCCGACAAAACGGAAGCGCAGGTACTAGTTGAAGAGCCCCCCCCTGGGACATATATATACATATATACTAATATTAACCATTCAGTGCCCACAGTCCCCACTGTTTTTTGTCTAAGCTGGACTCTCCCCTTCATACACACACTGACTTCCAGCCAGTTGGACTTTACTTGGAAATGGCCATCCCTTCCCAATCCATGCCTGGTTTTATGGAAGCCAGCCTGCTCATGCCTGAAAATCCATGACCTAGAATTCCCTGCTCACTGCTGCGACTCAACCCTTGCAGGCCAAGAATGAGTGGAAGAATCCAGTTCACCTGTGGCTGGCTGCTGCTAGCCTGCTCACACCTGATGCATATGATTACTGTGAGCTCTTTTAAGCGCCAGCTCCTTTCAGTCCAGCATTGGTCATTGTAGCTGTGTACCGGGGAGACCGACCCTTGTTTCCAGTGTTTCCTGAGCTTTTGATATCCTTGTTTACAGTGTTTCCTGAGCTTTAGTTATTCCTTGTTGCTAAGCTGCTGCTGTTCTCCTTGTTCTTGAATTAGCACTGCCTGCAGTGCTACCTTGTCTCCTGAGCCTAAGCATTCCTTGTTCCTGGGCAGCAGCAGTTTCCCTTGGTCCTGAACTAGCCCTGCCTGCAGTGCTACCTTGTCTCCTGAGCCTAAACATTCCTTGTTCCTGGGCAGCAGCAGTTTCCCTTGGTCCTGAACTAGCCCTGCCTGCAGTGCTACCTTGTCTCCTGAGCCTAAGCATTCCTTGTTCCTGGGCAGCAGCAGTTTCCCTTGGTCCTGAACTAGCCCTGCCTGCAGTGCTACTTTGGCTCTTGAGCTTTTGCTCAATTCTTGTTCTTGCTTCAGCACACCCTCTAGTGCTACTTTGTTATCTTGACTCCTGATCCAGCACTATTTTAGTATACCCTTGTAGCCTTCCCTTCTGTATATCTTTTTCCAGTCCCTTCTTTCCTTCTCATTTCCTTGGTTCCCGTTTGTAGTTTGCTGTCTCTCCATTCTGCTGTCTTGCTTCTGTTACCTTATATGTGTGTTACCTGCTTTCTGCCAAGTGAGCCCTGTGATTTCCTTCCTTTCCTGTTAAGCACTCATCCTTGCTAGCTCCTTGTCTATTGTGCTTGTGTTTAGTTCGACCCACTTGATGCTACCGCCTTGCATGTTCCTGTTTGATCGACAGGATCCTTGAGCACAGCTGACTACCTAGGTGGTGTTTCTTGTTCTATGTGAGTATTGTCTTTGAGTTACATTTATAACATCACCATAGGTATAAGCTCCACAGACTCTGCCTTTGGATGCATATCCTATGTGTGGATATTTTCAGTCAGTATCTGTAACAGCAATTGTGGGTGAGGAACTTACTGAGCTACAGTCTTATCGTGTGGAGCTCCTGAGTGCTTTACCCCACACTCCCCTTTATTATTAATGTTGTTTCATATATATGTCTTGCACATTTGTCCGGGGTGTAGTTATTCGGAATGCTAAATCACCTCATGAGTGCCTGTCCTTTCTGATTCTAAGCCATCTTGTTCCTTCATGCAAGCTTCCCTTTTGGATCTCTTTTCTCGTCGGACTTCCTGTATGATCCTGGTCAACGCTTTACTCCTCTTTCCCTGTACGTTTCTACCCAGTTGCCAGTCCTTGCCTAAGTCCCTGACTGTGTCCCTGACTGTGTCCCAGACAGGTATAGCCCTTGGCAGCGGGCTCTAAGGTTATAGTTTAGCACAGATACTTTACATCTATTTCTGTACACGCAATTAGCAATATTAGCGTCCCCACAACCTAAGATCAGGAGAACTGGAGCCATTAAGCCGGAGGGCAGGGGTCCACTGACCATACATTGAATGGAATAGCCCCTGCGCAGCCTGAGGCCTGATGATGAGGATGCCTAGGTTTCAGTGAACGGCATGTTCTTGAAATCAGCAGCAGCAGAACTGAACTAGAATCCAATCCCGGCTGCTACCTCGCACCCGCAGTGGGAGGGATGGAGGGGCTGGGATCAGGTAAAACATTTTTTTTTTAAATCACTTACCTCCTGTCCGGTGGCCGCCACCTCTCCTGTGTCTTCTTCCTTCTTTGGAGAAGCAGGAACCAGGAAGCGCCACGGCTCCCACGCTCCCCATAGCCAATCACAACGCTGCAATGCAGTGTTGTGATTGGTCTGAGCGATGTGATACAGCACTCAGCCAGGGGATGGAGGGGTGGGCATGTTCTCCTTGCAGGATGGAATGCAGCCTGCATGGAGAACGGGGAAAGTGTGCATTACTGGTTCGACCAGTCACTGCACACTTAGGAGGGTTGTACCCACCTGCCCTGCCTATCCGACCTGCCCCCTCATGCCAACTGCCACAGCAGAAGGACAAAATAAAATCATAATGTTACGTTATTCTCATTTTATTTTTTCCTTCCTTTTGCAGTGCGGCGACGCTCCTCCACCTTCACGGAGGAGCCGCCACTGCTAGAATCTGTGGGATGGTGAAAAAGAATCTGTCTGCAGAGATTTAAAAAAATACTGTCCTCAAAGGTTTATTTTAGAAGTTTTCGTTTTTCATGTTTTTTTCAGCCACACACCTCAACGGCACCAACAAAGAGACAGAAATGTCACACGGGTACAGGCACACAATGGGATACAAAGAGGCCACCAGTTTTTTTGCAGAACAGCAGTCTAAAAATAAAGTTTTCATCATTTTTCATCAATATTTCACAGACGATGGACTCCATTTGAGAGCAAGCGAGATCACATTTATCGGAGGGAAATATTTATTCTCACAGAAGAAATTGCCACCAAATAAAATGATTGCCTTCTTAGTGCCAATAATTATAGATTCACCTTAAGAACAAACTTGGTGAATATTGTTTAAGTGCGGCTTTCCTTGGTGGGAAGCATCTTTCAGAGAATAAACTGTTGTTTAGTCATGATGAAACAATATTCCACTATTTACATTTTCATGGCCATACTTTGCAAAGAATGTTTCTCTGAAAATTAAGCACTCTAAAAATTGTAAAAATTACCTCCTGGGAGCACGTCCTAGTTCTATTTCCTAATTTATGAGATGCCTACAATCTCCTCACACCACAGTCCCTCCTCCACCCCCACTCTAGAGGTAACCCACTGCTGCGTCCTTTCAAAGTTTCAAAGATGTTCCCTCTCTCAAGCTTTTACTAGGCTCCTCCCGCTGCAGAGAGGGAATATAAAATGGCCAATTAACAGTGATTTTTCTTGCCATGGGCAAATATGAGGCTAGTACAGATGTTGTTGCGGCACTGTAGTTTATCTTTTTTTAGTAGTGAACTGGATCTTGGTTCGGTGTATCCACAGTCTTAGAATTAAGGGTGGGCGTAGTTCGCGAAGTAGCGCAATGCGAAGCTACGCGAAGTGCACTTCGCACTACGCGAACTTCACGTAGCACTACGCGAGCTGCGTAGTAGCATGTTCGCACTGTGCAAGATGCGTTTTCAACTATTGCACAGTGCGGACAAGCATCCGGCACTGTGCAATCATTGAAAACGGCATCTTGCACAGTGCGAGCTGTAGTTTTCTGCTGCTCGAGTAGATTATTACTCGATCGGCAGATTTCTCAACGCGAACTGGTAGTTTCTCATTCAGAGCGGTCGCGAGCATGCTCAATCACTCACAATGAGAAACCTTACCTCCCCGCGTTGAGAATCTCGCCGGGATGTCATTTTGCTTGCTCGCGGTCGCGAACATGACGTTCAGGACCGCGAACAAGCAAAAAATTAGCGCTGCACTACGCTACGCTGCACTACGCGTGTTCGCACTGTGCTACGTGCAGCTCGCGTAGTGCGAATTTGCGCAAACTTCGCAAACTCCGCGGGCTTAGCGTAGTGCTTCGCCCAGGCCTACTTAGAATGTGTGTTGTAGGCAGGGCCACTGGAATTTTGCGATTGTGCCACCTCAGAGTGTTTCGCATCACTATAGATTTGCTGCATTTGCCACATAATCCATCATCTGCTGCATAATCTGAAGATTTTAGCAAAAAAAATTAAGTGTTTCTAGCTCAACCAGTTCAAAGGTTACTAAAAAGGCAGCAACAATACTGGAAGACCCTTTGCAAAGGTTGACTGGTCACTTTTCTGTTGCTTATTTTTATATTTGGGTGTTAAACTGGTACCAATGAGGTGCAACCAATGCTCATACAGTGTTAACAAGTGTAAAAAAAAAAAAATAATAATGAAGTAAAATGACACCACATAATTTGCCTTTTCTTGCCGCCTTATTTACTCGACCCTGCTGCATAACTTGCCCCATCCCATAATTCCAGTAGCCCTGGGAGTAGGCTCCTTCTGGATCTATCTGCTCCCATCCATCGCTTGGTACTCTCCATGGCAGAGCGCAGATTCAGACTGGATGGTTTGTTATGTGTAGGATGGCTGGACGATTCCAATAAGTAAGAGTAAAAACAAAAGACCACGGGGTCTGGTATTACCGGCTACCACTGTCTGAACGACTGACTGCACGCGCCCTCGCTGTCTCACACATCGGTGGCATCCCAGGCACACCACTTATCCCACTCAAAGCCAAATTGTGAGCACCTGCCTGCCTGATCACCGGAGAAAGAAAACGTTTAGGACACAATGTACAAAGCATTTTTTTATGTCACAAAGCCCTGCGATTTGCAAAATCACTGGCCTTGCAAACACAAAAGCTCAGGTTGTAATGTTGAGAGTCACATTGCGAGCCGGAAATGTCTTTCTGACTCACAAAATGCATTTTGCAACACACAATGCAAGGAAAATGGGGCATGTAATGGGTGACCCCTCTCTTTGCTGAACTGCTATACAATATACCCAAAAGGGGATACTTTGGTATTTGCAAAGTGGAAGCTGTCAGTAGGGCCAGCCTCCACTTTTTGAATATAATTGTAATTACATTTATATAGCGCTTACTCCCCCTGACGAGGCGTTGAAGTGCTTTTTCGGCAAGCAGCACGCTACTCCGGAACCCAAAAAGGATTAGTGGTGAATTAGTGTAGTGAAATATAAAATGCATTTTGAGCAGTCGATATGTTAGTCTTTTATTTGGATTGAAAAGGATAGTGGAGGGATAGAAATGAGAAGGGTTTGCATTTATATAGTGCTTGCTATCCCTGATGAGGTGTTGACGAGCTTCTCAGTGAGTAGCAGGCTACTCCAGAACCCATAAATGATTAGTGGCAAGTTAGTCTAGGAAAATTTTAAATTAATTTGAGCTGTGGGTATTTTAGTCTGTTATTTGGATTGAAAAGGATAGTGGAGGGATAGAAGAGGGAAGGCTTTGCATTTATATAGAGCTTGCTACCCCAGTGTGGGTGCTCAGCAGACCCCACCTTTAGCATGTGTGATCGGGGCCCACCTCCAAGGTGCAAATGTTTAGAGGGAAACAAGAACTGCCTGCAGCAGTCTTCTTTTGACAGATCAAAACAAAAGTGTATTTTAAGACTGTGGGCCTGATTCACAAAGGGCCTCTGAGGCACTCGTGGAGGTGGGTGGAGGGCGGAATCCTGCAATGTGGATTCTCATTGTGGCAAATCTGCCCCGATTGCTGAGACTTCCCCACAACTGCGGGGACCCCATCACAAGTTCGGAGGCTCTTTGTGAATCAGGCCCTGAGTCTGGAGGCTGCTGGTGCACCTGTCTGCATTTTGACTGCTTTTCTTCTCACAACTCTCCTTTCTCGGGAAACATCCTTTACGACGCAACTTTTACCACGCAGTACCTTTACTACGCAGGTTTTTCAACGCAAGTCATTACAACGAATTGCGCTGGGGGGCGCTCTAGGATGGGTAATAGTTTATTTTACTATACAACACCTTCCCTACTATCCACGGGGACTGGAGTTGGAATAGTAAATTAAACTATTCACTATCCAGCACCCCCTAAAGACTTGCGTTGAAAAACCTGCGTGGTAAAAGCATGCGTTGTTGTTATGTGTTATGGTATGGGTTTGTTGAGCGCAACAGCTGCCCCAGCAACGGGGCGTCCCGGCGCTAAGAACCATAGCACAGCCTACTGGAGGGGGGAGGGAGAGTAGAAGCTTACAGAAGTGGGAAAAGGTGAGTTTTTATTGCTTTGCGAAAAGCGGATAAGTTGTCAAGGCGGCGGATGTGCAGGGGAAGGGAGTTCCTGAGTTTTGCTCCCAATAGTCTGAAGGAGCGACCCCCGATACGGCAGAGTTTCGTGCGGGGGACCACAACTAAATGTTGACCCATGGAGCGAAGATTGCGTTGGGGGTGTAGGGTGTTAGAAGCGGACTGAGGAGTTCAGGGCCATCAGTTTTAAGGATTTTGAAAGCAGTGGTAAGGGCCTTAAATTGAATGCGGGCTTCCACAGGAAGCCAGTGAAGTCTATGTATGGTGGCTCTCGCAGAGCACATTCTGGGAAGGCCGACTATTGCCCTAGCCGCTGAGTTCTGAATTCGCTGAAACCTGGTTGTCTCGGCTTTGTTAGCGCCTAACAATAGGACGCTCGCATAGTCCAACCGGGCAAGGATGGTGGATTGGACAATGAGCTGCCGTGTTTTGGGGTCAAAGAAGCCTAGAATGGACTTAAGGCTTCTCAGCAGCCCGATGCATGTAGCTGTTACTTTTTTAGTGTGAGTTTGGTAGTTCAACGCGGAGTCCAGCCATACTCCTAGGTTTTTAACCAGAGGTTTGGAAGGAGGGATGGGGCCCAGCAAGGGGGGCCACCAGTGGTCATTCCAGAGACTGGGGTTCTTGCCCAGGAGCAGCACCTCGGTTTTCCCTGCATTCAGTTGTAGGCAGTTAGCCGTCATCCAGTGGGCGACTGCAGCCAGTCCATCCCTAAATCTTGTGGCAGAGGTTGAGGGTACCTCAGTGAGGGTGATTACCAGCTGTGTGTCGTCGGCGTACGACACCAGCGTGAGATCCCATTCCTTGGCCACTGCTGCAAGGGGCTGCATATACAGATTAAAAAGGGATGGGCTGAGAGCAGAGCCCTGCGGAACTCCTTGGACGATAGCATGTGACTGGGAGATGAATGGGGGGGCTGAGACACGAAAGGATCTGCTCGTAAGGAACGAGCGGAACCATGTAACAACGTACATCCCCTTTCTATCGCCCTCCTCACCTTCCCCTTGAATCTCATGTTACTTTCAGCACACACATAGTTAAAGAGGATGAAAGGGTGAGAGGGCTTTAAATTAGGTTTCACCCTGGACGCTCTCTGAGTAAAAGACTGGGAACTGAAACCAGCCCTGGCAATCAACTCGACCGGCCCCCCAAGAGGGGTGGGGAGTAGTAAGCACAACTCCCGCTGCCACTTTTGTAACAGGAGGCCGATATTGCAGCACGGCTGCAAAACCGGCCACCTGTAACAAAACCGGCCCCCAGGGGTCCAAACCGGCCCCCAATCGATCGGTCCAGCGGGGAAATGGACAGTGCCCGCAACGGCCAGTCCAGCCCTGCCGGTGCTCCGTACTGGTGAGAGCCGACGACAGTGGTCCACGCTACAGTTTGCTCCCCCCAATGACATTCGGCGAATGGCGACTTTTATTTCTTTAGGTGGCCCGTGTACCTTTAAGGGCCATAAGCTGATTTTAACCCCTTCGATGCTGATGACGAGCTCAGCTCGTCATCAGCTACGGCGCTCGTATGCTGATGACGAGCTGAGCTCGTCATATAACGCGGGTTTTCGAAAAAACTAGCACACAGTGGGAAAACCGCTAGCGCACAAGGGGTTAAACAGAAAAATGCCGGCAGTGAGGGAATGGAAATCAGTGATGGGGACCAAGCAGTCGGTGTGCAAAAACACAGAGTGCTTGTGAAACCCATTGTTGTACAACAGAGCCTTATAAACCTTGAAATGTTAGCACTAAAAAATGCCTCAAGTCATTTGTTATTGTGAATAAATAGATTGTGAAAATGTGAACTTTAATAGGCGAAAGCAACAGCGATCCCAAAAGTGACCAAACCTATTAAATGAACACACACACCCATCCCCGCCCCCCTCCCAATTCCCTAGTGCAGAAGATGACAAGCAAAAGAAGCATATGCAAAGCCATTATGTCTGATTTTAATGTGCTAACACGTGCAGATTCGGCGGTAGCACATGAAAGCAGACAGATGCCAGAAAACAGTCTATATTTAAAGCATCTTGGCCTTCAATACATTTGTATTGATTTTTTCTATGTGATCTAAAAGGTCGGATGTAAAGGGGGCCTTCGTTGTGGTCCATTTTTCGTTTCTAAGACATACAAAGAAACAAAATCACTGGATTTCCAACTTCAAAAAAGCTTTTTGTAATGCACAACATTTTAAGAATCATAACGTTTTTCTGACTTGAAAAAGGGTTTTTGAACCCATATTGAATCGCAATTTGTGCACTGGCAGAAAAGGAGGGTTCCTTTCAAATTGCCAATTACTATGCAGTTTATCAATGGTGCAACAGCAATTCCGGTTGCAAACCACTGTGCCGTTGCAAACACCTTAAAAAAAGGGTAGTAACTTATTTGCAAAGCGAAAGGTTCAAGTTGAAGTTTAAAGTTTGTATAGCGCACTACTCACCCAGAGGGTCTCAAGGCGCTTGAGGGAGGGGGGTACATTACTTATCGAATATCCAAGTTTTTAGTTGTTTTCTGAAGGAGAGGTGGTTCTGTGTAAGGCGGAGGTGGGTGGGGAGAGAATTCCAGGTCTTGGCCGCTAAGTAGGAGAAGGATCTTCCCCCCATGGTGGATCTTTGGATGCGTGGAATTGCGGCGAGGGCTTGATTGGACGATCGTAGTTGGCGGGTGGGGGTGTAAAAATTCGCCTGTTGGAATTGTGGTGGCAGTCCAAAGGGGGAGTGGCCAGTGGTCCAGGGGATCCCCACCTGATGTTTTCTCCAAACAGAAACATATAATTTTTAAAGCAGTACAGATTAAATAAAGGCTGTTTAAAAAGAAAAGAAAATCCATTTGAAAATGCAATCACAGGGCTGGTGGCCTGCCATCCCTATTAGGCCAACGACCTGATTTTTAGTCAGTGGCAAGGGGTGTCAAATTGCAATCTGCTTCATTAATATTCATTAGGCACATCGTTCTGCGACTATCTGCTAATTGCGATCTGACAAATCTATCTATAAGTACTTAAGATGGTTTGCAGAATCGGATACTGATTGCAAGAAGGAGGTGTGCAATTTGCAACCACTTTTTGAAACCAGTATATTAGCACATCTAGCCCCTAGTATCAAAGGGAGACAGTAGGAATGGTGAGGAATCTGCAATAGTGAGAAAAAGTGACAGGTTGCAGAGAGGATGGTAACAGTGGTGGCCGGCACAGGTAAGCACGGTGGACGCGGCAGGGGGGGAAGCCGACAGACGACGGAATAGGTATTATTTATTTAAGTATACCTATTCTGTCATCTGTTGACTTCCCCCCAAATAAAAGTCCACCCACACCCCATCCTGCACCCACCGGGTTTACCTGTGCCGGCCGCCACTGGATGGTAAAATAAGGAGGCATGAGGTGGAATGAAAATTAGGCAGCCTTTGTATTCGACAACCCGGGTATTCACGGTTCTGGATTACTAAGTAGGCAAAGTAGGCACCGGCCTATGGGCCCCACTCCTTTTAGGGTCCCCGTAACAACGGATCAAAATAATATTGATTTGATCTTGAAAGAAAATTACAACCAAGCTTTCTTAAAAATTGTTTCCAAAAGATAGAAATTCAGAGAAACGAAAACTTTACCTTAAAGACCCTCAAGAGAAAATACTGTATTAATGTAGTGTACTCATTAACAGAGTACCTAAACCAGAGACATCAGATTCACACAACAGTTTGTCTCCTAAAAGCTCATCTTCTGGCAGCTGGCAGTTTGTAAAAACAATTCGGCCCATTGGGTATTAAGAGATAATTTGCGGAGGGCGACATTTCGATTGCTTACGGGCCTCCACAGGGTTTAATCCAACACTGGGTATTGATTAGCACCTGCAACGGGCTCCAAAGAAAAACATCTTTCCTTTGCACTTTTTTTTTTTTTTTTAGCAAATTAAGGACTGTGTGTGGTTTTGCATCCAGGCTCATGTAACTCTCATATGGCAGTATGTATGGCAGAGCTCTATGTATAGCAAACCGCCATTCAGGGCTAGGCCTGCGCTAAATAAATACACCCACGATAACATTCTAAATAGGGAATGTCGCCCCCAACACAGACCATGCAGGGGCAAACTAGCTTGTCTGTGGTATTTATTTTTAACATCTGGTAGAAACATAACTTTTTGATGTTTTTTTGATATTTTTAAATATCAGGCAGTAAACAGTTGACATACCACACATTCAGCCCCACGAGTAAGGATTTCCTAGATAGGAACAGAGTTGATATTTAGCATGGTGCACCATATCTGGCCTAACTTCTAGGGCTGTGGTTCTATGATGTTGGGAGGTCATCTCGATACTGGTGGCTATTAGAATACACACCCAAGGATATTCCTTGGATATGTGCATGTGCCTATTTTTTTGCATTGGATGTTTTTATTATATCTGCGCTTTTATGGTCAATTGACCGAAATAAAGTATTTTGAATTGAATTGAATTGACATTTTGCAATTATTATGGCCTGAGAGTTAAGGGCTGCATGATCCAGATGCTGGGAAGCTGATAAGTGGGAGGACGCAGGTCATGGGCTACCATGTAATGTAATGTAATGATGTCTTGTAAAGCTCATGTATCACCCCACATGGGGTATCTCAGCGCTGTAGACCGCTGGGGAACCCGTCCTGGCTTTCCCTGTGAGATGGTCCCTACTGGGTATCTCCAAGGTGAAACCAGGCATCCCAGCCGTATGTGGGGGGCCGTTGTGGAGATGAGGCAAGCTAATGCCCAGAGTTGACGAGTGTGATCCCTGGTTAGAGTAGGCACAGAGGCGAGAATTATCGAGTCCGCTGACCCTGGTCCACGACCCTGCCGCGTCGGGAATTGAACCCTGGTCCCGGGCCGTCCTCTGCTTCTGGGTCTGCTGCCTCTAACCAGTGAGCCACACCACTCCACCATCAAGGAAGAAGGATACTCACTGTATGGCCCTGGTGCAGTTTGCGACCCTCCTGCCCTTAGCACGTGGCCCGGTGAGTAACATCAGCACTGGGCTTCCGCTTACTTGACTGAACATTGGCAGAAACAATTATAAACAAAGGCAAGCATCTATATAAATTAATTGAAGTAAAGGAAAGAAGCACAGAAGGTATCCTGCACGACTTAACTTTACGAACACCTTCCGGTAGGGTGACCAGAATTTTAAAACCAAAAACCGGGACATTTCACAAAAATAGAAGAAAGACTACCATTTTACTTCAAGCAAACACACAGAATGACAGTGCTCCTCAGCAGAGAATTACAGCACAGGCAGTAAGAACATAAATAAAATATTTTTTTTAAATAAGTAGCTTGCCTGTTAATTAAATTGCTTTCTTGAAAAAACTGCTGACTATCCATGCTGTGTAAAACATAAAAAAGATCCTCCTGCCCAGGCGCGGTGCGTCCATTAGGGCGTGGGGGCGTAGCCCCCCCGCCCGCAGCTCCGACGTTTCTGAACTTAAGTAAACTGAATAGTTTACTTAAGTTCAAAGACCGATGCCGAGGGAGAACTGACAATGCATGCCAGCCAGCATGACGTCAGACCACGCGTCATGTTGACTGACATCCATTGTCAGACATGGGGGCAGCAGCACAACACAAGTGCGCATGAGTGGGGACGGAGGGCGAATTTTCGCACCGTGCCCACGCATGCGCACTTGTGTTTTAACTTGTTAGCGCATGCCCATTAGGTCTCCTAATGGGCGTGCTGCGGGCGAGGATTAACTGTGCCCTGGCGCTGCAGATTGGCTTAGGGGTTGCCACTCGGTGCTGCTGTTCCTGTTCTGGTTCCTGTTTGGAGATGAGGCGCCAACGCGGACCAGGAGCAGAGGCGGTCAGGTAAGTTTTCTTAATGTTATCTCCCTTGGCGCACCCCCCACCGCGACCCCCTCCCCCCGCAACTCCCCCCGCAACCCCCCCCGCCACCCCCCTCCCGAGTACTGCATTGATTTGTCAGTTTGTTAAAGTGTTCATGTGTTCATCTCTTGACCTCTTCACATAGATAATGTATAGCGCTATAACATCATTGCTCTGTTTCTGACCTTGAAGTTGATGCATGTCAAACAATTGTCATCAGTAGCAGAACAGAGCGAGAGTGTCTATTCTAGATTACTTCCAACTGGTAGGATAGTTCCATGGGTTAAGCCTTTGCTGTAGCAATCCCAGGTTCGAATCCTAGCAGTCCTACGTCATCCACTCTGACGTAAACATCACCATCCATTTGACGAGTCGCTTTGTGAACGGTTCTATACACATTATGAACATTATTCTCTTTAAGGGATAGATGAAACACAACGTTGTGTAACCGTGGACAGACAATTACCAATTATTGGTCAAAACGGTCACCTAAATCTAAGCAACAATGATTGTTAAAAAGTGAAACATATACATGCTCCGTGTTTTTTGCTCATCACAGTTGTATGTATATTGATGGGCTAGCCAGTTTTCAGTTCAGAATGTGTGCATTGTTCATTTTGTCATGCGGCAGTGCTTTAGTAGAGTTTCGCTACTGTCGCTTCTATGGGGCATTGCATTATGTTTTCAATATGGAAACCTACTGGCTCCAGCGTTTCATGCAGACAGGCCTCACAAACAGTGTGGAGTGGCAACTTGAGCAAAATGCCGAGATGTTGAGCAGACTGTGGCATCTCTAAAGGATGAGCATTGTATGGATTTGGTGATATCATAGTCTGACTCGCCAGTGGTGGCTGGCGTAAACAGGCCTTCTGTTGCGTCAGGCCGCTTCCAAGCTCGCCAAGCAGCTGAAAGAAGGCTGCGTAGTTAGGGTGGCCAAACTTGACACACTGCGTCTGCACTAATGTATGCACAGGCACCACCATTTTAAAGAGCAAGGGAGAGTGAACAAAATTGAGTCCTGGGTGTGATGTCTGTGTGAGTATAGGGTGAGCAGTGTGCCTGTGTGAGTCCTGGGTAAGTGATGTCTGGGTGAGCGCAGGGTGAGCAGTGTGCCTGTGTGAGTCCAGGGTGAGTGATGTCTGTGACAGTGCAGGGTCGGTGATGTCTGTGTGAGCGCAGGGTGAGCAGTGTACCTGTGTGAGTCCAGGATGAGTGATGTCTGTGACAGTGCAGGGTCGGTGATGTCTGTGTGAGCGCAGGGTGAGCAGTGTGCCTGTGTGAGTCCAGGGTGAGTGATGTCTGTGACAGTGCAGGGTCGGTGATGTCTGTGTGAGCGCAGGGTGAGCAGTGTGCTTGTGTGAGTCCAGGGTGAGTGATGTCTGTGACAGTGCAGGGTAAGTGATGTCTGTGTGAGCGCAGGGTGAGCAGTGTGCCTGTGTGAGTCCAGGGTGAGTGATGTCTGTGACAGTGCAGGGTCGGTGATGTCTGTGTGAGCGCAGGGTGAGCAGTGTGCCTGTGTGAGTCCAGGATGAGTGATGTCTGTGACAGTGCAGGGTTGGTGATGTCTGTGTAAGCGCAGGGTGAGCAGTGTGCCTGTGTGAGTCCAGGGTGCTTAAGAATGCACCATTTGCCCACTCTTTTTTCAAAATGTTCTCGTGGGAGAACCCCCGAATCCCCCATAGGTGGTTGGGCCTCGCTCGCTGCGCGCGCTCGCCACAGTGCGGTATTTACGCGCCACCACTTTCAAATGTCACCAGCCGCCCCTGCTCCTGCCGTTTTCCGTCGAACCTCTCTGAAAACCTGCACGAGCTAAATTTCCTGAAATCTGCTGGGACAGTTAATGAAATAAACGGGACCGTCTTGGCAAATCCGGGACTCCTGGCCACTCCACCTTCAGGTTTAAACACATCATTCATCAAACCTGTAAAAATGAAGAAGTCTGAAAATTCATCAAATGTGTATTTCTCGAATATGTGTAGGTGTTTAACCTTAGTACATCAATCAGATTTATACCACTGCATTGCATGGCATTTATTAGAAATGCGCTAGTTTTCAAACATGAAAAGAGAAAAAATCATGCCCTCCTCCCACCTCTGATGAAAATGCCATTAGTGAACTATGAGGTATGTCAGTTATCCTGTACACTTACTTCTTCGTGGCTTAGATTGAAATCGTACATGGAGTGACATTATAGTCTGTTAACACAGGCACAAGATATGTTTTTTTACAATGAAAATTCTGAACTGATGTAATTCAAGGTGCTCTCATACGTGATAAGGAGGAAATAACAGCAAGGTGAAATAAAACAATTGCATAGGATCCCACAATTAGGTCAAGCGGCAAAGTAAGGATTGATTCCAGGTTTTCTGGTTTCACATTGTTCAATTCAGCCACTATATGGGTATCTCTTTCTCTACCTCTCTCGTTTTAAACAAAAGTTAATGCTTTGTCTTTAATTAATGGTGAATTAGGCTAGGCATGGGTTGCAGCCAGAAGTCACATGAAAACTTGGCTTGTTTTGGGTTCAAGGATACAAAATAACTTTGAGCCGAGCCAGGCAAGCGTCTCGAGCTAGGCTCAAGGCTTCTTTGGCTCGCCCCCTCTTTATCCTATAATGGTAATTAAGTAGACAAAAGCTTAGGAAGGACATGAGCTGATTACGATCACACAATTTGGTGAAGCAGGTGCACCACTCCTTGTTTCATGGTCCATGATTTTCTCACTGTGCCACATTTCAGTGAGTGGACTATGAGACTAGGAGTTATCTCCAGATGGGTACATTTAAATGCTTGCTGGATTACAGTTCTGTTTCCTTATCATAGCGCTGCGAGGCCTCCGGGTAGTCTATGCGCTATATAAATATAATTTTTCATTTCATTTCACATATTGGGTTACATCCATGTTTTCCGATCACATATTTAGTACCAAGAGTGGTTTGCAATCCCTCCTACGTGCGCATGAAGGCTGGACCGGCCCTCTAGGGCCGGCCAACCATTATGCACACTTGGTATGTGCTCTAGTGGGCTGTGTTGCACAGCTCCGTGGAGAACATGCCCAGCCTCCCAGGCACTGCCTGAGCGGCCAAACAGGACGCCCAGACCAATCACGACTTTGCTCTGGCAGCGTCGTGATTGGCTGGGAGAGTCCAGATCCTGGTACTGCCAGAAGACGGAGGATAGGCGTGTGGCGGCGGGAGAGGCGTGCGCTCGAAGAAGTTAAAGTTTTTTTTCACCCTCCACCCACATCCCCTGCCCCACTACCCCATTCAGAGCAGGCGCCACTGCTCACAGTTCATACCATCTACATGGTTTGCTCCCTCCAAATCCACAAACACCTCCTCTCCCCCACCTGCTGGCATCAATGGGGCCCTCAGTCACACTTTAGACCATAACTATTAGCCCCTGGGAAAATATTTGCGAGTACCCATGAGTGGATTAGAAAAGGTTGTTGTTTCAATGAGACACGCAGCATATACTCATCTTGGATGGAGAGGTGGGACTGAATATTTCTATGAAGCTGTTTGCTTTAGAAAGAGTTATTTCCTCTCTTTTTCACCTCAAAAGAATGTTGCTAAGTGCCACACCAGAAATGTGACATGCTCTTGGGCACTGTTTCAAGAATCACACAAGTTTTTTTTTATATATATAAATAAAGTGTAGGTAGAGACTCTGTCGTCGAGCGTCTGTGTATGCCAAGGGCTCCGTGCAAACCTTTAATCTCGGAATCAAAAATGTTTTCAGAAGGGAAAGAATGGCAGAGTGCAAACAATGGAGGCGCGCACGTCTCCATGGGGACAGAGCAGACTTCTTACACCTACAAGGGAGAATTCTGATTAAGAGATCTGCCTCTTCAGACGCCTGACAAAGAGAGGGGGCGACGCGGGAGACAGGGCAGAGAGAGGGAGCGCGAGGGCGGGAGACAGGAATGGGGAAGTGGAAAGAAAATGAGCGCGTGAGAGAGAGCTATGCAGAACAGTAAAGACAGAAGACAGACACGGAGAGAGTAATGGCAGGGTCGGATTGGGATCACAGGTCGGCCCGGGCACCCCCCCAACAAGCATGTGCAATGCAATAGGTCTCGCATTAGGAAAGTTTGAGCTATTGGTATTGTAAATGACACATTTTTTATTTATGTTTTGTTTTTGAAAATAGCAAAATTAATAGCTTTGTCATTTACAATGCCAATAGTTATAACTTTCGCAAATGTGACACCTATAGCATTTGTAATGCAATATGTGTTGTATTTACGTGACTTACATGTATTGATATTACAAATAACAATGGCTTTTAATTTTTTTTCAATAATTAATACTTAAATAAAAGTTATTGTAATTTATAATGGCAATAGCTTAAAGTTTTGTAAATAACTTTTGTGGAGATTATGTTCAGTGTATTTTGTTGTGACGAAAATCCAAGAACAGAAGTGAAATATTAACATCTTTTGTTACATTTGTAATAAAGCTTGAAACATTGAAAGAACATATTTGAACCAGGTGTTGTTGAATGGTTGCACAGATTGATGCTGTGGTGGCGCTGAGTGATGTGATGGTGAACAAGTGATGCTGTGGCGTTCAGTGATGCTGTGGTAGCGCATAGATGTTGTGGTGCCCTGAGTGATGCTGTGGTGGTGCGGAGTGATGCTGTATGCTAAGCTATGTTTTGTTTTGCTATCCTATGTTTTGCTTTGTTATGCTATGCTATGTTTTGCTATCCTATGCTTTGATTTGTTATGCTATGCTGTATTTTGTTATGCTATGCTATGTTTTGTTATGCTATGCTATGTTTTGCTATGCTATGTTTTGTTATGCTATGCTATGTTTTGTTGTGTTTTATTATGCTATGCTTTGTTTTGCTATGCTATGTTTTGTTGTGTTTGGTATGCTATGTTTTGCTATGCTATTATATGTTTTTGTTTTGCTATGCTATGTTTTGTTGTGTTTTGCTATGTTTTGTTATGCTATGTGTTTTGTTATGTTATGCTATGTACATGAGAAGAGGACAGGGAGTTAAAGAAGGAGGTGGGGTGGAAGAAAGCAGCAGATCAGCACAGGAGAAAAGAACAGGGAGCTAGAGAAAGAGGCAGGTGGAAGAGAACAGCAGATCGGCACAGGAGAAGAGGACAGGGAGCTAGAGAAAGAGGCGGGTGGAAGAGAACAGCAGATTAGCGCAGGAGAAGAAAACAGGGAGATAAAGCAGGAGGCGGGGTGGAAGAGAGCAGTGAATCAGCACAGGAGAAGAGAACAGGGAGTTAGAGAAGGAGGCAAAGTGGAAGAGAGCAGCAGATCAGCACGGGAGAAAAGAAGAGAAGAGGGAGTTAAAGAAGGAGGGTGGTAGAGTGGTAGAATGAGGGCGGTAGAGTGGTAGAGTGAGGGTGGTAGAGTGGTAGAGTGAGGGCGGTAGAGTGAGGGCAGTCGAGTGGTAGAGTGAGGGCGATAGAGAGAGGGCGTGAGGGCAGTAGAGTGGTAGAGTGAGGGCGGTAGAGTGGTAGAGTGAGTGCGGTAGAGTGAGGGCGTTAGGGCAGTAGAGGTGTAGAGTGAGGGCGTGAGGGCGGTAGAGTGGTAGAGTGAGGGCGGTAGAGTGAGGGCGGTAGAGTTGTAGAGTGAGGGTAAGGATGTTGTGAAGCAGCTCCTTCCACAGCTGCAGCAGGGTTTAATGCAGGTCCATGTTATATTTTTATGGCCTCTCCCAGCTTTAATCTTTGACTTCCATATCATGGCTGAGAAGCTGATAAATCCAAGAAGATACAATGGCAGAGCTGCGTGGTGGGGTGGATTGGCATCATAAAAGTGGGCTCAGTGAATGAGAAATTATAAAACTAGCAGAAAATAAAATGTGAGAAGCACATGGAGTGATTCCACGAGAGTAAGATGGAAGGAAATAAAACTAGAAACTAAAAGGAGGGTGGCATGCAAGTTTTGCGGATAAGAGAAAAGATGATGAAAGGAAGCATGAAGGGATAGAAAGATAAAAGTAAAGAAGGAAGGAAATGCAAATAAAGATTGAAAGAAGAAGAAATTCAAGATAGAAGGAAAGCTGGAATAATGGAAGGATAGATAAAATTATAGAAGAAAAGATGGGAGAATGTATGGAACAATGGAAGGATAAAAGGAAGAATGCCACAATGGAAAGAAAGATGAAAGGGAAGGAAATATTGAAGCACGGAAGGAAATATAGAAGGATGCTACAGAAGATGGAAAGATTAGTTCAAGGAATTATGTAAGGCATACAAAGTGCTATGAAGTGCATCACGATTTGGATTGACCCATAGAGTCTCCTATGTAGGATGAGACTTCCTCACTTACCGCCATTCAGGATATGGTTTGGGAGGTGGAGGGTATTTTATTTCTCTGGCTATTAGCTTGTGCCAGGGTGCCTGCTACTAGAAACAACTATAAATGTGTGCAATTGGTAAATCAGCAAAATACAAGGGTGTTAACAGCTGAGCACTGGAGTGTGTCCTTCTAAACGTATTTACAAAAGTGCACTAAATACAGTCTGACTAAGAAAATGTATTTCAACAGCACTTATTTTATCTTTAAAAAAAGCAGGGTGAGATTTATCAAGCATTGGCACCAGTGCAGTGTCACACAAGTGATGCAAACTGGTGCAAAGGTTTGACTTATGATTTATGTTTCAATGCAAAAGCTAATTTGTACTGGAAAGTAGACCTCAAGTAACAGACTGGCACTTTGTGATACTTTATGTCAAGGAGGTGTGCCATGGCTGGTACCTGGGTGATCAAATAAAACCACTCATGAGTTTGACACAAATCTGTATTTCTTAACATTGGTAGAGAGGGATTTACATTAAAAAAATTATGCCTCCTCTAGGACGGTGTAATGTTTGAGAGAAGTTTTCTTCTCACCAAATGTTTTCAAATTTACATGTGTGCTCAGCGGTACAGCACACATACAAACATGGAAAAGTGTTAAACTTTCTAATCATTTAGTTTGTACTGGAAGGTTGCCACTAGATATTCTATGTATGAGACACACACCCTGACGGAAGAAATTGGGCAGATTCATGAACCGTATATGCTGTAATTACTGTAAGTACAAAACGACTGTCTCTTTATGATATTCCTTGCATTGACTTTGATATTACGGTCATTAATAAAGTATGTTAAAAAAATTTTTTTAATGATACACATATCCTGGCACAATGGGTGTGTGGGTGGCGCAAGGCAGCCAAAAGTGTACAAGTACAGTATGAAGGAGAAATAGCATGATATCTTAATAGATATGGTGCTGTTCTACGGTCTCCTTTTGATTGTGGTTGCTGCACTACATTACTTCATTTCTCTGTAAATATGCAACTAAATATTTTTGCACATTTTGTGGCAACCTATGTGCGTACAATTGTTGAGTAATGAGTTTCATTTCAGTCTCAGGTGGGTCCTCATAGCACTATGAATGCATGTCACAGTGCCCAACTGCACCAATCACGACAGCTCTCCGACTGTCTAGTTACACACTTAGACATCTGCAGTGATCGCATTACCAAAAGGATCTTTCATAGCACAAGAGTGCATTTCTTATCGATTAATTTAGCTTGCACTTATGTTTTTTATTGAAGGCGTCTGCATTACATTGTATTCAACTTTAGTACTTTAACCGCTGAGGGTACCTTTACATGTCAACATGTTACTGTGGCCAAAGCCCCTCGTGAAATCTGAGGGTCTTTTCTACGCAGACCGTTTCTTTATATTAACTGTCTTTCTTAATGAGGTGGAAGGTAGTACCTCGGGTCTCTGTGCCTGAACAACAAAGATAGAGTGTTCGCCAGGAGAGCCCCTGCACGGGTGACACAGAGGAGAGCTGGGAAGGGGGGGGGAGTTAGGCGAGTAAAGGAGGCAGATCGGGAGGAGACGTCAAGGCTGAGAAGCAGAGGGAGCATGCAGATGTGAAGGAAGCGGTGCAGAGGACTGGGCAAGAGTGAGCATGGGAGTTGTGAGAGAGAAAAGAGTGATCTATGGGCGGGTGGCTAAAGGTGAATGAAGTGACTGAGTCCGGGCGGGAGGAGTAAGGACAAAAACCTAACGAGAGGCGTAACTTGACGATAGAGGGCCTTATGAGATTAACCTAAAGGAGAGAGCGGAGCGGCGGGAGAAGAGAATACCAGCGGGAGGAAAGGAGAGACGAGGTGGAGAATGAGGAGAGGGACAAGGCTCCATGGGAGGGGAAGCAAAGGGAAACACGAGAAGAGAAATGTAAGCTAAAGTAGATGGAGGGGACGACCGACATGGAGATACATGAGAGTGACAGAGAGATAGGAGAAAGGAACTGAAACATGAGTGAGCCTCGGGATTGTTAGAGAAACAGGAAAATAAGAGGAGAGAAACAGGGACGAGCTAAGCACCAGGGAAACAAGAAATGATTTGTACGCCATGGATCTGTGACACTAATCAGTGAGTGAGCTCTCTAAACAAAGAGAAGGAATCATGCTGGAAAAAAAGCAAACGTGTGTCTTTAGATGGGTGACACGGACAAAACAAGCTCTCGGCATTTCTGTGGCGGGGGCGGGGGAGCGGCAGTCTTTGAAGTTGATGCAAGGCACAGACAAATGGTGGTGCGCGATGTGCACGCGAGGGGCGGGGGAGCGGCAGCCTATGAAGTCTGATGCGAGGCACAGACAAATGGTGGTGTGACGTTGCTGGCGATGGCATACACGCGCATACTCACATGAACTGTACGCGATCCGCAAGTTTGGTAGAGTTTTTGAACTGGCTACTATAATCTCGCCTATCTATCCCTGCGGGATATAATAGTCGAGACCTAAAAAGTGGCTGTTGTGTCAGTATCAGGAGGCGATCCAGTGTGTAGTTTTAAGATTATTTATTTGAAGAGATGACACGTAGAGACGCTGCTGAAATAAATGGCCAAGTGAAAGTGCAACCTCCAGTCATATTCAAATAGGGTGACCAGATGGCCCGACCCAAAAACCAGGACTATTCGCAAAAATAGAGGAAGGATTACAAATTTACATCCATAAAGTTTCAAAGAATTACAGCCTTCATCCTCATAGAAACACAGAAGAGGCACTAAGAAAATAAATAAAATGTAATTTTTTAAACCAGCATGATACATGTTAATTAAATTGCCTACTCATAACAGCTGCTTATACTAGCCCTGCTTTGGAACACCTAAAAAAGTGCCTCTCACGGTTTTCAGTTTACCCTCTCAAAAAACCGGGACATGAGCCACTATTACGGAAATCTGCCAGGACAACTGTTGAAGAACGGAATGTCCAGGCAAATCCGGGAAGCCTAGTCACCTTATATTCAATACAACACAAAACAGCACTCCACAATGGAATACCGAAGTGGCCAATGGCGTACCCCATAATACTTAACTACAGTAAAAGTTCACATGAAGGAAATACTTCCTTAAAATGCCACTGCGGCCATATTCTCGGAATGTTTCTTTCATGGATCACCATCTGGTTAGTCTCATTGGACTCCATTTTTGAGAAATGTTTGGTAAATTCAATATTTTAAAGGGATCACTGAAAGAATATCGATGACACAAATATAGACTTACCAAAATATCGAGGAAAAAATATAGAATACAAAAATATTGAATCCCTATCTCCAAACAGGTAAGTACAAAAATATCGAATCAAAAATATCGTTGTATAAAATATAGTTAGTCAAAATATCAAATTTTTTAAATGTCTTAAAAGTAATTGAAAATTAATTAAATAATAAATATAATTAACTTAAACATACTTAAAATACTTAAATAAACTTAAAATTAATAAATAATTAATGTAAGTTAAACAAAAAATACAATTACATTTTATACATATATATATATATATATACTAGCAGCCCGCCCCAGCGTTGCCTAGGGTAGGAGGGGGCTGGGGGCTGCATTTCAGGTTTGCGTGCTCTCCCTCCCAGGCCCCCGCCCGCCACGACATTGTCTGTGTCCCGGACAATGTTGTGGCGGGCGGGGGCCGGGGCGGGAGAGCACGCAAACCTGAAATGCTGGCTTCCCCTACCCCCGCCTGCCCTGACATTCCCCAGCAGCCCGAGCACCGCCCGCCCCGAGCCTGGCTGCCCCGGATTCTTACGTTGCCTCTGCTGCTCACACCGCCGGTCCATATTTCTCCGCTCCGCCACTCTGCCGCTCACCACCTGTCCGCCGCCACTCCTCCCCGCGCCATATCCGCCTCTCCGCTCCGCCGCTGGCCTCACTTCACCGCTCCTCCCCTGCGCGCCATGTCCGCCGCTCCTGGGACGCTGCTCCTCACCTGCTCCTGACGTGACGACGCACAGTCGCGGCCGGCGCTACTTTGGGGGAACTACTTTTTGTAAAAATGTAACTTTTTATATAACGTTTATTTTAAAAAAATTTAAAGCCTATGACCATCTACACACCCTGCCGATTTCAACGGTGTATCGGGTGTGTAGATTGGCGCTGTGGTTCCCGAGTTTACCTTGCCTAAAGGTGCAAGTTCTCTCTTTATAATAGTAGTATAGATATATATATATATATACACACACACACACTCCTAGTCACAATCCTTCCCACGGAAAAAACCAGAGTCGGAGCCCAATTGTAGTACGGTGCTGTCAGTGTTTAATCAGCAGAAGAAAAACACCTAACGCGTTTCGAGATCAGCCGATCTCTTGCTCATTTCGCCATTATAGTGATTTCCCAAAATTGAACTATGCGGCATATGCCCACTGGGGCGGTATCGCTAACTATGAACTATTAAATTGCTCAGTGTTTGTGTGGCTCTAACACAAACAAAGCAACTGGTGCCGGGAAACAATTGGCTCGAGCAAGATGATTAATGTGAAGTTCCACATGGCTATTAATTTCACGGAACACTGCATAAACAGTAATGTTAACTGCCGTAATTCACCTACGATTGCCAAATGAAATGTGACTCCCGTGTTTTCCGTTTCTGTATAAGAATGCGATGTTTACATGAAACGTCTATCTTTAAATTGTGACACGGCATTAACCTGAATATTTTCTTTATGTTCATGATCACGTGGTGCATTTCAAAACAAAGTATGTTTCTTTAAATGAATGATGGTACTGGTAAGCTCCACCCGTGAGCAAGAGATCGGCTGATCTCGAAACGCGTTGGGTGTTTTTCTTCTGCTGATTAAACACTGACAACACCATACTACAATTGGGCTCCGACTCTGGTTTTTTCCGTGGGAAGGATCATGACCAGGAGTGTGTGCACATTGAGGGGCTGGCGAACCCCGTAGTTCGAAGCGGCTTAAGCACGCCATCCTTGCGTGTGTATATATATATATATATATATATATATATTCACTGGAAAAACCATAGGTTTCACACCAGTTATAGTTAGGTGGAAATTTTACTCGCATAAAACCATTGAAATTCCCACGTTATAGTTTGTTGGACTCACTATAACTTGCGCGTGCAATGCACTGCTGATGACGTCACATATTACATCACTCATGACATAGTCAGTGACATCACTCATGACATCACTGATGACATCTCAAATGACATCACTGATGACAACATCCTTGTGACAAAGTGGCAGACCTCCTATCAGCATAAAATAACATTTGACACACACATTCAAAAATAGAAACTAACATTTTCTTAAAAAAGGAGAAACCAATACCAATTACAACAACTTATTAGGTAATTCCAACATCTACATACACATCCACTCATTCACCAACAGTTCTATATAGTCACTCATGCATGTACTTACTCATCATATGTACTCATACACCTATACATCCTGTTACACACTAATACTCATCCATATAGTTACTCACACACAAATTCACACATGCAAATAAACCATTTACTTGATTATACTGCTATATAGACACCACTACACATACTTCTACAGAAACGGAAACATATTTACTCTCTTAAACAATCAATTATAAAAACACATACTCACTAACCCGCCCATACACACAATCATCCACCCATACAGTCTTGCACACATGCTGCCTTCAAAATACATACAAATAGTGAGTCACTCATTCATGCATCTGTGCTCTAAGTAATATCCCCCACAGAACCATACAGACACTGATACTGATACTCAAAAAAACAACTAATAATCCATATACACACTCATGTAGCTACTCACCAACCCATGCACCACTTATACACAAAGTGAGACACAGATACAGATATTTAAATATTTAAACATTACTCGCTAATATATGTATTCACTAAGATACATTTAATAAGTCAGTTAACCAATCAATTTTACACAAAAAAAACATCCATTTAGACATTTATTTACCCATTTATTCTTCCATCAACCTTTAGATATACATATATAAAAAATATTTATTTTTCAGAAAGATACACATTCACTGGATGATGTCATCAGTGATGTCATTTGAGATGTCATCAGTGATGTCATGAGTGATGATAGCGGGAGGGTTAAATTTACTATTACCACTCCACTGAGTGCAACATTAGAGAAAACGTTGGATAGCGGGAGGGTAAAAATGACTATTCCCACTCCAGAGAGTGCAACAGTAGGGAAAGCCTTGGATAGCGTAGGAGTAAAAAATTATTATTCCCACTCCTGAGAGTGCAACAGTAGGGAAAGCGTTGGATAGCGTAGG
This sequence comes from Lissotriton vulgaris, assembly GCF_964263255.1. NCBI lineage: Eukaryota > Metazoa > Chordata > Amphibia > Caudata > Salamandridae > Lissotriton > Lissotriton vulgaris. The sequence continues at coordinate 678,764 of NW_028253406.1, forward strand.
AGTAAAAATTACTATTCCCACTCCAGAGAGTGCAACAGTAGGGAAGGTGTTGGATAGCGTAGGAGTAAAAATTACTATTCCCACTCCAGAGAGTGCAACAGGAGGGAAAGCGTTGGATAGCGTAGGGGTAAAAATTACTATTCCCACTCCAATGAGTGCAACAGTAGGAAAAGCGTTGGATAGAGGGAGGGTAAAAATTAATATTCCCACTCCAGTGAGTGCAACAGTAGGGAAAGCGATGGATAGCGGGAGGGTAAAAATTACTATTCCCACTCCAGACAGTGCAACAGTAGGGAAAGTAAATACTTCATATATGAATTAAAATACATTAAATATTAATACCAATTACAAATTAATTAAAAGTAATTAACAATTTAATATAATATAATAATTAATCAATTAAAAATACAAATAAAACTAATTATTAAAAAAAATCTATTAATACAATTTACCAATTAACAATTAATTATTTAACAATTAAAAAATAACTAAAAATTAAAACAAAAATAAATAAATAAATACATTAAAAAAATGAATTAATTACAATTAAATTGCTTCCCATCCTATTCCCCTATAAACCCACAGCACGCAACAGAAAATACATTAATAAAATTAACATAATTATCAATTAATCAATTAATAAAAATTAATTACCAATTATATTTTAATTATTTACCAATTAAAAATTAATTAACAATTAATTCAAGAAAAATACCAATAAATTAATTAAAACATTTAATTAATTAGAATTAAATTACTTCCCACCCTATTCCCCTATAAACCCACAACCCGCTACAGAAAATAAATTTATAAAATTAACATAATTATTAATTAATCAATTAATAAAAATTAATTAGCAATTATATTTTAATTATAACCAATTAAAAATGTAAATAACAATTAATTCAAAACAAATACCAATAAATAAATTAAAATATTTAATTTATTATAATTAAATTACTTCCCACCCTATTCCCCTATAAACCCACAACCCGCTACAGAATTATATTACGCAAAAATTAAATACCATAAAATTAATTAATTAAAATAAATTATAAAATAAATATACACTTTTCACACAGATACTAACATAAAAAACACTTTAAAAAATTGAATATTATTAAAAAATAGATATTAACTTACTTACCTCAAATTCGATATTTTTGTTGTCTATATTCTGTCCATTCAATATTTTTGTTGTCTATATTCTGTCCATTCAATATTTTTGTTGTCTATATTCTGTCCATTCAATATTTTTGTTATCTATATTCTGTCCATTCGATATTTTGTTCATTCCATATTTTGAATTATATATATTACTGCTATTCTATTCGATATTTTTGTTATCTATATTCTGTCCATTCGATATTGTGTCCATTCTATATTTTTAATTAGATATTAATGCAAATCGATATTTTGAACTCAATATTTTGACTGTATACCATTTTAAAGCTTCCAGAGCCAGTGACATTGGAATCACTAGAAGCACTGTATGCGGCGAGGAGAAATTAAATAGCCTAGGGCCACAACACTTGATGTGTGTGTAGGGTCCTGCAGGACACATTCTAGTTTTCAGGATGGTGCTGTACCTACTTTTTACACCCACACATCTCAGGCGTGCTGGTCTGATGACCCTGCTAAAGGGGCCGGGCAGACCTGCTAGGGGCAAGTTACCAGTACAATACCACAGTGTGTGCGTGCATTATTCACAAATATGCGTACCTAGCGCCCAACAACTTTACAATCGCCTCTCGGGGGTTGGACATGCGTGTATACATGCAGCAACTCATGTCCGGCGAGGGGGAAGAACATCCTGAGCATAAGGCACACCAACCAGCAAGCTGCATCCGGCAGGGAAGGATGATGGTGCCCGCAAATGAGTGACCCCAGACAGGGAGCGGTGACCCAGGGGAAGTGTCTGTGCACCTGCCGAGCGTAAGGTGAGCCAGCGGGGCAGAAGTGTAGCTGGGCTGGAATTTGCTGGTAAAAGGAGGTGAAGGGCTGAATCACGGACACAGTGCCCTGGAGGCTGGAGGCACGCTATATTAACCCCCTATAGGAGACCCTACAAGCAGCCTCAGATTGGTAACACGGGCACTCGGGCAATGCCCAAGGGGCCGGTGCCGAGTTCCAACTGTGGGCTGCTTTTGGAGCAGTCTGGGGAGAAGATTTGGGCGGTGTCGCTGTTGTTCGGATACAGCCAGCGGCCCAGTGGGTGTCTAAGTGGCCTTTCTGGAGGCAGATGGGCGCTCATCACCTCATGTTTAGCAACAGGCAGAGGTGTCACTTTCTTTCTCTCGCAGGGCCGTCCCATTAATGTATGCAATGTTGAGCAGAGGCAGGGGACCTGAGCAGAAGTGGCCTCACTTGTTTCAGTCACCAGTGTAAACAAATCCATGCATTTTTTTGTATCCCCCCTTTTTAAAAAAAAAAAAATCGCCAAAGCAGTGTTTTGAGGAAAGGCAATATGCATATTGTAATGTTCTGGGTCTGCACTAGGACTACAAATGACACCAGGATACTGGGTGAGGTTGAAAGGGTGATTTATTATCAACCGCAATACTTATAACTGTAATTATCCGGGAGCGCCGGATCGGACTGTCTGCACCTTCGGAATCCGCGCGCCATTGCTGCTAAGATGGCCGCCGCCGGATATCCGATATAGTCACGTCCGGGTGTTGCGCCACTAGACCGCTACACCACATCTCCCCTTTTTATACCTTACAACACAAAACTGTCTTACTTGCTCTCCATGTGAAACTCTTCAAACCTTCTGGGCAGCATGATTCTTCTGCCTCTCCGAGTCTGCACTTCTTGCTGGGTGTTGACCGGAGACAGTCCCAACGTTCCTGGATCGGGCATTGTACCACCGTCTTCACTACTTCCTTCTAGTTCTTCTCCTGTTTCCAGTCTCTCCGGTGTTCGGGTTCTCTGCACTTCCTTCCAGTCTTTCTCCCGCACGGATTCCCTTTGGCTGAAGCTCTCCCTGTTTCCCGTTGGGCTCCTGGTCGCTCCTTCTATTCTTGGCGTATCCTCTCTTTCTCCTTCACCACGTCCCAGTTCTCCACACGATTACATTTAGCCATGCGGTCTTGGGACCATATTTTCCCATCGCTGAGCAATGCAGATCTGGAGTATGGCTCCACTACTTGGAGGGGAGGGGTGAATTTGCTGTCCCCTTTCTTCCTTTGGGTGGGTTGCTTGACCCTCACCCATTCTCCCCTTTCCAGCTTGGTTTCTTGAGTGTGTCGCCTTTTATTATAATGTTCTGTGTATATTGCCTGGGCTTTCTCTAGGTTCTTACGGACTACCGCCGGTGACCACTGACTCTGAACTGTAAGGCGCTTCCAGGCGACATTATCCTTGGTAAAATGGGGTT